>NC_062554.1:53164755-53820172 GCF_016906955.1 Phacochoerus africanus | reverse complement strand
GTGCTGGTGGACTGGGCTCTCACCATCACAGAAAAGATCAGACGGGGCAGAGATGCTCTGAAAGCAGGAATGAGTCCGATTAAAAACGATGCAGCACCCAAAATGCAGTGATAACCATGACACTAATATATCTACCACATGTTACAAATTTGAGTGCTTTTACTCAAGAAGGGGCTTCGATTTTTGGGTACAAATGACAGAATACTAAGGCTGCTTACTCTCTTTATAGAACAGTTTTGTGTTTGTGTGTTTTTTTTTTTTTACTTTGCAAAGTAGCTTCACATCCATTATCTAACACCAACACTCCCTCTCTGGCGTAAATGGAGCAGAGAATATCCACGTTGTTCTCTTACATAAGGACCCCCGAGGCCAGGAGAGGTCCTGACCCACCTAAAGTCATGCAAGGTCACAAAACCAGTAGGTGGCAGCTTCTTGGTGGCTCCAGATCCACAACAGAGGATCCCTCCCAGGCTTCCCCAGCCCTCTGGTAAGAGAAACATTCATTGTTTTCTGTGCTGCATCAAGAGGATCCTCTTAGCTAAAAATACCTCACGCAAATGAACTCTCCTAGAGGGAAGAGAATACAAAACCAAACAATCAGTGGGGGAGTAAATGCAGTTAATATCAAAATGGAGCCCTGGAAAGTGCCTCTCCTCTGCACCCCAAGTGAGGTCCTGAGACCGGCAGCACCATGCCACCAGGGTGCTTGCAAGAAATATAGAATCTTGAGGTCCATTCCAGACCCACCAAAACTTAATCTGCATTTTAACAAGATTCCCAGGTGATTCACATGCAGATTAAAATTTGAGAAGCCCTGGTCTAGGTAATTCAGACAGGAAATCATTTTGTCATTGACATAGTCCCGAATTCATTTTGTCAGGGAAGAGACCTATGTTGCATTTCTGACCCTAGACGACTTTTAGGATCTTCTTACCTAATGACCTACCTTCACCCCCTAAAACTTCACTAATACAGACAAATTAGATGACCACATACATCTAATTATCTAATCAGTTTGTCTACTCAATCCCAGTTGGCTCTTATACATAAACAGGGAGACCATAGTTGGGGGAGGTCTTTTCTTCAGAAATAGACTTTATCGAGCTGCAAAGGGAAGGAAGTAGACCCAAGCTACATCATCTCAAAGTTTCTTGCATTCCTAAAATCCCATGGTTCTGTTTCTGTGTTGCATTCTTGGTCCAAGCTCCTTGTTCTATATAGCTTTCAGAACTTCAGCTTGCCCTGATCTCTGACACATCCCCAGTTGTCAGATAGTTACCTGGGGATAAATTTACACACATAGCTGAATGTTCTCCTGATTACTTCTGACCTCTATAATCTGAAGAGTCGCCCAGACTCTACACGGTCACTCCTATTCGAACTGCTTCATCTGGAATCCAGAGGAACAACCCTTCCCAAATATTCTTGGGAGAGGCATGTTCAGTCTATGACCCAGTTTCATCTGCTTTGCAAAAATCAGACAGCTATACCTGGCTCTTTCCCTTGGAGATGTGGGGCCACATTACGTCATGCATATGGAGGTCCCACACAAGGGTGTGCCATTATTGAACAGTATTATTACCCTATTGCCCCTCAATTAAAATAAGTAGCACTTTAAAATGCAGTAACAGTGGCTCTCCGCAGGGTCCCCTTGCAAAGCATTTGTGTTCTCAGTTTTTGCTTTTCCCTGTGGGCTTTTACATCTTTGCTTAAGCTGTGCCTCACACTTACCATTGTGAATCCATAGGAATCCTAAATATGAAATGTCCAATTCCATCCAAAACCAAAAATGAGCCCAAGGACCAAGGGAATTCTATACAATGTTCATACCTGGACCCTCAAGGCCCTTTCCCACAAGAGCATTTGCAGCAGTTGTTTTATGAGGGCTTCCTGTGATGCAGTCAATTCCACCGGCTTCACACTTGGGCTCTATAAGAAGCCAGCCTCACGCAGGGAAAAGTAACACAATATGTCTATTACAGATGCTAGCACTGGAAAAAGATCCGAGCGCATCGAAGGCAAGCGAGGAAGATCTCCATGCTTAACTGTCTTTGGTCTATTTCAAGCCATAAAATAATGTGTTAAATATAGATAATAAAAATAATCAACAGGAATAAGTTAACTATACCTTCTATTCTTTTCTCAAACTTCCAACACACTTTCCCCTGTCTAACTCTTGGCTGATGACATTTCTTCTTATTTTTCTGAGAGCTACTAAAGAAAAACATTTATAAAGTTGTAGCACATCTTTGTCCTTTTTCTGTTCCCCCCCCCCCCCCCCCCCCGCCCCATGTTAATCCTTGAAAAATAGTGCTTACTACTAGCCAAACCCAACCTGTAACCCTGGGCACAGATCTCGTTACCTCTCCCTACTGGAGAAATCACTGCGGAAATTCTCACATCTCTCACAGCCTTCTTTCTTTCTTTCCATTCTTTATTTCTTAATTCTTCTCCACCACTGGGCTGTTTCCATTAACATCCAAGAATATTGTAATTTTTCTCATAAATAGACTCTCTTTAAATTACAGGTGCATCTCCCTCAACCTACTGACGCTCTCTTTTTATAATTTTTACACTCCTTTAAAACAAAATTCCCTAGAAATATGTGTCTATATTCACCATCTCAATTTATATTCTCTTCCTTTCCAATCTAGCTTTCTCACCCTCTCCCCATCTCCAATAAAACTGCTCTTATCAGAGTCAATAGTGACTCCATAGAGTTAAGTCCAACTTCTACCTTTCAGTCCTTATGTCATTTGATCTAATTAGCAGCACTTGATAGGATTGATCGCTTCTTCCCCTGGATACAATCTCTTCACTAGACTCCCAAGACTCAAAAAGACCATTCTTGGTTTATTTTCACCTCACTGGTGGACCTTTCTTGGTCTCCTTTTCTGTGTCTTCCTCAGTTCCCTGATTTTTAAACATTTGCTTCCCTGGGGCTTGAATCCTAGTCCTCTCCGTTCTCCGTCCACATTCGTTCTCTTGGTGATCTCATTCAGCACAATGACTTTTTTTTTTTTAATTATTTGTAACATTTTTTGGGGGGGAGCAATTTTAGGTTCACAGTAGAATTAAGAGGACTTCCTCTATACTTCTTGCCCCAAGCCCCCACGTATACTCATAGGTTCACTCATTATTAATATTCTCCACCATGACGGTACATTTATTAGAATCAGTGAAACTGTATTGACAGATCTTTATCATTCAGAGTCCATAGTTTACATTAAATGTCATGTTCAGGTGGACGACTCCCAAGTTTACATAGCAGCCCTGTCGCCTATCTTTAACTTGAACTCTCGGACACGTAATAGGCATCTCAAACTCAATGCGCCCAAATCAATGTCCTGATCTTCCTCCTGAGGCCACTCCTCCTGCCACTGTTCCCATTTCAGTTAAAGGCAACTCCTCCTTTATTTGCTCAGACCAAAGCCATGGGTTCATCCTTGATTTCTTTCGTTCTCTCACACCCCACAGACAATCCATCAGAACTTTTTAAAAAAAATTCCATTACATCACTTCTCATCAACTGCACTGTCCTCACCTGGGTCCACACCGTCATCATTTCGCACTTTCTAAATGACCTCTGGGTTTCTGTCCCTGTCCTCTCAAGTCCATACAGCAATCAAAGGGAGCCCTTCAAAATACATTAATTAGACCATGTCACTATTCAGCTCAAAACTTTCTTATGGCTTCTTCCAATCCTCTTTTAAGGCTGAGTCAAATGATCCCTTCCAGGACTCCATTTATTCATCTACAAAATGATGATAACAGTGGTATCTACCTCATAGGATAATTGTGACGAGTAGATGAAATAATGTTTGCAGTGTGTTTAGGAGTGTTCCTGGGATAAGTTAAAAGTTCAGAAAATGTAAACTATAATTATCATTATTACAGACATACTGATGATATAGTTAATCAAAATAATCAATAATATTGTATGTCTACCAATTATAATTAGATCTAAAAGTAAAACTATATTGGAGTTAGCAGATACAAACTATTATGCATGAAATCGATAAAAAACAAGGCTCACCTATCTAGCACAGGGAACTATATTTAATGTCCTGTGATTAAACCATAATGGATAAGAATTTTAAAAAATTTGAATATATATAGATGTTATAACTGAATCACTTTGCTGGACAGCAAAAATTCATATAACATTACAAATCAACTATACTTCCATACAAATAAATAAATAAATAACTAGAAATTCTGTTCTATTCTCTGTCCATTTATTTCTGAAGAGCCACATGTAACATCAGGCACAGCACAAGCCCTTTTGGGTCATGGGGCATCTGGAGGGATAAATAAACTGTCTCCGCTGGCAATGACAGTCTCCAGTGGCGGAAGCCAATAGGTGATGATAATGATAACAACAAAGTCAGAGAGAAAGGAAATGTCAGTAAGAGCCGACAAGAATTCAGACAGAAAATCCATCCTGGGCACATCTGTGGGCATCTCTCTCCCTGGTTTCTCTTCTGCCAACTTTATCGCATGGCAGCTCTGCCTCCAGGGTAAAAGCCATCCGACACTTCCAACAGTGTGGCGCGTCCCATTCCTCTGGTTGCCACATCCCCTTCTGCCCTCTGGTGCCCCCAATTCTGCCCCCTTCCCTGGTCCTCCCTACCAGGACCCGCTCCTGCTATTCTGTGCCTGCTTTTTAAGGAGAGCTGTGTCAGCTCTGTACCAGCTGGCAGAGACCCATAGGAAAAGGTGAATGCATCTTTGTGCTGGCGTCTGGTGATTTTTCCCTATGTGTCTGGTTTCTTTTTTCCCCCCTAAATTGACTATTACCGTTTTCCTTTTTTTTTTTTTTTCCCCTTTCCCAGCTGAATGCTACGACTAATGCAGTGAGAGCAAAAGAAAAAGAGCCAAAGCCCATTAAAATATAACATCGAAATAACCCAAGGCTCAGAACGCTGAGGTGGCTTAAAGGAGTCCCCCCTTTCCTTTCTCATTATCTGTCTAATTCAGCCACTTTCCCTAACAAAGCAGTCCTCCCCGACTTCTCCCTCTCCCTTGATGGTTTTATTCTCCCCACTTGGCTGCCTTGTTTCCCATATTCTCTTCCTTTCCTGCCATGGTCCTGTCGCTTTCTCTGTCCCTCCTTCCTGAAAGATTTCCCTTCACAGCCTCTTTTTCCTTCGAGGCTCTTCATAGGTTATTGTTACAGGGTCTGTGTACTATTCATTCTCAGCAAGAGCAAGCCCCTGAGGACACGGTGAGAATAGCAATGGATGAAGGAAGACCAAAGGAAGCAGGAAGGAAGCTGGCTATTCCTCCTCACAGTAACTCACTAGCCAGAGGGAACAGATGATGAAAGACAAGTAAACCACAGGAGGGGCAGAGGACAGAGAGCCCTGCTGGGGGAGCACAGAGACCAGGGCTCAGGGACAGCAGGAGGAGTACAAGGAAAGCTGGCCACCGTGTTGCTGGGTAACTATAGATGGGTCATTGAACACTGAGCCTCATCTGTAAAATGGGCATCATAAATGCTAACTGCTTCTTAGCCTTTTGGGACGATCCAATGATCGGTATGTGGGAGAAGTCAGCATAACCAGAAATTGCTATAAAACAAAGTGGTTGCTAGTTTTACTGTGGAATCTCTTCTGAGGAAAAGATAAGTGTTTACTCATCCTGGCCTCAGAATCAACAGATGACCTTGCACATGGCCAGCAGTCATTGAATTATTGTGAACTATAATCGAATTGAGTTCGCATTCTTTTCATGTTTTATGGAACCACCCTACATCTTTTACTTCAACAACAGTCATATCTTTCTTCTACCTCTCAGAATTATCAGAACTGGGAGAGAGAGGACAAGATGGCGGAGGAGTAGGGGGACACGCTCGCCCTCTCCCACAAACACAACAAAAAAAAGCACATCTACAGAATAAATGACTCGCACAGAACAGCAACCAATCGCTGGCAGAAGAACCTAAACTCCAATAACGGCAAGAAGTTCGTGACATTACGGGGCAGAACGGGAGAAAAGAGGAGAGTGAGAGAAGGTGAATCCGAGTGGGACGGGCGCTCCCGAAAGGGAACTGCGGAGGAGAAAGGGATCCCGCACCCTGGAAAGTCACCTACACGGGGGAAAGATCAAACGAACCGGAGGAATCTCCAGATGCAGAGAAGAGTGTAGCAGTAAGTTGGAGTACAGAAAAGCCGATCAAGAACCAAACGGACCATCTGAACTACAAGCACAGTCACCAAAAATTGAGACGCCTGGGTGGGGGATGGGCACCGAGACCTCGCCTCCAAAGGTTAGTCCCTGAGAAAGGGCCTGGGGGACGCCTGTGTGGGGGCTGGGCACCGAGACCTCGCCTCCAAAGCTTGGTCCCCGAGAAAGGGCCGGGGGAATGCCTGGGTGGGGGCTGGGCACCGAGTCCTCAGCTCCAGAGGTTATTCCCCGGGAAAGGGCCGGGGGACGCCTGGGTGGGGGCTGGGCACCGAGACCTAGGCTCCAGAGGATAGTCCCTGGGCTGGGGGGGCGGGGCGGATCAGAAACTGCTTGGGAGGTCTAGAAACCATTTGAGGGGGCAGAGACTGCCTGGGAGACTAGAAAACAAAGCTGTCACAGAGGAAGGGAGCAATACTCTAGGGGCAGGGAAGTGGAAAGCCACATCAGAGGGAACCTGGGAAAAGAGCCTGGTCTGCGCCTGTGCTGGGGAGGGGAGAGAAGAAGGGGTGGGTCCCCATAGAATACCCCCCACGCCACAGCAAGCTTACAGGCCCACTAGCTAGCTGAAAGCTGTGCTTCCCAGTGCATCCCCTCCACCCACCACCACCCCCTACGCTCTCGCCGAACCTGGGGCTGCCTGCCATCCAGGAGGGCTGGCCTCAACAATTGCCTGAAGCCTACCACCGCAGGGCTGTCCCTGCACAGGCCTGCTTGCCCTTTGGAGGGGCTACACTTCCGCAGAGTAGCACCAAACACCACCAGCCCCCCAGAAAAGGCCTGCAGCCCAGAAAAGCTAGAACAAGCCTAGCCAGGCAGTGAATAGATCTGCCTAATTCCCGGATGGTTTTTCTGAGTCGGGCTGCCCCGGGGAGGAGCCTCTTCAGTTTCCAACGGCCCTGCTACCCGCCCAAGACCCAGGGGGTGCCCTAGTGTCCTATGCAGCTGCATAGGACAGCCAGCTCCAGGCAGGACTCCCTGCAGCCCAGAAAAGCTGCAACAAGCTCGGCCGAGCCGGGAAAAGATCTCAGGTGGTCTTTCTGAGTCAGGCTGCCCCGGGGAGGAGCCTCTTCAGTTTCCAACGGCCCTGCTACCCGCCCAAGCCCCCAGGGGGTGCCCTAGTGGATCAGCTGCATAGGACTGCCAGCTCCAGGCAGGACCCCCTACAGCCCAGAAAAGCTGCAACAAGCCTGGCCAAGCTGGGAAAAGATCTCAGACGGTCTTTCTGAGTCGGGCTGCCCTGGGGAGGAGCCTCTTGGGTTTCCAATGGCCCTGCTACCCGCCCAAGCCCCTAGGGGGTGCCCCACTCCCGCAGAATAGCTGCTCAGCACCACCAGCCCCCTAGAAGGGACCCTGCAGCCCAGAAAAGCTGCAACAAGCTTGGCCAGACTGTGAAAAGATCTGCCTACATTCTCAGGCCATCCTTCTGAGTTGGGCTGCCCTAGGGAAGAGTCTCTTAGGTTCTCAGTGACCCAGATAGCTGCTCCAGCCCCCAGGGGGTGCTGCACTCCTGAGGAACAGCTGCCCAACACCGCCAACCCCCTGCAAGAACCCCACAGCCTAAAAACACCAGAGCAAGCTCTGCATGACCAAGTGAAATCTGCTACCATCGTGGTGTGGACCTCCCAGTCCTGTCTGCCCTCAGGAAGCCCTCCTTTGCTTCAAAGAAACACTGTTAGCCCCATCAACACTCCAGAAAAGCCACACTACCTCAAAAAAGATTGACCAACAACGCCAGCCCTCAGGAAATATTCCACGGCAGTGACAAGGCAAACACTGCCCGATAACGGAGAGTATAACTCCCTCAGGAGAAAGAAAACAACAAGCAAGATGAAGAAGCTGAGAAACCACCCCCAGTCAAACCAACAGGAGAACTCACCTAAAACAGTCAACAATGAAACAGATCTCTGCAGTCTGACAGACCTGGAGTTCAAAAGAGAAATAGTGAAACTACTGAAGGAATTAAGAGAAGATATGAACAGTAATGCAGATACCCTCAGAAAGGAACTACAAAATATAAGGAGGAGCCAAGAAAAACTAGAACATTCATTTGCAGAGATGCAAACTGAACTAAGGGCAGTAAAAACCAGAATGAATAATGCAGAAGAACGAATCAGTGATATGGAAGATAGAATAATGGAAATCACTCAATCCAGTCAACAGACAGAAAACCGAATCAAAAAACTGGAAAGCAATATGAGACCTATGGGATAATATAAAGTGGGCCAATCTATGCATAATAGGAATTCCAGAAGGAGTAGAAAAAGATAAGGGGATGGAAAATATATTTGAAGAAATTATCGCTGGAAACTTCCCAAATCTAAAGGATACTGGGTTCAAGATACAAGAAGCACAGAGGGCCCCAAACAAACTGAACCCAAACAGACCCACACCAAGACACATCATAATAAAAATGGCAAAAGTTAGTGATAAAGAGAGGATCCTAAAGGCAGCAAGAGAAAAACAGAATGTTACCTACAAGGGAACCCCCATAAGAATATCAGCTGACTTCTCTACAGAAACACTACAGGCCAGGAGGGAATGGCAAGAGATATTTAAAGTGCTAAAAGGAAAAAATATGCAACCTAGAATACTCTATCCAGCAAGAATATCATTTAAAAATAGAAGGGGAAATAAAAATTTTTTCCAAAAACAAAAACTTAAAGAATACTGCAACACAAAACCCAGGTTAAAGGAAATATTGAAAGGGCTTCTCTAAACCAAAAAGAAAGGAAGGAAAGGGAAGAAAAAAGAAAAGAAAAGAAAAAAAAGAAGAAGAGGAAGAACTAGGACTGAGGAAACTGCAATCAGAGAGCAGTCACTCAAATAAGCCAGCATACAGATTTAATCATGAACATGCTTCAAACAAAATAAAATTAAAAAGAAAAAAATAAAAAAGAGTCATCAAAACCATAAAATGTGGGCAAGGGATGTTACGAAGTAAATAACCCTTTTTGTTTATTTGTATGTTTCTCTTCTTTTTTTTTTGTCTTTTTTTGCTATTTCTTTGGGCCACTCCCGGGGCATATGGAGGTTCCCAGGCTAGAGGTTCAATCAGAGCTGTAGCCACGGGCCTATGCCAGAGCCACAGCAATGCAGGATCCAAGCCGCGTCTGCAACCTACACCACAGCTCACGGCAACGCCGGATCGTTAACCCACTGAGCAAGGGCAGGGACCGAACCCTCAACCTCATGGTTCCTAGTCGGATTCGTTAACCACTGCGCCACAATGGGAACTCCCTGTATGTTTCTCTTCTTAATTTTAATATAGTAATGAAGTGTTTGAACTTACAGGACCATCAGGCTAAAACACACAATTATGGGAAGGGGTTAGCATACTTAAAAAAACAGGGCAACCACAAGCCAAAACCAAATATTGCATTTGCAAAAAATGAAAAAAAAAATACACTCAAGCAGATAATAACAGGAGACCATCCAACCAAAAAAAAAAAAAAAGAAAGAAAGGAAGAATGGAGAACCATAGAATCAACTGGAACATGAGGTTCAAATGGCAATAAATAATCATCTATCAATTATCACCTTAAATGTCAATGCATTGAACACCCCAATCAAAAGACACAGAGTGGCTGAGTGGATAAAAAGGCAAAAACCTTCAATATGCTGCCTACAAGAAACTCACCTTAGGACAAAAGATAGATATAGATTGAAAGTGAAAGGGTGGGGAACAATATTTCACGCCAATAGACATGACAGAAAAGCAGGGGTCGCAATGCTCATATCAGACAAAATAGACTTTAAAACAAAAGACATAAAGAAAGACAAAGAAGGACACTACTTAATGATTAAGGGATCCATCCAAGGAGAGGATGTTACTATTGTCAACATATATGCCCCAAATACAGGAGCACCCAGATACATACAACAAATGTTAACAGACATAAAGGGAGATATTGATGAGAATACAATCATAGTAGGAGACCTTAATACCCCCCCTCACATCAATGGACAGATCCTCTAGACAGAAAACCAATAAAGCAACAGAGATCCTAAAGGAAACAATAGAAAAGTTAGACTTCATTGATATCTTCAGGACACTACATCCAAAAAAAGAAGAATACACATTCTTCTCAAATGCTCATGGAACATTCTCAAGAATTGACCACATCTTGGGACACAAAGCTAATCTCAATAAATTTAGGAGCATAGAAATTATCTCAAGTATCTTCTCTGACCACAATGCCATGAAATTAGAAATCAACCATGGGAAAAGGAAAGAGAAAAAACCTACTGCATGGAGACTAAACAACATGCTACTAAAAAACCAATGGGTCAATGAGGAAATCAAGAAGGAAATTAAAAACTACCTTGAAACAAATGATAATGAAGACACAACCGCTCAAAATCTATGGGATGCTGTGAAAGCAGTGCTCAGAGGGAAATTTATTGCAATACAGGCCTTTCTCAAAAAAGAAGAAAGATCCCAAATTGACAACTTAACCCTCCACCTAAATGAATTAGAAAAAGAAGAACAAAAAAGTCCTAAAGTCAGCAGAAGGAAGGAAATTATAAAGATCAAAGAAGAAATCAATAAAATAGAGACTCAAAAAACAATAGAGAAAATTAATAAAACCAAGAGCTGGTTCTTTGAAAAGGTAAACAAAATTGAGAAACCCCTGGCCAGACTCACTAAAAAGAGGAGAGAAAGAACCCAAATAACCAAAATTATAAATGAAAAAGGAGAAATCACAACAGATACAGCAGAAATACAAAAAACCATAAGAGAATACTATGAACAACTATACGGCAACAAGTTTGACAATCTGGAAGAAATGGACAATTTTCTAGAATCTTACAGCCTGCCAAAACTGAATCAAGTAGAAACAGACCAACTGAACAGACCGATCACTAGAAATGAAATTGAAGAGGTCATAAAATCACTCCCTACAAATAAAAGCCCAGGACCAGATGGCTTCACAGGTGAATTTTATCAAACATATAAAGAGGAATTGGTGTCCATCCTCCTGAAACTCTTTCAAAAGGTTGAAGAAGAAGGAATACTCCCAAAGACATTCTATGATGCCACCATCACCCTCATTCCAAAACCAGAGATACCACCAAAAAAGAAAACTATCGCCCAATATCATTGATGAATAGAGATGCAAAAATTCTCAACAAAATCTTAGCCAGCCGAATCCAACAACATATCAAAAAAATTATACACCATGACCAGGTAGGGTTCATCCCAGGTTCACAAGGATGGCTCAACATACGCAAATCAATCGGCATCATACACCACATTAACAAAAAAAAAGTCAAAAATCATATGATCATCTCAATAGGCGCAGAAAAAGCATTTGACAAAGTCCAACATCCATTCATGATCAAGACCCTCACCAAAGTGGGTATAGAGGGAACATTCCTGAATATAATCAAAGCCATCTATGATAAACCCACAGCAAATATAATACTCAATAGGGAAAAACTGAAAGCCTTCTCTCTCAAATCTGGAACAAGACAGGGATGCCCACTCTCACCACTGCTCTTCAATATAGTTTTGGAAGTCCTAGCCACAGCAATTAGACAAACTAAAGAAATCAAAGGCATCCATATAGGAAGAGAAGAGATCAAACTGTCACTGTATGCAGACGACATGATACTATACATAGAAAACCCTAAGGACTCAACCCCAAAACTACTTGAACTGATTAATAAATTCAGCAAAGTAGCAGGATATAAGATTAACATTCAGAAGTCAGTTGCATTTCTGTATACCAGCAATGAAATATTAGAAAAGGAATACAAAAATACGATACCTTTTAAAATTGCACCTCACAAAATCAAATACCTCGGAATACACCTGACCAAGGAGGTAAAGGACCTATATGCCGAGAACTATAAAACTTTAATCAAAGAAATCAAAGAAGATGTAAAGAAATGGAAAGATATTCCATGTTCCTGGATTGGGAAAATCAATATTGTAAAAATGGCCATACTACCCAAAGCAATCTACAGATTCAATGCAATCCCTATCAAATGACCCAGGACATTTTTCACAGAACTAGAGCAAACAATCCACACATTTATATGGGACAACAAAAGACCCAGAATCGCCAAAGCAATCCTGAGAAACAAAAACCAAGCAGGAGGCATAACTCTCCCAGACTTCAAGAAATACTACAAAGCCACAGTCATCAAAACAGTGTGGTACTGGTATCAAAACAGACAGACAGACCAATGGAACAGAATAGAGAACCCGGCAATAAACCCTGACACCTATGGTCAATTAATCTTTGACAAGGGAGGCAAGAACCTCAAATGGGAAAAAGAAAGTCTATTCAGCAAGCATTGCTGGGAAACCTGGACAGCTGCATGCAAAGCAATGAAACTAGAACACACCCTCACACCATGCACAAAAATAAACTCCAAATGGCTGAAAGACTTCAATATACGACAGGACACCCTCAAACTCCTAGAAGAAAACATAGGCAAAACACTCTCTGACATCAACCTCATGAATATTTTCTCAGGTCAGTCTCCCAAAGCAATAGAAATAAGAGGAAAAATAAACCCAGGGGACCTCATCAAACTGAAAAGCTTTTGCACAGCAAAGGAAACCCAAAAGAAAACAAAAAGACAACTTACAGAATGGGAGAAAATAGTTTCAAATGATGCAACCGACAAGGGCTTACTCTCTAGAATATATAAACAACCTATACAACCCAGCAGCAAAAAAGCCAATCAATCCATGGAAAAATGGGCAAAAGACCTGAATAGACATGTCTCCAAAGAAGATATACAGATGGCCAACAAACACATGAAAAAATGCTCAACATCGCTGGTTATAAGAGAAATGCAAATCAAAACTACCATGAGATATCACCTCACACCAGTCAGAATGGCCATCATTAATAAATCCACAAAGAACAAGTGCTGGAGGGGCTGTGGAGAAAAGGGAACCCTCCTGCACTGTTGGTGGGAATGTAAACTCGTACAGCCACTATGGAGAACAGTTTGGAGATACCTTAGAAATCTATACATAGAACTTCCACATGACCCGGCAATCCCACTCTTGGGCATCTATCCGGACAAAACTCTACTTAAAAGAGACACGTGCACCCGCATGTTCCTTGTAGCACTATTCACAATAGCCAAGACATGGAAACAACCCAAATGTCCATCGACAGATGATTGGATTCGGAAGAGGTGGTATATATATACACAATGGAATACTACTCAGCCATAAAAAAGAATGACATCATGCCATTTGCAGCAACATGGATGGAGCTAGAGAATCTCATACTGAGTGAAATGAGCCAGAAAGACAAAGACAAATACCATATGATATCACTTATAACTGGAATCTAATATCCAGCACAAATGAACATCTCCTTAGAAAAGAAAATCATGGACTTGGAGAAGAGACTTGTGGCTGCCTGATGGAAGGGGGAGGGAGTGGGAGGGATGGGGAGCTTGGGCTTATCAGACACAACTTAGAATAGATTGACAAGGAGATCCTGCTGAATAGCATTGAGAACTTTGTCTAGATACTCATGTTGCAACAGAAGAAAGGCTGGGGGAAAAATGTAATTGTAATGTATACATGTAAGGATAACCTGACCCCCTTGCTGTACAGCGGGAACATAAAAAAAAAAAAAAAGAATTATCAGAATTAAAGCAAACATGGCACACCCCTACAATGAAATTAAAATTATCTGTGTAATAAGTTTGAATAGCCTGACAAAGTGTTCTTGTTATGTTATTGTTTTAAAAGCAAGATATGACTGCCTATGTGGTATGCGTCCGATTATTTGTGTTGCATGTATATAATCCAAATATTAATATCTGCAATGTTAATACTCCAAAATACTATTACTCCAAATTTTGATATTTCTGGATTATGAAATTACAGTATATACACATACATATATATGTATATACCATATATGTGTGTATGTATGTATATATTGCTATTTAGAAGTTTTCAACAAAGATCAAGTAATATTTTAATAATTTAAAGAAAAAATAAAATGCTGTTTTAAACAAAGATTGTGGAGTTCCCGTCATGGCTCAGCAGAAATGAGACTAGTATCCATGAGGATGTGTGTTCCATCCCTGGCCTCACTCAGTGGGTTAAGGATCCGGCATTGCCATGAGTTGTGGTGTAGGTCAAAGACACGGCTCAGATCCTGAGTTGCTGTGGCAGTGGTGTAGGCTAGCAGCTACAGCTCTGATTCGACCCTAGCCTGGGAACCTCCATATGCCCCAGGTGCGGCTCTAAAAAAAAAAAAAAGACCACAATGGCCAGGAACAATATGTATTCCCTCCCCACTCCCACCTGACTGACAGTGCTGAGTTATTTTAAGACAGAATGAAGGGATAGGAAACCCGTAAGACACCAGTGAGCATATGAGTTACTTTATTTCTAAGATATCACATCTAGAATCCCAACGCCTCTATTCTCTCATATACCAGCGACATCATCTCCCTATGCAGAAAGTGTGGACTGGCATTTTGTGTTAGTCAGTCCCAGTCCCAAGATGGGGTACCACAGAGCAGAAAGCAGAGGAAGAAGGTGGTAGTTATATGCATAATTCACCTGAACTCCCTAACGTCGTCTCTCAATCATCTGGCAGTGAAGGTCGACAGGTAGTAATTCATTTTTACTTCTTTTTTTTGTCTCTTTAGCGCTGCACCTGTGGCATATGGAGGTTCCCAGACCAGGGGTCAAATTGGAGCTACAGCTGCTGGCCTACACCACAGCCATGGCAACACGGGATCCAAGCCTCATCTATGACCTACACCATGATTCACAGCAACACTGGATGCTTAACCCACTGAGTGAGGCCAGGGATCATGAACCTGCACCTTCATGGATGCTGGTCAGATTCATTTCTGCTGAGCCACGACAGGAACGCCTCATTTTTACTTCTTCTTGAAGGAGTTGTGCTCACTGATCAGGAGGAGGTTTAGCCCGTTGTTTTAACTGGTGTGGATCTGGCAGAGCGTTACTGAGGCCTTGATGGAATCCTGCAAAAAATATATATAATCCAGGTAGAATATAGCATCTGGTAAAGGACAAGGAGGCGGTAAGATCTATGGAAAACACCACCTTTCTGTGCAAAACCTGTATATTATGTACTCGCTGTTCTTCTAAAAGATATACGTATCCACCTGTTGACTCATTCATACCAACCCCCAACATTCCCGAAGACAATGGGGAGAAGTCCCTCACCCTTATTTTATATTTTTATATGCTCAAGGCTTTAATATTCTCAATCTAACCATCCCAGTCCATTATTTATCAGAGAGGGTTTTTGTCTGCTTGTCTGGGACTTTTCCTATGTTAGGTGAGGTATACCAAAGGGTTTTGCTTCGAGAAAAGTAAACAAAAGTATCCTCTCAAGGAGAAATTTTAAGTATTTTAAACCTTCCAGACATTGTGGACTGAATCAGAAGGAGATGCAGTGTAAAATGTAACATCATGATCAGAAAGTAGGTCTCCTATGATGCTGTGACTTGACACTTAATTCAACTACTTAATAGGAAGCCAGCGATTAGCACAACGAAGCAAGAGCTTGCAAGATAAAGAGACATTTCTTGGACTCCAAGACTGAACCTCTTCCCCAGAGGTGGAATCTGTGCAGAGAAAATTCCATTATTGGACCCACCTTTTCTGGAAGTCTATCCCTGGAAGATATTTTTTAAAGCATCTGAACAAAAACGTGCCTATTTCCTGAGGAAGCATATTGGCCCCAGGTTCATATCTTTTAACCAGAAGGACCCCTCTAAGCAACAAAATCCCAGGTAATATTCTTTGTGGTATGTGGACATTTTACAATGTTTAATTTTCTGAATGTACTTTGGAGAGGGTATCCAGTTTGTAATATGGATCTAGGGTTTGTCCTAGGTATTTATATTTATGTGGCCCACTTGTATCTGGTATGGCAACATGTTTAGTGCATCCCATTGGCCCCCCTACCTAACCTAATCCTTTTCTAATACTGAATTAATGTCTAGGAAATCACACAAAAGTCCTATGCCAAGATCCCCTTCCCAGTAATAATAAAAGACTTGGTGATCATTTTCCCTTAAGATATCGAATCCCCCCATATATATATGTGTGTGTGTGTGTGTGTGTGTGTGTGTGTGTAACCACTCCTGCTGTGTTATTTTTATTTCAAACTTCTACCTGGGTTCACTCCAGCTCTCACTCATACCTAAGCCATTTATCTTAGCTTGGACTCCAAAAGAATTTTTTTTCAGTGTATAAGCTTTCGAATGTTGGTTGAATACTGCTCCTTGGACACGTCTGAACCTTCAAAATAAATCTTTCTTTTTGATGTTGGGTCACTGAGTGCCTCATACCTTTCCTACAGTGCCATTTGTCTTAACCAATGTATTTTCTGATTGGCTGGATAAATACATATATGTTTTCCTGTTTTATTCACCTTGCAGTAGAGGGGAAAGAAATGAACTCTGACAATATAACCTGGTTATTCCTCTTCTGCCACTGTCCCAAGAAGAAAAAGTAACACAGAGAATGTCAAAACCTGGAGAATGCCTGAAGTGCAGACTTTTATAACTAGCTTTCACAATATAAACCACTTTGAGAAGCTTCCAGAATGGCAAGCACAACGGTAAATCGACAGTGCCATCTGCCAAATGGCCTGGAGAGGCAGAGAACCGATGGGCTCATTAATTATGGATGACAATCAGAGTCAATTTGACTTCATTATGGGCCAAGAAGAGGAAATCATCAAGGAGCTTGTTCTTAATTGACCTAAGTGTAACAGGGGGCATTATAGGGGTGCGAGAGTCCATCACCCCACCTCCTCTCTTCCATCTCTTTGAGAGCAGCTCTGTGACCAGGACTACGTGAAGTATCTAAATAATTTAGGCAAAAGTCAAATGGTGGGAGGCCATGAATTCCAAAACCTAATGTCTATCTGCATCATCGGGTAAAGGTATGATCCTCTCTTGCAAAGAGGGAGATGGCTTAACCAAACTGGGTTGGTTCTTCAAGAATTTGTACCCCTCTTGTTGTGTCTACTCTGCTGGGGACGATGCAAGCAAAGTCCCTGAAGACAAGACATGCCATTCAGGTGTGAGGATGGAGGGAACTGTGGGGCTACACTCCTTCGCACTTACTCAGCTTCCTGAGCCCTTCCCCCAGCCCTTGCCTGGAGCTTCTCCTTGTTAGAACACAGATTTGGAAAAGGAATGAAGCTGAGCACCACAGCTGATTGGACCTACAGGCAGCTTTTAGGAGACAGGATGCAACCCTGTCACTTGGATGGCAGCCAGAGCCAACACTCCTGTGATCACTCTGCCTCCTTTGTGATTCTCTAGCACCTTCCATAGCATAGCTCCTTGTCCTACTCCCACTGGAGCTTAATATGAGCATCTATGCTTCTCTAGCAGCTTCTCTCTTAAATGATTCAACTGAACAACAACAACAGCAAAGCAGAGACTATGATGTCCCCACTGTTGTGCAGGTCATTCTGGGGGTTATAAGCAAAGCTGAGGGTATAATCTATGTGATCAAGAAATTTAATCCATTTGTGGGAACAAAATGTAAAGCAAAGAAATAATGAGAGCCAGAGGAAGCATACATAAGTACTAAAACCAGGGGCCACAAGTCAATGTTGTTGCTATTCCTGGGTGGGAAAGGGGAATGCACACTCTCTCCTTGGGCCCAGGAGGCACAGAAAATCTTGTCTTGAATTTAATGTGTTAACGACCATGCCTGTACATTGAAAAATTTATTAGGATAGTATAGATGTGGTTAGATTATCTACACTGTGCCAATTCATTTCTCAGGGCCCACATCTGGAGTTTCTCTCCATTCTAAACCATTTCTTTTTCAACTGTGCTTTGTTTCCATTTTTTTTTTTTTTCCTGCACTCACAGAATGTGGAAGTTCCCAGGGCAGGGATCAAACCCATGTCACAGCAGTAACTTGAGCCACAGCAGTGACAACATCAGCTCCTTAGCCTGCTGAGCCACCATGAACTCCTCAATCATACTTCCTAGAATCATTCCTTAGCAGATGGCTTGGTCACCATAATACTCCATACAGCTCCTCTTCACTCAAAAATGGATATGTTTGAGCTCTGAGCAATACGCATGCCCCTTGACCTTTAGCATGCTAGGCCTTTACTCTGATACATACTCATGTAACTTTCTCATTAGGAATTATAAGCAATTATATTATAAGAATTTCTTCTGCTCATTTTTAAGTATCCTGGGCAGTCCACTTATAGTTATCCTTTGAAATTATTACTTTGGGCTTTTTAATGGACATGAAATTAATTGGACACTATTGTTACATCTAATAGGAGCCAAATCAAATGCAATATTGAGAAATACCCATGATCATTAATGCCCACTATGCAACTAATGTGGTCCTTCCCAAAATATACTTTAGAGAGAAAGCATGCTCCTTTGAAGAGTATGTTTGGAAGACTGCTATTTTCAATATAATAAAATACCTTCATTACTAGTCAAACTACTTGCACAGTATTATCATATTTGATTCTCACAGAGATACTCTGAGGCAGATAAGGCATATTTTCTTACCCTCACATTCCTAGTAAAGAAACTGAAGTTTACCATGCTCATGTGACTTGTCCAAGTTCATACTACCAGGAAGTATCACAACCAGCTATTCAGCCAACTCCTGATCCACTGCTCTCTCTGTTATAACCTCTTGTGACATTTCTAGATACCAAGTGTCAAAAAGTGAGAAATTAAATGGGATATTTAATTTGCCAGCTGGCAAGTTAGACTGCAAGGTATCATGGATGATGGCAGAAGACATGAGACTCCTGGTTCAGAGACAAAGGACTATTATTCACAGCAAACGTCATAGCCAGAGTAATAACATTTTATCCCCAGACCCCACAGCCCAGTCCCCTCAGTATACTGGGGCCAAATGACTCCAATGGAGCAATAAGCTTCAGAAAGCTAACCATAGGGGACCAAGACTTATATATGTGTATTAAGTGTGCCTGTCTTTGCACATTATTGTACTGACAATGAGAAACTTCCCCGGGTCTCCAGAGCATTCACTCTGTGTGTGTGTGTGTGTGTCCTTTAAAAAAGGGTCCAAAACAAAAGCAGTCAATACCTCTATTCGTAGAACTGGAAGAAACTGAAGAAGGGTTGTCTCTCATTCTATGAACTAATACTATGATGAGTAGGTCTTACAGTTTACTTGAGTTTAAGTCACCTATGCCATGTGACAAAAACTAGTAATGGTTGGATTAGTATTTAAACCCCCATCTTTTCACTAGGTATTCCCTATTCTACTATTCTCTGCTGCTTGGCCAAGGTTGAGGCAGGACCAGGAGACAATGAGTGGTTCCACATCCATTAAATCACACCGTTTGGTTAACGACCTCTCCACCAGTCCTGGTGTAGTAGAGAGCCCATGCATCTTCTTCCTATGCATGCATACTACCTCCTGCATGTAGCAGGAAGTGCACTTTAACTCTAAAGAGGGTGAACACAACCCAGACGAGCCAGGCCTGTCAGTTGGAGTTCCTTTGTGGCTCAGCGATAAGGAACCTGACTAGTATCCATGAGGACATGAGTTTGATCCCTAGCCTCACTCAAAGGGTTAAAGATCTGGCATTGCCATGAGCTGTGGTATAGGTCCCAGATGCGGCTCAGATCTGGCATTGCTGTGGCTATAGCGTAGGCTGGCAATTGTAGCTCCGATTTGACATCTAGCCTGAGAACTTCCATATGTCATGGACTTGGCCCTAAAAAGACCAAAAAAAAAAAAAAAAGAGAGAGAGAGAGAGTGAACGTGAAAGGACTTTTATCCATTGAGTTCCTTGACAGGAGTATGAGTCCAAGATTTGGATCCAGTGGGCAGGAGGAGACAGCAGCCAGAGCATATCCCCAGCTCCCTCCACTGTTAGACGGTCCTGCTCTACCTAAGCTCACCGCTCTTGTCAGGCCATTCTCTCCAGACATCTACTCTCACCAGCTCCATACCATGACCTCAAGGAAAACCCAGTTGCCATCAAAGTAGGGCAACGTGCCATCTCTTGGATTCTGAGTTAGGCTTCACCACTTGCTAGCTGTGTGATGGTGGGTAACTAATTAACTTCTCTGTGCCTTAACGTCTTTCTAGGTAAAATTGGGCTAAAAATAGTCCCTATATCAAAGGGGCGTGTGAGGATTAAGTAAGATAAGCCTTTAGCATAGTGTTTAGCATACAGTAATAGCTGACAAGCATTAGCAAATTTTTATCATTTTGTTATTTTTAACATCATCAGTGTGGAAAAGAAGAAAGTTTTGCTCCCCAAGGCCCATTAACTTTTAAAACTGAAAGACCCAGCTAGACACCCAGTAAATGTCAGTAAACACATGGCCCTCCTAAACTAGGAAAAGTCTAGAGCCTATCATACTCATAGCATATTCAGAGCATAGGTTGCAAATATTTCAACTGGCATGTCAAATATTAACAGCGTATGTTTGAATATGTTCATTCAGTTCTAGAAAAGATGTCATCTCCACATCAAGGGATTAAAATCATTGTGTGAATGTTTCCTCTAAGCTGAGATTTCTTTCACATTATAGGATTCTCTATTATTCATCATTTTCTTTAATATTTTAATAATGTGATAGGAAAATCAAATTAGGTTGGTAGAATTTTTCCATCAAACCATATTCACTTGGTCTAGTAGAGACTTCAGTTTTCTTCCTAATGAGAATGCTAACAGCCAGTTTAGCAGGCATGGATCAGACACATTCCCAACCCTGCATTTTTGGACTGTCAGAGTCATCCTGCATTCTCTCCCCTTTGTAGCCATTTAGAGCCAATCAGTTTGCAGTGTTTGTCTATTCTGCCTTTGTGTCAACTTCCCATTCTCTGTTCTCTATACCAACTGCAGGACCCTCACTAACCCTTGTTTAGACTATCCTAACCTCCAGCAATGGCCCCTACCTGGCCTATTAACAGTGTAATCGATCTTTCACATATTTGCCATGTTAATCTATCAAAGGCGCATTTCTTTCTTTTTTTTTTGTCTTCTTGCCTTTTCTAGGGCCATACCCATGGCATATGGAGGTTCCCAGGCTAGGGGTCTAATTGGAGCTGTAGCCAGGCTTACACCACAGCCACAGCAACGCAGGATACTTAACCCTTCAGCAAGGCCAGGGATCGAACCCTCCACCTCATGGTTCCTAGATTCGTTAACCACTGACACACGACAGGAACTCCTCAAAGGCCTATTTCTAATAGGTCATTTCCCTGTTCACAAGTCGTCTATGATACATCAGACAGGGATTTAGGAAATACACTCTTAGCGCTCCATGTACTGGTCCTAAATTACTTTTCCAGCTTGATCTCACACTATTCTCTTTACTCACTTTCTTTGGCAGCGAAACTGGATTTTGTTTGTTTGATTAGGGCTGCACCTGAGGCATACGGAGGTTCCCAGGCTAGGGGTCCAATCGGAGCTGTAGCTGCTGGCCTAACCCACAGCCACAGCAACGTGGGATATGAGACTAGTCTGCAACCTATACCACAGCTCACGGTAACACCGGATCCTCAACCCACTGAGCAAGGCCAGGGATCGAACCCGAAACCTCATGGTACCTAGTCGGATTCGTTAACCACTGAGCCTCAACGGGAACTCCCAGACTACTCTTTTTTGTTGGCTGTGCCTGTGGTATATGGAAGCTCCCAGGCCAGGGGTTCAAACCCAAGCTGCAGCAGTGACCCAAGTTGCTACAGTGATAATACCAGATTCTTAACTCGCTGACCCACAAGAGAACTCCCAAAGCATAAATTTTTTTTTTTTGTCTTTTTGTCTTTTTGCCATTTCTAGGGCCGCTCCTGAGGCATATGGAGGTTCCCAGGCTAGGGGTCCAATCGGAGCTGTAGCCGCCAGCCTACACCAGGGCCACAGCAACGTGGGATCCTTAACCCACTGAGCGAGGCCAGGGATCGAATCCGCAACCTCATGGTTCCTAGTCAGATTCGTTAACCACTGAGCCATGACAGGAACTCCCCAAAGCATAAAGTTTTAACTGCAGTAATGCACCATCTTTATTAAAGTAAGTGGAAATAAAAGAAAATTTACAACATGGATGAATCTGGAAGACAATATGCTAGTGAAATCAGCTAGTCACAAAATGGCAAACACAGTATAATTCCATCTATTTGTTTACAGATGGGGCTTGGATCTGGCATTGCTGTGGCTGTGGTATAGGCCAGCGGCTGCAGCTCCAATTGGACCCCTAGCCTGGGAATCTCCATGTGCCGTGGGTGTGGCCCTAAAAAGACAAAAAGATAAAATAAAAAAAAAATAAATAAACCTAAAGAATATCACGGCAGGCTCCTGCCTAAAATCTGCCAATAGTCTTCTTTTGAACTTAGAGTATAATCCAAATTCCTAATGCTCTCTTACAAAACTCCATATAATTTGGACCCGCCTACCCCTCACACTTCACCTCCTATCATGTTTCTGCTTTCCCATTACATTGCAGCCTGGCTGGTCTTCTTAGTCTTCTTAAAATTACACCCAATCACACCGGCTTTAGAGCCTTCACATTATATATTCCCTTTACTTACACTACGCCTCCCCCTGAAAATTCCAGACTGACTCTTTGATACTCTCCAAACTTCAGCTCAAAATATTACCTCTTCAAAGAAGTCTTTCTGGACTGTCCAATCTAAAGTAACCATCAACTTACTCATTAATCTTCATTAATCGTCCCCATAACACTTTCCTTCCTTTTTTTTCTTTTCTTTTTTCTCTCCCTTTCTTCTTGTCTTCCTTTTTTCTTTTTCTTTCTTTCCTCCTATTTTCTTTCTTCTCTTCTTTTCTTTCTCTCCTTCTTTTTTGTCTATCTCCCCAAGTAGAACAGAAGGTCTGCCTTGGTAGAGACTACTTCTACAGCAAATATATTTCCCACTATATTAAATGGGCATAATACATAGGAAGCAGTCAGTATATGTATGTTGAATGTTGATTATGAAAGGCATCCTCATTTCTAATAAACTGCTTGTCTAAATGGCATACATATTCACTTATATTTTTGAGTTTCATTGGCCTTTTAGTCCAGGAACAAAACATGTTAAAATTCAGGGTTAGGCATTACTCATATTACTAAAATGAGGAAACAACTTAAATATCTACCAACTGATAAATGGACAAACAAAATGGAACTATCCACAGAGTGGAATATTATTTAGCAATAGAAAAGAATGAAGTACCAATACATTCTACAATATGGACAAGCTTCAAAAACATGATAAGTTTGAAACATGAAACTAGATACAAAGAGCCACTTATAGTACAACTGCATTTATATCAAATGTCCAGAATTGGTGACTCTATAAAGACAGGAAGTAGGTTTCTGTCTGGTTGCCTGGGGCTGAGGGGAAAATGTGAATTAACTATAAATAGGCCTGCAGGATCTTACAGGGGTAATAAAAAAAAATTGTTTAAAATTGGGTTATGTTGATAGCTGCACAATTTGGTAAATTTACTAAAAAAGTCATTTGTGCACTTACAGGGGTGAATTTTATGGTAGATAAATTGTTCCTTCATCAAATTTAAAGAAGGTCTGCTTACAGCGCCCCCCCCAAAAAAAAACCTTCAATGAAAACACCTGAAAATTTTTCTCAACTAATGCCTGCTTTGGGATACAGACTCCTTCCTTTTTTTTTTTTTTTTTGTCTTTTTTGTCTTTTTAGGACTACTCTCATGGTACATGAAGGTTCCCAAGTCAGGGGTTGAATCCGAGCTATAGCTGCTGGCCTACATATGCCACAGCCACAGCAACTCAACCCAAGCCATATCTGCAACCTACACCACAGCTCACGGCAATGCCAGATCCTTAACCTACTGAGCAAGGCCAGGGATCAAACCTGCTCTTTCATGGATGCTAGTCGGGTTTGTTAACCACTGAGCCATGACAGAAACTCCACTCCTTCCTATTTTTGATTAACTAAATTGATTTCTTTTTTTTTATGTCGGAAATCTGCAGTTTTTCCATTTCCAATGGCATCGTGCTTAGCTCATCAACTTTTTTCAGCTCTTCGTTTTCACTGACACTTGGCACCTCTATTGCTGTAATATCAACACAGAGTAAATGAGTTGTAGTTGCAATTTATAAAGCCCACAGAAAGAGCAAGAGACTCCCAGGAACAGAGATTTTAAGCACTAACATGTGAATATATCTTATTCTTATAACTGGCATTTTTCAAATCTTGTATTTACCAAATTGGTAAAGAGGTATATTTTATTGCTTTATTGCCTTAAACAACAAACATTTTTGTGCAACCACTGTTCACACATGACACCATAACCCTTCTACGTGATCAAACTTTAAATAATGGGATAAAATTTCTTAAGGGCAGTGTCCATGACTAGAGTAGAAGGGATGAGATTGCAGGAAGCACATGGAATCAGGCTATCCAGGAAGCATACAGACATTCTTACGGTCTGGAGAGAAGTAGACAGAAGGGCAAAAGGCATCAAAGGTACAAGGAACAAAAGAGCCTAGAGGCTATAAATTACTGCAAAATGTCAAGAATCAAGAGGTAGTCATGAGAGAGACTCCAAGGTTCTCACTGAGTATGATGTTCCTTGTATATTACATTCTTATCTCTTAAATCATAAGAATAAATGTTTTCTTACCAAAAGATTTCAGTTGTGTCTGTGGCTCATTCACATAACCAGCATATACTGTGAGCCTGCTATGCCTCTGAAAATATATTATGAAGAGCAAAATGGTATACCATAGGGAAAGCAGTGTGGCGTGCTTGCTGAGTACAAGTTTCAAAGCCAAACTCCTCAAGGACAAGTCCAAGCTGTTCCACTTATTAACAATGTGACCTAAGGTAATTTACTTAGCTTCTCTTAGCTTAGATTTCCTCATCTGGAAGGTGGGGATAAAATTATGCTCCTACCTCATAGGAATACTTGGAGAATAAGACAGAATATATAAGAAATTCTTAGTAGTGTCTGGTAAATAACTCCCCAGTAAAAGTGATCTTTTACTTTCTGAAAGAGTTCCTGAAGAGTAGTATTATTTCAGCGAGAGAAATTACCAGTGAAACAAATTAGATTTGGAATTTTCTTTGTAGGATAATAAGTTTAATTGCTTTAATAGCTATAGGGCTATTAAGATTTTCTGTTTCATCTTATATCAACATGTAATAATTGCATTTTCCAAAATATTTGTTTCTTTCACCTTAGTTGTGAAATTTAATATTATTTAGTTGTTCAAAATCTTATTTTTCTTTATATATGATACATTTTATATATATTATAATATACGTGTGTGTGTATGTGTGTGCGGGTGCATCTGTGTGTGTGTATAAATATATATATGATCTATGGTGATAATTACTCATAATTCTGATATTGTTTGTTTTGTCTCTTTCCTTCTTCATAAGTTTAGCTAGGGGTTTATCAACATTGTTGAGTTTCCTTTTTTTTTTAATTTTTTGAAATTTCATTGGAGTATAGTTGATTTTTTTTTTTTTTTGGCCCAGGGGGTCAATGGGATGGAAGCTGCATCTGGGGCCCATGCCACAGCCATGGCAACACCGGATCCAAGCCACATTTGCAACCTGGAACCTTAACCCTCTAAGTAAGGCCAGGGATTGAACCCACATCCTCACAGAGACACATTGTGTCTTTAACCCATTGAACCACAATGGGGACTCCCACACATCCCTTCTTTTTCAGATTCTTTTCCATATAGATAATCACAGCATATTGGGTAGAATTCCTTGTTCTATGAAGCAGGTCCCCCCCATTGGCCAGTAATCCCATACACCATAGAGTGCATATGCCAAACCCAAACCCCCAGTCTATCCCTACCCCAGTCTGTCCCCTTTGGTATTGTTGATTTTCTTCATGAAACAAACTTTCTTTGTCTTTTTTTTTAATGGTGGCACCCATGATATATGGAAGTTGCTGGGCCAGGGATTGAGTCTGAGTCTTGGCTATGACCTATGCTGCAGCTGCAGCTATGCTAGATCATTTAACCCCCTGTTCTGGGCTGGGGATCAAACCTGCACCTCTGAAGCCACTCTAACCACAGTAGTCAGTTCCTTACCCCACCACACCACAGGAGGAACTCCTCACAGAACCAACTTTTGGCTATGTTAATTTTTTCTATCTGTGAGTTTTCTCTTTCATTCATTTCTGCTTTTATCTATTATGTCTTTCCTCCTACTTTTTTTTTTTTGCTCTTCTTTTACTATCTTCCTAAGATTCAAACTTAATCCATTGATGTTATACTTTTTTTTTCTAGTAGAAGCATTTTAAATGTTATTAATTTCCTTCTAGGCACTGCTTTGAAAACAAATTCTGATATATTGTGTTTTTATTATTATTTAGTTCTATTTTCTAATGTTCTCTGTGATTATTCTTTGATCCATGTATCATTTACAAATTAAATTTCTCTGCTGCAGTTCCCTACTTGTTCATTCATTACTGTCTTATTTTCTTTTACATCCTTGAACGTAAACATCAAAGCTACTTTGAACTCTTTATTTGCTAAAGTCAACATCTAGGTCAGTCTTTACTGATTGCCCTTTCTCTTGAATACAAGTTGCTACAATCTCGGTTTTTTCCTACACCCTAGTAAAGGTGTTATTTGTAATTGGGTTCCAGATTTATTGAGATGCAATGGACATATAATACTGTGTAAGTTTAAGGTGTACAACATGTTGAATTGAAACACTAATATATGTAAAATAATTACCACTCTAGTATTAGCTAACACCTCCACTGTCATATAATTACCATTTCCTTTTTGTCACGATAATATTTAAGATTTACTGTCTTAGCAACTTTCAAATATATAATATAGTATCATTAACTATAGTCAGAGGGCCTGAGCTGGTGCTGGTACAATTTTGAACTTGCAGTGGGGGTGGGGATGGGGAAGAATGGCCAGGAACAGAGAGAGTCTCAGATGGAGAGTATCGGCAAATGTGAAAACCTGTGGAGTTAAAGCTGATGAATTTACAGGGAGTCCAATGTGATGGCCAGTGGCTTTTTTGGTGGTATAATCCACTAGGTTTGTCTACAGAGCAGGTCTCTGGGAACTACAGTTGCTTCCACTGTGTGGCTGCTACTGGTAGCCCATGCTTTTCTTCCTTGTTTCCAACTGCCTCTGTTCATCTCAGCTTTGCCAGCCTGGGTGGGGTAAAACCAAAGCAGGACCTTTGTGCAGTGACCAGAGACTGTGGAAGTTCTTACTTGCTTATCAAAGGGAACACTTCCCAGTGAGGAAGTGCCCTCTGGGCACTGAGCAATGCTGACTTGTAGCGGGTGCAATGATATAGACGAAATAAAGCCTTCTTCTCTTCTGGTGTGGTTATTCTTAGTGGGGTTTTGTTTGTTTGTTTGTTCCACTCTGTTACTAAGTTTCCTAAGTGAACTCCAGAGCTCCCCCAGGGCTGTTTTTGCTCATTGATCTTTGTAGAGAGTTGGAGTCTGGGGCATCCCATGCCACCACTTTTGTTTGTATCTAGTAAATTTGAATGGTCTCCTGAACACTATCTATGATACATTGCAAAAACCCTGGATCCAGTTTTATCCCTCTAAAGAGTCTTTATTTTGTTGTTGTTGTTTTAGAAGCCAATTAATTCTGAAGCCCAATCTATTTTTGGTGGGAAGAGGCTGAAATATCTGTCCACTCTTGGTGTCTAAACTGGGATGTTTGGAGTTTACCCTATGCATGTGTATTTCAGGAGTTAGTCACAAATTTCCACGGTTTGTTTATTTACGGAAACAAACAATCCTTGGGGCTCCCCTTCCAAGGATTCCTCTCCTTTTCACTTTACAGCTGTTGTGAATGCCATAAACTCTGGTCTCTTGTTCTTCAGGAAGGTATTATTACAGTGTTCTATCTAAATTTTTCCCACTTTGTCTAGGATGTACTGGGGTCTGTGCTCAGGCAACGAAAAAATCAAACATAAACCAGTCACTTGAGAATGGGTTGAATAACACTGCGGAAATTAAATTGACAAACCTGTAAACTAGTTAGAAGTAAGGGAGTAAGAGAGAAATCAAAGGTACACACACAACAGCATTTCTCTTGTCTGGAAAGCCTTCCTCTCTTGCACGCATCGAAAGCCAGTCCATCCTTCGAGGCATAGTTCAAGCTTCTTTTCTCAGTCCGTTTCTCCCTTCCACCAAACATCAAGCAGGCGCCTCCTTGGCTTGTGTGGGGCTTTGTGGAATATACAGTTTGCACTACCTAAGTTGATTTCAAGGTCTATGAAATTAAAAACCTGCTTTATGCACGGTTGTATAGTCACAGGGCCAATCATAGAGAAGGTTCTTCATAAATACTTTGTGATTAATTGATTCTCCCACTCATCTCACCTCACAGTGTCTCTGATAATAGAGGAAGAGCTCCTAAGCATCTCTAATCCCCACCATGCCTCTTAACACTTCGCCAACCTCCACTCAGAAGGAATTGCTACTCAAGTTTGCTGATCCGTTTGTGAGGTCAGGTTTTGCCAAAGTTGTTCATTTTAAAGGGACAGAAGAAATACTGCATTGAGGAGGGGGAATTATTCTTTTTCAGGAGCTGAAGACCTGAAGAAATATACTGGACTGGTAAATATGTCCCTATAGTATGGCTCTAGCTGGTCATCCATCAGGAAAAAGGGAAGGAAAAAAAAAAACATTGTTTGTGGCCACAGGGCGTTCCCTTCGGCCCTTACCTGTTGATATTAGTGCAGAGAGAATCCTGTGCAGCTCTTTAAAAATGTTGATGCACTAGACTGCAGGCATAATAAATGTTAATATGCAGCTGTTCACACCCAAAGCCTTCTTTGTATAAATAACAAAATGCAAAATTATAATAAATGGAGGCTCTGTACTTTTGGAAAGTTCCCAAAAGGCAGCAAATTGAAACAGCACAAAACCCCAAAGCAAGAGTAACAGGAAGGAATGCCAAGGTGCCTTGGATCATAGACCCAGGGAGAGCTCCCAGCAGAGAGAGGCCAAAGGAGCAGGCAGCTGGAATCCCCCAGGAGGAAAGCCCGGGACTAGCTGACAATTCGATGGAGCTTGTTTTAAAGCTATACACACACACACACATACACACACACGAGTTACATATGCACATACACACATGCTCACAGAGGCATACACACAGGGTTATGTATGCATATACACACATGCACACATGTTCATGCACGAACTCGCACACACTCTTTACCCCATCATGGAAAAAGGTAAGTCTTAAGACACAGTGAAGTCGCCAACCTGTATTCGCCTTACCTCTTCAAAATATCAGGGTTAGCTTAATTGAAGGCAGAATACATTCAGAAACCTCTATAAATTAAAGACAGGATTTAGGAAACAAAGCAGAGGCAAATGTGGGACAAGAGCAAGCGTAGAACAAAGACAGGTTAATTGCTGCCACCACAGTTCTGCCCTGCACACTGCTCCTGGGGCCACAGCTGTGTTCCCTTCAGCCTCTCTTGGACTCCGGGCCCGGGAGCCCTGTGTCCATCCTTTATTAAACAGGCCCCGAAGGGAGAACAGGTGCATTCTGGATCTCCCTCATTCTAACATCCCCGAAGCCTCCATGACCCCGGGGTGAGCTTGGTTCAACACAAGAACACGATTTGTTCCCTTGCTGGTTATGCCTCTGTGAGGATGGCCGAGCCACGCTGATCATCCCTGTGACCCTGTATCCAGCAATGCAGAGCTTGGCACATGGTCAGCACATAGTGCAGGTCTCTTACTAGCCTTGTGGCTTGGTTTCTTCATCTTTAAATCGGGATAATTAAAATGCCCAACTCACAGAGTCTCATTGTTAAGATAAGTTAAGTTAGTTTACACGTTTAAAGCATTAAGTCAACACAGGTCATAGTAAATGTCCAATAAGTGCTGCATATTATTTTAATAGTTGATATTACTAATATTATTTCATTGGATCATCCCAATGAATGGTCTTTTTATTTTTTGGCCACACCCATGGCATGCAAAAGTTCCTGGGCTAGGGATCAAATCTACATTCTTTTTTTAAATTGAAGTGTAGTAGACTTACAATGTTGTATTAGTTTCAGGTGTACAACAGTGATCCAGTTATAGATATATGTATACCTATACTAAGTATATATAAATGTATACTTCGTATGTATGTCTATGTGTGTACATATACTAAGTATATGTTTATATCTATGTGTGTGTATATATATATGTGTAACATATATGTGTGTGTATGTGTATATATACACATACACATATTCCAGATTCTTTTATCTTATAGTTTATTCTAAAACATTGAATATAGTTCCTTATGCTATAGAGTAGGTCTCTTTTGGTTATCTATTTTATATATAGTAGTGTGTATATGTTAATCCTAAAACTGCTCATTTATTCTTCCTTGCCTCCCTTTGTCCCCCTTTCCCCTTTGGTAACCATTAGTTTGTTTTCTATGTCTGTGTGTCTGTTTCTGTTTTGTAAATAAGTTCATTTGTATCTTTTTTTTAATTGTTCTTTTTTTAAATTTTAAAAAAAAATTTTTTAGGGCTGCACCTGCAGCATATGGGAGTTCCCAGGCTAGGGGTCAAATTAGAGCTGCAGCTGCCAGCCTATGCCACAGCCACAGCAACACAGGATCCAAGCTGCATCCAAGCTGCATCTGCAACCTACATCACAGCTCACGGAAACGCTGGATCCTCTAACCCACCGAGCAAGGCCAGGGATCAAAACCATACCCTCATACATCCTAGTCGGGCTCCTAACCCACTGAGCCACAACGGAGACTCCTTGAATCTTTTTTTTTTTAGATTCCACATATAAATGATATTTCTTTTCCTCTGTCTGACTCACTTCACTTAGTATGATAATCTCTGGGCCTATCCATGTTGCTGCAAATGGAGTTATTATTTTTTATGGCTGAATTATATTCCATTGTATATATACATATATGGCATCTTCTTTATCCTTCATCTGTCAATTGATATTGAGGTTGCTTCCATGTCTTGACTATTGCAAATAGTGCTGCAATGAACATTGGGGTGCATATATCATTTTGAATTATGGTTTTCTCCAAATATATGCCCAGGAGTGGGATTACAGAATCATATGTTAGTTCCATATACATATTTTTTTTCCTTTTTTTTTTTAAGGGCCACAGCTGTAGCATATGAAAGTTCCTGAGATAGGAATTGAATCAGAACTGCAGTTTCCGGCCTATGCCACAACCACAGCAACATGGGATCCAAGCTGCATCTGTGAATAACACCACAGCTCACGGCAACCCTGGATCATTATTAACACACTGAGCAAGGCCAGAGATCAAACCTGAGTCCTCACTGATCCTAGTTGGTTTCATTACTGCTGAGCCACAATGGGAACCCCCGAATTTATTTCTTTAAGGAACTTCCATACTGTTTACCATAGTGGTTATACCAATACATTTCCACCAACAGTGTAGGAGAGTCCCCTTTTTCCCACCTTCTCTTCAGTATTTATTATTTGTAGACTTTTTGATGATGGCCATTCTGACCAGTGTGAAGTGGTACCTCACTGTAGCTTTGATTTACATTTATCTAATAATTAGCAATGTTGAGAATCTTTTCATGTGCTTTTTGGCATCTGTGTGGCTTCTTTGGAGATAGAGTCTTTTACAAAAAAAAAAATTGTGATGTTTAAGAACACCTCTAAAGACCCCCATATTTTAACATACTTCCCTCATTGAAATAAAAATTAAAATTCCACATAAAGATTATCTTTTATTTATTTTTTAAAACATTTTAATTTTTTTTTTTTTTTTTGGCTGCACACATAGCCTGTGGAATTTCCCAGGCCAGGGATGGAACCCCCATCACAGCAGTGACCCAAGCCAATGCAGTGACAATACCAGTTCTCTTGCACCACAAGAGAACTCTAAGCATCTTTTTTTATAGCATTTTTTATTACTAAATTACATTTCTAGTTGTACAATAATCATCACAACCAAATTTTATAGCATGTCCAACCCAAACCCCTAGCCTATCCCCCCACCCCCAACCTGTCTCATTTGGAAACCATACGTTTTTCAAAGTCTGCGAGTCAGTATCTGTTCTGCAAAGATGTTCATTGTGTCCTTTTTTTAGATTCCACATGTAGGTGATAGCATTTAATGTTGGTGTCTCACTGTCTGGCTGACTTCACTTGGCATGATAATTTCTAGGTCCATCCATGTTGCTGCAAATGCCGTTATAAGAACTCCAAGTAACTTTTATTAAACATTTTCTGTTTTACTTACTGATGCTTTTGAATATAAAACCTCTGGGTGGAGAAACACCACATGTCTCTAAAACCTTTCTGACTTTGAGTTTTTAAGATTTTTTTTTCCCCTCGGCAGGTGGAAGCACCGAGAACCTTGGTAAGGAAGGGACAGCACAAAGATGGAAACTGTCAGAGAAAGGTGAAGCCAAGAGGGATAAAGAAAAACTACTCTGAGATTCAATTTTTTTCATTTATAAAATGATGTGGCTGGCCTACACGACTTAAGGAGCTTTCACTTCTAATAAGTCATAAGCTCATTTAATAAGCTAACTTGGTTGAATTTAAAATATCATCTAAGCTCAGACTTGCCAGTTGTTAGGATAAATTCCAACTCTCTTGTTTTATCTTGGAAGCTAGCCTTCTGGTTATCTGAGCTTCCATTTTCTTATCGGTCATATGGGTTGAGCAGAAAGACAGCAGAGCCTCTTAGGCAGGGTGGCTCAGAATGAGACAGGGGGAGTTCCCATTATGGCCCAGCGGGTTACAAACCCAACTAGTATCCATGAGGATATGGGTTCCATCCCTGGCCTCACATAAGCTCATCCAGTTGGTTAAGGATCCGGTGTTTCTGTGGCTGTGACTGTGGCTGGCACCTACAGCTCCAATTTGACCCCAGCCTGGGAATTTCCATATACAGCAGGTGAGGCCCTGAAAAGCAAAGAAGGAAGGAAGGAAGGAAGGAAAGCAAGCAAGTGAGCCAGAACTATTACCACTCCTGCCGTCAGCACTTACAAAGCCTACAATCTTCCGTTCACTGTCCTTTCTGGGAGCCCCCCTGATGTTACATGTAGGCCAGACCTTCAATACAAAATGACTTTGTTTCTGTGCTAGCTGTGTGTGTGTGTGTGTGTGTGTGTGTGTGTGCACATCACAATGTCTGATCTTCCTCTAAACATCAGAATTATGAAGACAAAATGTATGGTGCCCATTTTTCAGATAGAGGAAATGGTCTACAGTGTCTTACACAAAGGTCTTCCCATAGCACAACCCTGAGGACTCTGTCTTCTAGTTACACACCTGTAATTAGGTCTTTATATACTTGGGAGTAGGCTTGCCCCGAGAAGCACTCAGTATGTTCTCAGCACTTACTTGAGAACAAAGTAACAGATTTTCAAGGTGCAGAGATTGTAGAACCAACATCAAACTAATCAGGTCTTATGTTCCCATCCATCGAACCTCCATAGAAAACCCAACCTGGACTGTAAAGTATTGCACATTCCCTAAAGAGCAATTTAACACTAAGGGCCAAGAATCCTCCCAATAGGAAAGATTACCAAAAAAGTCCCCGTTGTTCCATCTAAATATGCAAATGAGACCTCGTATATAACATCTCATCTGGCTTCATTGATGGTACCCAGATTCCTGCCCTCCGCGTCTCAGCCCAGTGAGGACCAACCATATGCCTCCAGGCTGTGCCCTCCTTCTTTGTTCTAACTGCTGGAAAGATGAAGAAGCCCAGTGGGTATTTTCAATCATTCAGCCTCCTCACCTCCAAACGTAAGAAAAAGAAGTGGGGGTAGGGAGAAGGTTAACGTGCCAACTTTTCCCTCCTACCTCTTTTAGCTTTTCAAATAGAAAGACAGGGGAAAGGTGAGATGTTTTGGCTGATATCCAAGCCAGGAAAATAAAGATCTGAGGCCCTGCTAGGGAGAGTAAAGAAAAGACTCTCTTATACCTAGAGGTGAAGAATTAGACAGTTCTGCTTGCCAATTGAATCTAAGAAAAACATTTATTTACTGAGAAGCTGCCCAGGCCCCTGGGGCTCTTGCGGGGAAGAAACTAGGTCTCCAATCTCCAGCTGGCTGTGGGAAATCTCGAGAATCCAAATGCAGAAGCACAACAAGTAAGAAGAAACTTCTCCTTGCCTGGGCCAGGCTATGTGTAAAACACGGCAGTGAGAAAGATGGCTCTGTAGTGCTGGGGCCATGGAACCCAGAGCTTGCATCATGGAGTATGTGAGTAGCCCCCAGCAAAGAGAGAACCCAAGAGATTTTAGAGAGTTACGGGTCTTGCTGAAGGCTTAGGATGAACGGCAGAACCAACCATGGCCATGGCAGCAAAGAGGAGTCCATGTGGAAGGGGATTCATTGCACCTAGACTGGGAGGCCAGGCAGCCATATAACTGCTGAGCCCCAGAGATACATGGGGCTGAGCTAGAAAGACACCCGTTAATCTAGAGAGAGGTTGCCATGGGTAAGAAACTAAGCCACTGCCACTGGAGGATCCAGGAGCAGGAGGAAAGAGGCAAGACTCCTCTCATGGAGCAACTGCTGTTAGTCGGGCTGCAGCAGCAAAGTGCAGAGCCATGGGCTGAGACTCCTGGTCCAGAACACAAAGCAGCCTCAAGGATGATTTTTGGCAACTAAATGCCCACTCAGAGGGAATGTTTGCTGCCTGGCTCTCTACCTAGAATCTTCCTCTGGGTCACTTAGCAAGGGAACGGAAGGTGTTCAGGTTGTAGAATGACTTTCCTGAGGAAAAATACTCCAGGAAAGTTGTTTGGGGTCCATAAAAGCTGACTCTGATCTGTCGATTATTTGCAGCAACATGTCAACGAACCACATCTTGCTACATTTAGAGGAATTGGATAGATTTCTAAATGATGAAAAATTAAATAAATTAAGTCCAAGGTTTGTAAACAATTGGCCCCGGGCTAAAAGTGGAACTGACTCCAGAAACATTATCTCCATATATATACATACACACATGTCCTGCCATCTTCCAATCTCCAATTCAACGTAGTCCCCATTGTTACTATTGTGAGGAATATTACTCGTCTGCTAGGCACTGTAGGTATGTGAGCTTGTTATTGGCTGTGATGTTTACTCCAAGTCTTTCTTCAATTGATGAGGACACCCAGACCCAGAGAGTTAGGGGCAAAGATGCTTCTTTAGGATGTCTCTGGTAAATAAATAACTGTATTATTTCTCCCAGCTCTAAGGCTTTTAGTTCTATACTAAGAATTGAGTCATTTTCTTCCTGGAAATTCTGACAGTACCATTCCCTCCCATGCATCAGCTTTGAGATGGGATCAGTTCTTTGCAGACTGAGCCCCTGGTAAACGTCCAGGCCCTGAATGAATGTTTGCATCTGGGTCCTTCTGACCTTTACCGCATTCATCAAGTTCCACTAGGTTGTAAGAAAGGTAATAGCACCTTTTCTCTCCTCTGTTCTCACAATTCATCACCTGATCCTCAATTCAAGTCTATTACCTTTGAAAGGATCATGAAGAATTGTTTTCCGGAGTTCCCGTCGTGGCGCAGTGGTTAACGAATCCGACTGGAAACCATGAGGTTGCGGGTTCGGTCCCTGCCCTTGCTCAGTGGGTTAACGATCCGGTGTTGCCGTGAGCTGTGGTGTAGGTTGCAGACGCGGCTCGGATCCTGCGTTGCTGTGGCTCTGGCGTAGGCCGGTGGCTACAGCTCCGATTCAACCCCTAGCCTGGGAACCTCCATATGCCGCGGGAGCGGCCCAAGAAATAGCAACAACAACAACAACAAAAAAGACAAAAAAAAAAGAATTGTTTTCCTTTTGTCAAATCTCATCGAAGTAAATACTCTTATTCACGCTTTTTAACTGGCTTCAGCTCTAGGACCACCTGTTAAACACCCATCTTGGTTTACTAAGTTACTGGCAAATTGTAGAGAGTTCAGTTTGTGGTTGTTGTTAATTAGTCTTTTTTTTTTTTTTTTTTTTGGTCTTTCCTAGGGCCGCACCTGCGGCATATGGAGGTTCCCAGGCTAAGGGTCTAATCAGAGCTGTAGCCGCCAGCCTACACCACAGCCACAGCAACACCAGATCCGAGCCACATCTGCAACCTACCCTACAGCTCACAGCAACACCGGATCCTTAACCCACTGAGCAAGGACAGGGATCGAATCCGCAACCTTGTGGTTCCTAGTCGGATACGTTAATCACTGAGCCATGACGGGAACTCCAGATAGTCTTTATTTTTTAATGTTTTTATCAAATATAGTTGACTCACAATTTCTGCTGTATAGCAAAGTGATCTAGCCATACGTAATATACATATATATATATATATTCTTTTTCTCATATTACCTTCCATCATGTGATAGTCTTTATTTCATATAATGGAAAAATCTACAGCTTTTCCTTTCTATGTAGGGGGAAAACCCAGGTCCCTGCATGTGTTTCTACCTTCATGAAGACCACTTTGGTTCTGATGCATCACATCCCTTCTGGTCGGCACATGTGTGAAGGATTTTCCCGACATCAAACAATGCTCTGTGACACCAGCTGGATGTCCAACCATCCAACTTGGTCTTGATACTTTACCGAGAGATAGCATCCAATCCCACAAGACTGCCCCCTAACGCTACCAATACACACACACATGCACACACACACACACACACACACTTCAGATGTCAGTCACAAGTCAAGGTTGTTACCTGTGCTTCTGACCAATCAGCTATAGAACAGAGGTTCCAACAACCCCAATCCCTTCTTTGTGTTCAATTAATTAGCTAGATCGGCTCATGGAACTCAGGGAGATATTTATGCTTACCAGTTCAGTATAAAAGGATATGATAAAGGACACAGATGAAGGCTCAGGAGGAAAGGATGCATAGGGCAATGCATGTATGTAGAAAGGTGCGTGGAGCTTCCATGCCATCTCCAGACACACTACTCTCCAGTTTGCCAACCTTGAAGCTCTCTGAACCCTGTACTCCGGGGATTTTGATGGAGCCTTCATCATGTGGGTATGATCCATCATTAATTCCATGTCTATCCCTTCTCCCCTCTCAAGCGAATGAGGGGCAGGACTGAAAATCCTAAGCTTATGGTCACAGGTTGGTCTTTCCAGGGAGCTCTCATCCAGGAGTCCATCTGTAGTCATTTCATTAGAACAAAGGACACTCCAATCACCCAGGAAATGACAAATTTTCCTGTATCAGGAAGCAGGGTCAAAGACCAAATATTAGGAAAGAAAAAAAAAAAAAGATGCTCCTAGTACTCTCATCACCCAGGAAATTACAGGGGTTCGGGAGTTCTGTCAGGAACTGGGGGCAGAGACCAATATGTATTTTCTATTATCTCACACCTTGGTACCATTTACAACCCCAAATTGAAAAGAACTTCAGCCAAATGTTATAGATAGGGGGCTTCCTTAAAGACTGTAACACATGTGTCCATCGGACTTAAGGCTGCCTTCTTAAGGCAGCTTTCAGAGAAAGGCAGGAAATTTTCCCGAGTTTCTTATCTCACAGCATCCCTTTAATGTTCACCTCCATTATTTGATCAAAAAACAAATGATATCTCTGTTGCATAAGTGAATGAATAATTGAATGGGTGAATGGATGAGCACATGAATGAATTCATGAACGAATAAACAAAAGAAAACAGCAAACAAAGTGGGATAGATGATAATTAATCAGCTGAATTGTTCCAACCGTCAATTCTGTACTTTTATAGTGTAAAGAAGAAAGATGCTGAGCATTGCTTAAGGTAGTACAAGAGTTTCATTGCAGTAAGAACATTTAGAGTCCAATTCATTATCTTCCTTGTTCCGTGATATCACTTGACATTTTCACGTGCTCTAAAGTGAAGTCACCCAGACACAGGGAAAGAACCTAGGTCTCTGACTCCCAGACAATAGGCTCTCCACCATGCCAGGGCCTCTTCCCAGCTGCAAAGTTGTCAGAGAATTTTTGAATCTAGCAGGGCAGGAATTTCAAGAGCCACCCTGCAACTCTGTTCTTAAAGTGCTTATTTATTTTTGTTTCCTAAAGCAGGTGCCAATCTATGAGGGATAATGCACCTTTTAAACAAAAATTTTGCCTGACGCTATATTCTCAGAGAACAGTCAATAAATACACATTTCTCTAAAACACATATACGTGACAGAAAAAATGATTATCTTTCAAGCCAGTTTGGCAGCAAGAAGAAAGGTTTGCATTATGCCTAATGGTCAATAGCCTGGAGTCATTAAAAAATCTGAAGTCTTGACCTAAAAATGTTGATCGTCTTCAAGGAAAAATGATAGTTTAACCAAAGAACAGATGGCACTGAGCAGAAAAAACTCATGTGACAGGGGCTACAAGTGCTTCTGAGATGGAGGGATGGTGTGGAGCAGGGGAGGTGATGGGCCATTTGACAGATTGGAAAGGAAAGCTAAAGTTATCAAGGTCATCTAGTCCACTGATTATTCTGCGGGAGTCTTCTCCACCACCCACCAACTCCAGAAGGCCACTTTGTGCTCAGAACCCTGGATCTGGCCTGGGCCAACTCCACAGCACCTTTGCAAGGACTGACAGCTTGACAGACAGATGGCTCACATATTGATGGCACAGACATTCAGCCCTGCCACCGCACTGTCCATTCCTTAGCACTTCCAGAAAGGATGAAAAAAATATCCCTTAGTGGAAACAAAGGAAAGAAAAGAGAGCAGAATACACCTTCCTTAAAAAAAAAAAAAAAAATCATAGAATTTACTTTCGTTTGAGCCCTGCCCTTCCTTCTTCCTCTCCTCCTCCTCCTTATTTTTCTTCTTCTTTTTTTCATTTTTTTTTATGGCTGAAGCTGCCATATAGAAATTCCTATGCTAGGGGTTGAATTGGAGTTGCAGCTGTGGCCTATGCCACAGCCACAGCAACACCAGATCCAAGCTGCATCTGTAACCAATGCCTCAGCTTGTGGCAATGCCACTGAATGAGGCCAGGGATCAAACCCATATCCTCATGGACACTATGTCAGGTTCCTAACTCAATGAGCCACAATGGGAACTCCCCCTTCCTTCTTTTTAGTTACAGTTAGGTCTGGGCTCTCCTGCTAGTCTGATCTTGACCTAGGGCTGTTTGACATCTGCAGACCAGTCTGGGCCTCTCGGCATCCAAACAGTCATCCAGTGGGTATCTACCACTGTGGCCTCTTCCTCCCTTCTGCTGGCTGGCCAGGCATGCCCCAGAAGCATGACCTTCATCACGAGCTGTGGTGAAGCCTGGGGCTCCAAATTCTCTCTCTGAGCAGGGAGTCCTCAAGATCCCAAGAGGCAGTCTGCATCTGATTGGATTGGTTATAACCAGTAGCTAGGGATGGCAAACAGCCAAAGCAATCAAAGATTTCTTGAATGAATGAAAGAAAGAATGACTGACTGAAAATTCCTGTGACATTCAGCTAAAAACCCCTCCAGGAAACTTGGACTCACCACCTCACACTCTAACCAGAACTGGATGGATTCTGAACCCTAGCTTTCTCTGTACTTGCTATGACAGTTGCCATTCTGATATATTATAATTATTTTCAACTTAGTAATGAGCTCTTTAGAGCAGAATCTGTGCTTACTTCACCTTCATGTCATTCATTCAATACATTTATTGAACACTAAATGTTCTGAGAGTTTTAGAGAATAAAGAGATAAAAGAGGTCCATGCTGATTTCTCTAGTGTGGATGTTGGTTGGAGGTAGTGGTGGGAATGCATGTGGGTCCGGATGGAAGAGTGTGGGGACCGGGTGGAAGGGGGCGAGATGTAGATAATTATTCTACTAGCACACTGAGTGCTTGCTGTATAGTGGACACTTCATTAAATGCATTACAAGCACCATCTCAATCCTGACAAGACCCCCATGAAATCAGCATCCTTATTATTTCCCCTTTACAGATAAAGAAACCAACGCAGGCTCAGAATGGTTAAGTAATTAGCAAAGTAGAAGAGCCAGACTGGGGACAGGGAGACAAACTAGGAGTTTGGGATTAACATATACGCACTACAATATAGAAAATAGAGAAAAAATAAGGACCTACTGTACAGCACAGGGAACTATATTCAATGAAAAAAAAAAAAAAAGAACCAGGAAGACTTTTCTGGCTCAAGAACCAATTTATTTCCTCTTCTCTCTCTCTCTCTCTCTCACACACACACACACACACACACACACAAACACACACACACGTTTGGGGTTGAATTTACATTTTGGTGACATTGGCGTTTATATGACTTGGAAACCAGACTCACATGTACAGCAGTTTTATTGAAGGAACTGGATAAAGTGCAATCAAAAGAGTAAATTTATTCTTTCTTCCAGAGTCCCTACAAAATCACTCTGGATTAGTCTTCTCTATCCCTGGGATAAAATTTCAGGAAAGTCTTAAATCTGCCCAAGCTCCTTTTAATCACAAAAGCAGTCTCAATTCAGGAATTGAGTCCAAAAACATCCCATGCACTATAGTTAGCGGGATGCCAAACAACTTCCACTTTCAGGAGTCTCTTTAAACCCCAGCCTGAGCTCCTGGAGGCTTGCAGCCCAGGGTGAGGCTAGGTGTACCTGGCTTTCTCCCTCCACCCGCCCAGTTCTCTTCCCAGGCCCCCCGTCGTGTCCAGGATGAGAGGGAAATAGAAGGAAAACCACAGCATTTTTCACGGAAGGCATAGTTGTAATCTGGAGATGGGCACGCTGGATAGCAGATGTACATCAGTTGGGCTTTTTGCTGTATATTGTTTGTTGTCTGTTGTTTTTAAAAGCCTCCTGCAGAGACCTCTCACTGCCTCTTCCTTGAGAGAAGCAAAATCTTTCCTCCTGAGACCACCTAGGACTTCCCTTCCAGAAATCCAGCCATCCATCTAGCTCTTGCTGTGGGGTTCCGCCCTTTCTAGCAAAATCCTTTGTAAACATCCCCAGGTCAAACTCCCCACCCCCTGCCAGGGACTCTGTTAGCGGCCTCTGGAATGTGCCTTTCTTTGTGTGTTGGAAAGACATCGGTCCCAAGAGCCTCTTTGTGCTGACACCAGGAGAACAGCTCCAGCCTCAGCCTTAGTTTTCCCAAGCAGAAGTCCAATACCAGTCATTAGGTTTCCCAAGATCTAGAAGAGTCCTGACAGTTTCTCTGGATAGCCACCTAGAAGCTTCCCTCATTCTGCCTTGAAGAAAGAGAGGTGCCTAAGCACTCCATAAAAATCCCTCCCAGGCTCTCCAATCTGAACTGCTCCTATGGGGTGCACGAGAGAGGTCCCTACCTATGAAGATATTCCAGAAGCCTCCCAGCAGCTCCTGCGAAGCTGGGGTGACAGTCCATTCTGGAAACAGAGCTGCTCGGCCCTTATGGTCTTATTCTTCTACTTCTTTTTGGGGGAAGGAAGACTTGGAGTTTGGGCTCTATGGCTGTCTTTCATCTCTTTTTTTTTTTTTTCCGTGTCAATATATATTTTATCAACAGATACTAACAGCAATGACAAGAAGATTAAATATTCCATCCACATATCTGCAGTTACATTCAGGGTGATTTTTGTCTTTGCCCCTCCCCCTCCCCTCAAGGAGTGAGTCTCAGAACATTCTCTTTCCTTCAGAGGCATTAAAAAAAAACAAAACTGCCATTGGTCCCTGGTACGGAATACGACTTCCGGGAAAGAATATAAACCTTCAGCTAGAGGACTTTAATTCTCTCCTACTCCTTCCTATCAGTGCCTGTGTCAGCTGGGTGCTGTTACAAGAGACTTTATTACATCTTATCCAACTGTTGGCAAGTTCCGAATCTTACAGAGAACTGTTTTGTAGTACAAAGATTAGAGTGCGTCATAGAATACTAAAAAGGGAAAGGGGAAAAAAACTAACTCATCAAGAAAAGTTTTTAAAACCCCTCTCTGCATATGCTTATTTGAAGAGCCTGTATTATGCACTTGGAATTTACTTTAATTATTAACATTGAAAGAACATGTTCCTTCTAAGCATAGAAAGTTCAAAGAGTAAATAGTGATGGGGCTTCAGGTACCTTTTCCTTAAAGTGCTGTCATAATAGCAGATGCAGCCACGCAGCTCTTTGGAGGTTTGGTGATGATGGTGCTTGTTTGTTTGGTTTGATTTTACTCCATGATGGCAGAGTGCTTTCTAAGGGAAAAATAATCGATAAAGCTTCTACCCACTTGAAGCACACTGAGACACAAACTCTGACTTGGCCCAGGGTCATTCTGCCAATCCTGAGAATGTCCTGCTCTTGACTGTGACTGAGGAGCTAGCTTCCAAGGGGAGAGTAAAAGAAGGCATCTACGTGTGGCAGCTTGCTAAATGATGAATATCTGAGACATGACAAGGATCTCAGTACCAGGAGGAGAGGGACTGATTGGTGAGACTCAAAGAAGGAGGATGCAAAGAGCTGGATGTCTGCGCAGAGTCCAGCCAGATATGTGCATGAAACCTTGGATGTCCTGTAAATGGCTTGGAGACCTCAAAGCAGTCTCCATCACTGGAGCATTTTAAACCCAAACTCGAGGGCACCTCAGCTCCCTTCCTCAGAGACAAGAGAATAACCTGCTAGCTATTGGCTGTTTTCACCTCTTCCCATCTGCAGTATAGGTAGCTCCAGTTAGACTTTCTGGTGTGAAACAATGGCTCAGAAGTCAGAGAATCAGTCTCAGGCAACACTGACCTCTTGGAAAAGGTCATCATCATTTTCTGAGTTAAGGTGTAATTATGTTCCCATCCAGCTCATATTTGTCCAGGTTCCTTTGCATCCCTTAAACATCTTTTTCACCTGGAGTGCCCTTCACCTTGTTACCCTTAGCTGAAAAGTTTCTTTTCAACCTTAGTCTTATGACCTTGTCTCTCTCAATTAGATTCTGTGTTGCAAGAGTAAGCTACATAGACACTATAACATTTATGCTCATACATTCCTGCAGGTTGCCAAGAGACCTGCCACTAGAAATCCTAGAAGTCATTTGATTCAGTTGGGAGATGTACACGCTTACACACACACACACACACACACACACACACACACACACACACACATACACAGTCCACACTCAACATTGGTGCTTTAGTACGGCTGGCTTATTGCTGGGTTATTCTGAAGGTGACAGAAGAAAGGAGAAGAACAAGGGGCGTGGACAAAACTGAACATTTGCTCACTGATTAATTCATTCAACAAAAATGTATTGAGTTTGTAAACTCGAAATGCTCGCTTGTACAGGCTTGTCCCTCATTGAACTTGATTCTATGCAGAGTTCAGCAGAAGCAATTATCTGATGAAATCGAGCCCCATCGATTGACAATCTCATCTAAGTAAATGCTGTATCCTCTTTTTTTTAATATTCTGCCTTTATTTTCAATAAATGCAGGATCCTAGATCCAGATCTCCTTCTCAAATTACACAATCAGCCTAATTTCAGGCCTCTCCTTCCTAACAACGCCCATTTAATTGGTGTCATCATTGCTGCTATCATTGTCATCAATAAATATTTATAGAGCAACTGCTGGGTAACTTATACTGAAACAAAACCCTTAAGGATTTTACCATAGAGTCTGTGCTGCTCGGAAAGTTAAAGAGGTAGGTGTTAAGTAGATTAACTGATTAATGGTAGAGAGTTGTTTAAAAGCTACAGAGCTGGACCAAGCCTGAAAAAAAAAAAGGTCTCATGTATAATCAGTTATTTTTGATTTCTGGAAAATGTACTCTCTTCCCCTCTAATAACAAGCAGGAAAATAGTTATTTTCTGTTTCGCCTAGGGATCTCTGCATACAAATAATTCAAACAAAACTCAACTTTCAAACTTCACGGTTTCCCAAGGGAATCATCTTTTATTAGAAATAGTCACTTCAAAGGTTTGAATAAATGTGGGTTTTTTTTAAAACACTGCGAGCAATTTACATTTTTGTGTGTGCATTCACTAAATGATTCTGATCAGATTCAGGGAATTTATCCTGCCAGGAGTGCTAGGAAAGTGTGAAACTTCATAGCAAGGCGGTATCAACCAATTAGTGACAGAAATTGGCTGGGTGTTCAACCCCCCAAATAAACTTTGGAGCCGACGAATTTCTGACCCAAACTCAAGAAATGATAGCAGGAGCCTGTGTTTATGTGGAACCGCTTCTCCAGCAATATCAAGATCTTTTAAAGACATGCTGGTCTCTGACAAATGTCATTTTTAACAATAATAATCTGACATTTCCTTATCAAAGTTTGCAAAATGCTTTTGCACCCAATATTTTATTTCTGTCCTCTTTAAACGATTCCCATGAGCTCGATCTTGCTATTCTTCTTATATTACGATCAGAGAACTGGAGATCAAACTCGTCAAGAACTGCGGAGCTACAATGTGGAAGAGCAACGTCTTGGAGCCAGATTTTATCTGAATATATTGGAATCTATCCCGAGCTGTTTGGGCCTAAAATTTTCAGATGGTTTTTCTATCAAACAGTATGGGGAGAGCAATAGTGATGGTAAAAGGAAACTAAATTATCCAGAATGACAGTATGTGCATTACAAATATTCTATTAATAACAACTTTCTGCATCCCTTGATGCTAAGCAGAACTACTTCAGTAAAAGACTTAAATCAAATTTCTAACTAGTCCTGTCTTCCTAATCACTAAAACCATGCAATGTGAATAAATTAGTGAAGCCCCAAGACTCAGTGAACATCCAGAGCTGATAATCATGGGTAGGCGCCGGTACAGCTAGTCTAGTCATCAATGACTAGCATCCTTGCTCATGAATGAGCACCTGCAATTAGATATCAAGTGCTTTCTGTGAACCTGACTCTAAGCTGAGCAGTTTCTGATACTGTAGCTCATGGAACTCTTGAATCATTTTGCAATAAGATCAACCTAATTTTTTGTTATTCTTTTATTTTTTGGTACACTTTAAAGAAAACTGGCAAAATCTCTGAAGATGAAGTTGTGTAACTCACAGAGGCTGTAACTATAGGGACACACACTAGAAGCCAGCTATTTTTAGATGGAGGGGAGTGGCAGTAGGACTCTCATTTGAGGGGCAATTATAATCTATTGTAGAGCCACTATAGGAGAGATTTTTTTTTTAATCTGCTTATCTTCCATGTAGGCTTTATTTGCCTTTGCCAAGACCTCTCTCTTAGCATCGCCTTGCATAATACACAGCAGAAGGCCAATGAGGCGTGGCAAGTTCAGTCCTAGGAATCCTCAGGAAATCATCAATTCCCCACAGGGACTGGAGTCATTGATTCCCTCCTGGGAACTGCCTTTAGAAAGAATGATCTCAGAGGAATTTAGAAGAAGCATTAGCTCTGTCAGTAAGCCCAGAGGGAAAAAGTAGAGACAAATTCTACTCTCAGTTCAACTCAATTCAGCAAGTATTTATTGAGCCTAACACAGTTTTCAGGATATAAAAGTAGAAGGAGGCAGCCCTTGTCCTCAAGGAGTCTGCCATCTAAGGGTGAGATGAAGGGATGCTGGTACTCAACCTGGACCAGGTCCTCAACCTCTTGGAATCTGACTCCTACAGGGCAGACGAGCATTGCCCCCCCAAACAAGCCTTCAGCTCTTATTTGGTCCACAGGACTAGCTCCTTACACTCACCCATCCTGTTCTCTGGTGCTGGCACTGTAAGTGTTTGGGATAGATCTCACTGTGGACCACTGATATTTTCCAGCTGTTCTCTGCTGAAGTCTTTCCTCTACTCTGTTCACAATAGTTGGTCAGCTCCCCTTTGTTTGTTATGCATATTTTCCTAGCATGACAAACACCGGTCACCATAGCATATGGCACTGGGGGCCCCAAACACCTTCCTACTCTCCCTAAGACCTCACTGGCTTCTCTCTCTCTCTCTTTTGTTTTTCTTGGAAAAGGCAGAAGGATCTAGATTTGCTCCTTCCTTTGCAGTCATTTTGACTCTGGTTTGTGTTGTGCCTACACTTGAAACAAATTTCCTAATAAACACACTCATAAAGAATGAGGTTCAGCAGAACAAAGAGGGTCTGTCATGCTGGAGCAGTGACTTGGAGAAGAGGCTTAAGGACCAATTAAGAAGAATGATTTTCAAGAGGGGAAAAAAATGACAGCTTACTTTCTACCAATAAATGTAAGTTGTGTGTGCAGTTCAGAAAATACTAGTTAGATTTTCTTTATTTTTCCTGAACTGGAAAATACTAATTAGCTATATGTCAATTACACACACACACACACACACACACTTACATACAAAAGATACAGATTTTATCAGCCAGAAGTAGTCTTGCCTCTAAGTATACGAGACCCTTTATAAGAGGAGAACCACATATATATCTAAATATTTAAAAGCTTTAAACCAAATAATAAACTATGTAAAATCTGCTCTACCCTCCTAGCTTAATAAACATAATCCATAATGACCTAAAAGATCAAATTTAAATTTAGAATTGTGGGACTCCTCTGAGTTCTATATTGCAACCTGGCAGCAGAGAGACAACTGGTATCTAAACCACTCTGTGCCTCCCACCTCTAGTTCAGACCCACAACCCCAAAAGCCTCAAATATACAAGTCTCTGGACCCCGGCCTGCACACCCACACAAAGTCCCTTCCTGCTGCCAACAGCTTCCCGGTCCCCCACAGGTATAACAGTGTGCACATCAGTAATGCAGTGGGTGATATCCTCAGGGGGCCAGACCAGAAGAGAGAGGCTTTCAGATGCAGTGAGCAACCTAAGAGCCATTTGAGTGGAGAATACGGGGATCCTGGGTAGCCAGAAAATGATGTAGAAAGGGGTGAAGGCTCAGAGGATGTACAGCCCCCTGGCCCCACAGACTCCTTGCCCCATTGGGAGAAGTAGGACTCAACCTCCTCAGAAGTGGTCCATGGATCAGCATCACCCACATCACCTGGGAGACTCAGATTGCATTTTCACAGTATCCTCAGATGAGTTGAATGCACAGTGAAGTTTAAGAAGTGATGCTCTAAAGTGTGAAGTCTGAAAGTGGGTTGTCCTACGTGGGTCAAAAGTCAGCGCTGTCCATAAGCAGCGTGTATCCCTATGTCCATCTCCTCCCACCCTAAATAGCCACACGAGGTACAGAATCAATGAGCCTGGGATTCTTCCCTTGCTGCCTGACCACCCTCTGATATTGGTGGGTGGCTAATGGTAAATCGGATTTCATCTGAGTTATCCAGCCACACATGAGGCTACTCAGCCGGTTATTCCAAGGCCGTTTTCCTGGCTGGTGAATGGATATAGAAGAGCCTTGGAGATTATTGCAAGAAGCACAACTTCGATACCAAAGAACATGCCTTTCTTTGTGACCCCAATGCAAAGTAGGTCAATAAACTCAAAGATAATCAAAGCATTTTAAATTGGAATCAGCTCCCAGATACCCCATAATGGTTTGCAAATGCAGCCTTATCTCTTCCCTGTTTAATTCCTTTCAGTAGGTGCAGGCAGAGAGAGGCCTCCTTATTCCAAAATATCATTGAGTCATAGCCCCTGGACTCCTGTTACTGAAGACATTACAGCATTGATCGGGGCTATGATTTTGAGCTAAAGGGTGTCTATTATTGGAGGACCCTGCTGCTAGGCAACATTAAGAGTGCTAGAGGGACTTTAGAAAGATATTAAGAGACTCTAAGATATGAAACAGTTCCCTTAACTGTCGTGACTCCGACCCACAGATCCCTGAACGAGGAAAGGTAGAGGGAAGTGCAAACACCCTATAAGAAAATGAAGACACTGACTCAGAAGAGTCTGTATTTTAGATAGGTTCCTTCCAACCCATTGAATACTTGATGCTAAGGTTTTGGGAAGGATCAAAAGGAATTGACCTCAGGTCTTAGAAAATTATTTCTTCTGCCAGGAGTACCTCTTCTGATACAGGTAAGGGAGAAAGGCTGTTTTTGACATCTCTGTGTTTTTAATCTTTGATAAGAACTTTATTTAGACATGTTCCCCAAAGTACAGGATTTATCGTCTGCATTTTTTTTTCCAATTCATAACCAAATAGAGACATTTGGAAGACTGAGTTTTTGTTTTGATATTTAGAGTGGGAAGACATGTTCCAGAAAGTCTGACTTTAGAAAAATGACTAATTATTTGATTAGAGTCATTACTAATAGAACAGGTTGACATAACTCAAAGTGAAAAATAAGGAATTATCAAGATAATTTTTATTCAGCCCAAATGAGCACGAGAATGTCTGCCTTCAAATCCCAACCTGCTATATCAGTAGTTCTCCAAGTATGGTCCCCAGACCAGAAGGAATGGCATCATTTGTCAGAAATACAATTTTCAGACCCTACCTCATACAGGATCAAAATTTCTGGGGAGAGAGCCGAGCAAGCTTGTGTCTTAATCAGGTGGTTCTTATGCACAACAAATTTGAGAACCACTGCACTGGATCCCTGGCTCTCAAAGCTGGTAACAAATACCAATGCAGGGTCCATCTTAGACCCACTGGGACACAATCTGTTACATGGAGCCCACACTCCTCAGTTGTTTCTAAAGCTCCCTAGGTGATTCCAATATGCAGCCGGAGGCTGAGACCCCCACCCCACCCCCACCCCCACCCCCATACTGGATAATTGTAGTTTATAGACTTAACTCTCATGTGCTTCCCAGAAAACTTTTATCCAAGAATCGGCAGCCCATTCACAAGCAGGGGCATGTGGGCAAAGACCTATGCCACCAAGATATGGACACAAAGTCAAGCTGGGCTTTGGGCTTCCTTAGCTTAAAACTTGTATTCTGAGCTACCAAGTATCATTTGCACAGCTACAATTATTTCAACCATGGTTAAAAATGAGAAAGGAATTAAATTAGCTTGCATTCTTTTTACATGTTTCTAGAGAACATGTCACCTGTCACTCGGAATGAGAAGTGCTTCTCCCTCTCTCAGGATGTGGTGTAATGAGGTCTCTCTCTGAGTGCTGAATGCAGAAATGTATTTATGGCACAAAGGGAGATTTATGTATTTTCTAAAAATCCTGGCAGCCAATAATAGCCTTGACTGACTCTCTGGGGCTCCAAATGCAACTAGAGTGTATTTGGATATAAATCTGGAGGCATTGTAATCTTAGCCCTGTTTCCCTCCATTAAAGGCCAGATGGGGCAAAGGGGTTTGGAGGGGGGAAAGTAATAAAATTATTTATAAAATGCATAAAAATAAAATACTAAGCCAGAGAAGGCCATTTTGGTATAATCTGTGCAAAATTCTCAAAGATATCATGCATAAGTACCATCTTGGTGACTATGCTAATGAATTCTAGGATAACAAGGATTCTGTACAATCACAGCTTGGTGGGTAACATTTTATTTTCCTTAATGTCATAGAAAGTTGTAAGGAAAATATATTCAGTAAAGGATTTGTCCCAGGGTAAGAAAGAGATTCCAAAATTGCTTAACATCTGCCATCTGATATTTCCTCTCGCCTGGATCATTTCATCATTCAAGAAAGTCTTAATAAGAGAATAAAAAGTTGGGAATGGAACCCACACACTTCATAGCCCAGTCTGTAATGGACAGGGTGACCCTAGGTTTCAAGATGACAGGGCAGAGGCAAGGGGCAAACAGGTTTAGAATGACTGGACTCAGAGATGTGACATGCATTACAACAGTTACATATTGTAAGTGCTCAACAAGAACTTAAAAGAGCTGACACAAGGCAATCTATGAATTTGTGCTAAATAAGGACCACTGTCACCTTAGGAATTCAGAGAAAGGCATCTTGAGCTGCATTCAAAATGGTACCAGGAACACCAGTTTCCATTAGGTCTGTCCCTACTCTGGGCCTGAGCATTCTTGGAAATAAGGAAAATCATATACAAAAGAATGTTTATGTGTGTATGATAGTGTCAGTTTGCTGTATAGCAGAAATTGACACAACATTATGAATCAACTCCACTTAAATAAAAAATAAATTAAAAAAAAATTTAGCTCAAAAAAAAAAAAAAAAACCCTAAGCACTCTTCTGCACTGTTGAATCTGGACAAATTGTATCCATCACCCATCAGCTGGAACCAGCTATAGACTCATGGCCACACCCAGGAGGACACAAGCATAATGTGAAATCATGGTGACAGAAACCCAAGGGCCACTGTTAGTGCTCTGACAGAGGGTGGCAGGTCAGCACTGCCGTAAATTCCCATCCTCTTGGACAGAATTCATTTGGTCCACAGCCACTTGGGAACTTGATTTAAAAAAAAAAAAAGTATCTGTCCTATGGAGCAGAACCAAGAGGATCACAAATGCCCTACAGACATTTTTTTCCCAACTAAATTACATGCATTCATTTTTCACCATGGGGGTCAGAATCAAAAAGCTAACAGGCACCAGAGGGACAGCACATGCTAATTCCACCCATGGTAAAGGTCCTTTAAAATGCCACTCATGCCTGAAGCACTGATGGGTTTGCGAGTTGTCCAGCATCCTCCCACTGGAGCCCATTAGATGACCTATAGATAGTCGGGCTCTGCACAGCCACATAGGCATCCACACCATCCCAAAGTTTTCAAAAATTACTAAGTAATTACACAGATTTCCTAGCCCTAACAACAAGGTTAATGGAAACTCATTTGCTACCAAGCGCAGTAGATTGCTTGGCACAAAGAGAGTTAAACTGGAGTTCTCGCGGTGGCTCAGCAGAAACATATCCGACTAGGAACCATGAGGTTGCAGGTTTGATCCCTGGCCTTGCTCAGTGGGTTGAGGATCTGGCATTGCTGTGGCTGCAGGGTAGGCTGGCAGCTGTAGCTCCGACTGGACCCCTAGCCTGGAAACCTCCATGTGCCGAGGGTGCAGCCCTAAAAAGACAAAAGACAAAAGACAAAAAAAAAAAGGAGAGAGAGTTAAACTGTTTAGTATCGGATGCAAAGTTTCCATAAGAACTCACATTCAACTGCAATTTACAGAAAATTGCGGGGATGGGCTGTGTTTTGTGGTGCACATACTCCTGACCCATGTGGACCCAGGCCACCCTTGACCCTCCAAATATTCAGACATGCTCTCCTAATCAGCTTAAGGTATATCCAGATGCCAGAACACCAAGTTTGGGTATACATAAGGAAGCATAGACATTTATAGCCAAAAGCAAGCCTCGTGTGCCCATCTCTCAGGCACAGCTAAGGAAACCGAGACTTTCAAATTTATGCATCAACACACACACATGCACATATCTGTACACACTTTTGCATACACACACACACAAACACACACACACGTGGTTATGCATGGGTGTGCACACAGTGCTTACACATGCACGTGTGCATGTGTGTGTGTGTGCATGCACAGACACAAACAAGTGACCAACTGTCTCTTTGCCCAGAACTGTCCCAGTTTCTGCACTGAAAGCCCCCTTTCCTGGGAGATCTTTCAGACCTGGGCAAACTAGGACACTGGGTCATCCCCAAACATACACCTCTCTAATGAACAGTCTCTAATCCAGAAAAGCTTAAAAGGCCGAGTACGATTAAAGACTTTTCCACAGAATTGTCACTCCAACAAAATTCTCTTCACAGAAAACCTAACCCAGTGACCCAAGTCAGGTTACTCCAGATCCAAAAGCATAAAGTAGAGACACTCTCTGGGTTGCTATCTGTTGTTCTACAAATCAGAGTTGTAATTAATGATCTACTGCACAATCCCTTGTTTAATATCTGTCACTTGCTGGGTAAGCTTCCTGAGGTCAAGGGGTCATCACAGGCTTGTTCACTGTTTGATGCCCAATGCCCAAAACAGTGCCCAACCCACGACATGCACTCTACAAGTATTTGTTGAATGCAATGAACAAATTAAGAAGAAAAAGCTGTGGGTGTGGTGGTATGGTGTTGGGACCATTTCATCTGAGCCACCTAGGGAAGTATTCCTCTCTACAGAGAGGAAATCCAGAGAATAAGTAGGCTCATTTCACAGGTAAAAGTCACCCCACCCCATCCTGCAACCATGATCTCCATCTTTGTTTTTTGGGTTTTTTTTTTTTTTTTTTGCTGCTTTTGTCTTTTTTTTTTTGCCTTTTCTTGGGCCGTTCCCACAGCATATAGAGGTTCCCAGGCTAGCGGTTCAATCGGAGCTGTAGCCACCGGCCTACGCCAGAGCCACAGCAACGCGGGATCCAAGCCACGTCTGCAACCTATACCACAGCTCACAGCAACACTGGATCCTTAACACACTGAGCAAGGGCAGGGACCGAACCCGCAACCTCATGGTTCCTAGTCAGATTCGTTAACCACTGCGCCACAACAGGAACTCCTCCATCTTTGATAATGCTATTCTGTCTGATAGTAATAATAATAACCATAGTAAGAAAGTCAAGTCCTTCCCACAGATCAAGAAGTATAAGGCAGAGGTTTCATCTTATCTCAGGACAGAGTCACCATTCTCATAGCAAAGGACATTTGGAGAAGGCTTGTCCCTTTCCATGTGGCATCAGTCAATGGAAGGGACAGGCTGGACTCATTGCAAAGAGGTTAAGTCTTTCATCACCTTATAAAGTGTGTGGGGTGCAAGCCAGGCCTGCGTCTGGCTGAGAGGACTGACCTCTTCTCCAACAGGACACTTGTCATGACCAGCCCTGCCAAGGATTAGAAGGGTACCCAGCACTGGGGCGGTGGGCGGGGGGTGGGGTGGGGGGGAGTTCCAGAAGTGTTGTTGAGGAGTTCCCATTTTGGCACAGCGGAAATGGAAATGAATCCAACTAGTATCGATGAGGACACAAGTTCAATCCCTGGCCTTGATCTGTGGGTTAAGGATGCGGTGTTGCCATGAGCTATGGTGTATTTTGCAGAAGTGGCTCTGATCCTACATTGCTATGGCTGTGGTGTAGGCCAGCAGCTGCAGCTCCAGTTGGACCCCTGGCCTGGGAACTTCCATATGCCGCATATGTAGCCCTAAAAAGACAAAAAAAAGTCTATTTATGGAAAGCGGATGTGGAGTAAGAAAGGATGATGGTTGAAGGAAGAAAATACATGACGACAGAGACGAGGTCCTGCTTACTTTGTGTCCCCAGTTCTGGCACAAGACATACATCATGGAAATTGTCAAGGACACAGAGGGAGCATACTGGGGATTTCCATGCTAAACTCAACCACACCTTCCTGCCATCTCAGGGGAAGGGTCCAAACTGACGCATGTTGAGCTTCATATCAGTGAAGGAAAATGACCTGGCCCTGTCCATTCAGCAAGTCAACTGAGGTCTCCGGGCACAATGTAGGTTTCACATTTGACTCAGCCAGTCCCCTCCATCCCATCTACAAGAAACCTCCCCATCCAGTGGCAGCCTGTCCACTCTGCTTCTCTCCTCATCTGTTTAATTTCCTCCTGCAAGGCCAGGGCAGCTCAGTCATAGACTATGTAATTCAATAGATTCGCAGATATGTCTTGGGTCAATTTTAATTCTATTTAAAGGACAGTCGATAGAGTCATCTCTGGGCTTTCTGAGGTGAATTTCATATTCCATACACTGAAAACGTGGACAGGGAAAAATGTACTTCTCTCTAAAGAGAGACGGCTTAGGTTTCCAAAATGTTCCCGGTTCCATTTCTCCATTTCAATGAGACTTAGGCTAAAACATTGGAGGTAATTTAGAAAATCTGAAAGGCAAAGAAGGCATGCACTTAGACCTATAGAAGGCTTTCGACTGATCATTTTCTTTGGGATTTGCCAAAATGGAGCTGGGAGTCACATCTTTCTTAGGGATTTTTCACCCTTGTGCCTCTTCCTGAATTTATGCCATTCCCTCTTCCTGGGATACCATTCCCTGCCTTCCTGTATGTTCTTGTCCTTCCATGCCTTCAAGATCCAGCTGAAGTACCACATCCACTGTGAGGCTTTCTCTTACCCAACGTCCTATTCATCGCCTCTCTCACACTGGAGGGAACCTCCCAGGAACATTGCCTCTTTTACTCTGTTTTAGCTCATATTTTTGCTGTGGAATGTTATTTTTTCTTTCCTAGCTCATCTGCAAGCTTCTTGAGGGCAGTGTATATATCTGATTTATTTTGGTACCCTCCTGAACTAATCTGGTTTTGTCAGTGATTAGTTTGCTATTCCAATGAAGGTAATAAATATGCCCAGACTTTCACTAACTTGCAACAATGAACACTGATCTTCCTCATGTGTGAATGTGACAATCAGCAGTAGTAATTCTTCCGGGGTCTGAGTTCAATCTGCTCACTCATCTCTCAATCTGGGACCCAGGCTGAAGAAGCAGCCACCACTTGGGTGACGCTTTCTCCCCAGAAAATCGCCGGGAACAAGAAGTCAGGCTAAGCCACAGGAGCACATATAAAGCCTCCACTCATATCACATCTGCTGCCATGATGTTGGTCAAAATATGCCACGTGGCCAAACCCAAAGTCAGTAAGGAGCGGGTGGATACTTTTCCCTAGAAAGTTACATGGATGCAAAATTCTGTCCCATTGGCTCCACCTCTCAGCCTGCCAGCTTCTCACCAAGCTTGGATGAGTGACTGGAAAGCCCATCTGATGTCACATTCATTCCCAAGAAGCTTAACCACATTGCCCACTGCCTGTATTTGGCCCAGCACAATCCTGTAGTTGTTTGAGAGTCCAACATAAAAGCGAGTGAGAGTAGGGTCAAGAAAGTGACATGTGGACACAATCTGACTGCTGGAGTTCACCAAGCCTGGCGTGTATCCACCAAAGGGAAAAAGGGTGGGAGGAGCGAGCAGCCGTTGCCATGTCTACACGCTGGTTGGAAAGTTTGGGGAAAGTAATCCATTTCGAGACATCAGTTCTAGTGCAAGTGCTTATTTCTAGAGTTCTGGAGATGGAAACAAGATCTTTGCTCCTGAAAATTTTTATCTGCTCCCACTGTTTTTTTCCCATTTGCAGTGCCTAATCCTCTTCTGGCCACGTCATGACCGTCTCTGTCATGACAATGCTCACAGCATTGTCCAAACACTAGCTTGTGAGTTCAGGTGGTGAATGACCAGCAGGTGTGTCTAAACAGATTAAACAACTACAATGCTGATTTCTCTGAGATGATAAAAAAATAAAAAAGAGAGAAAGAAAAACAGATTCTCTACGGAAGAACCTCTTGGATATACTCCACCTAGCCAAGTTCAAAGTGTTCTCCCCACATTCATCAAATACTGAAGAGGAAATAGATTGGAAAGAAGGTTGGTGCACAGCTGCTCTTCCTCAAAGGATGAAAAAGAGGAACCCAAGACCTTCTTTTTGGAAGGTCAACATGGACTGGGTGGTTGGACAAGGTCTAGCCTGCAGAGACGCTGGTCCCCAAGGCTCGGTGCTTATCACCCGACATCACTCTGGAAAGTATTATTATTAAAGCACTTATTCTGATATTGGATTTCATTCCAGTCAGTGTTCAAGTAGGTTTTTAATTGTACAATAAAGTCCATTTGTTTGATCCATGATCCCAGCTTTTTAAATTGTGTTTGCCTCCCCCACACACTCTAATCCACGCTGCTCCCTGTGCAATAATTAGGTGAGTCGATCATAGCCCTTAGTGCAAATTAACCAGGTTCTACTAGAGTGGGCTTCTGAGGTCTGGATGAGACAAAAGAATGGTTCTCCCTCCCCTCCTCCACTCTCCTGATAGAGGATCGATTTCTTTAACCTGAATTGCCTGTTCAATAGTCCTCTCTTCTCAGAGTCATCATGTCTGCTGTAACTTACCCTTGAAAGGGGAGCCAGTGACCAGGTAGTGTGGCTGCAGAGAAGCTGGGTAGAAAGAGAAGCGGGTTTTATTTTTTTGTTTGTTTGAGTTTTGTTTTGTTTTGCTTTGCTTTTTTAGGGCCACGCCCAAGACATATGGAGGTTCCCAGGCTAGGGACTGAATCAGAGCTCCAGCTGCCAGCCTAAACCACAATCACAGCAACGGGGGATCTGAGCTGCCTCTGTGACCTACACCACAGCTCATGGCAACATCCATCCTTGACCCGCTGAACGAGGCCGGGGATTGAACCCTTGCCCTCACGGATACTAGTCAGGTTTGTTACCGCTGAGCCACAACGGGAACTCCTGAGGGAAGCCAGTTTTGCACACCACCTTGGATGAGCACAGTAACATTTTGAGCAAAGACAGCAGTGTCAGTGGTAGCCACCGTCCCCCTCAGCCAGGAACAATTATCTGGGGATCGTGTATTGCTCAGGCTTTCTGTAAGTTCTCCCGATGTGATGTTAGTGGAATAATTAATGTGTATCAAAGCGAAGCCCTGCCCAAGTGGATATTTAAACAGTATACCGTGTTCCCTTGTCAGATGGTTTCTTTTTAACTGCATAGAACGCCCAAGTGAACATTTACTTCCCTATTATGCCTTGGAAATGAACTTCGACGGTACTAATAATAGCATCACTTGGAGACATAAAGTTGAGAGGACATATTCTCCAGTGTCACCAGTGTGGCATATTTGTCTTCTGCTTAATTTGCCCTCACTGTGTATTATTAGGAGTTAACACTGTAGTTTTGTTTAATAACCGGCTTCACCGCCCATGGCTGACTCCAAACTGATCACTCAGGCCTGCTGATGAAAGTCCTAATTCATCCTTGTTAGAGCAATTAGAGGGAAATTGGATAACCGTGCCTCTTCCAGCAAAGGTCTACGTGCAGCTCTAGCCTATCCCCCAAGAGGTTAAACAAACGCTCACTTCGGCTGCAAGTGAAATAGATACTTTCCTGGTAAGTGAGATTGGACCAAATTAATTTAGACTTCAAGAAGTTTTTAAGTGGGAGCTCAGCTTCTAGTCTCTTCCTCGCTCCGTTCCCCTCACTGCACACGGCCAGGTTAAATGTTCTCTGCCATCAGAAATCAATTATGATGCTCCGCTGTACTGTGTATGCTGTCCTGGCATGAGCTACACCCCAGCATCTGGACTTCAGTTGCCTTTTCTTCTTGCCCTTGAACATTTGCGTAGTTGTTTGAAAGAGGAAAACTTCTCAGAGCATGAGGACACATCCTGTCTCCGGCCAGTTCCATGTGCCTGATAGGAAGATAGCCACAGATGGCTTGCTTCTGCCTGGGAAGGTGGTGTTTCTTCTGAGGGTGGAAATTGAACCACGTCGGAAACGTTCTGGAGTTGGGGAGAGGGCTGTGATGCGCCAGGGAAGCTAGAGATGGGAGGACAAATGCCAAATTTACATGAGACGTGAGGAGAGGTGACTGTTGTGTTATGGTAGAATTGGTTTGAACCCAAAGAAGAAAGACAAGAAGCAAGTGCCATGGAAGAACTGCAGATTTTCTAATCCCTAGCCCAACATTTCTGCTCATTTTGCTGGGAGGCTTGAGTCTGTGTTTAACTTCTTGGGTCTCTTGCCTGTTTTCTTATCTGTTGAATAAGGTCCATATGACCCCAAAAATTCCCGCTGACTCTGTAACATGAAGGGTTTTTTTGCTACAAGTAACAAAGCTAATGGAATCTTTTTGCGTGTCACATCATGAGAAATCTAGAAAGTAGATGCTGTTGACCTTGGTTTGGCCATTTGTAGTTACCAAGATCCACATCTCTGCAATTCTTTGGGGCTTTTCCCCACTTTGCCTCCTGATGGTCACCCAGATGGCTGCTGGCTTCCAGGTGTGACATCCACGCTATTCCATACAAGACTAAGGGGACAAGCACCTCTGCCTCCTGAGGCTTTGTCTCTCTTAGGAAAGAGATGCTCTCTCATAGGTTTCCACCTACATTGAGTTTCCCCAGAATCTGCACTTGGTCACCCCTGGCTGTGGAGAAGCTGGGAAGTCAAGTGTTCCATTTTCCAACCTCTGGAGAAAAGGAGGCAAGGCAGGAGGGTGTTGGGATGGGTTCTGAGTTAAGTTGCAAACTCGCCACAGGCTTTGAAGCTTGGACCATGATCCCCCTCGGCTCGCCTGTCTCAGACACACAGAGGAAGGTGATGGGCAGGCATTACTATTGCCCAGAAACATTCCCAGCTCTTCTCCCTTTCCAGCCACACTGAGGGACAATACTTCGCCGTCAAAGGAAGACAGTGCAGCCAGGTAACTGTCTCTGGCCAATCACACACCTGCCAATGTGGTGCGTTTCCATTCCAGACGAAAACATTTATGAGCCAATGTGCAGTTCTCAGTGTTTTCTCATCTGCCTGCCCCTACAGCTAGAGATGTTCTGGGGTCAGAAGGTCCATCAGTTGTGGTCCAGATGTGAGGATGAAATGGAGCAAGCTCTCTGAGGTGGCACACAGTGGACATGCAGTAGCAGCGTGATTTGGGGAGTTGCTAATTATCCTAGTATAACTTAGCGTGTCTGGACTACAATCAGAGTTTTTTCTTTTTTAGGGCCACACATGCAGCATATGGAAGTTCTCAGGCTAGGGGTCCAATTGGAGCTACAGCCACCGGCCCACACCACAGCCACAGCAATACCAGATCCGATCCATGCTTGCAACCTATGCCACAGCTCGTGGCAATGCCAGATCCTTAATCTACTTTGTGAGGCCAAGGATGAAACCCATATCCTCATGGATACCAGTCAGCTTCATTTCCACTGAGCCACGACTGGGAATTCCAAGAGTGTTCCTATTGTTGAAAAATTCCACCACTATTGCTCGGCTCAGGCTAGAGCCTGCTATCTCTAGCTTTTCCCGAGTTTGGTCCTTTTCTTTGCTCCTTCCTTCCTCTCTGCCCTGCAATCTTAAGAACTCCCCAAATGACGGAGGGCTATTCTGGCCACGGAGAGGTGATAATGGAAAATCTGCGGAGGGCTGAGCCCCTTTTAAAACTTTCGGCTCTGTGCTGTGATGCAGACCACGTGGAGGTCGCCCTTTCCACATCTGTCTGTTAGGTTTCTCTCTGGCTCCTCAAAGCAGGGGAGAGTGGGGATCTTCCCTAGGCTGCAGCCCTTGAAATCATTTTCAGGCTGCAGCAAACGTGATGATAATGAGGGCAAGGGTTTTGTAAGAGAGTTCCCTGGGATCCGTTTTCCCCATCATCATTCTCACTGCCCTCAGCACGGCCATCATCGTCATTATTATTATTGCCTCAAATAACATGGAACATTCAGGGAGCACTGCCGTTGGGCTGCGGACGGCAAACATGAGATCGCTTCCCACTGAACACACATCTTTAAAAAGCTCCTGGGATAAACAAGTCGTAGAAACTCCAGTACAGATCCTCACCTCTAAATGCCAAGAAAGGCAGAGGAGGGGCATGGAGAAGCGGGGAGGGGGGTGGGGAATGAGACATTCAGGAAATTTGTTCCTTATTCATTTGCAGACACTTTCCGTGACCTAAACCAGGCTCCTGTCTTTTTAGGGTTCCCCTTTCTCCAATTTAGTACTACAAAACATAAAGGGCATCTGTACTCCAATCCTTCCTGTGTTTTAAGAACCCCAGAGAGACGAGCACTGATCTTTGAAAAATCTACCTAATGGTCATCCTGCCCAGGTCAAGGGTGGGTGTGCTGAGTGTCCCCACGGACACCAATTTCTCCAGATCAGAGGGCATCTGAGGCAGTGGGTAGGCTTCCCCTCCTCTGTAGAAGCTATTTGCTTACTTGGACAGAGAAAGGGACAGGCAAGCAGGAAGGGCTAAATGACATTAAGCTGTTTATTTGCAGACAGCAGCAGTCCTGTAGTGTCCGTATAGGCAGGAAGATACTGCATAGGAAAGAAGCAGCAGCATTTTCTTTTCAACCAGGGGCTTCTCACTCACGGCAACAAACACTCACCTGCCGCCATCTAGACACCCTAGCCTCAGCGCTCTTCCCTACAAAGCATCCTTCCCTACTAAGCTTAGTAACAGTCTGAGCCTCCCCTGGCACTTGTCATATGCCTGTGCCAAGCGACTCAGAGACCCTCTGAGCAGTCTGGAGAAGAGACTGCTCCTCCATCCTCTGGTCCAGGATCTGGCAGTTTCCAGTGCCAGATAGAACACAGGGGTGATGGAGTCCTCTAAGGACTTGCAAATATCATTTGGAGGGGGTCCATTTCCTTTTGAAAGGAAATGCAGCAATCATGATTGCCCCCCATCCTGGGAGGCTACTCTTTCTTAATCTGCTATTCACCAGTTTTCCGTCCCTATCCTTTTTCTGCCAGAAGATACCACAGGGCATGGGCTTGTCATGCCTCCTTTGTCTTCTCCTGTCTATGGCACTATCTCTCTTGCTTTTCTCCATCTTGGCAGTTTTAAAGAGTGCTAATCAGTGGGGTATAGACTGTCCCTCGATTTGGATTTATCGGACCTTCTTCTCATGCCTATACTGGAATTATGGGTTTGGGAATGAAAAGCACAAGAGGTGATGTGCCCTCATCATGTATCAGGGGCCATGTGGGGTCAACGTGACTGTCTGGTGATGTGAACCTTAAGGTATCTTACAGTTTCTTCTCTGCAAAGGCACAACCATCTGCTTCCAAATGGTATTCTTGGGAGGGCCAGTCCACACTCAAGTAGGGGGCGATTAAGCTCCACCTCCTGGAGAAAGAATGCTCATATGTTATTTGGAATATTTGTATAAGGAACATTTGTCCCTTCACCACCATTTATTTATTTATATTAGTATGGATTTTATAAAAAAAAAAAAAACTTTCTGTCTTTTTAGGGCTATACCCACAGCATATGGAAGTTCCCAGGCTAGAGGTCAGATTGGAGCTGTAGCTGCTGGCCTACACCACAGCCACAGCAATGCCAGATCCTACACATGCCTGTGACCTAACACACACTTATGGCAAAGCCGGATCCTTAACCCACTGAGCAAGGCCAGGGATCGAACCTGCATCCTCATGGATACTAGTCGAATTTGTTTCTGCTGAGCCATTATAATGGGAGCTCCGGTATGGACTTTATCAATGTTTTTAGACTCTGGGTTATAATTCAATGCCATGCTATTTATTTTCTTACTTAGAGTCTCCCCGCTTTGGTCACTGCAGCTCTTTCTTTTGTGTTCTCTTAATATGCTTCCATTTTCCTCCCTCCCTCCTTCCCTTCCTCTTCCCTCTCTCTCTTTCTCCCCCTCTCTCTCTTCTTCTTTCCTCCCTTATATCTTTTTTAAAAGGTTTAACACTTTCTTGCCTTCTGCTCCTATAATATGCTCCAAGCTCATCCTGCATTTCCCCTGAGAACAGGCATTTCTCCAAGGAGCCCTAGTTTCTTTAATTGGAGAGAGGCATATAGAAACCAAGTCTTAGTACTGAGTGTGCTCCTTGCTACTGGGGTGTCACTGCTTCTGGGCCATTTTAGCTAACTGAGCTAGGAAAAAAGTATGTATACTAACCCACATATGCACACATATCTATATCTAACTGTATGTGTGTGTACAAGCATATATGTGTGTGTATATATATGTACAAATATAAACATGAGTTATAAATACTGATGTCTCAGCATGAATCCAGGACCACAGGGTTCATTCTAGCCTTCTTCTGCCCCTTACTTACTGAAAACGTCTTTCTCTGACAGTTACCTCCCATCATCTGAAATGGATTTACTTACTTGTTCAGCTCTTAACATCATCTTAAATCTCCCTAATCCTTCGTCTCTATAGGGCTCCGATGTATAATTTCGCAGCACGCTATTCACATCTCATTCGGAATATCTGGCAGAGTGATTATCCGTTTGATGTCTACCTCCCCTGCCATGCTGAGTTGCCCCGAAGGCAGGACCACGCTGCCCTGCTCTCCACCGTGCACTATGAAAAGATTTACGGACTAAATGAAAGAGAGAAGACCAACCAAAGTGACAGCCGCTTTTACACAGGCCCCTCCACCCAGCCCTCATTTGCACTGTTGTTCTGTTAGAGAGATGGAAGTTTTCCCTGTTTAGTCTGTATCACTCAATCCCTTCACCCAGTGTTAGCACATTCAGAGGAAGTGCTGACTGCGTTATCTGCCACCATCCTGACTGGTGGTTTTCTGACTCCTCGACTAGGCAGTAAGCTCTACATGGGCAGAGATCTTGCCTACTTCTTTACCACCATATCCTAGAGCAGTATACAATCCAAAACAGGTGTTTGTTAAAAATTCCCTGATTGCTGGAATTGCCCTTGTGGCTCAGTGCTAATGAACCCAACTAGTATCCATGAGGTTGTGGGTTAGATCCCTGGCCCCTCTCAGTGGGTTATGGATCTGGTGTTGCCACAAGTTGTAGTGTAGGTCACAGGCAAGGCCTGGATCTGGCATTGCAGTGGCTGTGGTGTAGGCCACCAGCCGCAGCTCTGATTTGACCTCTAGCCTGGGAACGTCCATATGCGGTGGGCGGCCTTAAAAAGAAAAAAAAAAAAAAATTCGCTAAATGCTGATGAAGCCACGCTATTAACAGTAAATAGAAAGGTTACTGGATTATTAGTTTTCGTACATTTTATCAACACAGATATTAGCCATATGGGTGATTTGTATTTTTATTTTTGAAATATATTGGTGACTTTATCTTACAGATGAAACAAGCAATCAAACACCCTAAACAAAGAAAAAAAAGAGAGGAAATCGAAGAAAAGCAAAAATAAATGAAAATCCTAAATAGCTAATATTAGGCTTCAATAAGAGAACCACTTTCAGGAGTTATCACTGCGGCACAGTGGGTTAAGGATCCAGCATTGCTGCAGCTGTGGTGGATTCAGATTTGATCTCTGGGTTGGGAATTTTCGTATGCTCTGGGTGTGGCCAAAAAAAAGAAAAAATAATAAAAGAAAACAACTTTTAATAGAGAAATAGATTTTGGAGATCAAAATTTGAATCATTTATAGCCTGGCTGGGATTTTCTGATCCTTTTTTCTAAAGCTTCTCATATTTATTTGTATAGCGTTGCCTCTGTAGGCAGCTGGTTTAGGCTCTCTCCCCTCCAACGTCCACCTTTCCCACCCACAAAACTTATAAAACCTTATAAAAACTTATGAAAAAATATAAGTCACTCAGAACACAAACAGAGTGGAGATTCGTCAGTTGAAGTACAATAGGAGGCTGTAGGTGGGTTTGCAGAACATTCTGCGTCTCAAACTCCAGCCCACAGTCTTCTTCCCAAGTCCTCTTTCTCAGTTTCAGTATCTGTAAACAGCCTCCCTTCTCAAAGCAAAGCTTCTTAATTTGAACATTGTTATATCCACTTTAAGAAACCTTGGAAACGCCCTGGGGTGATGATTGTTTTACCACTATTTGAAGAAATCAGTTCCTGATATAACCCTGGCCAAACATCAGAATCACCTGAATACTCCTACTCGTTGAAATACAGATTCCTGAAAGTCACCCCAGTCCTCCTGATCCCAACTCTGCAAAGGGTCAGCCTTAGAATATAGGCTCTCAGCCCACTCCGGGTAATGCTTATTCCAGCAGCCCTGGTTTGGGTAAGGCTAACTAATATAATACTATTATAAAGGAGTTCATAATGGCACAGTTTAAACTAAATAAGACAATCCCTTCAAGAGCTGGAACTCTGCTTAATCAAAATTCTAATCCGTGTACTCCAATGTTCATTGCAGCATTATGTACAATAGCCAAGACATGGAAGCAACCTAAATGCCCACTGACAGAGGAGTGGATAAAGAAGATAGAGTACATAGACACAATGGAATATTATTCAGCCATTAAAAGGAAAGAAATTATGGCATTTGCAGCAACATGAATGGACGTAGAAATTATCTTGCTAAGTGAAGTCAGTCAGTGAGACACCAACATCAAATGCTATCACTTATATGTGGAATCTAAAAAAAAGGACACAGTGAACTTCTTTGCAGAGCAGATACTGACTCACAGACTTTGAAAAACTTATGGTTTCCAAAGCAGACAGGTTGGGGGGTGGGGGGGTGCACTGAGGGTTTGGGATGGAAATGCTATAAAATTGGGTTGTAATGATCGTTGTTCAACTATAAATGTAATAAAATTCATTGAGTAATTTTAAAATAACTAAAAAAACCCTCTAATCCATTTTTCTCTATTTATTATTTAAGTGTGAATTAATTATTGAATTTTTTTGTTAAATAAAAAGAAGTCAAGGAGTTTGCTGGTGGCCTTGCTGGTTAAAGGATCTCGCATGGTCACTGCTGTAGCGTGGGTTCGATTCCTAGTTTGGGAACTTCCACGTGCTGTGGACACAACCAAAAAAAAGTCAAACTTACTTTTTACCACAATCCACAGGAAGAAATACATTTTACACGGATGCCACTATAAAGTACAAATATGCATATATGGACATGTACCTATATATAAAGTAATAGAAAATTCATAAAACAATATGATAAAGTAAAATGTAATTAATATTAAATATGGTGTTGATGTGAAAAAATATCAGCTATCAAATAAATATCGAAACAGCCACAAATAAAAAATACAAGAATAGTCTAGTAAAAACTCATAAACATTGGAGTTCCTGTTGTGGCTCAGGGGCAATGACCCTGACTAGTATCCATGAGGAGGTAGGTTTGATCCCTGGCCTTGCTCAGTGGGTTAAGGATCTGACATTGCAGTGACCTGTGGTGTAGGCTGCAACAGGGCTCAGATCTGGCATTGCTGCGGCTGTGGCTATGGTGGGCAGCTGCAGCGCCAATTGCACCCCTAGACTGGGAACTTCCATATACCACAAATGCAGCCCTAAAAAGCAAAAAAAAAAACAAAAAACAAAAAAAAAACAAAAAACCCATAAACATTGACTTTATGACCCCTAACGAGATGCAGCTTGTGATTTGAACAACTGAACTGAACTAACTAGCCACGACCCTAAAAGCCCTGTTTGTTGCTTAGAGATATTTCAAGTGTTTGAAAATAACCAAACTGCACTTTTTTAATTAAAATTTAGGAAATGGGCCTAAATTATGAGATGTCAGGAGGTTTATGAAACTACCTTAAAGCACTTTGGATCAAAGGAAACATACTAGTTACAATATTTGACAGTTCCATGTTTGACTATTCTAAAGCCTCACTTAGAGGTGTCCTGTTTCCCACCCTTGTTTCCCAGCCACTCGGTCCACTTCTGCTCTCAGTGTTGACTCAGCAATTATTTACTCTGTAAGGACCAGAGTAAAAGGGCCTCTGACCTGGCATTTTAGACAAATGCTGTAAAGAACGTCTCGTGTTCTCCACTGATGTTCCCTGCGCATCTTTCCTCACTGGTGTCTTTCTGTACAACAGGCAGCAATAGCCCTTCTGGTGTCACCTCTCTCCTCTAGAACCCTGGTGAAGTTCAACCTGTTCTGCAAAGTCTTAACAGAACAACATCTTCCCAAACCAACTACCCTGGTCGCAAGTCTTTTCTTTTCACTTCCCATCCAAACATTAGTTTTACTCCTGAAGCCTATTAACTCCTCATCTGCCTACTCACCTTCGATGCTTCTCTCTGCTCTCATGTTGGAAAGTCCGTGGGGTCAGGGACAATACTTCGTCTGCTAAATAATAATATCAGAAATAGGAGGAGTTCTCATAGTGGCCCCAGTGGTTAATGAACCCGACTAGTATCTATGAGGACTCGGTTTGATCCCTGACCTTACTCAGTGGGTTAAGAATCTGGTATTGTGGTGAGCTGTGGTGTAGGTCACAGATGTGACTCAGATCCTGCATTGCTGTGGCAGTGGCTTAGGCTGGCAGCTACAGCTCTAATTGGACCCCTAGCCTGGGAACCTCTATATGCCATGGGTGCGGCCCTAAAAAGACAAAAAAAAAAAGAAAGAAAGAAAGAAAGCAATGGGTATTCCCACTGTGGTACAGCATATTAAGGATCCAGTGTAGCTTCAGCATTGGCTGTAGCTGCGGCTCAGATTAAATCCCTGGCCTGAGAACTTCCATATGTCTAGAGTGAGGCCAAAAAATTAAAAAAAAATAATATCAGAAATGCTGTTAATGGTGAGGATATCTTAAATTCATTTCAGTTCCTCTTCCAGCAACTTGGGATGTCCCAAGCTTATGAAAACACTACATACAAAAAACTTTCATTGTTTTATTTTATTTATTATTATTTTTATTTATTTATATATTTATTTGTGCTTTTTAGGGCCATACCTGCAGCATACGGAAGTTCCCAGGATAGGGGTCAAATTGGAGCTGCAGCTGCAGGCCACAACCACAGCAATGCCAGATCCGAGTCACATCTGCGAACTACACCACACCTCACAGCAATGCCAGATCCTTAACTCACTGAGTGAGGCTACAGATCAAACCTGCATCTTCATGGATACTAGTCAGGTTTGTAACCTGCTGAGCCACAACAAGAACTCCTGAAAACTTTCATTGTTTTAGACCAGAGGAAAGAGGAAACGAATGATGTATTCTTTAACATCTGAATTAAAGACAAGTAATAAAGCAATTCATTTTTGTTTCTTATAAATGCAAATAATAACAGAAGTCAAGATGAAAAATTAGTGTTGAACTGAGGGACCTGTCTTCATACAAATAAATGCTATCTATATACCTGGCATGTCACGTTTGATTCTAAACCAATATTAGATGGCAGTTCATAAGTAACAATGGAAATAACCAAATTTTATCAGACTGTGTTATGGATTACTGCATTTGAGCCAACTGCAGTGCCCTAGAAATATGCCCATTTATAGAGGCCACTGATGTACTGAGACATTACCTGCCCAGAGGGGCACAGCTCATAAATATTGGGACCCAAACTCCCATTTTGGAGCCCTGCCCTATAACCTCACTTCTCAAAACCTTATTTATTTTATTAATTTGCTTGCCAACCTCTGTAACAATAAACTTCATTCCAAACCGCCATCCACCTCTTTAAGAATTTGGAAAGGTGATCAGAGGTAGAGAAATGCTACCTTAACTGCTTGGGGATATTGGAAATAAAGGAATGAACTGCTAGAAATGGCTCCATCCTTTGGGCTCTGAAAACAACTTCCCTGTGAACCTTTTTTTCTTTTCCACTCTTATAAATCTTAGCAGATCAATTCTGTGGGGATGCCCCTGCTCCCACCTCACTTGGACTCAGAGGAGAGTCATTTCTGAGAGTTTCCGCAGAAGCGGAGGTGCCCTTTGTGAGCTACAGGCCTGAGAAAAATTAACGTGTTTCGGTGCACTTGTTTTGTTTTGTTTTTAAAAAGTCAAGACCTTTTTCCCCCAGCTCCCCATAAGTCACAAATAGCTTTTCTTTCAAAGTTCAACCTTGTCAGGCTGTTAATCCTCCACCAGGAAAAGCACATGCGATAGGTTTAGAAAGGTTTAGCTTTCCAATAAGGAAGTTATTAACTTTTCCATTCCTGGTTGGCATCTTCTCGATGGTTCTGGAAGTCTCTTGAGGACTCAGCACCTGAGGGGCTCCAGCACTGAGACAGCAGAGCAAATTTTTCTCTGGGTGACCCTTTGCTCCAGCCCGGCACTTTCTCTATGAGGACGAAAGGTGTTCTGATAGAGAAGTCATCATAGAGCACAGGCAAGATGGAAAAAAGGGGGCAAACACTTGAGGGCTACTCAGCCTTCAGGGGGAAGGCAGCCTGGACTGGGGGGTTCTTAGCATCAGAGGCCAACGTACAGGCTCACAGGGAAATGCTATTCATGTGGGCTGAAGAACAAAATTTAAACCTCAAATATTCTTGGACATGATCAATAAGTTAATAGTATCCTTCAGATTCATTATCCATCAGGAAACCAGAGTGCCCAAGACAGCTTTGGGAAAAGGATGGAAATAGAGTGGAGATTTCAAGTTAAAAGATCTGACTTTGAATCCCAGCTCCAGGCAAATTGACACTCTTGAGCGAATTGATTTTTCCTCACCTATAAAATGGGGATAATAATGCCTATGTTTTCAGATTTCCATGAAAATAGTAATAACTGGCATTTATTGAGTGTTTACTCTATGCCAAGCACAGTGATTTATGCTTTTTTCCCTTTTCTTTCTTTCTTTCCTCTTTTTTTTTTTGGCTTTTTAGGGTTGCACCTGCAGCATATGGAGGTTCCCAGGCTAGGAGTCTAATCAGAGCTGTAGCCACTGGCCTATGCCACAGCCACATCAACGCCAGATCCAAGCTACGTCTGCGACCTACACCACAGCTCATGGCAACACCGGATCCTTAACCCACTGAGCAAAGCCAGGGATCAAACCTTCATCCTCATGGATACTAGTCAGATTTGTTTCCACTGAGCCACAACAGGAACTCCCCCTTTTCTTTTTCTTTTTCTTTTTCTTTTTTTTAGGGCAGCACCCACAGCATACGGAAGTTCCCAGGCTAGGGGTCGAATCGGAGCTGCAGCTGCCAGCCTACACCACAGCCACAGCAACTCCAGATATGAGCCAAGTCTTCAACCTACACCACAACTCACAGGAATGCCAGATCCTTAACCCACTGAGCGAGGCCAGGGATTGAACCAGCATCCTCATGGATACTAGTTGGATTCGTTTCCACTGCACCACAACAGGAACTCCCCTTTTCTTTTCTTTCACAGGAACTCTCGTTTTCTTTTATCTCTCTCTTTTTTTTTCTTTTCTTTTTGACCACCCTGTAGCATAGGGAGTTCTTGGATAGGGATCAGATCCCGGCTGCAGGTGCAGCAACACTGGATCCTTAACCCACTGTGCCGGGCCAGGGACCTGCATCCCAGAGTTGCACAGTTGCCACCAATCCTGTTGTGCCACAGTGAGAACTCCTATAAATTTCATATTTAATCTTCTCAGAGGCACAGATCATTATCATCCTAATTTTCCAGATGAAAGCTGAGGTTTGCAGATTAGGTAACTGTTTGCCCAAAGAACGAGAGGGCTCCCCAGCTAGTACAGCTCAGAGCCCATTCTCCTAAGATAAGGGGTGTCAGAGCATTTCATAAATTCTAAAGAGCTGCATAAACTTGGTTATTTGTCTTTATCAATGTGCAGCATCCTGAGCATAATTCCAGGCTCTCCAAGTGACCTTGAAATAAACCCAGAAGAAGAAGGGCCATGAGCCCCTGGTGGTGATTTTGTGTAATGCAATTGTTCTCAAACTCAAGCCAACTTCAGAACCACCTGGAGGGGCTCCTGAAACACAAATGATTCAGACTCCAGGCCAGAGTTTCTACTTCAGTAGGCCTGAAGTGGGGCCAAGAATCTGCATCTCTCACAAGTTCCCAGATGAGGCTGGCATCTGCGGCCTGCAGCACACTTTGAGAACCACAGGTGCAGAAGTTCAAAGCACAGCATTGGAACCAGGAGGCAGTTTTGCCCCCTCACTGATGGAACAACTTTGCTGTCCCAACCTTCTCACCCAAGAAATGTAGGTAATACTAAAATCTACCTTGCAGATTTTCTATGAGGGTGAAAATCAGTATAAGACATGGACAGCCTTACACTTAGACCCGGAACCCAGGAAACGCTCTGTGGCTGCTGTGTGTGTGGACACCGTCCTCTGCAGACCCAGCTTTGCAACCTTGGAGAAGCTTTAGCAGTAAATCCTGCAAGAGTTAAAGAGACCATCGAAATTTCATGTCTTTTAAAATCTGCAATTTCATTTTTCATTGAAAGGGGGATGAAGTCATACTAACATGTTGTATCTGTCAGGCCCCAACAGGAAACAGATGGTACACTCAAAATAGGAAAATTCCAGGAGGGTTTATTTACAAAGGGACTGTTTAGAAGGTGTGGGTGCTGGGGAGCCACAAGGGATAGTGCAGTAACCTGGGGCTTAATAGCAGTTAAGTTGCAATCACTCCTAGGCCAGAAGGAATGAGGAGGGAAGAAGCAGTGAGAAAGAATTCCTTATTGCCTTGAAAGCAGTAAGCTTCGATCAAGGAACACAACTGCCTATAGGCTACCTGGGAGGAAGAGAACCCAGGAAATGAATGCTCTCTCTCCTCCCTTCCTCCATCCTGCCAGGGCTCCCAAATAAGAGCAAGGTTGACTCTCTCTGTCCAACAGAGACCAGACCAACTGGGAGGGAGCCAGAGAGCAAGGGAAGTGGGGTGAATCCAGCAGGCAGGTTGAATTATGTTCTATCATTTGATGCCTACACCACGCCTATATTCTCCCCATTGTACAGATGAGGAAACAGAGTCAAATTGGTACAAGTAACTTACCCAATGCCACACTGTTTGGAAGTGGCTGAGTATTCAAGCCCATGAAATCTCATTCTGCCGCTTGTCCACTCAACAACTACAGCAGAGGAAGCCTCTGGAGAGAAATAACAGAAATCGGAATGCTTATTCCTGGTTAGTATAAAAAATAAATACCATAAAATGGTGAATACTACATAGTTGTGGGAGCTCAGGCCCCAGTGACCTGATCTGTTCTGTGAAGTTTAAAAATAAAAATAAAAGGAAACAACCTTATCTGTGCACTGCGATTACAAGTTGGTAAAATATGTTTATGGTAATTGATAACGCTGGCTGTAACATGGCGTTAGGATGATGGATGATTTTCTTTTTATTTTCTTCATTTTCTGAAGTTCTGTAATGTGGCCAGATTGAACTCACATCTTTTTAGCATAAAAGCAATCAAATAAAATTTTAAAAAATATAGTAAAATGAAGGGTGAACCAGACAATCTCCAAGTTCCCTTGAATGTTTTATGAGCCTACAATCTTGATGTCAATCTCTTTATCTCTCCTCTTTTACATTAAAGAAATCCTACAAATATGAACAAAGGTCCATAGAATCCATGTCAAGCCTGCAGAACTCATGCTTTAAGAAGCTGGGGTGATAAGAGTGAAAGGAGGGAAGGGTTGCAAAATTGCCACGAAGCCATCCAGAGCAGATACTGTTGTTTTTGCCCTCTGGTGGCATCTGATCCATCCTCTACATTTCCATGGCTTTTGGAAAGGTCGTAGAGATTTAGAACAGGGCTGGGCCAAACCAATATGGGGAGATCATCTGCTTTTGAGGCGTCTCAGGTGGAAGTTGCCACTAGAGGATGTGGAAATGAGGGTTGGTATGTCCCATAATGTCTTGCTTGGTACATGAGCATGGGTGGCAGTGGCCGATGAGGGAACTCTGAGAACTGAGCCAATGATACCTTGGAGATGCCCCTGAAGAGGTCACAAGTCTCTTTCAGGCTGTGGACCATTTTCCACAGTTGTCTCCCTACAGGTGGGTCATGGAAAGCCACCCCAGTTCCTCTCCCCTGAAACAAATTGCTCCATAAAGACCAGATAGAAGGTCAAGAGTCTGCATTTCTGAATGATGATACCAAGTTTCATAGTCACAAATTTGGGAGGCTAGGAGTTCCCATCGTGGCACAGCAGAAACGAATCCACCTAGGAACCATGAAGTTGCCAGTTCGATCCCTGGCCTTGCTCAGTGGCTTAAGGATCCGGCGTTGCCGTGAGCTACGGTGTAGGCCGGCAGCAACAGCTCTGGATAGACCCCTAGCCTGGGAACCTCCATTTGCCGCAGGTGCGGCCCTATAAAGACAAAAACAAAAACAAAAAAACAAAAAACAAATATGGGAAGCTAAAATAAGACTATCAATTCTTAATGCAGTAACAACATCTTTTTCCTTCCCTTCTCACTTGCCCACCATCCATGTCTAAAATGGCTTAGCTGGAAGTGGGATGGTCTGGGAATTTGGGGTTAGTAGATGCAAACTATTGCATTTAGAATGGATAAGCAATGAGATCTTACTGTATAGCACAGGGAACTATACACAGTTTCTTGGGATAGAACATGATGGAAGATAATATGAGAAAAAGAATATGTATATATGACTGCATCACTTAGGTACACAGTAGAAATTGGGACAACATTGTAAATCAACTATACCTTAATTAAAAATTAAAAAATAAAAAATAAAATGGCTTAGCTCCATCCTAAGCAGAGAGATAATCTAATCTGGCAAATTACCCAATTTTTACTCATATCTCTTCAAGGGCACAGAGTCAATGATCCCCTGTTGACATTTTGCTTTGTATCTCTTCTCAAACCTTGTTTACATAAGAACAGTAAATCCACTATCTACAGGCAAAGGAAGCGCCCTTTCCTTTTTTAAAACTCTGTTCTCAACATAAAAGAGAATAGTATTGGGGGCAGATGGAGGTGAATAGAGAAGCCAATAAAGCTTCACCTTCAGTACCTCTCAATTGTAAGAACCTATTCCTAGGCCTTAAAACTGATTTTATGATAATTTTGCATCCTTTTTTTTTTCTCAAAGAGAGTTCTGCCCAATTGTATGGCATTTCAGATATTGCAAGCCCTAGATCCACGTTGTGCGTAAATATAAAGATTCCAGACTCTCCCAAGCTCTAGAATTCACCTGTGTTGAAATAACAAAATATATATATACACAATGGAATACTACTCAGCCATAAAAAAAAGAATGACATAATGCCATTTGCAGCAACATGGATGGAGCTAGAGAACTTCATACTGAGTGAAATGAGCCAGAAAGACAAAGACAAATACCATATGATATCACTTATAACTGGAATCTAATATCCAGCACAAATGAACATCTCCTCAGAAAAGAAAATCATGGACTTGGAAAAGAGACTTGTGGCTGCCTGATGGGAGGGGGAGGGGGAGGGAGTGGGAGGGATGGGGAGCTTGGGCTTATCAGACACAACTTAGAATAGATTTACAAGGAGATCCTGCTGAATAGCATTGAGAACTTTGTCTAGATACTCATGTTGCAACAGAAGAAAGGCTGGGGGAAAAATGTAATTGTAATGTATACATGTAAGGATAACCTGACCCCCTTGCTGTACAGTGGGAAAAAAATAATAATAAATAATTAAAAAAAAAAAAAAAGAAAGAACAAAAGCCTCAGTTACGTTTTCCTCCACTGCTCCCCCACCCCCGCAACTAGTCAATCAACTAGAGGAGAAGAGGAACCTGGTGACTGAACAGATAGAGCTGAAAGGTGCTCACTCGGATGGACGGTACTGCAGTAATGAGATGGGAAATAATTTGAGGATGAGCCACAGTGACACAGGAAAGTGAGAGGACAAGGAAGAGCTGCCCACCAGGCATCCAGCACAGCACAGAGACCGAGTCACGCAGGGTGGTTAAGAAAGCGGGCTTCAGGTGCCCAAGGACTTTCCTCCCTGCTAAGCCTGTGACACTGAGTCTCCATTTCCTCATTTATCAAGTAAGAATGAGGAATGCTGGGAGTCCCCTAGTTAAGGATCTGGCATTATCCCTGCTGTGGCTTGGGTTTGATCCCTGACCTGGGAACTTCTGCATGCCATGGACACAGCCAAAAAAAAAAAAAAAAGAAAAGGGAACAGTAATGCCTAATTTTTGAGCTTTCTGTGAAGATCAAATGGGACAATCCATGTAAAATGTCCAGTGTGTCTTTCTGCCCATCATAACTGCTCTGTAAACAGTAGCTACTTCTCTTACCACTAATCCAGAAAAAAAAAAAAAAGATGATCAGCTCATTTCAGTGAAACATTGATGTACAAGGTAATGCGTTACTTAGCATCTATTTTTTTTCATTTTTTAAAATTTTATTGAAGTATAATTGATTTACTATGTTGTGATCACTTCTGCTGTACAACAAAGTGATTCTTCCGTTACACATGTACACACATCCTTAGAATTTCATATTATTCTTTTGCCCCAAACATCTCATGTCTTTTATCCGTACATCACTATAGCTATTATAATTTTATAACTATCTTACAAATGGGAAAACCTGTCTTAGAATTATGAACAGAAATGAAAAATGACTTGCTCAAGTTGACACAACAATGAAGTACAAAACCAGAATTGTGACTTATATTCCTGGGGAAACCAAATAGTTCCCAGTGTCAATAAAATTTATTTCATCTTATATTTATTGATCACCTACTATGTATACTACAGTATACTTTATAGTATCTGGCTTGATACTCTAGGGGAATCAAAGGTAAGAATGATTCTCCACTGAAGTTCCTGTTGTGGCTCAGCAGTTTAAGAATCCGTATCCAGGGGAGTTCCCGTCATGGTGCAGTGATTAACGAATCCGACTAGCAACCATGAGGTTGTGGGTTCAATGCCTGGCCTTGCTCAGTGGGTTGAAGATCCGGCGTTGCCGTGAGCTGTGGTGTAGTTTGCAGATGTGACTGGGATCCAGCGTTGCTGTGACTCTAGCATAGGCCGGTGGCTATGGCTCCGATTAGACCCCTGGCCTGTGAATCTCCATATGCCACAGGAGCGGCCCTAGAAAAGGCAAAAAGACAAAAAACAAACGAACACCTCCCCCCCCCACCGCCGCCAAAAAAAAAAGAACCTGTATCCATGAGGATTAGGGTTCAATCTCTGGCTTCAGTCAGTGGGTTAAAGGATCCAGCTTTGCTGTGAGCTTCGTTATAGGCTGCAGATGCGGCTTGAATCTGGCATTGGTATGGCTGTAGTGTAGGCCAGCTCAGGAACTTTCATGTGCCGCAGGTGCACCCCCCCCAAAAAAAAAAAACTTGTAATAAATCAGAGTGGATTTCCCAAAATGAATTGATGAATTGTCTAATTGTCTCCATGGAATACTAGTTAGTAGGTGTTATGTGAAAAAGTTGTTCTATGGACAAATTTCAGAAGCTTTGGGCTGAACAGAAGTAAACAGGTTTCTCAACCATACAACTTCTCAGAATCTTTATAATGCTTTTTCTCTTTACAAAGTTCTCAGAGGAAAAAATTAGTCTGCAACACTTTCCAAACTGATTTAACCATAGAACTCTTTACAACTGTAGAATCTCTTGGGTCTAGTGTTCCTGGAAGATATGGTGGGAAATACTAGATTAGAGAATTAGAGAACTGCAACGAAGACCGAAGACAGATTGAGCCCCATTCAATATTTTATAAAACCTGCAAGGAGAGAGCAGGTGTCCTAGTTAGTAAGATTCTGGAAAGCCTTCCAGGGAAGGTATGGTTTGAGATGGTCCTTAAGGGACCCTTAAGAGCTGGATCAAAAGTTGTGTGATGGATACACAGACAAGAGAATTCCAGGTGGTAAATCACAAACCAGTAAGGAAGTGAGGCTGCAAATGTGGAATGATGGAATGGTTTCATTGAAGTGGTGCATAAAATGTTTGTAGACAATGCAAGGGAAACAAAGTCAGAGAGATTGGGTGGAGCCCACTTCGGAATAGCATGAAAACCCCAACAAAGGGTCCTTGAAGTGATGGAGCTGGGGCTGATGGGTCCTCCAAGAAGAAAATGTGAAGCCTGCATTGGAATGGGGAAAGTTGGGAGGTAGGGAGACCAGGCCAAGTTATTTCAGTCTCAGCAAGAAGCAATATGTTCTGAAGGCGGTAACAACTAAAAAGCTGAGGCTGAAACATTGTAGAGATAAAATCAGGGTGATTTGACAGCTTCTGTATGTTTTATCCTATTGAGTGACATCTTTTCATAGTCATAAATGGTCAAGTTGTGCATATTGAGTTTACAAGATTGAACTCAGCTTATGTTATTCTCAGCGTGGTGTGAACCCTGAGAAGAGGAGCAAGTTGCTAACAGACAGGTATGTAAATTCTCACTACAGAAGACTTCACAGGCAGGAACCAGTGACACAGGATGTGACCAGATAATGGCAGACTCTGGATCTCCCAAAAGGTGACTGCAAGGTGAAACTGACCAGGAAACAGGGCTGAAATCCAAAGGGCCTTTCTTTTCCTTGTCTCGTGGCTGCCAGTATCCGTGAGGGAACCCAAAACACCGCTCATTTAGAATCCAAGGATCTGCAAAGCTGAAACCAGATTTAAAACTGCTCCCCACACAGTACCCAAGCAGGCCCCCTGAGCAATTAAAGTCCGGCGCCTCTGCTCTCTTGCAGACTAATTGGCCAGTGGACTGCCTGTGACGTTGTAAATCTAATTGCTCAGGGTTCATCTGACTCTCAACACCTCCTGACCTGGATCCTCTGAGCAGAGGATGCACGCCCACTGCCATCTCTGGTGAGCAGGCGCACACAGAGGCTGTGCTCCATCCCTCAGATGAAGACCTTGCTGTCCCATCCCGTGAGAGGCAGATGTTTTCCTCCTTAATTGTTGAGGATTCACATTTACAAACCACAGAATAAAAACCCTTCTTCCAGGCAACGATGGCCAACGAAATCACAGGCTTTGGGAAGAAAGATGATGACTAAAGCTCCTGGCAAAGCCCGTGCTAGACACAGTGATAGAGATTCAGGTGTTAAAGAGACCTCACCCCAGTGAGAGAAAGTGGGGGAGTGATCTTTGAGCTGCACTTAAAGACCAGAAAGAATTTAAACAGGCAAAGAGGGAAAATAGGGCATCTGGGGGTGGGGAGAGAAATAGTGTAAGTAAGAAAATATTAAGTAAATAATTAAAAGCCATGTTTGGGATCCAGTATGGGAAGCCAGACTGAAGGCATCTTAGATCAAATACATTCAATCTATGCCTGAATCATGTGACTAGATGAATAGATGGATCTTGGATTATTTGCATGACTGTTGTAATAGTAATAAGCCTTTCATGTTTTATGGAACGTGTCCACGATCTAAAAAGGCTTCAAAGAATTAACTTGGTTGCAGAACAATGTGCAAAATCAAATTAGAATTGAAAACATACCCATACAAACACAAATTGTAATTGTTCTAGAAAAGGAAAGAATTGATTTATCAGCGATTGTTCCTAATTAGACAAGTCCACTCAACTTTCTGGCTACCCAGCTGGCAGACACAGCAATCTTTACTCATCTACACTTGACAAAAACAAACTATAGTTCATTTTAAATTTCCAGGTCTGTTTGGACATATCTATCCCCCTTGGAATATAATGAGATACAATCAGAATGATATATACAGGTTGATTAATGTGTACAGGAATTTAGTCTAATAACTGTTTAACAAAAAATTATTTGGCTATTGTTAAATCTTAATAAATGTTTTAAGTAATAAATTGGCTTGCATCAACGGCTGGCTATTACTTGTTATTATCTACTAACATAGTGCTTTAGATTTAATACGGTATTTATCATTGTTTACTTTCACAGTTATTGCTTTGACCTAATACTGCATTTTTATTCCTCCCGATACTCAGAGCTCTCTTCTAATGCTAGTAATGACTTCTTTCTTTTTCTAAACCTCCACTGACCTCCACCCAGACACCCTGCACCACTGAGTTCATTCCAGTGCCCACCTACTCAAACGAAGACTCTGCTTCCAGAATATTCTAGACTCTTGTCTTTCTAGGTCATGGCTTTGACTAGGTTTCCATCTCAATGAAGCTTCAGAACTTACTGCCACCTGTTATTCCTTGGGGTGATGGGCACCCATTGAAAGGACTCACCATAAGTGAGTCCTCCTCTGTCCTTTTATCATAATGTAGGGACTGAAGAGTGTATTGAATGAGAAAGAACCAGAGGTGTCACAAGAGAGGAAAGGGTCCATGGTGCATGTGACACTGGATCCAACGAGGGTAAAGCCCAGCCCCCTGCTGGAGCTTCTTTTCTACTTGAACCCTTAGAACAGGTCTTGGCTCCTTTAAGAGCCACCAGTGAGAATTCAATAATTGTCTCTGTGGAAAGTACAGGTTCCCCCTAGTGTGGCGTGATAAATCACGGATAATAATAGCTCTTTCCAAAATAATCCTTAGGCAGAAGCAAAATCCAACTGAGAAGGTTGTTCAGAGTCAAAATGTGGGACCTGGATCTGTCTTTTATTTAGCTCTATAAATACAATGAGTGTTTCTTTTGTCACTACTGTTGACATAATGTATTATTATTACTATTCGGCAATTATTCCCTTAACGCCTATATTTTTTCTCTTTATTTCCTGCCAGACCTTCACTCAATGGGCCACATGTCCACTTTTAACCCTTAGTTTTCTGCTGATCAGATTATAGTTTCGAGTCTCTCCACATTTACTACCAAGAGTCAGGTCCATACTTTAGGGAGAGTTCTAGAAACAAAATCCTAGCATGAAGGGAGTAGATCCAGGTTTCCAATTCCCCTGATTTTCACTCCATGATGGTTGGAATGATTGGGGTCATAACTCTTTTTTTAGGCAAAATCCCCAACATATTTGTTAAGTCATTTTCATGGTATAAGAACACATTCAACAGAGTTCCCATTGTGGCTCAGCACTAATGAATGAGGATGCAGTTCAATCCCTGGCCCAACTCAGCGGGTTAAGGATCTGGCCTTGCTGTGAGCTGCGGTATAGGTTGCAGACATATCTCCGATCCAGTGTTGCTGTGGCTGTCGCTGTGGCATAGGCTGGCAACTGCAGCTCAGATTCGACCTCTAGCCTGAAAACTTCCATATGCAATGAATGCGGCCCTAAAAATACAAAACAGGAGTTCCCGTCATGGCTCAGTAGTTAATAAATCCGACTAGGAACCATGAGGTTTTGAGGTTCGATCCTTGGCCTCACTCTGTGGGTTAAGGATCCAGCATTGCCATGTGCTGTGGTATAGGTCACAGACTCAGCTTGGATCTGGCATTTCTGTGGCTCTGACATAGGCCGGCAGCTACAGCTCCAATTAGACCCATAGCCTGGGAATCTCCGTATGCCGTGGGTGTGGCCCTGAAAAGACAAAAAAACAAACAAACAAAAGACGAAACAATAACAACAGAAACTAACACATTGAACTTTTTGTGTCCGAATGCAGGGAATTTCACAGCAACTTCCAGCACTGTTCTGACTGTAACCCATTGTGATGGCTCATCTTATGTGTCAACTTCCCTGGGCTGAGGAGGCCCAGAGAGCTGGAGAGAGGTGTTTCTGGGTGCATTTATGAAGGTGTTTCCAAAAGAGAATAGTATCTGACTCAATTCACTGGGTTAAGATCTGCCCTCCAGAGTCCCCATTGTGGCTCAGCAGGTTAAGGACCCAACATAGTGTCCCTGAGGATGCAATTTCAATCCCTGGCCTCAATCATTGGGTTAAGGATCCAGTGTTGCCATGAGGGGTTCTATAGATGGCAGATGAGGCTTGGATCTGGTGTTGCTGTGGCATAGGCCTCAGCTGCATCTCTGATTCCACCTCAGCACAGGAACTTCCATATGCCACAGGTGTGGCTATAAAAAGAAAAAATGAAGAAGGTAAAAGATCTGCCCTCCCCAGTGTGGGCATTATCCAATCCACGAGAGCCCGGCCTGAATGTAACAAAAATGCAAATGAAGGGTGAATTATCTTTCCCGTTCCTTTGATTTTCTCCTGCCCTTGAACACTGGAGCACCTTGTTCTCAGGTCTTTGGATCTGGGAATTGATATGTGGCCCCTTGCTTCTAATTACTTTCCCAGGTCTCTAGTTTGCACAAGGAAGATTGTTGGACTTCTCAGCCTCCATAACCACATGGGCCAATTTCTATAATAGATCTCTTCACTGATAGATGATAGATAGAGAGAGAGAGAGAGAGAGGTAGAGATACATAGAGATAGAGATCCTGTTGGTTCTGTTTCTCTCAAAACTCCTGATTAATACACTTACTCATTATCTTGCATTGCCCAGGATGAGTTAGAGTACAGTTTAATAGGCAGAGATATGGAAGTTTTGCCAAAAGAGGATTCAAGGGAGTGACTCACCATGAAATTCGCACTTATGGTTCTTAGTGCTACCCTAAGATCGAGCCCCCATCCTGAAGACCCCATGTCTCTACAGTTTCACACATCAGGCTCCCCCCATCTCTCAGATGCCAAACTTACCCATAGCTCAGGAAGTTAGGTCCCATCCCTGGGAACTTTAAGTCACTAAGACCCCAGGATATTACATCACCCACAAGTTCATGCTTTGCTTCTTTTTGACTTATGGGACAAACCAGAATCATAATTCTATTTTAAAATATCATAAGGCAGATTGTTTCATTTTCCTTCTTTAGAGTGTAATTATTCCTAATTCCACAATTACTTTCCAAAGTGACAGTGTAGTGATTAAGAACACTCGCTTTTAGCAAATTTTTCTTATCACCAAACTCTATAAAAATTTTACTTCCTCCAAAAATTATGACGGTGTTGGGTAGTTTTTATTAGACAATTTTGGGACTTGAAAGTTCTTTGTGACTAGTTCTCCCATATTCTAGCACATATATAATTATAATTAATTGCCTCTCTGCACATTTCCTTTTTCTTTGGAAGGAAAGAAATAGTTTGGGGAAAAATAAGAACAGTAGGAAAAGCAGGGAGGGGCCCTTTCTTTGTTCATTGTACGGGGCCAAATGCCTGTCTAGTATACAGTCAGCATTTCAGTAGTGCTCCTTTGCACTGAACAGCTGGAATATGCTATGAGACACAGGGCAAGATAAAGGGCCAAGGTGTTGCATGGTTTCAAGCTACAGTCAATCTATGACTCCCTGTCTCTCTCTCTCACACACACACACACTCTCTCTCTCTCACACACACACACACACATACTCACACACACAGGGGTTGGGAATTAAACTATCCCAGGGTCATCATTAAGCTGGATCAGATGTGCTTTATAAGCATGTGAGTTGGTAAACCTCTGCTCCTCACCTTCTCTGAATTCCAAGTGAGGTCTGAACCTTAAGTCATGAAAAACATAGAAAAATGAGTAATCTCATCACTCAGGCTCGTGTCTCCCAGGGGCCTCATCATTGATCATGGAGGCTCATGGTTTGAAAAATTAAGCTGCAGGTCTCTGGAGCCTTGTCCCAATGTGCGCCTGGGAACGAGGATGAGAGAAAAGGTTCAGATGCCCAAAGAGCTCATGGCCATCAGAGGAACAGACTCGCCTGGTCATTAGTTTTCTCCCATGGCCCCAGCTGAATCAGCCTCTCTTTGGGGCCCATTGTTGCAAGTTAAGAAGAAAACAATATGTCTTTTCATTCAACCTCCGGGGAAGGCTCACAGAAAAAAATACAGAGCCTGGCATTTGATGGAGACCAGAAAGATAAATAATCCCTCATGCTTGGCTCTCTTAATTATCTGAGGGTCAATGAAGTCTAGCTAACCTACCCTTCATTATTTCTGACCCCTGCTTTCTGACTTTGGACAATGGAATTTGAAGCTCAGAGCTGATGAAGGGCGTAAGCAGATTCTCAGACTGTTTTCTGGAGGAAGTGCCAGAGAGAGCTTGTGAAACTTCCTTCCAGCAAGCCCAAGAGGTGGGGCTAATAATAGCTCACTACTGTGTGTGTGTCTTAAATGCTGCTAAGTGCTTCCTAGACATGAGCTCATGCAGCCTCACGGCTCCCTGGTGAGGCAGGTGAAAAGCTCTGATGTCTATTTTGCATGCGTTGAGCATCAGTATGGAAAGCGGACCCGTCTGTGCTAAACCCAAGAGCGTCCCAAGTACAGAGGGCTCACTTCCCTTCACACACTCAGATCTGATGGGCAAATATGGATGAAGTCCCTACTGTGTGCCCCGAACTTCTCTGAGTGAAATAGACATACTGGGAAAGTGTGACTTTCTTCTTGAGGACCTGACACTTTGAGGTCAAGAAATAAAGCAATACCTGCCTGGAAAGAGGGTAACATGGCCCATGGGGAGAGCCGGACAGAGACTGCAAGCGCAACTGAAATGGCCACATTTTGTATCTCAGAGCAACCTTGGTGGGAGACTGTTGTGGCCCCTTTTTCAAGGCTACAAATACACCATGTTGGATGCGTGGTCATCTGTTGAGAACCGCCAGCATGTCCTTCACTAGAGGAAGTCTTGACTGGCTTGGGTTTTCGAGACTCTGTTCTGAAGACTTGATCCTCCTTGGAGTCCTCCAGCGCAAACAGTACAAGGACAAACGCGTGTCCTGGAAATGCTGATGGCCCCTCAAGGATGCAGTTGGAGCCCCTAGACGGTCCCGGTGGGGCAGCTGATGGCCTCCCATTGGGAGGGCGCACTCCTTCCCCGTGAACTTGCGGCCGCGGTTCTTCCATTAACGAGCCCGTGGGTCAAACCGAGAGGCAGAGGTGGAGGGGGACTCAGCACCGCCCTGGCCTCCCGCCTGAGGGTTGCGGAGGGGAGCCTGGAGGGCCCGGCGGGGCAGGGAGAGGCGGTCCCCCCTGTCTCTCTGTCAAAAATAAAATAATAATAATAATAATAATGTGGAGGATGAAAAGCCCATTATGGCTGGAGGGCGAAAATAACATTTTCATTCCAAAGTCTATATGAGACATCTTCCCATAGAAAATGATGAACTTGCACATCAGGAAGTGCAAAGACTATTTAATCAAAGCCTTTAAGAAGATCAAACCTAATCATGAGATGCTAAAAAAAAATATACAAAAGCAGATAAGAAGAGGCTTGGGCTGCATGACCAGAATCTGAAAATCAGAAAAGAGCCTTTTAGGTCCTTCCATGACAAGGGAAATATGTCATTCTTTTTTCTCGCTCAGCAATCTAATTTACTCATGATGGTGGTACGAGATGGAACTTAATAGCATGGCCAGTCCAACAGCTTGGAGACTGGCGATGCTCTGCCAGCCTCTTGTTCTCCATGTGGTCGTTACTGACTGTCCCCATTTTCTTTTTTTTTGTTTTTTTTTGTTTTTTTGTTTTTTGTTTTTTTGTTTTTGTCTTTTGTTGTTGCTGTTGCTATTTCTTGGGCCACTCCCGAGGCATATGAAGGTTCCCAGGCTAGGGGTCTAATTGGAGCTGTAGCCGCCGGCCTACGCCAGAGCCACAGCAACTCGGGATCCAAGCCACAACTGCAACCTACACCACAGCTCACGGCAACGCCGGATCGTTAACCCACTGAGCAAGGGCAGGGACCGAACCCGCAACCTCATGGTTCCTAGTTGGATTCGTTAACCACTGCGCCACGACGGGAACTCCTGTCCCCATTTTCTTATTTTGATTCTTTTGGGGTTTGACTTTAAAAAGAGAGAGAGTAGAGACATTCCATAAGACATGGATGAGGAGGAGCCATGGAAGGAATAAACAAGGGCAGAGGAGGATGCGGAGTGTAGAGTTCCCTCTTGCTGATCTGAGGGTTCAGACCTGCACTCCTAAGACCAGACCAGGACCAGCCCCATAGAGGGGCCCTGGGCAGACCGTGGGGGCACAAAGGAAAGCTGTAAAGAAAATAGGGGTGGAAACAGCACCGTGAGGGCAAGATCGAGGACTTAGAGGCAGCCAGGATTTTAACCCAGTCGTGTGTCCTTTTGTGAATAAAAAGTCAAGTGTGCTTGGCCCAGGGTACATGGGGAAATCTTAACACCTAGCTCCCACTGAGCATTTCATGTGCCAGGCGTGAGCTAAGCGCTTTCGTACGTGATATCTAATTCCTCGCCACCTTCAAAACAAGCCTTCTTTCACCTCGTTTTGCCCAGAGCTGGAAAGGTGAAGTCACTTGATAAATCTAAGTCATAGCCAGAAAAAGCCAGACACGGAATCCACCTTAGAGCAGAGTAATCACAAAAGCTTTGCTCTTTTACTTACTGAATAATCCAACCCCCGCCCCCCCCCAGCTCCTTTCAATTCTAAAGCCTTCTTTTTTATACCCACCTCCCACCCCCAAACAATTCTAGAAATTTTACAGAAAAGTAGTTGCCAGGTATGCACATATCTTCGGAGCCCCCAAGCAACTTTTCTACAGCCCCAGAGGTTCTTGGCCTTTATCGCAAAGAACGTCCTATCAAAACCACTCCAAGACAGGCCAACGTGAGGGGCAGGCAAAGCGTCACACGTTCAGGCTCCCATTCTTTGACTGAACAAAGAAAGACATCAAAGACCTCAGTTGGCACATAGGCTCCCAGTGGCAGCAGCCACCTCTGTCCTTCCTGGCAGCCCCTCAAGCTGTTTAGGTTCTCTTTTGGGGTGGGGGGGTTATTATTATTTTTTTTACCCAGGGAATTTTATTATACTTACAGTCGTACAACGATCATCACCACCCAATTTTATAGCCTTCCCATCCCAAACCCCCAGCCCATCCCTCCCCCCACAAGATTCTTAGCCATTTGTAATGTCGTCTTCCTCCAGCAACTTTGCCAAGTGACTGCCTTCCTGCTGTTGACTCTCCAGGCTCCTGATTAGGACAGCATTGTTGTTTAATCAGATTCCACCTGTAAAGAAACCATGGGGTCGTTTCCCAGACCCCTCACAATCAGCCAGGAATGGCTGTGAGTACAGCGATGAACAGGGCAGACACATGAAACACACACAAACACACAAAAATACAATGAGATCTCAGTGCATGCAACACACACATGCAAAACCCAATGATACCTCAGTGCATGAAACACACACATATACATAAAAGCCAATGAGATCTCAGTGCATGGAACACACACACACAAAAATACAGTGAGATCTCAGTGCATGAAACACACAGACACACATAAGACCCAGTGAGATCTCAGTGCATGAAACACACATACATAAAACACAATGAAACCTCAGTGCATATAAGGAATATATATATATATACATATTATATAGATAATTGTAGTAATTACTAGAGCATAAAAGTGCATGGGTATGTTAAGAGGATGGGATAAAATGGAGAAGAGGTAGCCATATACAGTTACTTAAAGAGGGTTGGCACGTGGGAGGAAATGAGTTAAAAGCAGATGTTGAGCAGGGGAGGGAAGATGAAATGAACCCTCCTTCAATGAGAGGTAATCATTTAGTAGTAATGAATTATACAGAACATGAGTTTTGATATGTTTATAATTTCACTGAGTATAAATAAATAATCCACATTAATAAAAGAAAAACAAAAGCAAACACTACAAGGCAGCCTAGAAAATGCCACTGCTAAGTTTTGCGCTGTGTGACCTTTCTTGTTCCAGCCATCTCCCAGGAGGAGTGCTACTCAGGGGAGGAAAGAAAAGGCCCCGGGACAAAGGCTGGGCTTCCGTTCCTCGGCCTCTGCCCTGGCGTTTTCAGAGCCCAGGTCAGGCCCAGGAGAACCCAGCAGGAGACACACAGGGCATACATTTCTGCCCCAGCCTCACTTTGGAAGTTGTAAATGTGCTGACTACTACCTGGAAAAGGATAAAAAGTGAAAATACGAGATGGTATGTATAATGTCTGCATGTGCTTCTCTCTCTCTCTCAACCAAACCTGTCACTTCCAAAGAAGGGAGTGGAAACAGGTAACAAGGAGGCTTTCTAAGGGAGAAGTGTTGCATTTCAGAAGAAGCAGCTGTGCACCTGCTGCCTGGGCTCCCTGCCCAGAAGGAATTGGCCTTCTGCAACTTTGGGATAGCCATTCTCATACTCCTGAGAACAACTCTATTTTATAATCAGCCAATAGGCCAGGGTGGGGGGGTGCTCCAGGCTTTAAGTAGCCTCCCACTACTTTGGTAAAACTGCCTTTAATCTTCTCGTATCACATATACATAATCAGCAGCACTTAGGGATTATGGATCCAAATCCTGCAGGAACCACTAGGACGATGGTGACCAGAGCAGGGGTTCTGGATGCCAGAATATTTAGACAGTTATCTGCATAGTGCTTCTCTCTATTTTCTCATCTGAGTAGCTGGATATGTTTTGGGGAGAGAGGGCTGCTAAACTCTCTCTCTGCACTAAACCATTCCACCATCAGGATCTCACTTAATCCCTTCAACTTGCCTCCAGGGTTGATAGCTTTATGATTATCATTACTTTAGCAAGGAGGCAACTACCTTGTGTAAAATCAAATAGCCAACAGGGTTTAAGTCAAGGGCAGATAAGCCTGATCCACAGCCCAGACTCTCCACCACTGACAAGAACCCTGATCCCAGACACAGATGGCACAGAGGGAGGCTTGCTTTTTGGAAAGTGCTTTGGAAAAGGGATGTGTGGAAAGAGCCAGTATGTATGATGAGTCAAGCATTCTCTGCAGAGGTTGACTTGTGTCGTGAAAGCAGAATGGGTCCCAGAGCTGAAGGTGTGATGCAGAGGGCGAGGCTGGCTCCAGCAGTATCCTGGGGACACAGCGATGCCCTGCTGAGCACAGCAATGCCCATCTGGCTGAAGACCCAGCTCTTCTGGCCTTTGGTAGAAAGGGAAAGCAGGAAAGCTTGACCTTGGTGTGCCCTCCATTCATCCCCGACCCCATCTTGCCCTGAAATCCTCCTTTCTCATCACCGATTTAAAAACCCATCCCAGGGGAGTTCCCGTCGTGGCACAGTGGTTAACGAATCTGACTAGGAACCATGAGGTTGCGGGTTCAGTCCCTGCCCTTGCTCAGTGGGTTAACGATCCGGCGTTGCCGTGAGCTGTGGTGTAGGTTGCAGACGCGGCTCAGATCCTGCATTGCTGTGGCTCTGGCGTAGGCCGGTGGCTACAGCTCCGATCCAACCCCTAGCCTGGGAACCTCCATATGCCGTGAGAGCGGCCCAAAGAAATAGCAAAAAGACTAAATAAATAAATAAATAAATAAATAAATAAATAAAATAAAAAATAAAAACCCATCCCAAGGAACATCTTCATGTGTGCTCTTTTCATCAACATTCTAATTTGTTGGCCTTTGTGTTCTTCCCCTAATCTTGGATCTTGTTTTCATCTTTCTCCTTATTCCCCCTTTTCCTTTCTGTAATATTCCCTTACTTCCTGCTCTAGTTTCTCATCTATTTTTCTCTCCTGAGATAGCAAAGAGAACAAAAGAATGAGAATGGGAGAGATCCTTTGCATCTCCCTGAATGATTCATTATTTGATGTTTTTTCATTACATTCTTTGAATGAGCTTCATAAGATCTATGGTAACTAGATACCCCATTTGTGTCAAATGCTCTTTTGATATGTTGGCACTGACTAAATAAGCATTTCAGAGTATCTTCATTTCCCTTTCTCTATTTCATAAGTCTGATGGTTAGGGTTTCCAACTAAAGAGAGGAGAAGAAAGGAAAAAGAGAAAAGATTTGCAGAGAGGCCAGACACCCAGAGAGCAGACCCTTGTCTGGTTCCTGGGCTGTTCAGACCTTTCTTTCCTTTTGGAAAGAGGAAAGTAGTCAGGGAAGAAGTTTAGAACATGTCACCCCAAAATATGCCACTTTGGCCTGTTAATTATTTTGAGCTGATGGCACTTGAGAAACAGCAGCTACTGGAAGGGGCCTCTTCCCTCTTCTTTTCTACTGTCAAATTTTTAAAAATCAGTGATTTAAAATTTTCAAGATCTAATTGTCTTTATTGAATGATTTATGAACAGGGCAGCATCCCATCTAACAAGCTGAGAGGATCTCTGAGGAGTTGTAGAAAATGGAAGGCTTTTATGGGCTGAAGGGGGAAAAGAGTGGGTTGTTGCTTAGGAGGCCTACCTATAGGGGATGAGAGGAAGCAATGTGGCAGATTATCTCATTGGAGCTGACCAAAAAATTCCAGACTGACATGTTAAGACTACACTCCTGGGAGAGATTGTAACTACAATTAGGTTAGATATTAAATCTTGATTTACTGATGTGGGGCTTAGCACAAGTGACTCCATATTGGGTCTGTCATTTCCTTTTTGAAACTATCTAAAAGCAGGGGAAAATATCTGCCATGAAAAATGTGCCCTCCCTGGACTAGGAAAGAAAGAACCTTCTTATCACCAGACACTGGGAGTCAGCAACAAAAGAGACCCATACAAACAGATTTACCAAAATGACCCTGGTCTTCTGTGAAGTTTCCCCCGTGTATTTTCTAGTCATTTTCTCACAAGTTACCACCCTTAGAAACTTAATCCCCATTTCCTTTGTCTAATCATTTCTCCACAAATTTATCTTTCTTTGTTAAAAAGTATAGAAGCTCTCAGTCTGAACCTCTCTTTCACATCTTCGTTTTTCTTGTGAAGATTCCCATGTGTGTGAAAAAATATTAAACAAAATGTGCATGCTTTTCTTCTGTTAATCTGTCTTTTGTCAGTTCAATCCATAAGCCTAGCCACAAAACTAAGAGGGTAGAGGAAAATTCTTTGTTCTCCTTTACAGCATCAGTTCAGTGTTTTGTATACATACACACACACACACACACACACACACACTCTTCATTTTCTCTGGGAATGTCAGAGCTGAAAGTATGAGATCATGTAGACAGCCCAATCATTTTGGAACTGCAGCGACTAAGACCCAGAGAAGCAAAGTGACTTCTTTAAGCTCATAAAACCTATACCTGTTTAAACTGGGGCTAGAATCCAAGCACTTTGAGTCTTACCAGGCAATGTTCTTTCCACTGACCCACCTAGAAATGGAGCTCTGAATCTTTCTGCCTTTCCCTATAGTAATCATTTTTGACTATTTTCCATGAACTTGTCTGAAGCCTTCTTAAAGCTATTTCTGGTTTCAGTGTCATGCTCCCAAGCACAAGCCTAAAGCCACTGGGACAGAGGAAGAAGGGACCAGGAAGGGTTTTATTTTTGTGCTTGCACAGATTCATGACCTCTGAGGGAGCCAGAGGCCTTGAAATTTAAGAAAGAGATGTTGAGGTAAAGGACTTTGTTTTGGGAGGGGGCCTCCTGGCCAGCTGTTTAGACTTTCCTGGGAAATGAATTATCCTTTCTCCCACAGATAAAGGTTGGCAACCAGTGTAGATATAAAGGGTATAATCTGGTCTGACTCTGCTCTTAGACACCTGACACCTGTCCACTTCTTCCATTGCAGCCGTCAGTGAATTTAGAGTCAGAGTTGCTAGTCAGCAGATGTCTCAGCAGAGGCCCCCACTTGCATCAGCGTTTATTAGCCCCTGGCAGACAGACATGGGGCCAAACTACCCAACCAGCTCCTAAATATTATAAAAATAGTCAGTGGTAAGAAATGGGTTATCTCCAGCACAAGATCATGAGAGAGTCATGAATAGAACCCAAGGGTCTGGATTTCTAGGCAACAGAGCGAGCTCCACTTTGCTCTGGGAGAGCTTTGCTTTGGCCAGCTGTTCAGAACCTAGAAAAATTTTTGGCTGTCTCTTGAAAATCAAAAGTTGGGAAAGGTCTTCTTTTTAAGGATCACGGGCACCCTCCTGTTAATTTCTCAGCAACCTGGGCTTTCATTTTACCTGAGGTTCAGTATAAAAGGACTTGGTTAGGGTGGAGGAAGAGATAGGAGGAAAAAGATAACCACCTCAAGGCTTGGGGCTGGATTCTTTCCCTGCAAACTAGGAAGATACCGGCTGCTTGGGGGATTTGCATAATTAGAGAAGCCTATGGATGCAGAGAAACTGGGGTGACTGGGGCTGAGGAAGGCTGAGGAATGGGGGAACAGTGAGGTGGAGTGTACTGCAGTGAAGAGAAAGAGCCTTTGGTGCCACATGATAGAGCCCAACTGCTCCCTTTCTCCTTAAGGAAATTATCATTTCAACTTTGCTCTGTCTTCTCTGTGACCATTTAGAGGCAGGGAGGCTAGCAATCTGCATTTAAATGCAATGATTTCAGGAGGCACAGAATAGAGTGTAGGCTTTTCACTTCCCCTCTAGGAGAAGGCCTTAGAGGCTTTAAAATTGACAGCTGCTCCCCGCAAAAGCTGAGGGCAATTCCCATCCATCTCCAGTGGCCCCAACAGGCCACAGGCTTCTGTGATTTGGTCTCAGGGATGGAGAAGGTCCTTTGCTCAAAGGAAGGATTGGATGCTGCCTGGAATGCCACCACTTAATCGAGTGGAACTTCCTCCTGTGTTGCTTTGATCTGTCTTTCCACTACGGATGTCCCAGGAGAGGTTAAGACTCTAAAGCAAGGATCAGCCATTTACATCTAGGAATGACCGAGGGCCTTGAAAAGAGGTTTCCAACCTTTTAACAAATATTTAAAAAGCAGCTGTCAGCTGGCAGGCACAGTGCTGGTTTCTGGGAATAAGGCAGGGCCTGGCCCGAAGAAATCCACAGTCAGCCGCAGAGAGTAAGTTTTGCTGCTTTGGGCCAGGTGAGAGGGCGTGATGTGCAGACAGAAATTGAGCTCAAGGGAAGGGAAGGTGGAGCAAGAAAATGGAAGCTGGGGAGTCCTGAAGAGGCACATTTATGACATGTTTACGATTTTCCTTTTTCGTCCAGGGCTGGTCCTGCCTCTGATGAATGGCTCCCTGCTTGACTCACAGGGAGGGCAGTCACCTGCCCTTATCCTGTCGTCACTGAAAGGAGAGCCAAGGGCCTGGGAAGGAACTCTTCCCAGAAGCCGGGATGCCATTTTCTGAGTTCTGTGCATCCCCGCCCCAGGGCAGCTTTCCTGCAGAAAGCATCCAACCCTCTTATTAAAATCGCCCCTCTGGTTTGCTTGGTCAGCACATGAAGGACGGAGGAATGTGCCTTTTCATTAAGATTATTTCTATTTCTGACAGGCCCCCGGGTGGGTCACAGGATGGACGCCTCCGTCGGGTGCTGACAGCTGTGCTCCTGCCACCAGCGGTCCAGTAATTACTGTGGGAGCTGGCTCTCCAAATGCCTGTGTCGCCCGGGGGCCAGGAGGTCCCGTAAACCCTCCAAGGGACCCTCCAAGGGACGGTTGGAGACAGTTGCGGGAGAGGGGGGCAGGTGGCAGGTGGGGAGTTGGATGTGGAGGGGCCGTTTGTGTGAGAGACCCTGCGAAACACCCCACTCTTGGCTTTCAGAAGAGATGAATCAGGCTCCCAGGGGGTGGGAAGGGGGGCTGGGGGTGGAGGGTGGAGAGAGCACATCTCCACCAGCCTGGAAGATTTCCTGTAGAAACAGTCCTTTCTCAACAAGACAGGCTTCTGCTGTCACTGCATTTGCCCCCAAGGAAAGATCTTTGCTCCATTCTTTCCTTCTGAGGAATGACTTCTGAGCTCTGGCCTTGTTACAGGGAACATTTACAAGTATTGTGGAGTCAGGCGTGGGAAAAACGCATCGTTGTCAGAGGATGGAGGGGTGTTGGAATGTCCCACGATTGTCCCAGGAAGGACCCCCTTGGCCCCTCACCATCTGGTAGGCAAGAGTTTAGGATCTGCCATATAAATGAGCAGAACTTCCAGGATAGGAGTTGATGATCACATGGACCCATGGCCAAGCTATAGCCCTGCTTCCAGCCAAATAAGCATTGATTGGACCCACATTCAAGCAGGAAATTCCTTGTTCTGATTACTTATTTATTAGCTGAGGTAGTTTCCAAGCAGCTACGGGATTTTCCCAAGGGCCCTCAGAGACAGAAAAGGGGACCAGAGCCCTGGCCTTCCTCCCATGATGCAGGGACTCTGCTAAGCCCGCATTCTCTCTGTTTAGAGTGTGGATAACCAAGATGCTATAGGACAGATGCTGCACCTTCCAGAAAGCCAGAATAGATGCTGCAGGGAGGAGGCCGGCTGAGGTCCTGCTGCCTGGGGTTCCCAGCTTCCTGCTCACCCTCACTGGCCACCGGCTGTCCAGCCTCTGCAGGGAGTCAGTGGTGGTCAGTGAGGACAGAGTCAGCTCCACTGGAGAGACGCGACAGAGTGTCTATAGTAGCTTTTCTTGGGGCCAAAAAAGACACTTTTCAGGGTTGCTTCTCTTACAAGTCATCTCTGTCTTGGGGCAGGTGCCAGAAACTCTCGGCCACCAACAGCTGTGTTTACCCATCTAAACGCTCATGTGTTCTTTGGTGTTGAGCACAGCTAGGCCAACCGAGTGGGGCCCCTGACCCCAGTGCATGGGGGATGCAGAGATGGGCAGGACAAGACCTGCCTACGGGGAGATTTCCATCCAGCCGAGGCCACAGCATCTCTCCATCTTCACGGAGCAGCCCCGCCACTGTCCTTTGTGCTTCCCAGATGTCCTGTCCTAACTCAGAACAAGTCCATGGGGTAGTTGCTGAGTAGCCCAAGGTCACACAGGTTGAAGGAGCCGTGATTCAAAGCAGGTTCTCTGCCAGAAAGCTCTCGCCCTCAGCTTCCATGCTGAGCACAGATACCCAGACCAGGGTAGCATCGGGTACCCACCCATCAGAGGGTGCTAGGGCCTTTCAGAGAAAGGAACCTTCTCTTCTACTGCCTCGGTCTCTGCCAGGTGGGTTTGGATAGCTGCTTCCTGATGTGCCACCAAAAGACCTGGCAGTTTTCCTAGGCCAGCTTATGGACAGGGACAAAAAGATGCTTTGTTCAGAGTGGCCCCTGCATTCCCACTCCCTGGCTTCTGGATACCAGGCTCTCTGTGTCTACAGGTGAGAGAAAGAGTGAGGCTGGGAGGGGCCTTAGAAATAATCTAGTCCAGCCCCATCCCCTGCTTGATGGGAAGGAAAGAGGCTCAGATCAGCTTACCAAGTGTCACAGTTAGAGGCAAAGCAGGATCCCTGCCCTGGTCCCCTGTGTTCCACCTACTTCCCTGGCTGAAGCTTACCAGGGAAACAGCAGGTCTGTCTTCTTAAAGAGCGTGACTGGCTTTAGCGTGTGCTATCTATGAGGTCAAACTGGGGATAAACAGAGAGAAGCACTGATGTGGGGGTCTTAGCTTCTGTCAATCCCTCCTCTTTCCAAAGCCCAGCGCTGGCTGAACACTGGATTCTGAAAACTCCTATTCAAAGGGACACTCTCTTTGCTGATTTAACCTAACCAACCACATTTATTGAACACACTCCACTAAGCTAAAGGTCTCAGGGTATTGGTTGCACAATCCTTGCTCTCCTGGTCAAGGGATCAAGTCTTTGGGAACACTTGGACTGGAGTTTCTCTCCACGGTCTGGTCCCCACCTTCCTTCTTCTCAGCCCCATCCATTAGGTGCAGCCATGAGCGACTCAGGGATGGTTTTGAGGCTGATCACATCTGGCCATTGGGGGCGGGGGAGGGGGGGTGTTAGAAAAGCTCTGGATGCCACAGGACCCAGAGTCATGCTGGACGTTGAGTTTGGGGGGTGGGGGGACGGTACATTCCCTAGGGCCATCTCCTGAGTAGGAGTGGTTGTGGAAGGAGCAGGGCAGACCTGAAGGGGACGGCTCTGAGGGACATAACCCCTCCCACCTGAAGAGCAAGGAGGGTGATTTACTGGCCCGGAGCCTAGCACCTGATTCAGCAGAAGCCCTTTGTTTTATGGCACCTGGTAAAATTCAGTCATTCCCAGGGAGGGCCTCCACCGGGGAGGAGGAAGATCCGGGCTCTTGTTAAGTGAGGATTAAATTGCTGACTTCAGCAAATGAAAACTAATGACCACTGCTGGCCTCTCATTGGCGGGGCGCCTGTTGAGGAAACTCAGCCTTTCCAGCGAGGAAGGTTGGAAAGCTTGACCGGGAGGAGCTTCTAGGGGTGGCCATGCTCTAGGGCAGCCCTTGGAGTCTGACATTTCAAAGGACACATTTCTTGCTGGGGCTTATTTTCTCTCTGAGTTGGCCCAGAAGGGGGGAATGAGGGGCGAAGATGCAAGCTCAGGTTTCCCAGCAGCTGTGACGCTGGGTTGTCAAAGGAGCTCTCGCACAACTGGCAAATCACCTCGGCCCCCTGCACCCGTGCACTCATGTCAGCTTTCTGAGTTTTCCTTCTGGAAAGCGGGGGAACGTCTCCATCCTCCTCCCCCGGTGCCCTGGGCTTGGCACGTTCCCTCCCAGAGAAGAAGATGCTCACTTCGGGGCAGTTCACATTCTCCCCTTCCAGCATCTTCATCTTGAATGCAAATGTAACTGAGGCCGATGCCCCATCCGACAGCACGTTAGTGTGGCTTAGTAACAAACAACCGAGACCAAAAGTGAGGCTCGGCATCCACAATCGTTATCTATCATCTATTGAATCCTGACTCTGTAGCAGGCGCTACCCTACGCTCTCTACAAACAATATCTGTCTTCCTTCTTTTCTTTCTTTTTTAAATCCTCACCGCAGTTCTGAGGCAGGTACTCCATTTCACCTTCAGAAAAGTTCAGTCCTGTATCCAGGGTTACACCCCAAATAAGTCCGAGTCAGGAGCCAAACCCGAGTCGTCCGACTGTCTCCCGCTTTGCTACCAACTGGTGCTGGCAAGATGGGGGAAGGGAAGGCTGGAGGCGGGAATTTGGCCTCAAGGGGAGCTAGAGAGAAGCAAAAGAGCGTGCTGTGAGGGACAATGGAAGTCCCTGGTGGGACCCAGACCGACTCCAGCCCCAATTCTGACAGAATCTCCACGGCTTCATGTGATCTGAGGCAATTCAGGCAACTCACTGGTCTCCATCCGTGTCCTTATCTGGTAACAGGGAGAGTGACACCCCATTCACCGCCCCACGCTCAGGTCTCCACTTCGGAGACCTGAAGCCTCTCTGACCTTTCACCCCACACCCTTTAAAGGCAGGGATGTGTCTTGTCCACAGTTACATCCTCACGCTTGTAAACCTTGCATGAATGATGAATGAATGAATGAATTCGCTAACAGGGAAGAGGAAGACAACCTGGAACACAGAAGATGTTCGGGAGATTAATTCCGCTTGTCCCTTTGGTCATGTTGCCTGGGGTCGGCTCCAGCATCAAGGCTCAGAATCTCTCCCGTAAGGGAAGATAACCGCCCTCCAGGGCAAGGAGGCTTTTATCTTTCATATTTCCTAGTGTTGGTCACTCAGGCTTGTGGTCCAGTGCAGTGGCAACAGGGCGCTCGGAGAGCTGAGCTTCTCAAAGGCCGCCAGTGTCCTCCTCAGCCTCGGTTTACCAGCCATTCAGTGAGTGTGCAACGAACGGGACAAGGTAGTTTGTCTGCTTCATGTGTGTGTTCACCAGAGCCCCAAGTTCACTCTGGGCCCACGTGGGGTCTACACAGGCAGAGCCAAGGCCACAGCTCTTCTGTGACTCTGCAGGGAGTCAGGTGCAGTCCGTAAGAAAGTGGATTAGAGGAGCTTGTGCCTGGAACCATCTCACTAAGGCCTGGCCACTTTCGGAGCCTTCACATAGCATCTCAGAAGGTGTGGGGAGGTGGGTGGGGCAGAGGGTCAGGGCAGAACAGCCCCTGCTATCACTGCATCCTGCCAGAGTCCTTGCTGCTTCCGTGCTGGCAGAGCAATGGCCCCAGTGCCTCCTCTCCCCTTCCCCTCCCTCCCCAGTCACCCCTCCAGCCCGCAGCTAGTTTGCCTCCATGTCTTATGCTTCCCAATGGGCTCTGCTCCACAAAGCACTATGGGGCAGCAATAGTAACCACAGCTACTACTAAACAACAAGGTCCTCCTGCATGGCACAGGGAAATACATTCAATACCCTGAGATAAATCGTATAGAAAAGAATATATATATATATATATATATATATACACACACACACACATATCTGAATCACTTTGCCGTACAGCAGAAATTAACATTGTAAATCAACTATATTTCAATAAAAACATAATAATAAAAGCTACTATAGACAGAGATCACTCTATGTCAGGTCCTGATCGGAGCCCCCATAGCAACCCTCTGGGGAGGTGTTATTTTTCTTCCCCTTTTACAGATGAGAAAACTGAGGCATAGTAAATTTACGTAGCTGGACCAAGGCCACACAGGAAGAAAAGCCTGAAATCAAACCCAAGCAGTCTAGCTTGAGGGTCTATGCTCCCAGGAGACAGAAGAAGAGCAGACAGGGACAGGAGAGGACTGATGTGCAAATAGGAAACGAGAATGTCCTGAGTGGGCAGTGCTGGCCCCTTGAAAGGTGTTCCGTCCCTTGACCCTCAACCTCTGGTTTCTGTGCATCCGTTTCTCCCACTCACCACCTCATACTGTGCTGCTTGGGGAGCAGGGCGTGAGAAAGGTGCTCTCTACCTGGAAGGCAGCTGACAGTGTCCTCTGTCCTCCAGGTAAATGTCAGACCTGTCCCCCACCTGGCAAGCAAGTGTAAAGACCTCCCTCTCCAGCCGGCCCAGGGGTTCTTCAAAGCAGAATGAAAGTGAGCTCAGACATTGAGGCTCGCACACTCACCTTTCTTCCTACTTACATGCGTGCACATGCACGCGTACACACTCCTGCAGGACATGCATGCACACACTCATGCATGCACCTCCACTTTAGGCACAGACACCAGCTTCTCCCCCTCCCAGGGAACGCTGCGGTTGCCCCGTGTCACAGGGACAGCCTCCTTCCTGTGCCTCTTCCTTACCCGCCTTGGCTTTTGACAACCAGGCAGATAGTTTTCAAACCACTTTTGTTTTTTACTGAACAAAGGGGGGAAAAAATTTTCCTGTCATTGTTCGCTGTGCTGTTCCTTCCCCCTATTAGCTCTGCTAAGATGCACCCGAAGAAAAGAAAATACAATTGCATACAATTAGCAATGGAAATTATTAATAGGAGCAAGCAATTCAATCCATTCTACAAGCAATGCTGTAGTGATTTTAGTAATTGATAGTAATTAAACACTAATTAATTCATTTCCTAACTAATGTATTTACTTTATTTATGGGTATTCACTTTAATTACACTTGTTTGCATTCCTTGGGTTAAGTAATACCAATTTGCTCTGTTTTCTGAAAATATTTATTTGGGCTTCTTTGAGTCATTCTTAGAGAACAGGAGGGAACAAAGACTAATTGCATTAGTTTGCAGCTAAGCACATGGATCTCTCACCTTGAAAGGTGAGGCTGAGGGAAGGTCAGGCTTTGCTGCCTACCGGATTCAGCCTCCCCTTCACTCCCCTGATATTTGGTCCAGCTGTCTGACAAAGACTCTCTGCCAGCTCTCCTTAGAAAAGATCAGAATCTCCACTATGGGAATCTGTTCCCCCATGGACTTGAAATGTCAGGGAAAGAATGACGATCCCACCTTTGGGCCTCATGTTGGAATGAGTGTGCTGACCTTCAAGAGACAGGGCAGCACGTGTCTATTCTGAGCCTGTTAGCTACGTGGGTTCGCCTCCCAGATGGGAAGGGCTGTGCAAGCCCTACCCCCACCCGGGTCCAACCACTCGGCTGATGCTTACATGTCTCTCAACTGGCCATGCAGCCCTGTTCAGACACTTGCCTTGAAAGGACACTCTCCCCACTATTCCCTCTCTGAGCAGCTCCAACAACTGGAAATTTTTCTTCACACTGAGCATGAAACTCTTTCTTCAACAAGGAGTTCCTGTCATGGCGCAACAGTAACGAACCCAACTGGTATTCATGAGGACGTGGATTCAATCCCTGGCCTCGCTCAGGGAGTGCAGGATCCAGTGTTGTGGTGAGCTGTGGTGTAGGTTGCAGATGCGGCTGGATGCCGAGGTGCTGTGGCCATGGTGTAGGTCAGCTGCAAAAAAAAAACCCCTCTTTCTTTAACAATATCCTCCTCCCTGACTACCCCAACCCCACCCCCAAGTGCTCAATCCACAGAGCCATAAAGAGTGACTCCAATCTCTCCCACAGCTCAGACCCTCTGATGCTGCATATCGGCAGCTCTGGACACGCCAATCCATTCACCATTCTCCCGTGGAAGGCATTTGCATCCCTTCAGCCTCTTGTTGCCTAAAGGAAATCTAGTCTCTTTCATCACCTCTAAGATATGTGAATGGCTCTGGTCTGACGAGCACAATGAAAAATGGAAATGACCTCTCTCAGTCAAGATTCTCTACATCTGTGGGTGAGTGCATTAGCTTGGGTTGGCCGCGTAACAATAATGACTCATTTGAGTTGTGGGCTCTGCCGGTAGAGCAACAGGTGAGTTGCTGAGTGTTTCTGAGGATGGTTATGAATAATGGGTAGGTAACAAGTGTGAAAGAGAATCCCGGTCATGAATCAGCTTTGGAAATCCCGGCCCTGGCATCCATTGTACAGAAGGAGAGGTTTGCTTCCCCGCACCTCCTTTTATACAAACCATGTCTTACCGCAGACTGGCTGGGAGCAGATGGGTAAGGGGTCTGCGGGGGGAAAACAAAGCATGTAGGATGAGATGACAAGCAGGGTCACACTCGTGGAGGATTCTTTAGGCAGCAAAGTTGCCTTTTAAGTTCCCATCACTCTGTTTTTATTTGCTCGTTTTGTTGTTGTTGTTGTTGTTGTTTTTTTTAGGGTCGCACCTGTGGCATATGGAAGTTCCCAGGCTAGGAGTCGAATTGGAGCTACAGAAACCTGGGATCAGAGCCACATCTGCAACCAATGCCCACAACTCACAGCAACACTGGAGCCTTCACCCACTGAGTGAGGCCAGGGATAGGACCCACATCCTCATGGATACTAGTCGGGTTCTTAACCTGCTGAGCCACAGCAAGAATGGCCCCCATCATTCTGGACCTCACATATCTTGTCTATTTTGGGGTGGGAGGAGGACAAGATGAGGGACCAGTGGTTGAAGGTGGAAAGGTCAGGAGAGCTGGGAGGTGGGTCCTGAGTAGAATGTCTGTGAGGATGTCACAATCATGAAAAAAAGGGAAATCCCATAGATACTTATTTCCTGTATGCAGGGACTCCCCAGAAGAAATGATTGATGTGTCGATTTTTTCACCTATGGGTCTGGACAAAAACAGGACGAAAATCATTGCCTCTTCCCTGGCCGGGGGGTGGGGGGGCCCTGTTCTTCAGGCTGGAGCCTGGCCAGAGGGAAGGGGCTGAGACCAGGGACAGCTGCGAGGCTGGAAAAGTGCTGGGCTAGCCCTCACCTCTGAGCACATGGGGTCTGTGGCAGCTGCTGCCCAGGGCCCAACTTCTGGTAACCCCCGCTTTTCCAAGAAAAGCAGGAGGCAACAGAAAGAGCTGCACAATTGACTTGTGGCAGAATCCTATTTGAGGTTTGAATAGCTGAAAGAATTGTGGTGGGAGAAGGGGTCGGGGCTAGTCCTGGAGGAAAGCCCCATCCCTGCCCAGACGACCACAAGTGCTGCACTGGGCGGCCAACAGCCAGGTGCACACAGAGGATGGAGGAACTGCAGGCTCCCTCCCTTGACTGCTGGAGCCTCTTGTTTACAAGAGAACCTTCAACTTGCAATCCCCTCAAGATGTCCCATGGAAACTCCTTTCATCCCATTAAACAACTGCCTAACTATTTTTTGAAATTGAAAAGGGAAGGATTTCCAACTGTGTGGAAGGGATTGTGCCAGAACTACGGATGTACGAGGATTTTAATGAAAATAGTTTGTGTGTGTGTATGCATGCCATCTAGAGATACACAGAGGTGTGTGGCTGAGTTTCATCGGCGTGCAGTGTAGGATTTGCATCTGCTAAGCAATTCAGGATCCAGAAAAGTAGCTTCTGATAGAAGAATTCCATTACCAGTCAGCCAGCTGTGAAATACAGTACCTGTTCCATACTTTATACGGGAAGTCCTGTTTTCATCTACACACACACACACACACTCTCTCTCTCTCTCACACACACACACACACACACACACACACGACCCTGGCATACCACAAGCGAAATCAGGTAAGAATTCGTGAAAGAGTCCCTGAAAGGGAAGAAAAAAATCAAAGTTCTTTGAGTTTAGCTTTTCTATGAACTAGAATGAGATTTCAGGACTAGATTCTTTAACATGCTGTTTTATAATTAAGGAAGAAAGGAAGGGAGGGAGGGAAGGCAGGAGGGAGAGAGGGGGGAAGGAAGGAAGGCAGGAGGGAAGGAAAAGAACTCTTTCAGACACAAAGGAGTGTGAGCTCTATAAAGAGCTGTCATGAAAAATAATAATTATAGGAATAATGTGCCCATGACCAATATATAGGCCAAATTGTCTCACCCTCTCTCGTCATCTTTGCAGTGGTGACATTTAAGCATTGACCGCAGCTACATCCCCTGAGCCGTTGATCACTGGGATTTGGCTCTGAGAGTGTAATGTTAACTAAACTTTAAGAAAATGAACGTATGAAAGAGAAAAGAAATCAGATGGAATATGATGGAAGAAAAATAATGAAGCATTACTGAGAAGCTAAGTCCATTATATTATTTGTTGCTACCTCGGATCCTTTACCTTGGTTTCTTATCCCAAAAATAGATTCTCTCTCCATTCAGTGTGAGCTGTGGATTTGATGACATGTAGGTAAGGGGATTCCTAACCCAGAAAAATAAGTGGGACACAACCACCCTTCCATAAGGGGAACGATTCTAACTGGCACTCGAGCAGCACCCCCACCATTCTGTGTACAGTCTGGAACAAGCAGAGTATTCAGACTGGCTTTCTATTTAAAGTGAATTTCATAATCAAGAGTCTAATTACTGAAAGGCCCTCATTGACATGAGATAGAAACTGGAGCAAAGCAAGTGACCTGACAATTCCACACCTAATAAAAGACTAGGAGCCTAAATGAAACAAAATGAGCTGAGGACACAGACAGAATCTAATCAAGGTTCAGAACCAAGTTAAGGAATCCACATAACAATCAAGAAAATATTCAGTTACGAGATCCGGTCATGGCTCAGTGGTTAATGAACCCAACTAGAATCCATGAGGATGCAGGTTTGATCCCTGGCTTCGCTCAGCGGCTTAAGGATCTGGAGTTGCCGTGAGCTGTGCTGTAGGTCACAGACGCAGCTTGGATCTGGCGTTGCTGTGGCTGTGGTGCAGGCCAGCAGCTGCAGCTCTGATTCGGCCCCCTAACCTGGGAGCCTCCATTTGCCTCGGGTGCAGCCCTAAAATGACAAAAGACAAAAAAAAAGAAAATATTCAGTTGGGTATATATCTGTCAGATATGTGATGTTCCACTTATTGCTGGCTCTCTCCCCATTGACAGTTTCACTCAATTTCTATTCCCTGCTTATGTAATTCTTTAATCCTTTTCCTATATGTTCTCTCGTAGCAATGACATTCATTTATAAGGCTTCAATGATCACCTCTACACATATGATTATCAAATTTAACTTCAGTCCTGAAATCAATCCCAAGAACCACTTCCAAATTTCCAACAGGGCTTGTAACTTTCTACATCTCGTTGTTCCCACCAGAACTTTAAACTCAGTACTTTCCAGTCTGCACTCACCATTCCTTCTACAGTTCATCCAAAAAGAAATGAACGTCTCTGTGTATGGCCTGGGTCTGTCAGGACGCCTCCATCATCGCAGGTCCCCAGCCCTCATCATCACGCTTCCTCTTCCTCTGCTGCTGATTTATTTTTGAGTTTCATCAACACTAGTTCTACAATATTTCCTTTATCTGCCTCTGCCACCACCCTATTCAGACATTCCCCATCTGTCTTCGTGGTTCCCGTAATAGCCTCTTAGCTGCTTTGATGCCTCTCGTCTTCTTCATCTTTAATCGTCTTACAAATCCCTGCCAGAGTCTTCTTCCTAAAGCACTGCCCTGATCATCTTACTGACCCATCTAAAAAACATCCACCTCTCCTGGTTCCCTCTGTCCCAAACAAAATGAACCCAACAACTTCATAATCTACAGCCACGGCCCCTGCCATAATCTAACATACACGGACCACATCACCCGCTGACCCCTTCCCCCACCTTGGGTGTTTCAGCCAGAGGAGACTGCCTACCACCACTTTTGAGTCTGTGCCTTCATGCCTGGGGCTCACCTGGCCTGGAAGGCAGTGCCCATGGGCACAGACGCAGATCTCTGACTCATATGCCATCTCCTCCTGGAAGTCATCCCTGGTCTCCAGGTGAAAGCAATCATATATTCATCTGATCTCATTTATCTGCTGGGTTTTTTTTTTTTTCGTGACCTTACCACTTTCAAATTTATATCAAAGTTGCATAATGGCATCTCATCTCTTTAGGAAACAGAAAGCCCTTGAAATCGAAGCCAGCATCTTCATACGTGCAACCGTTGTTTATCACACATCACTCACCTTGTGCCTTCTGCAGGGCCCGTGCTTAGCATGAACTGGATTGACGATCATATGTGAATAAATACAGGGGTCTGAACACTCATACCTGCTCACTAAACATGCAGCCTTTCATGGTGACAAAAAGATGAATCAATCACTAGATCAATCAATCCCTTAACCACAAATTTACAATGTTCCCACAGTGAGAGCCATGGGTATATAATTGCCTGCCCTCGTGCCCTCATGCTTCCAAAGACAGAAAAATGAATTCTTTGAACAAATGGGCAAAGACTATTTCTCCAAGCAGTGCAAGGCCTCCTCGCATGGGCACCAGCATAAAAGAAGGTGGAAGCACTGACATTGCTCTGAGAACACCAGACCAGATGAAAGAGCAGCGGGGGCTGGAAGAAATCCACAAGCATTGGACATTTATGAGAGCAAGGACGGGGGCCAACACAAACTTCCACTGATGGGCTGAAGCAATCGAGCTCAAGAATGTGCTTTAGAGGGAAGAAAACCAAACTGCAGACAGCCCCAACATGGCTCTTTATGAAAATATACAGCAAAAACATTGGCATGCCTGACATGGAGCTGTGTGTGTGTGTCTGTGTGTGCGTGGGGAAGGATATGGGAATGAATGAATGAATGAATTCAGGGCACCCTGATAAATTCCCCCTGGGATAAAATCCAAACGTCTGCTTCTAAGAGATAAACAGAAAACCCTGCTCCTCAGAGGCATGGCCAGTGGCTGAGCACGCTAATCTCCTCTGCACCGGGTCCCAGGCACCACGGCAAATGTGTGTCCAAAAAAAAAAAAAAAATGGAGGCAAAGAAGACAAACTCACTAAAGGCAATATTGTGACTTCAAATACTCTTTGCAGTTTGGATGAAAGGAACCCAAATGATGTTGTTTCAAAGAGGGTAGAGGAGCAAGAGCCAAGAAATTGATTATGTTGGGTGGGGAGGTGGGGAAGACTCCCTGGCTGAAGGGGTGGGAACCAAGCAGCTGCCAGTGAGCAGACGATGCCCTAGGTTTCCCACGTACTCCTTCCCCTCTCTCCTCCGCTGAGGACTTTTCTGTTTATTGTGTCCTCTGATCTTCTACGCACAGCAGAGAAAAGCAGCACAGGCTGGTGTTTCTAGGACAATAACATAAATATCACATCACCAGGAGGACGTATTGAAAGCCAGATTCTAATTGCACATCTGAGATGGGGCCTGAGACTCTGTATTTTTACACTCCCCCAGGGGAAGCTGAGGCCACTCATTAGGGAATCACACCTTGAGCAGCATGGCTTTATCGGTGGGTGCTGGGTTTAAAAGGCTCGAATCAATGAACCCAGATAATTGGTTCTTCCTTTGAAGAGACGTTTTTTCATGCACACTGCTAGAATTTCATGTACATGCTAGAGAGAGGTCAGTGGGGGTTCCGGGGTAGGACTGAATGGTCTTTAACTCCAACAGGCATGATCGGATCAGGAGAAGCCTTCCTGTGCCTGTGAGGTGACCTGTCACGTGTCCCAGATGCTCTAGATGTGTCTCTAGATGTGAGCAAAACTAGAGCTCACCCTCACTATGGCTCAGCAGAAGGAGCCAGAGAAGACTCCTTGTTTTGATCGATGGGGCTCTCAGAAAGCCCCCCGGAGTCCCCAGAGCACAGACACCAAAGGAAGCTGATCTGCACTGTGACCCAGGCAAACGTGACTCCTCCTACTCTCTCTAGAACCTCTGACACTTCAGGATAGGACTCCAAAGTCCCACTGCGGACCCCGAGCTTTGGTTCAGAGTTTAGAGAAAAGGCCAGTTCCTCACAGACCAAGTACAAGGTCTGCCTCCCAGCCTTTAAACACATTCCTTTGGGACTGTCAGTCCTTTCGAGCTTCAGAATGCGGCTCATGCCATGGATTGTTATTCAGACCAAAAGGAAGGCAATCCTGTCACACGCTACCACATGGATGAACCTGGAGGACATTGTGCTAAATGAAATCAGCCAGACACAAAAAGACAAGTAACATATGATTCCACTTAGATGAGGTCCCTAGAGTCATCAGATTCACAAAGAGAGAAAGAATGGTGGTTGCCAGGAGCTGGGAGGTGGGAGGAATCGGGAGCTATTGTTTAAAGAGGGCAGAGTTTCAAGATAAAAAGTTTTCTGTGGATGGTTGACAGTGAGGATCACACGGCCATATGAAGGTGCTTAATGTACTGGATGGTACACTGCAAAGGGGTAAGATAGTAAATTTTATGTTACGTGTATTTTATCACAAGGAAAACAAGGGGGAAAAGTGTTTTTCTAAAATGATCATCATTCCTGGCAGAAATGTTTAACACTTTTAAATTCTAATCATTTAACACCATCAAGAGATTTTAAGTATTAGATTTCTTGGGACAATCAGCTGATAAAAAGCTCTGCTAGGCAAAAAGACCATAAATAAATAAATAAATAAAAATGGAGTTCCCATCATGGCTCAGTGGTTAGCGAATCTGACTAGGAACCATGAGGTTGTGGGTTCGATCCCTGGCCTTGCTCAGTGGGTTAAGGATCCAGCATTGCCCTGAGCTGTGGTGTAGGTTGCAGCCGCGGCTCAGATCCCACGTTGCTGTGGCTCTGGCGTAGGCCGGTGGCTACAGCTCTGATTTGACCCCTAGCCTGGGAACTTCCATATGCCACAGAAGCGGCCCTAGAAATGGCAAAAAGACAAAAAAAAAAAAAAAAAGTTCTGCTAGGATGAAGTGAGGGAGGGGCAGGAGGGGTAGGCAAGGACCCCAAAGACAGTTGGGGGAAACCATCAAAGGCTACCAGCTTTGAGGAAAGTCAGGCCTGTTTGTTTCCATCTGTAGCCCCCGGGCTCTGTTGTTTATTGCGGGGGGAGGGGGCGCGGGGGGGAAGGTTCTTGGACTGAACTCAAAACTCTCCCGGCCTCTGAAGGCTCCCAGGCCAGGTAAGGTCCTTTTCGCCAGCCCCGCCCCCACGTTAGGGCTGAGCTGTGATTGGTTCACAGAGGGCCTGCGGAGCCCCCTGGCTGTCTCACAGGAAGTGGCTTAGGGCAGAGAGACTTGGTCCATGGAGTTTGCAGCAGCAGCTCAGCACTAAAACCGCTTCACTGGTCCGTTCTCAACGGGCTCATGGAGACGATGACAAGAAGAGCTCCACTATCCCGCCGCCCCACTCCCCGGGCCTCATTGCCAGCCCCCAAAACCCTTTAGAGACAGCAAAACCTCCAGGAAAAATTAAATCGTCCCCAAACACCCTTTAATTTTATCCACTTGGCTTAATGAAGGTTCCGGTATTAATGACCTCGGAGGCTTTTCGTCTGACAGTTCCGCTGGTAACTAAACCTTGTGCTATTTTTCACCCCCCCCCCCGCCCCCCAGCCCGAAATCTCAAGCATCGCCTCTAATCTTATTTTCTATTTCTGGGCTCTATTGCATTAGCACCTTTTTATTTCTCCTGGCATGTTTGACAGTGAGTTCAGGCTAGTGAGAATCATCTCTTTGTGCTGGCAAATGGGGATTGCATTGGTTGTTTTAGAATAATGACTTACAGTTAAAATTACCCCCAGGGTGTCATAATTACATGGGCGCCGCTTTCTCCTTTGACAAGGTGGAGCGGCAGAGCCCGGGTGGCCTAGGGGAAGTTGCTTGGGGTGGAGGAGAGAGAGACGCAGATGTGTGCCCAGAACCCCGCCCCCCCAAAAGCATGAGGATAGGGATCAGAGGGATCATTTGGGGAAGAAAGCTTTTCATCCCCATCACCCCCACCATGTGCCTTCTGCCCATCCAACGGTGGACATGGAAATTGGCAGGATTTCCTCAAATGCCCCGTAGCCATGAATATCACGCGTTATGGGATTCACCGCAATATCTGAAATTCACGAATGACACTTCCGTTCGCGTAACTCATTCAAGAGAAGGTCTCCACTAAAAGGGAAATGTTTTGGGGGTAGGGCGGGGGAGGGCACTATTAACATTAATAATGCAGGCCCGGTTAATTCATAGGTGCTTTATTGCAACTTTATTTTACATTTGCTTTTAGTAGTGAGATAAACACGATCCCCCATGAAGCAAATGGTAGAAGGTAATGGTGTATAGTGCTGTGGATAGGCTTCTGCCCATTAGCCCTCCACCCCTGCCCGCCCCCCCAGCTCCCTCCTGCTTCCAATGAAGAGGGTGGGAGCTCCGGCTTAGCAGCTATTGCTCTGCTCTGTCAACCTCTAGCAGGGCCTGTAGGGTGACATTCAGAGATCGGAAGGGGAAAGGTTTAAAAGGCTGATTCGTGCCAAGGTAGAAGGTCAAAGGGGAAGGCCAGGGTGATGAGGGTGCAGGACCCCAGGGGGGGAATCATTGTAGGGCCAGAAAAGGCCCAGATAGGACAAGGAAGGAGGTAAGTGCATCCTAAAGGGGGCGGGGCTGGGGGTGGTTAGTCGCACCCAGGGGCCAATACAGCTGAGAGGCTGTGAACCTGGACTCTGGGGTCAGTCCTGGGTGTAACCCCTGCCCCATCACCAGGACCTGTGTGTCTTTGGGTAGATCGCTTCTCCAGGACTCAGTGTCCTTTCTCAAATGAGCTCAATAACGAAACCTCCTGTACTGCCAGGACTGTTGTTAGAATGGCTCCCCCAGACCCCACATTGCTAGAGTGTATTTGGAAGTCCTCCAAATGCCCCAGTCAGCCCCCAGGGAGGGCCTGGGAAGAGACTCTGGAAGTCATGGAAGCTGGATTTGTCAGCAAGGGTGGACGGGGTGAGCCTGGGTAGGGCCCCAGCCTGCATTGGTAGGAATAGGAGCCCAGCACTGAACAAGGAAGTGAGGTGCCCTGAGAAAGTTGGGGGGGGGTTGCAGGTTTTTTTAAACCCTTCTAATCTGTGTAATTACTGCAGCTGGGCCACTGCCAGAGGGAGGAGGACCCTTGTACACCCTCTCTCCTTTTGTTTTCCTCTCCATCTGAGAGAACCTTGAGACCTCCCCAAGGCTTTGAAACAAAATTACATTTTTTTCCTAAAGCAGGTCGGACCCAGCCTGCAGGAACTAGGCTGCCTCCCAGCCTCCCAGGCTGCCAGCCCTGGCTCCCCAGCAGAAGCAAGCATGCAACGGGCCATTTTTCAAATGACGCTAATTAATATGAAGATTATTGGAAAAGCAAATCTACTTCAGCTCCTTGATTAAAACCCTCTGTGCTCCCCAGTGAAGCCATCTGTCCGATGGGCTTTTCTGTGGGGGCAGCTGAGGCAGGAGGCACATGCTTGGTGCCTGTCCCCATCCCCAGATTGTCACTTGGGCTCGTCTGTCACCTGAGAGCCTGACTCAGGTTTCGCCTGGTCTCATGAGATGCAGGGTGTGATCAGCAGAGCAAAGGGGGCAAAGAGGCCGTGTGATCTCATGCAAGGGCCCAGAAGATGTGAGTTGAAGGCCAGCTTCATGTTTTACTGGTTAGGCGAACCTGAATTTCTTGGACTATTGTAATAATAATCCTGATACAAGCAAGTGCATCCTATCATAAGGGGTACTGAGAGCTTTCTAAACCCCCTAGCAAGTGTGGTTATCAGGATGGTAGTGGAAAACCGAGCCCGAAACACCATGACCTGCTATGCAGGTTTTGGTACTGCGATGGGAGAAAGTCTCCTTCTAATGTGAGGTCAAGATCACATTGGTTGGGAGTTCCCATCATGGCTCAGTGGTTAATGAATCTGACTAGGAATCATGAGGTTGCAGGTTCGATCCCTGGCCTTGCTCAGTGGGTTAAGGATCTGGCATTGCCATGAACTGTGGTGTAGGTCGCAGTTGTGGCTTGGATCCCAAGTTGCTGTGGCTGTGACATAGGCCGGCGGCTATGGCTCGGATTAGACCCCGAGCCTGGGAACCTCCATATGCTGTGGGAGCAGCCCAAGAATTGGCAAAAAGACCAAAAAAAAAAAAAAAATCGCATTGGTTTCCTCTAGTGACAGTTGTGGAATGTGGTGTCAGCAGAGTGCCAGGCCAGGACCCCTCAGCCCTTCTTTCTGACTGTGAAGCTGCCCCCATGGAGATCTTCCTAAGCCCCTCCCTCCATGATGCCACCCTGAGGACCCCAACCCTCGGGGAGCTCCCAGGAGGCTCCCTGCCCTCTGTGGTCACGCCGTGCACTCAGCGCCACGCACTCTCCCCCAAGCACTCCACCAAGGCATCAACACATAAGAAGACGTGTTGATGCCTTGCCTCCTCGCATGCACAGCAACATCTTTGAGGCTCCCTGCAGTGCACGTCTTTGACTGGCCTGGTGGCCAGCTGCCCGTAGCCTGGTGCAACCAGTGGACATGCGAGCAAGTGTTGACAGATTGAGCCAGGCTCTCCCCATTTCACTCAGTGCCCAGCTTTGTGGGGAGCCCCTGACTTCGTCGTTTCCTGAGACTCTTCCCTCTACGGCTCTTCCTGCCTGGAGGAACCTCACAGGAGCGGAGGCCCCAGCCCGGCCCCAGCCTCTCCCAGGATGGCTGGGCTCCATCACTCCCAGGGCCCCATCCAGGGAGTGACACGTTTACCCAACCATCTGTGTGCCCCGGAAAAAGAACCAGGGCCAAGTTCTGCAGGGCAGACGTGTGAGGAGGCTGGCCTCAAAGATGCATCCTCTAGTCAGCAGAACTAGATTGTCATTTTCTTGAACTCTCTGGACCTCAGCTTCCTCATCTGTGAAATGAAGGCCCTGGACCTGGTGACCCTGTGGTCCCTCTCACCTCAAAGACCCTGAAGTCCATCAAGCAAGAGGGGAGGGCGGCCAGGGGTTATACGATGGAGAGTTAAGTGAAGGATCTGTCCCCAGACTCTGGGGCTTTTGTTCTGCAGGCCTCTCCATTCCCGTCCCTTGCCTCACCAAGGCCAAGGCCAAGGCCAACATGGGCAGGAAGAAGGGGTGAGGATAGCTGAGTGGCTGGACCTAAACCCATGGTCGGCGGGGCTGGTGATGGGACGGGGGTGCACACCCACCCACGGTTTTCCATGTTGCTTGACCTGAACTCCCTTTATCATTTGTCACTTAGACCTCAATAAAACTGTTACATTTTGAAAAAAACATGGTTATAAGAGAACATCTGCTTTTTCCCATCATTTTTTGCAATATCATGTTGCTGTGTATATAAAGGAAAGAAAAAGTAGATTATGCAGGCGGATTGTCTATACCCTGTTTTCCTGCTTTTTACCGCTCTGAAATAAGTTACATGTTATTCTGGAAAAAAAAAGAGAGGGAGAGAGAGAGAGGGTAAGTCCTTTGATCGGAGAGTTGGCAGCTTCTGTTCAAATCCTGACTTTGCCTCTCATGGGCTGTCCAACTTGGGCCAGGTAATCAATGTCCTGACCCCTTACTTGATCATTTGTAAGAAGGACGACATGTGTACTATGACATGGGACAGTGGTGAGGATTAAGCCATGGTCTGGGCACCTGGCATATTATGGATACCCACCCAGTCGGGGCTAGTTTAGGGAGATTTACCCTGCTTCTGAGTTCCAGTCTGGCTTTGTGAAACTAAGTCATTTTGTTTTAAATAGAAGAAATTTCCAAAATTACTCTTCAGGATCCAACAACATGAGCAGTGACATATTGGGGTCCAGTATCATCTAAGTGGCTCCCAGGCTGATGTCCTGGGGTTGCTTTGTTTTCCACCCCCCACGCCCCGGACTAGCTCTTTCTCCGTTTTCCTACAGTAGGACCCTGCACCCTGCTTCTCCCTCACCTGCCCAGCCATGCTGCCTCCAAGGCACGAGCTCCAGGCTGTGACCCTGGATTCCAGGAGCACACAAACAGTCTGATTGCTTGGCATCTTAATGCTGTGTCATGCCACTGTCCTGAGATGGCACTTTTGTTCTGTTGTTCTGTTGAATACATTTTTAAAGAAGATTCCCTTGGCCGCCGCTGCCTTGCTTTTCTTTGTGGTCAGATGCAGTGGACTAGAATCTTGCACATACTTACAAGTCAATTTTCCTTTAATGATGATTTGACCTGTGCTGAAGCTTATCAGAAGGAAGGTTCACACACCCGGGGTCTTGGCTTGGAGCTTTCAGTGGGTCTCGGCAGCTGTTCTATAGGCACTTGCACCTGTTTTGAATGTCCTCAATGTAATGCTAATATGCAAAGCGATTTGTGATGCAGAAAACCAGAACCAACAGTGAAAGAAACTGTGTTTGGGATTATAAATCACTTCCCCATCAGCCGCTGTGCTTTCTTCGGGATTCAACTGAGGAGGCTCTGAGGGTGGTGGGACCCTGAGCCATCCCCTTAACTGACTTCTGTTGTCTGAGAGAAGGGTCCAGAGGGACATTGTTAAGTCTGGCAGGAAGGAATTAGAGGGGGTTCAAGCAGAAGAGAGGCCTTGGGCGGAAGGAGGGAGCTAGGAGTGAGAGAGAGAGAGAGAGAAAGGACGCGCGTTTATTAGGCAAAAGGTACCAAGGAAACAAGTTTAGATCTGCTTCTATCTCTACGGCTGGCAGCTTTGTAGAGGTTTGAGCAGAGAGTTCTGGAAGGGCCACTCTACATCTTACCAAGAAGAAGTATTCCATTAAGTCTCATTAGAAACTCAAGTGTGTAATCCCCGCCTCAGACAACCCTCCACTTCAAAGATTTGCTCTTTTACAGCTTTGAATTAACCTGAGTTCATTAGCAAAACAGAATGGGTGATAGCTCAGGGTTGAGCAAGTACCAGCCATGGCAGAGCTCCTTCCAAAGCTCAGTTTCTTCATTTCTGCTCTGCCAAGGATGTCTCTTGCAATGCATCTCCTGAGGGAGTTCCCACTGTGGCACAGCAGAAATGAAACTGACTAGGATCCTTGAGGATGGGGGTTGGATCCCTGGCCTGGCTCAGTGGGTTAAGAATCCCGAGTTGCTGTGAGCTGTGGTGTAGGTTAAAGACAGGGCTGGGATCCTACATTGCTGTGGCTGTGGCGTAGGCCAGCAGCTGAAGCTCTGATTCGACCCCTAGCCTGGGAACTTCCATATGCCAGGGGTGTGGCCCTAAAAAAAGCAAAAAACAAACAAACAAAAAAACAAAAGCAAACCATCTCCTGAGGTGCCGGGCCTGGAGAGCTCCCCTCCACTGGTACCCTGTGCTGGAACCCTGTTCCCTTGCTTTGCTTCCCAGAAAGAATGCGGATGGGTGCAGCAGAAAACAATGCACAACCCTGGGACATAGCTCTGAAGACTCTGAAGGCTTCTATATTGTCCCTCAAGCTGCCAGCTCCTCACAATTGAAAATAGGTTTGGGCTAGACTGGAATGCTTTAGGTCAAGGCATAGAGTTGACTCTGGCTTGACAGTGCTGATAACTCAGAATTTCCTGGAAAGCTGCAGAGAAGATTTGGGTTTGGGGGGACAGGGACACCAAGCTGGGAGGCAGGTGTGGGTAGGAGAGGCCACTTCATATCTAAGATGCTTCTCTCGCAGGGGCTTAAGGGAAGACTCTGCTGCAGGATGTCAGCTCTGAGGGACCAACGCACCTGGGGCATCTGGCACGTGCAGGACATCAGTCAATATCCCCCCCCCCAACAGAAAAGTTTATGCAGCCATAAAAAAGCTCAATAAAAGCACCAGGTGGCATATCCCAAATGTAAGATGTCAGTGGTTGAAGGCTGCAGGATTTCAAGGGAAGGAGAAGTTATCATAGCTGGGGGGGTGGGGGGTGGGGGGCAAAGAGGAGGTGAAATTCGATCTGGAACTGGGTAACTGGAGTGGAGGTGGGGAGGGTATTCTGGACAGAAAGAGTGACATGAATGACATGTGGTATTCGGGATGAGCACAGCAGGACGGGGGACAGGGGCCGGCAGTGCTGCCTGAGCAATGACCTACTCAGACCTGGGGTTCGGGAAGAAGTCAGGGGTGGGTCAGCACGAGCTGGGGCGGTCAGCACAGTAAAGACACCCTGAGCTGCGGGTCTTGTTCCTGCACACCTGGGGGGTGTGGGGACTGGGGGGTGGGGGCGGGGAACCCCCTGAGGGTCTTACCCCCAAGCCAAGCTGCAGGGTCTCTTCTCAGGGCTGCAAATAATCCATCTTCATCAACACTAGAGGGGGTTAGCTGCCAGCCTGTGAACCCACAGGTGTCTGGGAAAGGATGTCCCCATCAAGGTTCACGCAAACGTCTGGGGACAGCCGAGGCTCCCCGAACCTGGGAACAATGATGAAAATCACCCTAAGAGTCAGTGCCTGAATGTCTCCTGGTCCCGTTCCTGGTATCACTCTTTTCCACACTGCCCTAGACTCATGTCCCTCTGGAATTCCTGGGGAGAAAATACTGTTATTTACTTCAGAGTTTATTAAAGATGCGCCCATTACCTGAATGTCTCCAGGCAACAATACAAAAATATATCTTTAAAAGGATGAGAATTTAATTAAGTTGAGATGCAGACATACCTCTGGCAAGTGGGCCAGTGGGGCTGTGTCTCCTGCAGGAGGAATGGGAGCCCAGAAGTGAGGTGTCCTCATCTGTGACTCTGTGCCCTCCAGCTCGGTCATCTGGCAGAGGGGAGCGCCATGGAGACATAAAGTCCAGCATGTATCATTCCTTCGCCCTGCTCTTTCCCACTCCAGCCTGGGGCTTGCAGCATGGATCTCAGACTGGGCTTAGTGTCTGCAATGAGTCTGGGAAAGGATGGACGGTGTCAGGTAGCTCAGGTAGAAATATCTAGGAAGGGGATTGGGAAAACATGGTTAAGGTGCTGCTTGTATGTTATTTTGGCTTCACACTCAGCATGATCTGCAAGAGGCTTTTTTAGTTTTTTGGTTATTTGTTTTGTTTTGTTTTTTCATCTTAGGGCTACACATGTGGCATATGGAAGTTCCCAGGCTGGGGGTCGAATTGGAGCTATAGCTGCTGGTCTACACCACAGGCACAGCAACACCAGATCTGAACCATGTCTGCAACCTACACCACAGCTCACGGCAACGCCAGATCCTTGACCCACTGAGAGAGGCCAGGAATCAATCCCACATCCTCATGGATCCTAGTCAGGTTCCTTACAGCTGAGCCACAGCAGGAACTCCTGAAACTGTTTTGCACTGTAATTATTCCTACAGAAGTATTGTGGGGCAGGTAGTGATCTTTGTCTAAAACTCAAACCAAATCAGTGATGTCCGTAAGAATCTCTGCAGGTCCCCAGTACTTTAGGGTTCAGATCCCTCCTTAACGTAAGTGTGGTATTTTATGACCAGACTGTTGTCTAACTCCCCCGCCCGCCCCCCCACCCCCAGTCACTCATAGCTTTTTATATGTCCTCAAGCTATGCTCAGGCAGTCTGTACCCCCGGTGGTTAAAGCTCTTTCGTCTCTCTGGAATATCTGGAATATCGACATCAACATCACACTTCTGCAGCAGGTAATGTCTGTCTTTCAAGTCACTAGAGGTGTCACCTCCTCCTGGAAGCCCTCTGTGGTCTTCCATTCTAGGGTAGCGTCTTCCCAAATCTCGAAGAACCTGAAGGTCACCCTGCGTTAGAACCCTTTGCTCCCCTGTCTATCTCTCTGGCCCAAGTATGAGATGCTCAGCAGGGACCTTGTCATTCATCCCAGCCTAGTGCATCAAAGGAGAGCCTCCAAGGTAAAATAAAAGCCTGTGTTAAGACCTGACTCTGATGCCTGAGTTCTCTAAACTTCAAAATGGAGATAACACCACCTATTCATTTAAAAAAAAAAAAAAACAATGAGAATGAAGGAAGACAATGTATAGAGATGACCCAGCCCACCGTCTTGTGCCAAATGTGATCATTGTCAATGGCCATGGCATATGTCCTTGACTTGTTCAAAAAGAAAAGACTGAGGCTTGGGAGTCCCTGTTGTGGCTCAGTGGTAAACGAATCTGACTGGTGTCCATGAGGATGCAAGTTCGATCCCTGGCCTCTCTCAGTGGGTTAAGGATCAGGTGTTAACTTTAACGTTGCTGTGGCTGTGATGTAGGCCAGCAGTTGCTGCTCCAATTCAACCCCTAGCCTGGCAATCTCCATGTGCCGCAAGTGCAGTCTTCAAAAGCAAAAAAACCAACACAAACAAACAAAATTTGCCCTAAGTCACAAGGAAGCTAAAGAAGCAGCAAAACAGGAATTCAATCCTGGGCTTAGCTAACTCCAAAGGCCCTGCCCAAACCCCTGTGCCACCCAGGGCTTGGCAGACCAGGGTCACCGCTCCCCGGCCAGACTCTGCTCCGATGGCAAACCTGTTTCCTGGACAATAGAAATGCAGAGTCCCAGGTTCTTCTAGCGGAAGTATCCAGGGAACCTACCTCACCCTAATCATCTAGGGCAGCGATTCTGGATAGGTTCACCGTAGACATATTTGTTTATATCTGGAAAACATAGCAGTTTAATGGAATCAACGAAGAACTGCAAAGGATAATGAAACGTTATCACATCTGTTCCTTCCTAACCTGCCTTTGTCCATTATCAAATGAGGATTTGGGAATAAATTATCTCTATGCTCCTTTTCACCTCTAAATGTCAGTGCTTTCGGTGTGAAATACAACAGCTAATACATCCCAAGGTCAATCCTGGTTTTGGGTGGCTCACTCTTGGATAACACGCACTTCTGCTTCCCTCCCTGCATTTGGTTAATCCAAAGCTGTCAGTACATTTCTGCTCACCACCAAGGTAAGGTCTCAGTAGTGAGGTCAGCCACAGGGAGAAAAACATTCCTTGCCAAACAAAGATGGTTTAAGCCTCCCTGAGCTCCATGCCTCCTGGGAGAAGGGAAGCAGGTGCCAGACCCAGAGCCCCCATGTTCTCCCAGCCCCCTGCCCAGAGGGCGGTCCATCTACACCCCTCAGGTCCAGGGAGGAGCTTATCCTGGAGGAAGAGACACTTAAGAGAACTGACACCCTCCCATCAGCTACACTGCAAGAGATGGATGGGCTGCTGGCCCAGCGATTGCTACTAAGAGACCACTCCCCGTTGGGGATCGCAGCTGTGTTTGCATTAACTGTCTAGGGTGACCTGCCTTCCCCGGAGACTTCCGTGCACACTGAGCCCCAGGGCTCAGCTCAGAGAAGGCTTCGCTTTCAAGGAAAGGAGCGTGTTTACCATTGCTGTGATCATGCAACAGGGAGCCTGAGATGCCCGGCTGCTGCGCAGCTGTGTAAAGGGCTGTCAGAAACTTTCCTCTGTCTGGCCTGGATCATCTAGAGCCATTACATGACCCTTTCTACTTACCCAGTGGTTAGAGTCGGGGAGCAGCCATAAAGATGCTGCCACCGCAGGCTGCCCTTTATTCTCCCAAAGAGAAAGCCCCAGGTTGCAGGCACTGTCACTGTAGCTGTGCTCAGAGGATGCTCACATAGATAACTGCATCCACTATCATCTCATGGGTTTGAGAAGATGAAATGAATTAATACATTTGAAGCCCTGAAAATGGGATCTGGCACAGTGTAAGTTCACTGCAAGTGTTTATTGTTGTTTTTATTCATTCGATCCGATGAATACTTAGGGAGCACCTGCTGTGTACCAGGTACTGGCCCAGGACTGAACATATGACAGTGGGTGACAAGGACCTACTTCCTTCCTGCCCCAGGGATGCTCAGAACCCTTAGGCATCCTTGGGGACCTTTTCCAGAGCACAGAAGGCTTCCCTGCAAGGTGGGAAAAGTGGTCTCTCAAGTCGCTACTTTTCAAGGCAGTTTGTGAGAAGTGAAAAGTCCAGGAATCCTCTTAGAAATTAATTTTAATTGATCCCTAATGCAACAAATATGGACTACATGGTATAGACATCAGAGGTAAAAAGAAGAACAAACATCTCTTCAAGGAGCTCACAGTCCTGAAGAGGGCACAAGTACAGAAAATTTACAGTGCAGATGGTTGAGTTTGATAATAGAAATATGCATTCAGTGCCTCCTTCCTGCCACTGAGTAATTTGTTTAAAATGTTATTCCATTGCTGACAGGCTTTCCATTCTCAAAAACTACTCTCATCTATTATCTGGAAATTTCTTAGATATGCTGTGTTGATTAATTCCTTCCCTTCCCATGCCTTTCCCCCTACTTCTTGTCCATATGGTAAACTCCTATTCATCCTTTAGAAGCCTTTCCAGTCTTACCCCAATCATTTAAACATTCCATTTTCTATATTACTTCTCTACCTTTTTCATATTTCTCTTTTGCACATCTTATTCTATAGACTGATAAATTATTTCTATATTCACGTTCTTTTCTAGACCATATGATTCTTTAGGGATTACTACAGTATTTAACCCACACTAGACATTCTTAAATGTTCTTTGAATGAAACTGCATATAAAAAATAATAGTATTAATATTACAACCACCACCATAATGACTATTTATGAGAATTTTTATGAGCCAGGCATTAAGATAAGTACTTTACATATATTTCTTCAGTTTTTCCTCAAAACAACTTTAAAAGCAGGAAGTATCACAGATGGCTTCTCCAGCAACTGACACCTCACACAAAGAACGTATTGTATGAATTACTACTTTTCCTCCATTCTTTTGTTTTGCCTCTCATACACACACACACATACACACATCTTTGAGCCTCTCATATTATTTTGGAGTTGATAAAACATGACAATGGGAATATAGAAATGACTTAGATATCTCATCTGTATTCCCATAGTACCCTGTATCTGTCCATATAAACATATTAGTATAGTATAACTATTATTTTGGTTGCTTATTTCCTTTTCTTTTTCTCTCTCTTTTTTTTTTGTCTTCTTGTCTTTTAGGGCCACACCCACAGCATATGGAGGTTCCCAGGCTAGGGGTTGAATCAAAGGTACATCTGCCGGCCTGTGCCTACGCCACAGCAACACAGGATCCAAGCTGTGTCTGCGATCTACACCACAGCTCACAGCAACGCCAGATCTTTAACCCACCGACTGAGGCCAGGGATCGAAGCTTCATCCTTATGGATGCTAGTCAGGTTCGTTAACCACTGAGCCATGACAGGAACTCCTGTTTTCTTTATTAGACTATAAATTCCTTGAAGTCAGGTATGCCTCATTCATTTTTTTTATCCAAAATAAACCCATGATGCCTAGAACACAGCAAGTGTTAAATGAATATTTATGATAAAAGGAAGGAGAAAGGAAGGGAGGAAGGACAGACAGTATATCTCATAGGTCAGAGGAGTTACTTGGAGAGAAACTATTCCTCATAAAACGCAAACTGGAGTTCCTGTCATGGCTCAGTGGTTAATGAATCTGACTAGGAATCATGAGGTTGTGGGTTCCATCCCTGGCCTTGCTCAGTGGGTTAAGGATCTGGTGTTGCCGAGAGCTGTGGTGTAGGTTGCAGATGTGGCTTGGATCCTGCGTTGCTGTGGCTCTGGTGTAGGCTGGCAGCTACAGCTCCAATTTGACCCCTAGCCTGGGAACCTCCATATGCCACAGAAGCAGCCCTAGAAATGGCAAAAAGACAAAAAAAAAAAAAAAAGCAAATACTCTTCAATCACACAAAGGAAAAACAAGACCAGTGAGCACACTGGAGTCTGGAATTACCGAGTTAACTAATCACTTGATACTTACCACTTGATATAGCACCCTCATTTTATAAGAGAAGATTAAAAATCTTGGTGAAATAAATGGCATTTGTATTTTCAGTTGCATTTAAGCCAAGAGATCTTTTACTTCTGGCCCATCGCTTTAGATATGAAACCCAATGCTTTTCAAGGACAGTCTCATTGGCCTCTGAGTGCCCAAGTTCCCCAATCAAAAGTGGGCAGGACTAATAGAACTCGAGTATCCGTGTATGTAACAGCACCTTTACTCTCCATCCTGTGCCAGGTCCTCTACCGGCACTGGGTTCACAGAGGCCAAGTCTCTGAGGGCTCACATTTTTAGAACAGGCGATCACACCATCATCTTCATGAATCCTGCTACTCAAACTCCCCAAGGTCAGCTCATCGATGGCAGTGACATCTGTGTGCTCCACTAGCCCATAAAGCTTGTAAATCTACTTAAAAAGCAACGGAGAGAGAAATAATAAACACCTGAAATTGAATTGGCCTCTGATTTTAACCCAAGAATTGGAGTGACTCTGGGAGAATGTTATACATGGAAAATAAATGTAAAAATGTGCCCACTTCCTTTTTCTCCTGCATCGTATTTAACAATTATCTGTGATAAATGCTTTTCAGAGAGAATCCCCAGATTTATGAGACGCTACCTGTAGGCTAAAGCCAGACAACCTGCATTCCCTCCCCCCACATTCTGTCATCTGACTTGCAGCCAACCTCCGGCAGATCCCAGGGCCTCCTAACAAAACTCGTCCTTCTCCTAAGACACCAAGGGAGGGGGGGTTGTCTGTGCTCAGACCGTCCTGCTGGTAAGGTTGCTCAGAGTGGTCCAGTCTGGATCTTTTTCCCCATCTTCTCCGCTACCGGGGACACAGCTCTCCTCCCACTTTCCAACTTCCAGGGCAGACAACAGCTCAAGGTCGGTCTAACCACCCAAGGGCCACCCCGTTGACTCTCAGCTGGTTATAGTTTTACAGGATAAGTCAGATTCCCACAAGAGGTAAAGAAGGAAACCCAGTTCCTTTTGGTGTAAAAGTAAGTGCTTTGGGCAGAAACATCTATTTCCCTTACCCTTCACCCTGCCATTTCCCAGACACCTGTGGATACAAAGCCCCAGGGAAGTGTTAGGTTGTCACACCAAACCTTGATGCCCAAAGCGCTCCCTACCCACCGGGGCTGCTCAGGCAGCGGGAAGGCGATTATAACCTGTAATTTCTCATCTCGGTTAGCAGGTGACAGGCTCCCATATCGTGGCATCCATATGGCATCACCCCTTCTGTTGAACACAATTTTAGGGCAAGATTCATACCGCTTCTCTCTGTGCTCAAAATAGATGCCCAAAATTGGGATAGAATTTACATAAGTTGGCTGAAGAGACTGTGTTCAATTAAAAAGCTTTTGTTGCCAAGGAATTTTTTTAGTTGATACATATGCTCCTTTATTGCAGTCCTATGGAGGGGGGGGAGATAGTGGTTTTCTCTCTCTCTCTGTCTCTCTCCCCCCACTTCCTCCCTCTCTCCATCCATTCTTTAATAAGAAGGAGGGAGAGGGAGTAGGTATCTGCCCTGAAGGCTGAGTGAGCAACAAATAAAAAAGCAACCCATATGGAAATAACAGGGAACCTGGCCCAGGAGAAATAGAAGCAAGGAGTGCCCTCTTGACTAGCCTGGGGCAGGGCAAGCTGCAAAGCCCTTCTCCGTGTGTATTCTGGGCTCTGTCCCAGGGAGAATGGGCTGCCCCACTTTGCCGTCACCGTAAATTCAATGGGATGTGTTTTCAATTGCACTGACACTGAAGCATAAATTTCAAAATATAAAGCATGGTTTTCGAATCATGAAGTAATACTGTTATTGGGCAAAAAAAAATTAGGCAACAGAAAAGCATAATGGAGGGGAAATTCATAGGTAATTTGATGGTTCAAAGATGAATTCTGTTAACATCTCAGTGCCTTTCCTTCTAGCCTTTACTGCACCTGTGTATATTCACACAAATTTAAGACTGCAACATAGAAATACTTTTGTAACTCAGCATTTTTGTTTAACATTGTATTATCATTTCTGGAGCATTTTTCTGTATGGTACATTTGAGAAACATCCCTTTTAATGGATGTGCTCTCATGGATTAAAGCCCTCCTCCGTTTTAGTTATTTATGTTATTTCCAATTGTGTTGCTATCCCTATATAAATATTGTTGCAATTAACAGCCTTGACTTTGCATGCGCTTCTCATTACCTCCTTAGAATCAATTTGCCTGGGCTGAGATTTGAGGTGTATAGTTGATAGTGAGTGAAAGAAGTTGCACTGAGGTTTTTACATGCTTCAGGACTGGTTCATCTTATGATTAATGCCTGCATTTTTTACAAAACCTGTTTAGCATCAGACACAAAATAAGTGTTTAAGAAAGTAATTTGTTTCTTGAATGATTTCCTATGGAAGGCTAAATAGCCCTGGGTTGGCAGCTGTTGTCTTTCCCCCTTTCTCTGTATGAGAAATGTGCAGTTGCTCCCACTCTCCACTCTTGTGGCTGCAGTGGAACTAATGACCAAGCACCTTTGGATGCAGGAGTGGCCAATAATTCACAATGAGGGGTGGGCCTTAGATGTTCACCAGGACTTTTTCTTTCCTCTGAGATTGCTGAGCAGGTGGAATATAAGCCCAGAGATTCTAGGATTCATGGAAAGTGTCCACCCAGGTATCAAGACGACATGGAAAGAGGCAGAGCTGAGAGATGGAGACTGATAGATTCCTGATGACATTTATAAATTCTGACTTACCTGTGCCCGAAGCTAACAAAAAAAGCTCCGCAAAATTTTCATTTATGTGAGCCACGCAATCCCTTTATTACTCCAAATGATTTGCATTAGGTTTTCAGCAGGTACCACCTGAAATGCCCAGCTAACAGAGACAATCTTTAAGAGTCTAACTCAGAGCCTTGGGTTCTTCATACTGAGGACCTGGGCAAACAATCAAACTGATAAACTATTCAATTATCTATCATCCACTGTAAGTGGAGTTGCCTGCTAATATCTGCTGGAAAAACTCCAGTAAGACCAGCTCCAGGCTTCCAGAAGTTTAGAGCAAAGAAAACAGGCTGTGGGGCAGAACATAGGCCAATGAGAGAGAAACCACGGGGTGTTTCAGAGGATGGGCCTCACTAAAAAAAAGTAGAAATAATTTTGTTTTGGTGAAATTTAACTTGAGCCCTGAAACACTGGTAGAATTTTCATGGGCAGAGCCAGAGAAGGAAGGAATAGCAGGCCACATAAAAACAGGGTGAGCGAAAGGACAGAAGCAGCAAAGCACGAGCATCAGGGTAACAGTGAGTGTGGAGACTGCCATATCTCCCAAAGTGTCAGTACACCCTAAACTGAAGAGGGACCAGCCATTACCCGAAGTGCTATAATTATGGAATCATAACTGTCCAGATTACGTCTCGCAATGGGATATTCCACTGGTTTCCTCACCTGTTGAACCGAAGGCCCCTTGAGACCGGGTGCAGCCTTTGCTCTGCACACCAATTTCTTGGAATATTGCCCTGAATTCTGTACATATTCCCAAAGATTTGTTGAGAAAAACAAAAAGAAACAAACAAAAAACTACCTTAAAGCTAATTGCAAGGTAAGGTTGGATATAATCTAACAGACATTGAGAATTAACAACCTCCCTGGTGTCAGTACCTTTCCTTGGAAGTAGGTCAGGCAAGGAAGTGCATCTGTTGTTTTAAACCACTGAACACTCTGTGGCTCTGAGAATTGGCCCTTTGGTTTTCCATAAGGACATTCCCAACCTGACATGCAGGACCTATCAAGGCACCTTGCTCATCAAAAGAACACAATACCCATTTAGAGAAGTGAATTAATAAGCCCTCTGCTTTGCTTGTTCTTCTGGTCTTTCAAGATAGCCACCTCCTCTGTCTACCCCCATGACCTTATCGCATATTCCCAAGCCAGCTATTCCAAGAGAATAGACCAGGTGGATAGCTGACTGTTGGGGTCTCTTGGTAGAATTCTCTAACCCAAGGTTTGTTTCCCAAACTATCCTGATCTTGAGAATCATCAGGGGTATGTGTTAAATACACAGATCACTGGGTCGGGGATCCTGATTGGATTGGGATGCAGCTTGGATTGGGATGCAGATATCAGCATTGTGGACAAGCCTCTGAAATCAAGTTTTGAGCAAGTTTGAGAAACTCTGCACATCAACAGAGCTCTCCTGGTGAAAAGCACGGCCATAATGGACAATGTTGATTAACCATAATCACTCACAACTAGTTAGCATATAAAAAAGCAGTCCTGTAAAGTGAAGAGACCACAGTCAAGGCAATTCAATAATCTGGACCCTGATCCTGACTCTGGGACTCACTAGCTGGGTGGCTTGGCACAGATTATGTAACCTCTTTGAACTTGTGCTTCTGCCTTTGTACAATAAGGAAAGCAATGCTCATCTCTTTCCTTTCAAGAAATCCAATTAGATGATGCATGTAAAAGCATGCTGTAGATGGGAGGAATTTTCAGTTTGATATCTTGACTGGAAGCAAAAGCCGTAAAATGATCAGCTAGATGGAGGCGGTAAGCCTCGTCACAGTCACCAGTTATTTGTAAATATTCACCCCACAAAACCATTCATTGCATGCTTGTCCTATTTGGTGCCAATGCAACAAAGACGGAAGGTCATCCCAATAAATAACAATTAGCATTTATTGAGCACTGATTCCACATCAGGCATAATTCCAGGTGAATTGTTCAGATGGATCAATTTTACCCTCACACAGCTCCATGAATAAGTATGACTTTGATTGCCATTTTTTAGTTGAGGAAACGGAGATGTGAGGTCTATTTAAATAATCTTCCCGAGGTATAAAGGAGCTCGAGTTAAATAAACTGCCAGAAGTCACACAGCTATCAAGGAGCAGAGCCAGGCTTGGAACCCAGACAGTCTGCCTCCGTCGTCCCTATTTCTGACCCACTAAACCGCTTGATTTCTCAGGATGCTGGGTGGTTCCCACAGGATGGGGGGAAGAGCCCCTGTCTCCACTTCCCCTTTTTAAAAATGAAAAACGGATAAATAGAAGAGATGAATAGGCAGAGCCCTGAGAATTTTTAGGCCAGTGGAATTCTTCTGTGTGATACTATAATGATGGAGACTTGTCATTATACATTTGTTCAAATCCATAGAACATGCAACACCAGGAGTGAACGTACCGTAACCCCTGAACCCTAGGTGATAATGATGTGTCACAGCCTAGCTTCATTGATTGCAACCAGTGTACCGTCTGCTGGGGATATTGGTAATGGAGGAAGCAGGGGGTAGATGGCGGGTCTCTGTACCTTCCCCTCAATTTTGCTGTGACCCCAAAACTGCTCTAAGAAGATAAAGTCTTCAAAGAAAAATGGGAGTTCCCGTCCTGGCTCAGAGGAAACAAATCTGACTAGCATCCATGAGGATGCAGGTTTGAGCCCTGGCCTTGTTCTGTGGGCTAAGGATCTAGCCTTGCTGCGAGCTGTGGTGTAGGTTGCAGAAGTGGCTTGGATCTCACTTGCTTTGGCTGTGGGGCAGGCCAGTGGCTACAGCTCTGATTAGACCCCAGCCTGGAAGCTCCACGTGCCATAGATGTGGCCCTAAGAAGACCAAAAAAAAAAAAAAAAAACCCACGAGGTAGTAGTTTTCTTACTACTACCTCCATGTCCATTCACCTTTGAAGGCGTTCAGCCTCATCCTGCGTCATTATTCCGTAACAGTCATTAGAGAACATTAGGACTCGACGGAATGCTGATGAACACGGAGTCTAGGGGGATCTCAGACCAGAGACCCTGCACCAAATATGCCCTTACAACCTCGAAGTGCTCTGGTGCTAGGGGAACGCCCTTTGGAAAGGCACCCTCTACACACCTTGGCACCATCTACCCCTGACCATTTCACACTTGTGTGACCTGCCTAGTCCCTAATGGCATTTGAGTTTGCTCCTCTAATCCAATCTCACTCTTGGGCGAGGCAACAAAGAGCCCAGACAAATGAAATGGATTGCCCACATTCAAAGCAAATTAATGGCAGCGTCTGGAATAGATCCCAGCTCTGCCAACTCCCAGACCAGTGTTCTTCCAAACCACAGAGAAGGCGGAGCCGCATCAGCATTCCAGCCATCAGGATACAAATAAACAACAAAAAAAACCATGAGAAAGAGAGCCTGAGGATGGCCGGAGAGGGAAGAGAATGGCTCCCAGCACCCACCACCCCTGGCTGGGCTTGTCCAGGGCCCAGGGCCACTCCGCTGCCCTCACAGTCACCAAGTCACCCATCCACCGCAGGGCCTGGAGTGTGGGATGTGTCAAAGCACCCACCCCCACCCAGAGAGGCGGGAGAGGCGAGCTGCCCGGTGGTGATTGTGGCACCTTAATTGAAGCCAGAGAAGAAGAATGGGGTGATCGTCCCTGCAGAAAAAGGATGGGGAGCAGAGCTGCACAAAGCGCGCCCCAGGCCGCCTTCAGATGGCCGCCTCCCAGCGCCTTGTAGCTCTGGAGAACTTTTAATAGAAATCTGCAGAATGAAATGGGCTACAGCTGTTTGCCTTGATAAATATATTTTATGCTACATGCCTCAGCCGCCATCTGTTTGCTGATACGAGCACTTCTTCGTGGCAACTAAGGAGAAGTCATCAAAAGGAATAGCAGGAGATGGGTTTTTGAGCAGGTAGAGAGGGAGAGGGGGGAGGGCAGAAGGGCTGTTTTCAGGCTAAAAGGGGCCAGCCTGCGGAGAAGCAGCGTGAGGGGCAGGTGCAGAGCAAGGGGCAGTGGTCAAGCCAGAGGAGCCACCACCCACTCCCTCTTTAGCCATTTTCCAGGGTGCGCTAACCACATCCTAGGACCTCCAGTCTCTCCTCCCTCCGCCTCCTGCCTTTGGCCTTGAAAACTACAAGCAAGATGATGACAGGAGTTACAAGAGCACCTGCCTCTGAGCCAGCGGTGAGCATATCCAGTGGCCTGTGGCATGTGTCATCTCACCTGTCAGCCCAGCCAGGAGGAACCTGGGGCCCCTGCCCCTGATTCCACTGTCCCCTGAACCCACCTCTCACCTCCTCTGATCTGGGCTGAGGGCAGAACAGACACAGAGAGGGGCAGAGGCCCGTGCTCTGAAATAACACAACCTATTCTGAGACCACACCAAAGCCGGGAGCGGTTTTAGAGCATCTCTGCTGAGCCCTGTGGCCACACAGCTTCCCTGCCCTGTAAGGATTGGAAGAATGGTCCACACATGCTTAGAACAGATATGGAAGAGGGGGGATTTACCCGTTCTGGAATGCTACAGTATTTTCACGAAGACAACAGATTTGTTCTCTCTCAAACCCTCAAAGAAAAAGAGCAGAGGGATTGCCCTGAGAGGCATCAGCATCCGTGCAGAAAGGCTCAAACACTTGGACACGTCTGATTTCTGAGTGCAGAACCTTTGCGACTATCTCCTCTCCTTCTTCCCTCCCTTCCTTCCTTCCTCAGAGAAAAATGGGAGAGGCCAGTATGACTCACCTACCACGGTCCTGAGTGGCTCCTATTTCTGGCATCCCGTGGCATCACTTCCTCCTGGTTCCCCACCCACCAGCTCTCCCACCACTCCACCAAGAGAAACACAGCCGGCTGGGTAGTGGAGTCAGTATGTATGGACCCCATAAAGCTGCCACAACAGCAAACTGACTTCCAAGGTCTCTCCTTGACCCCCTCTCCCTCCTCCACCCCCACCTGCGTGCTGTCAGGGAGGAGAGCATGCCAAGCCCCACCTCCTAGCGGCGACACAGGGGCCGGTGTCACCACCAGCTGCCTCCAGTGCCTCCTTCCCCATCCTCTGGAGGCCGTGAACCTGTAGTAGGACAGGTGGGGATCGGGCTTTGATACTGGGGGGCAGAGTCAATAGGCTAAAGTGAAAGGAAAACTGGATCTGTGAGAGCAGATGAGGGGGGACAAGCCTCCCAAGCTTCCAAAAGCCTATTAGTCAGAAACAGACTGGATGGAGCCCATGCTGCTCGGTGCCACCTCTCACAAGGACATGGGCAGGTTGACTGCGGGTGACATGCTTTGAGACTCTCTGACAGAAGGCACTAAATCATCGCGTACTGAAGATTGTGATTTTTGGTCCAAGAAACCAAATGCTTTGGACGCGCTTCAGAATTGCTGGCTGTTAATCGGAGCCAGAGCGAGCCTCGGGCTCCATCAGAGCACCAGCCCCCAGCATTAAGTGTTTCCATGGCACTTGATATTTTGCAATTATCTTTTCTAACACGTCTGCCTTAGCAGGAGTAGCAGGCCAAATGTAAATCCTTCTGCCCTCCCTGATGCCTGCCAGCCTCTGAGGAAGAGGTCCTGGCCCCGTCAGCCACCTTAAGAGGACATTATTAGGGCCTGCTAGGTCCCTGAGTTTGCAGCCTCTTGCATCTACACTCAGTTGCTCGCTCCGCACTCACTGCTTCTACTATTTCTCTGTTCACCTGTCAAAGCCAGATCAAAACAGACTGCATCCATTTACTCATCCCCTTATTCATCCCACTAGCATTTTTTGAGCACCTACTGTGTGCCAGGCACTGTTTTAGGCACCAAAGATACAGCTGTGAATAAAACAGGAAAAAACAAATACCTGTCCTTGTGTAACTTACATTCAATAAGGAAGTAGATAAGTAATAAGCAGATAAATATTCAGTCCTATGAATGAAAAGAATGCTGGCTGTAGATTAGAGAGGACCTTAGATCTAATGGGCCAGTGGTCTGATATCTAAGCAGAAACTGGAGTGAAATGAGGGACTAAGTCAGACATCCAGGGAAAAACATCCCAGACAGAAAGAGCAGCAGACGCAAAGGCCCTGAGGTGGGAACACACTGACTGTTGAGAAACAGCAAGGAGGCCAATTTGGTTGGACTGGAGCCAGGGCAGAGCAGGTGTTGTCATGGTAACAGATGTAGTCAGAGAAGTAGCCAGGCCTCTAAACAGAAGCCCTTTCTTCTCCCGCTGGTCCAGCCCCACAGGACCACCCCATCTTCAAACTCTTGTGCTGGTCCCAAAGTGGCTCATTTGGACCTTCCTGACACCTGTGCTGCAGCTTCACCATTTTATAAACTTAGGTTTTCCATGTCCAAACCAATGAAGTTTCCCGAGATTTCCTCGGGATTTCTGTGCCTTTCCTGAGGTCGATGGTCATTCCATCCACCTAACACCCTGGGAAGCTCTGCCTTTTTTACTGCTGGCCTCAGACAATGATCTCACTGTTCAAATTAATCTGTTTTTTGTTTGTTTGTTTGTTTTTTGGCTTTTAGGGCCACACTGGCGGTATATGGAAGTTCCCAGGTTAGGGGTCAAATTGGAGCTGCAGCTGTCAGCCTAAGCCACAGCCACAGCAACACAGGATCCCAGCCACATCTGCAGCCTACACCATATAACCCTGGATCGTTAAGCCACTGAGCGAGACCAGGCATGGACCCCACATCCTAATGGATACTAGTCAGATTCATTACCTCTGAGCCACAACAGGAATTCTTATTCAAATTTATCATAAACGCTATCTTTTGAGAGATCATTTATTCACTCAGGAGTCATTGATCAATTCTCTAACTTAAAAAAAAATCTACTCTGTGCCAGACACTGCTGGGGAGCAAAAGGGAACGAGACATGTCACCTCGAGAAGCACCAAGTCTAGTGGACAAACAAGTTATGAGAAAAGAAGTAAATGTTAATACAGAACATACAAATAAAGGGCCATGAGAAAGCTGAGAACAAGGCAATTAATTTTCCATTCTTTCTGGAGAAGGCAGGGAAGGCTTTCCAGAAGGAGTGACATTAAGGGTAGGTGTTGAAGGATGAGTAGGCGTTTACCAGAGAGAAGGGCATGAAAGCCATTAGAACCAAGGTCCTGGCTGGGGGGTGGGGGTGGGGGTTTATCTCTAGAAAAGAGTTGAGCATTCCCTTTTTTAAAAACTTCTCTTTCTGGAGTCCCTGTCGTGCCTCGGCAGTTAACAAACCCAACTAGGATCCATGAGGATGCTGGTTCGATCCCTGGCCTCGTTCAGTGGGTTAAGGATTGGGTGTTGTCATGAGCTGTGGTATAGGTCACAGACGCAGCTTGGATCCCAAATTGCTATGGCTCTGGTGTAGGCCTGCAGCTGCGGCTCCTATTCGACCCCTAGCCTGGGAACCTCCTTATGCTGCGACTGTGGCCCTAAAAAAAGATTTTAAAAAAATTCTCTTTCTTCTTTCTTCCTCCCTCCCACCCTCCCTTCCCTCCTTCCCTTTCCCCTCCCTTCCACCCTTCTTTCCTCCCTTTTTTCCTTCCTTCCTTCCTGTTTCTTGAAACAGTGTATTTTGCAAACTATGGGTCTTCACCAAAATTCATTTGCTTTTTTCCTAAGCACATAACCCGCCGGTATTTTCCAGCCCCCTTGTGGCCACACGATGGAATTCTGGCCAATGAGATCTCAGCAAAAGCGGCTTGTACCTCATCCAGGTGCAGCCCACAAAAACCATAATATGTTATTCTTGTTCCCTCCCCCATCTGCTGCGGGCAAGAGTGTCGAGTTCAGTAGAGACCCAGAGGCAGGGAGAACAGGCCCGTGGGTCCAGGATGTCTGCCCGTCAACCCAATATTTCCTCCTTGGGTTTGATGGGAACGGCAAGCTCGATTGGCTTAAGCTACTGAGATCTGGAAGTTTGTCTGTTACTGTAGCTAGATTTACTTTCCCTCCCTAAAATAGGGAGCACGGAGGACAGGCAAATAACCTAGAATTGAGTTTCCCATCACACAGAAAATTCAAACAAGCCGCTTCTCAGGCACAGTCCAGAGACGGGCAGGGGTCACAGGTATCCAGGAATCAGAGTCCTCCCATTTTTCTGTTTCACCATCTCTAATGTGTGATTCTGACATCAAATGTGCCTTTATTTTTTTTTTTAATTTTTTTTGTCTTTTTGCTATTTCTTGGGCCGCTCCCGTGGCATATGGAGGTTCCTGGGCTAGGGGTCGAATAGGAGCTGGAGCCGCCGGCCTATGCCAGATTCACAGCAACGCGGGATCCAAGCCGAGTCTGCAACCTACACCACAGCTCACGGCAACGCCGGATCCTTAACCCACTGAGCAAGGGCAGGGACCGAACCCTCAACCTCATGGTTCCTAGTCGGATTCGTTAACCACTGCGCCACGACGGGAACTCCCAAATGTGCCTTTAGATCCAAGTAGACAGCCACATTTTAGGCAGAAAGAAGGAGAAAGAGCAAAAGAGAAGCGCCCCTTAGTGAGTCAGCACCACTGAGGGGCTCGCCTAGAAGCCCAAACTAATGACCTCTCTTCATGCCTAGGGGCCTTGCTTCCTTACAAAGGAGGCTGAAAACCTCATCTTTTCCTTGGCATCTTGCTTCCCGGGATAAAATCAGGGTTCTGTTGGCAAGAAAGAAGGGATAAGGGATACTAGGTAGGAAACTAGGAGTCTTTGTTAAAAGAAGGGAGAAGATGATGATTTTGAGTATGAAGATTTGCCTCGACTGGTTCCGTGATGCTGGCTCCCCTTTATGTGCTGGGCTGTTTCTGGCTTCGGTGGCCTAGGAGGCAAAGGGCACTGCCCCAGGAGGCACCCACCACCACCTCCCTTGATGACTGCCTTTAAGACAGTCAGGCAGGATGTGCCTTTCCCTCCCTCGCACAAACCCTCTCTGCACGGTCGCGCTCATCTCCTTTCCCAAGAGCCCATCCTGCAAAAGATGCAAAGCATCTCTGCCTTCTCCCTCAGTGCTCCTTTCAGCAGAATCTCCCCTGACAGGGAGCAGGTGCTGTGAGCCAGGGCTCCTGAGCACCCGCAGCTTCCACCCTTTCGCAGTTGACACCAGAAAAACACACATTCTCCTGCCATCAGATGAAGCCAATTTCTCAGTCATGTGTGGAGTTAATGCTGCTCTCTCTGCCTCTCCTGCTTGGTGTGACTAAATGCTGTTCCCTGTGGCACTCAGCACAGGCCGGCAGGGAGAGAACAACACAGAATTAACCTCGAACATAGGTGTGGGGGTAAAAAGCAGCTTTACCAAAAGGAGACTAATAAAGGGCCAGTCATTACCCCCTTGACATTAGCACTTGGGGGTGCCACGTGGGAGAAAAAATGAGCTGGACTTTCCTGCTTTCTAACAGGACTTCCTGAGGTTGATTAGACCCTCTTCCCCACCTCAGGGCCCAGCAACAGCAGCAAAGAGGCAAGCTGAAGAAAGAGAAACCAAGAGTTCCTGTCATGGCTCAGTGGAAATGAATCTAACTAGTATCCATGAGGATGCAGGTTCCATCCCTGGGCTCGATCAATGGGTTAAGGATCCGGCATTGCTGTGAGCTGTGGTGTAGGTTGCAAACGCAGCTGGATCCAGCATTGCTGTGGCTATGGTGCAGGCCAGTGGCTATAGTTCCAGTTAGACCCCTATCCTGGGAACCTCCATATGCTGCAGGTATGGCCCAAAAAGACAAAAAAAAAAAAGTAGAAGAAGAAAGAAAGAAATGGAAATCAGTCTGCCCTGGCATCCTCTGTGCTCTGGGAAACCAGCAGGGGAGGAGAGGGGCCACCAAACTCAACGAGGACATGGCCATGAGCTAAGGCTAGCTCCTGTAGCCCCAGGCACTGGGATTTTAGGCATTGACTTTACATTGTTTGGTATATAACTCAATGTCCTCCCAACAAGTCAAACTGCCTCTTTCTGTTTTTCTCTGCTTCTATTTCATTGCATCTGATCTGTTCCTCTCCCTCTTCTATGACAAATGTCTTGTTCAAGACCCTTCAAGCAGACTTTGGTAATCTAGAATAGTGCTTCCTAAATTTTTTTTTTTTTTTTTTGCTGTTTTGCTGTTTTGCTTTTTAGGGCCACACCTGCGACACATGGAAGTTCCCACCCTAGGGGTTGAATCAGAGCTACAGCTGCTAGCCTATACCATAGCCACAGTAACACAGGATCTGAGCAAAGTCTGTGACCTATGCCATAGCTCACAACAACGCCAGATCCTTAACCCACTGAGCGAGGCCAGGGATTGAACCCACATCCTCATGAATACTCATTGGATTTGTTCCCCCTGAGCCACCATGGGAACTCCCCAGTGCTTCCTAAATGTTAATATGTGTACACACCCCTTGGGGATCTTGTAAAGATGGAGCTCCTGATTCAGTAGCTCTGGGGCAGTTCTGAGATCTGATTTGAAAAAGCTTCTAGATAGCGCTGCTGCTGCTGGCCCAGGGACCAGCCCTTCACCTTGGCATTGTTGGCAAATAGGCTTTGATTGCATTAAACAACTGTGATAAGAAGATATGATAATCGGAGCACAACCAGGACATTGGATGAGAGACCCGGGACCTTTAGAATTGCTGATCCCTGCACCTCAAAAGGCCATGAGTCTAAGACTTGGAGGCATTTTCAAAGGCAGAGCCCTCTGACAAACGAAGCCCTCTGTGCAATCCCAAGTTGTACATGAGATGGATCCAGTGATTCCAAGAGGCCCTGTTGACCTATCGCAGGCTATAAGCAGGTGACTCTCCATCGTAAGGCACATCTGGGGAAGTTCAGCTTGCCACCAGCCTGGAAAGCAGAGGTGGCCAAGGACATGTATGCTTCCTTCTTTCTTTGTTATCAACAAATGACCATGTCAATAGCATCCGAAGACTGATGATCTTGGGGACACAAGGAAGGGCACAAGGTATTCTCCAGAGCACACATCGGAAGTTCCTTTCCCCAGGAGGTCCCATTGTGGCTCAGCAGTAACGAAGCCAACTAGTATCTATGAGGATGATGGATTGATCCCTGGCCCCACTCAGTGGGCTAAGGATCCGGCATTGCTGTGAGCTGTGATGTAGGTCATAGACACAGCTCAGCTCCTGTGTTGCTGTGGCTGTGGTGTAGGCTGGTGGCTGTGGCATAGGCTGGCAGCTGTAGCTCCGATTCGACCTCTAGCCTGGGAACCTCCATATGCCTCAGGTGCAGCCCTGAAAAGGAAAAAAAAAAAAAAAGTTCCTTTCCCTTTAAATCAGGCTCACCATGACATGATCACCCTGCCAGGATGAGGAATGATGGTGCTGAGCCCAGCACTGCTTTTTGAAGTGTCCGTGACCACCTTCCAAGCAAGTACCAGGCACCGTGTGAAAGGGCTCTCGAGTCTAGAGCATCCTCAGTGACAAACAGCCACCTCATCTGCCCAGTCCTCCTCCTCTCACCTAATCTTCTCTCTCTTCTTCTCATCATGTAACTTTCTCGCCTCAATGTTTCCAGTTGATCTTCATTCTGTCCTTGCTTCTCCCTTCAGATATGACACATCCTACTGCCTTCCCAATTACCAAGGTGTAGCTTTAGTTTCTTTTGTCTCCACTTTTCACTTTGAATGAGAAATATGTCCTTTGTTCCCCTTAGGTAAGATTCTTCCCTCCCCAGGTGATCTCACCCACCCCCAGTTTCAACTACCATCTGGGTGCTGGGGTACCCCAAATCTGTATCTCCAGACCAAAGCTTTCTTCACTGTCCCAAACTCAGGTATCCACAGGCACATCAAATTCAAGGTGTTCTGAACAGCACTGATCATCAGATCTGAAAGCATAAAGGAAGGACAGAGGAAAGGGCCTGCTTTTTCCTGCACTCTCTTATGAAATACAGTCACTCACCCAGCAGCCCTAGCCAGGCACTGGGGGACCACCTTCACTCCTCCATCCTCTCACCCTCCCACAGCTCAACCAGTTTCAAAGTCCTATAATGTCCACCCTCCAAACTGCTGTAGCACCTGCCATGTTTTTGACTCTTTCAGGGTCTTCACACACCTTTTCCCTCTGCTTGGGTTCTCGTCCTCTTCTTCCTAAATGGTTTACCATTCGCACCTCTGAGGACTGTGCCCCAACCTCCTTTGCCTCTCCAACAGTGTATAACTGTCTGTATCCAAATGAGTGCCATGAGAAAGCGGTACATGGGTGCTTGAGTTAGCAAAGTCTCCCGGTAGGTTGGGAGTTTTACCTGGAGCTCAATGGTCCTTGGCATGCATGTCTTTTAGGTGACACGGTTGGGGAGACTAATATTTTCCCCTGGAGAATGAGTTCCAGTTATTCCGAGAAAGAAGGACTACCCCCATGACTCAGCAGAGAACAGCAAACTCTATCCACTCATGATGTTTTTATCCCTCCAGAGCTCATGTCCCCACAGGGGTAAGTTAACCACACTCATTCCCCTCTGACTTATTTCTGGTCCACAGGGAGATGGGAGAGATGAGAGGTTGTTTGGAAGAGGTTAATGAGCCCATGGGCTGCTGTTCTGGTGGTGTGGTTTTCTCCCTTTTTTTTGCCTCTCCTCCTGCCTAGGGACACTTCTCACGCAAGAGTCCTTCTCAATTAGTCTGTGAATTGCAACTCAGTTTTCAGCAGTGCATCTTTATACCATGTACCCCAAAATGCTTTGCAAGAGCTAATAAATGATGCAAATAGGTTGTGTCATGTTGTGTAAACTAGAACACCAGGACTTGATTTCCAAGTGCTGGGTCTGCCACTTGCCTAAGACATGAAGGTGGGCAAGTTACTTAACATCTTCAGTCCTCAGTGTCTTCATCCATGCTTGGGATCCCCGCCCTCCTCATTTCCTATGCTAATTACTGGAAGCAATATCAGCATTTGATAAACTCAAAGGCGTGCTTTAAAAAAGATGACTACTACTGATCAAAGTAGTGATAAACAAGTTATGGGGGGAGCTGGTTATAAACAACCCTGAAATTATTAAACATTACAAAGAGAAGAAGATGAAGCAGAAGGAAGGTGACATGAGGCATCAAATGAAGATGCCAAAGTCCCCAAGATATGAGAGTTTGGTGATGGAACAGGGCCACCCCTCAGATTCTGAGGGTGTAGAGATTTAAACCGCATCTGTCCATGCAGACCTTGGGAGACCATGTTAGAGGGTTGGGGTGTTTTTCTGAAGACCATGGAAGTGACAAATATGTCTCAAGCAGAACACTGTGACTAAGTTTGCATTTAAGAAAGTCGCATATGATGCAGTGAGGATATTAGACCCAAGAAGGTCAAGACCAGAAGAAAGAAAACCAACTTCAGACTCTGGCAGTGACTAACATGAGAGATGGCAGTGATCAGGGCTTGGAGGTGGATGGAGAGTGACAGGTGGATTCAACAACTAAGTGGGCGGTAGAGTCCAAACATCATAATCTCATCTCTGAAAGCTCAGCTCAGCCACTGAAAAAGAGTCCCTCTAGGAAAGCAGCCTGAATCAGCAGGAAGGCATAGACTTCTAATCAAAGGATCTGTATTTAATGCCTAACCTTACCATTAATTAATTAATAATTAAAATTAGCCTCATGGGAAAAGGAAACTCTCCTACACTGTTGGTGGGAATGTAAATTGGTACAACCACTATGGAAAACACTATGGCAGTACTTCAGAAAATGAAATGTAGAACTACCATATGACCCAGCAATCCAACTCTTGGGCATATATCTGGACAACACTTTCCTGGAAAAAAGACACATGCACTCCTATATCCACTGCAGTACTATTCACAATAGCCAAGACATGGAAGCAACCTAAATGTCCACCAACAGATGAATGGATTAAGAAGATGTGGTATATATACTCAGTGGAATACCACTCAAACATATAAAGAACAAAATAATGCCATTTGCAGCAACATGGATGGAACTGGAGACTTTCATACTAAGTGAAGTAAGTCTGAAAGAGAAAGACAAATACCATATGATATCACGTATATCTGGAATCTAATATATGGCACAAATGAACCTTTCCACAGAAAAGAAACTCATGGACATGGAGAACAGACTTGTGGTTGTCAGAGGGGAAGGGGAGGGAGTAGGATGGACCGAGATTCTGAGGTTAATAGTGCAAACTATTGCCTTTGAAATGGATAAGCAATGAGATCCTACTGTATAGCACTGGGAACTATATCTAGTCACTTGCAATGGAGCATGATGGAGGATAATGTAACTGGTGTGTGTGACTGGGTCACTTTGCTGTAGAGTATAAAATTGACAGAATACTGTCAATCAACCATAACGGAAAAAAATTTTAATAAAAAAAATAAAATTAGCTTCATGGATTTGGGCAAGTCACTTAAACTTCCCAAGCTTCAGTTCTCTCATCTATAAAATGGGAATAAAAATCATTGTTCTACCTCACTTACAGGGAAGTTGTGAAGCTCAAATCAAATACAGTACAAAAGAGATGCTTTGTGAATTGTCAAACACTGCAAATTGTAAAGCAGCCATAGTCTCCAGAGACGCAGTCAAACCAGACACAAAAGGAATAGACAAGAGAAAAGAACATGCAGCTTCTCTTTGAGCCTCCTGCCTGATGCTTCCTTGGCCCGCTTGACTTCTATTAGGCCAGGGCTTATTTTCATGGTTCCTTAAATTGTATAAAACCTTCCATAGTGAGAAAACTTTGTGAGAATCTTATTAGACACAGCAAAGACCAAAATCAGCACAAAGCTCACATCTAAAAGCTTTAGGAAAAAATAAGAATTTCTCTAGAGGCTCTATATGTGCTTAAATGGCACAGAGAGCTAAATTGTGAAATTACAAATGAGATGTGGAATGGCATATTTGATTATACAGAGTTATCTGCAATGCCTCATAACACGTAAGACATCTGAGAGCCTGTTTATCTGACACGTGCTCAGGAGGAATCTGAGGAAATAAAGGAGCCCTTGGAAGGCATTCCCAAGACAGAGGGGTGCTTCTGAAGGGACCACTTGGCCTCATCTTGGTGCCAGGGACCCCAGTCCCACTTCCTCCCTCAAATTCCAAAGACTCACCCGAATTTTATTTGACTTGACTCTTTTAAGAAGAAATCAAAAGATTACCCTTGTTTGACAGATAATGAGACTGTGTTCAAAAACCATCATAAGGCATGGTCTCTACTCCCAACCAGCTGACGATCTAAGAGGGTCCCTGGAGAGGTGTGTGATGTAGGTAACTCCCCTGTATGGCCCAGTGCTAATACAGTGTCCTTCAGTCTGTGGGATATAGGAGCACACAGGCTTTGGAGCCAGGCAAACACTGACTCTGTTGTTTACAGGAGGCCTTGGAGAGGTCCCTTTGCTTCTCTGAGCCCTGATTTCCTCCATTCTAAAGCAAGGATAAAACACGCATCCTGGAGGGTAGGTATAATGAAATTAAACATTTAAAGGGCGCAGAGCCCATGGCCTCCATACCGGAAGTGCTCAATAGTCAGTAATACTCCGTTAGTGTAATTGAGGGTGCTTACGACTAGAGGTAGATGAAAAGTCATCCAGTGAGTCAGGGGTTGCACAGAGGGAGTATTTGACCTCCTCTGATCCTAGAACAGGCCCTGTGCTCTTCATCAAAGTTCCAAAGCTCATCCAGGTACACCGGCATCCTAGCCGCAGTATCAACCTGGGATTTCTGTGTTTCTCAGAGTAGAAGGTACAAGGATCAGACAAAAGCAGGTGCCCTCCCCAGACTTAAATTCTGCAGGAGCATCCAGAGCCAGTCTCCTCTCCCCCTATCCAGCCAGCCCTGAGAGGGCCGAGGCTGCTTTGCCAAGGATGCCTTCATAAGGGGGACCAGTCTCCAGGTGGCTGACGTTGCAGCAGTGCCCAGCAGGCAGGTGTGCAGGCGGGAGGCGTTCACAGGAGAGAACATATTGAGAAAGGCTTTGGGAAGTCTCTGACACAGATGCCAACACAGAAGGGAAACGCTTCCCTGTGCTCCATCTTCCCATCCCTCCCAGCAATCCAAGGAGCCGGGCAAGGAGTTTGAGCTGGATTGGAGCTGTTCATTTGAATCCAGCAAGGCCTAGCGCCTCCTCTTCAATCTAGGCAAGTAAGGCTCTGACCCTGGAGATCAACATCAAGGTGTATTTATTAGAGCCCATGTGCGAAGGTCCACATCACCCCCAACTGCAAGAATCTGTAATCTTGCAGAAAGCGCAGGTGCGTTTTGCACAGATGACAAAACAAACACATAATAAATCTGTGTTTGTGTGTATCTAGGCGTGTGTGTATGTGTCCATGTATGTGTGTGAATGTGAGCATGTGTTGGGAAGGAGGGCATGAGAAGACAGGAAACTTACACATTTTTTTTTTTTGCTTTTTTTTTTAGGGCTGCTCCCCTGTATATGGAAGTTCCCAGGCTAGGGGCCAAATTGGAGCTTCAGCTGCTGTCCCACGCCACAGCTCAGGGCAACGCCGGATTCTTAACCCACTGAGTGAGGTCAGGGACCCAACCCACATCCTCACAGATCCCTAGTCATGTTCATTAATGATGAGCCATGATGGGAACGCCACACATTTTTAATTTGATTTCAATTTCAAATCACTATTAAAAGAATGAGGATGGGACTTAGAATAAATAAATAGGATAAAGGCATAAAGAGAAGCCTTTTTCCTGTTGGACCCTCCTACTTTTCCTCATGCATTAATAACTCCCCAGAAGGGTCTACAACAGCATTTCCTAAAATGATTTCATTTTGTACCTTTTATATACACACACAGGAGATTTAAGTAACATTTCTCAGTTTGAGGAGGCATTGTTTGTCTAACATTTTATCTAAGACTTTGTCATAGAAATGTACCCAGGAAACCCCGATTAAAAGATTCCCCTGGATAATCAGGTCAGATGTCTTTCAGGTTCTGCCTAATGTCTCAGATAGATGTTCAACACCCACCATGCACAGTATCCTGCATGAGACTTTCCAGGTCTGAGATGATTTTCTCTGCAACCATCAACCAATCACAAAGTTCCAGTGATTTGCTCTGCTGAATCTGATCTGCCAATCCCTCTCTGTGCCCTTCGCCCTCATCATCTTGTTCTCTGACCTCCAACTGGTCAACTCAGAAGCCAATTCCTCCAGGAAGCCCACCCTGATACAACCCCTAGCTTTGCTCAATGTTCCTCATCTGTGTCCTCAGACACCCAGAGCTTACATTTTTGTAGCACTTACCATATGGTATTAAAAGAATGTACTTTTAGGAGTTCCTGTTGTGGCTCAGCAGGTTACAAACACAACCAGTATCCATGAGGATGCAGGTTCGATCCCTGGTCTCGCTGTGAGTTATCATGTAGGTCACAGACACAGCTCAGATCCTGTGTTGCTGTGGCTGTGGCCTAGGCCAGCAGCTGTAGCTCCGATTCAACCCCTAACCTGGGAACTTCCATATACTACCGGCATGGCCCTAAAAAAATAAAATAAAAATAAATAAGTAAAAGTGTACTTTTAACTTATTTAATGTCAGACCTGCCTCTGACACTAAACTGATTATAAGCTCCAACAGGGCTTTGTAACCCTTTGGCATAAGACACAGCATCCTCCACTCAGTAGACACTCTATTGACTTTGCTTCCAATGCTCAGCTTCCATCACAGCACGTCTGTCTGTGTTTTATTTACTTATGGATCTGGCCATCTCACCAAGTAGACTGTGGGCTCCTTAAGGACAAGACCTACTCACCTTGGAATCCCCAGGGCCTAGCACAGTGCTTGGTACCTAGTAATGGACAGATGAAAGAATGATTGAATTACACATGCATGAATATATCCTCCAATTCCCCCTGATTTCTCTGAGGCTCTTTCTAATTCTAAAATAGGAGTCAGTGTGCACCACATGAACGAGCACACAGACAATAAGTACCATTACATCTCTCGGGAGGGGAAGATCGCTTTCAGCTAGAACGACTGGGAAAGGTTTTAAAGAGAAAATGTGATTGCAGCTGAGACTGGAGAAGGCACAGTATTTGGATATGTTGATGGAGAGGGGAGGGGGTGAGGGTATGGAGCTGAGAAAGAGCTCCGTCTGGGCGTGTTGTCTGTGTGTGATCTGTGTGGACAAAGGAGAAATGAAGTTGGCTTTTTTTTCCTCTTTCTTCTTCTGCATCTGCTTCAGAGTTCTCAGAACAAGCTTGTTGTCTGATTTGCTCTTCACACCTGGTCCTTCTTAACTTAAAGATTCTGGGGCGGGCGTAGGAGGGTCATAAGGTGAGACCAACTGTCCCAGCTGATCAGGGAGTGATGGTTTCTCAGGACTCTTGGCAGGAAAACTGGGAAAGTCCTAGGCGAATATGGACATGATGGCCAGCCGGCCTTGGTGAAGAGCTGGAGGAAAACCATGTGGCTAAATGAAGCCTTTAGAACCGACTAGTGTGGACCCTTCTCCCTCCCTACTATAGGCCCTACTTCCTGAGTCATTTTCTACTTTGAGGACAAAAGGAAATGGTTTTATAGCTGAAGGAAAATGTTTCACCCTCTCCAAGAAAGTTTCTCGCAGAGTTGCTGTTGTGGCTTAAGAGCCTGATATGAGCCTATGTGGGTTCCATCTCTGGCCTCTTTCAATGGGTCAAGGATCCAGCATTGCTGCAAGCTGCAGCATAGGTCACAGATGTGGCTGAGATTTGGTGTTGCCGTGGCTGTGGCATAGGCTGCAGCTGCAGCTCCGATTCAACCCCAGGCCCGGGAACTTCCGTATGCCATAGGTGCGGCTGTAAAAGGAAAAAAAAATGTTTTTCTCATGCCTCCCCCTCCTATTTACAGGGACCAGTTTGGGGCTAAGATATGAAAATTGCTGCAAAGCATTTACCGACTATCGTGTGGAAGTGATCTGAAATCCATGTTCCCCAAATACACACTAAACTCTTGGCTCTGCCTTATTTATCCTCTCAGCCTCAATATAGAGCACACTGCCAGCCACCCAGGGCATATTTTTGAGCACGGATGCTTTTGTTGTTTGGGCTATTATTGGCCAGTTAGATGACCGTGACTCATTATTTGAACATTCGTAGTAACTAATGGATCCTTGCAGAACCACTAGTGTAGACCCTTCTCCTGGAAACCACCCATGCCACTTGCGGTTCCCCATTTTAAGAGAAAGATGAAGCTGCTTTTGCTGTTGAGCAGAAAGCCACTGTGTTACACCAGAGTATCCGCTCTCAAAGGCTTAAGGGCTCAGCAAATCTAAGGCCACTGAGGTCTCGTAACCCCCAGGCACTCTCTCAGGTTCAGCGTGGAGCCAAACAGCTTTTACTAACAGTCCCAGCAGGGGTGACAGCAGAGCCCAGAGGTGGCAATGGATGGCCAGCCCTCTTTGCAGACTTGTGGGAAGACTTGGCCCCAAAGGGCCATTAGGAGCCTAGCAATTCTGACTACATCACACACAGTTTCAGGGGCAGGGATGAGCTGAAAGGGGAAGCATTCCAATTAAGGTCCAGGACAAAGATAATTGATGGGTGAAACAATGTCAACTATATGTATTTTCCCCAAGTTTTTATTTTTAAAATGTTCAACCCTATGAAGATTAAGAGTATAATACGAATGAAAACGTATATGCCTTTCCTTGAACTTATTTCTCCAATTACTCACATTTTGTTCTATTTGTTCGAGATTGCTCTCAGTTTTTACTACACCATTTGAAAATTATTTACCGATATCTTAAAATTTGACCCCTGAAATACTCCAGCTTGTACGTTTTAAGAACGAGGGACAATATTTTTTCACTTCAAAATATTTACCTCCCAAGACACTGATATGATATTATCTAATATATTGTCCATATAAAAATGTTCCCAATTGTCTTATTCTGATCTAGGACCCAATCAAGAATCATTTACTTCATGTAATTGACATTCTCTTTAGTCTAGTTAGTGTCTCCCTCTCTTTTTTTTTCTTTACTTTTTTTTTTTTTTTGGCGATTGTTCTTATTGTTTTTGCTTTTTAGGGCCACACTTGCAGCACATGGAAGTTCCCAGACTAGGTGTTCAATTGGAGCTGCAGCTGCCAGCCTACACCACAGCCACAGCCACAACAGATCTGAGCTGTGTCTGTGACCTACACCAAAGCTCACTCAGCAACGCTGAATCCTTATCCCGCTGAGCAGGACCAGAGACTGAACCCACATCCTCATGGATACTAGTCAGGTTTGTTACTGCTGAGCCACAGTGGGAACTCTTTAGTTAGTCTCTTTAATCTAGGAGAGCCTCCTAAGAGTACAGGCTAATGTCTTATGGAATATCTCATAGACTAAATTTGGATGTTTGTTTTTGTTTCTTCACGATCAAGTTCAGAGTAGGCATTGTTGGTGTGGGTACTGCAAAGATGATGTTTCCTTCTCATCCCAGCAGATCAGGAAGTTCCTTAAGTCATTTTATTTCAGTATTGATAAGTGATGTCCCAGGCATCAAAGACTTAGGAGCAAGAATAAGTGGGGCAATCAGGCCGGACATTTTTGCCATCACTTGATTAAAGTGATGTCTGCCAGAGTTGCCCACCATGAAAACTCTGTCCTTTGTAGAGGAGTAATCTGTGGGGTGAGACCATGTGAATACCCCATTCTCTAATGGAATTCATCTGATGGTTTTATGATCTGTTGGTGATCTTTGAATAAATCATTACACTGGTTCTTGCAAGTGGTGATTTTTCTGATGCCACCCTTTCTTCTCCATATATTGGCCAGCATTCTTCTAAAAGAACATACCACCTCCCCATCCATGCATATACATGCTTATTTGTCAACTTTTTATCTTGAAATAATTAAAGACTCATAAGAAGTTGCAAGAACTATTACAGAGATGTTCAGAGTACTCAAGCCTAGCTTTCACTCAATGATGACATTCTGTAGAGTTCATGATCAAAACCAAGAAACCAGTGTTCCCATCATGGCTCAGCAGAAATGGATCTGAGGACGAAGGTTCAATCCCTGGCCTCGCTCAGTAGGTTAAGGATCTGGCATTGCTGTGAGCTGTGGTGTAGGTCAAATTTCGGCTCGGATTTGGCGTTGCTGTGGATGTGGTGTAGGCGGAGCAGTTACAGCTCTGATTGGACCCCTAGCCTGGGAACCTCCATATGCCGTGGGAGTGGACCTAAAAAGACAAAAAAAAAAAAAAAAAGAGCAAGAAATCGATATGGCACAATATGGCAACTAGCCTACAGACTTTACAGGAGTTTCAATACTTTTTAAATTTTTCGAATTATAGTTTAATTGTTTAGCATCGAGTTTCACTCATTTTTTTCATTGTTTTATAATTTATTACCATCATTATTCTTTTTGATGCTCCAATTATCTTGTTTGGCTAGTGAGAACACCTTCAAGCTCATGTATCTTATTGATAAGCTGCCATCCATCTCTGAGCTATTCTTTGGTTTCTGGTATAGGATGTGCCAGGCTCCAGATCTATAATTAGCCATTTCTCCAAGAAGACCTGGTTCCTTCCTTTTTATTTTCCTCTTGCAACTGTGATCCTGATCCCAAGCCCTGTTTTCTTTCTTGGGGAATGGTATTTAGGTATAGAATCTATGTGCTAGGTGAGCTAATTGCTACTGGAGTTCAAGGTGCTTTCAGTGAATAAACCTAAGGTCAGTTTGATTCCCCCTCATTCAACTCCAACATCCCAGAACTCTTCCTTATCTTTTCCTGGCTTATACTTTTATACCCCTTCTCCCTGTCTCCTATTACCATCAATATATTTAACTCATCTGCTCAGGCCTAAAACATATTCACAATTATTAGAATTACTACCAACAACAAACCTATTAAGTAAATTGAAGGTGTCTTTACAGTTCTTTTTTAATTTTTAATTTAAAATTATTTTTCCTTTTTATTTTTTGGCCACACTTGCAGCATATGGGAGTTCCCAAGCCAGGGATCGGATCCAACCTATAGCTGCGACCTACGCCACAGCTGTGGCCATGTCAGATCCTTAACCCACTGCATTGGGTCAGATTTTAAACCTGCTGTGCCACAGTGGGAACTCCTACAGTTCTTTTTTTTTTTTTTTTTAATAAGCCACTCAGGATATACAGTTGTGACACTGTGCTCAAGAGTTTTTAAATTAATTATTTATTTTTGGCATGGTTATATTATGAATTTGATATGTGTTTTGGCTTCCTCTGTTTCATTTTGTATTCAGTTTTAAGATTTTCTTTGTATTCATCCCCACCGATCTAATTTTATTTTAGAATATATGAAACATTTCTATGATTTAGAAGTCAAAACTCTATGGAAAGGTATATTCAGAGAAGTCTCATTACCATCTTTAATAATCCCAGCCCTGCCCTTTTCCCACGTACCCCATAATAGGCAACGATTTTTGTTAGCTTCTGGTTCACCTTTCCTGTACTTTGTATTTCTTTTAGCAAAAGCAAGGATGTAAGTATGTTTTCTTGTTTCTTTCTTATATAAAAAGTAACAGACTATACGCACTCTTTCACACCTCACGTTCTGCTCTTAACAACGTACCCTGGAAATCACTGCAGATCAGTTCATAGAAAGCGTCTTCATTGCTTTTCACATTGCGTGTAACGTGCCATAGATTACTCAACATAGAAGGCATTTCAGTTGACTCCAATGTTTTCCTACAATAAATAACATCCCAGTAAATAACCTTATCACGGTGGTTTATATTTGCGGAAGCGTATCACAGGATAAACCCCCACAAGAATAATTGCCAGTGAAAAAGGTAAATGCCTAGTTTTGTTCCCTATGCTGGAGTCTCCTCCACCAAGACTCATCATTTTATTCTTTTATCAGCAATTTATGAGAATAACTGTTTCCTTGTCCAAAGTGTGTATTGTCAACCTTTTCAATTTTGCCAGTCCAATAGGTAAAAAATAGTATCAGAGTGTAGTCTTATTTTGCATTTCTCTTATTAAGAGTACATTTGAGCAGATTTTTACATGTTTGAAGACTGTGTGTATTTTTCTCTCAAGTGTCGGCTTCTTTTGCTCATGTTTTTTTCAGGTTTTGGACTTTCATTTCTCAATTTTCAAATGTTCTTTGAGTACTAGCGAGAATCAGTCTTTTCTCTATGATGTATATTGCATATATGTTCTCCAAGTTTGTTGTTTGTCTTTCGACTTTGTGATTTTTTTTTTTTTTGGCAATGCAAGAATTTGTGTTATTTTAAAAAATATGTCAAATTTATCAATCTTTTTTCTTTTTATTTTTTTTTTTAATTTTTTGTCTTTTTTTTTTGTCTTTTTGCCTTTTCTAGGGCCGCTCCCGTGGCATATGGAGGTTCCCAGGCTAGGGGTCTAATCGGAGCTGTAGCCACTGTCCTACACGGGATCCGAGCTGTGTCTGCGACCTCCACCTCAGCTCAGGGCAACGCTGGATCCTTAACCCACTGAGCAAGGCCAGGGATCGAACCTGAAACCTCATGGTTCCTAGTCAGATTCGTTAACCACTGCGACACGACAGGAACTCCTCTTTTTTCTTTTTAAATCTGGATTTTGAATCATGATTAGAAAAGATTTCTCCATATCTAGATTATGAAGAAGTTCACCAATTTTTGTTCAAGTACTTGGTATGGTTTCTTTTCTTTTCTTTCTTTTTTTTTTTTTTTGTTTTTTTTGTCTTTTCAGGGCCGTACCCAGGGCATATGGAAGTTCCCAGGCTAGGGGTCGAATTGGAACTGCAGCTGCTGGCCTACACCACAGCCACAGAAACTCAGGATCCAAGCCACAACTGCAACCTACACCACAGCTCATGGCAACGCCAGGTCCTTAACCCACTGAGCAAGGCCAGGAGTCGAACCTGCGTCCTCATGGATCCCAGTTGGGTTTGTTAACCACTGAGCCACAATGGAACTCCAGGTTTCTTTTCTTTTCTTTTCTTTTCTTTTTTAACTTTTAAATCTCTAATCCATTTCGAGTATATTTTGTAAGATAGTATGAGATATGAATCCATTTTTATCTTCCCCCAAATCGCTACCAGTTGTCCAAACCTTTATGAAAAATTTCACTTATCTCCTAGGAGTTTCTTAAATCTGGAGGCCTTTTACACTAAACAAGTCCTACAGTCAATACTAGTCATGTCAAAACAGAAATGGATGGATTTTTCTTTTTGTGCCTTTTTGGTGTGCTACTGCTGAGCCCTGAAAGAGAGGACATTGGGAAAAAGAAAAGAAAAGAAAGGAAAAGAAAAGAAAAGAAAAGAAAAGGAGACCAAGGGTTAGAAACTCAGAGTTTTGTTACATATTCTACTAATTTTTAAAAAACACATGTTAATGAAAAACGTATTTTTTAAAAAAACACATGCTAATGACAAAAATCCAAGTAGCACAAAAAGTTGTACAGTGAAAATAAAATTATCCTTCTGTATCAGATTGCAGCCTCTCTAGAAGCCATCACCGTTGCCAGTTTCTTATGTATCTGTCCACATAATATATGTCTGTGCAGAGAAAGAAAATGAGATAGGGAGAAAGAGATGCTTTAAATGAAAGAGGGGGGAAGTGAGCTCATACCTATTGTAAGACTCCGAAGTGTCAGGCACACACAGGTTATCACTCTATCTGCCAACCATCCACATCGTCCAATGGCTCCATATTGTCATTTGATTGTACAGATGAGACATCAAAGTTTATAGAGGCAGAGTGACTTGTCCAAAGCCTCAGCTAGCAGGGGGAGGATCGGGATGCGAATCAACACTCATCCTCTCTGTACCAGAATGTACACACAGGGAGTGGGTGCTCACCACGTAGAAGTGGCTGCTTGGAACTCCTGGAGGCATACTGATCGCCCCCTAAAATAACTTGGCAGTGGAGCAAAGGGATGTCCAAGCTGTGCCGAGAAATGAACATGTTACCTCATATTTATGTGCTACTTGGCAGCAAGCTCCCCAAGATAGGAAGGGAGGTTCGTGCATCAGGGCAAAATCTCCCATCCTGGAACACTTTGAAATTTTTCTGTAAGCCCTGATACCAGGAGAGGAAAAAAAAATCAAAGGAAAAACTGGTTTGTATCAAGAAACATTAGCAGCTGTGACTCAAAGATACATGGCGGGGGAGGGGGGGGGGCAGATCTGTTGACTCAGAGGGGTCCATTTCTTAGTCACTTTGCAGCTTTTACCACACTTTAATCTTTTAGAGAAAGAAAGTGGTTTACAAAGTAGGGAGGAGGTAAAAATAAAGGATTGCAACAGAAGGATTTGCTTCACAACAGCAGTTCGTGGCAGCATGCAAGGAAAATATAGAGAAGAAAGCATTGTTGTTCTATTCCAGAGAGAGGGTTTTTGAATACCGAAGTGGATGGGTGTCAATTTCTGTGTATTAAAACATTCAAAACACAGCTTTCTCGCAGAAGTTCCCTCTATTGTAGTGGAGATGTATTTTTTTTCATCTTCAGGGATTACAACTCCGTAGAAAAGCACAGGCTAGAAGGGGGTGGGGGAGCAGGGGATGAGGCTCCCCTGGAAAGTTCACAAGCTCTTTTTGGCTCCCTGGGGAATTTTACTGCTTCTGGACTAAGGTCATTGAACTGCTTCATTCCTTCACAGCCTGGAATATCGGACTGGGATCGGCCTCTCCAGAAGGCATTTCATCAGTACATGGCAGAATTCCAGCTCGTGATCAAGCTTATCCATGCCCACCCTTCCCTCTTTTCAGTACCCCCCAATTGTTACCTCCACAAAGGGTTGTGGAGGTCCTAGAATTCTAGATTCTGCACCTGAGCTAGACACAAGTATTATCTATTTGCTTTTTTTTTTTTTTGCTATGTCTTGGGCTGCTCCCACGGCATATGGAGGTTCCCAGGCTAGGGTTGAACTGGAGCTGTAGCCGCTGGCCTACGCCAGAGCCACAGCAACTTGGGATCCGAGACATGTCTGCAACCTACACCATAGCTCACGGCAACGCTGGATCTTTAACCCACTGAGCAAGGGCAGGGACCGAACCCGCAACCTCATGGTTCCTAGTCGGATTTATTTGCACTGCTCCAAGACGGGAACTCCTCTATTTGCTTTTTGATCACCAACTGCAAACCTGCATTCCTCTTGCCAGCATGCTGTAGGTCTTGCATGGAAGCCATTCTGGCCATGATGCCCATTCTTGCATAAATGCCCATCTTAGTGTAGACAACCATCTTCATGTAGATGCTCATACAATCAGCTCTTTGCTCAAGGACAAGCTCCACCTCAGCACCTAACCTCTGCCCGCCCAGCCTTCCATCAATTCCTGCCTTTTCTCCATCCTTGACCTAATTCCCTTCAACTCCTACTCTCCTCAGATTCTAGCCAAGGAAATAGGCTGTTCCCACTCAGATTTTCTCATTGGTACAGTCAGGAATATTACTCTACTCTTCCAGACAAGCCTCCTCACCCCTTCCCATTTAAAAATTCTGTTAAAAACCCATGATTTATAGTAAATCTTCGAGTTTTTCAAATGTTTCAACTAGCTCCATTCTTACCCTTTTGCATCTGTCTACCCATCCATCAACTAGCATATTTATTGGACACATGCTATGTGCTAGACGTTGTGCTAATATGAGGGAAAGTGACATTTGTGTAATGCTTTACATTGGCAAGGCATTTTCACATCTGTTTTCCTCTATGATTGCTACAATAACCCTTAAAGTAGGAAAGGCAGAAATCACTACTAATCCCATATTGCACATTAGAAAACTAAGGCCCAGAGAGGTCAGGTGGCTGCTGAGAAGAGGCAAACCCCAAAATTCAATCAGCCCTCTTATTCTGTAGCTTTAGGCACAAGTGTCAAGCCGTACCTGTGCAGGTGCGTGTGCCCCTCCCCCCAGCCAACATGCAAACACACACGGTCCATCTTTACAGTTGTAATTACTTGTAAGCATGTTTTTCTCTGCTTTCCTCATGTGTTTGTTCTGCCTTCCCTTTAATCAATAAGGTCCCCTCAGACCGGAGCCCAGAGTGGCTCTTGGAGCTCCGTGCTGAAAGGGGTAAGGAAAGTCAAATAAATCCACAATTCTTAAGAGCAAAGCTGAATAAAGCTTTCAATATGCACAGGTGCCATCCCATCTGAAACTGCAGTGAGAGATACGGAGAGCCCATGCAGGTGGGCTCCCTGGAGTTTTACCCATTTAATAAGTATTAGTGGTTTTTGGAGCAATTTCCACTCCGTCAACACAACAAGGAATGAATCAGTTCTGCCGTCTCCACCCCAGTCACACCGCCTCCCCTCAACACAAAAGCCAGTGCTATTGAAAAGCCCCCATAGCGGGCATCTAATTATCATCAAACTGCAAACCCATTTCTCAAGGATCCTTCCCCATTGCTTGAGAACTGGATTAATCAGCATGGCTCACAGTGGTTTTTGCATCTCTTAATTTACTACCAAACACTCCTGCTCTCCTGAGAGGAGATGTTTTGTTACGTGTAATTAGACCATGTACGCAATCCTATGTGGGGCTTGTTATTTTTGCACAGGAGGATTACAGAGCTGTCTCCAGGTGGGGAACAGTGACATGCTGCAGGAACAAAGGTATGCTGGCGGCGTGTTCATTTGCAAACCTCTTCTGCCCCAGCGCCCGGCAGGCTCAGTGGGAGAGGGTAGGGCTGGAGGTACACGTGGGCTCAGCTCCTTAGACTAATTGTCTGGGGCCAGGAGGTTCAGGAGGTAATGGCTGAAACATATGGTTTCTACTGCTTCTGAGGTTTTCTGCCTCCCAAGAGCAAGGTCAGCAGCAGCCACCTGAAGTGGGTGATGGTGACTTCCTAGCCCTCCTTTCCAGGACACATACAGGGGGCCAGGATTTGATGTTAGGGAACCGAGATGTGGCTGGGCTTTGGGGATCTCAGCGCCTTCATCTCCAGCTTTGAGCTTTTCCTTGTGAAATCCTCATCCCCCGTAATACTCAGTATCACCCACAATGAAACCCTCGAAGCTTTCCATTCCACCAAAAGCAAGATGAAAAGAGAGCGCTGAAGCTCCATCTAGCCTGTTTCAAAACCTCTCCACTCACTCTCTCAGAACCTCCACTCATGACTCAGATTGTACTAGAAAAAGCTGTTGAGAATTCCAGTCGATCGGTGAAAAAAACAGCCTACATTTGCATTTGTCCTCCTCTTTCTTTACTTCCCTGTTAGTGATGGAGAAGTGGGGTCTGTCGGGATTACTTAGGGTCAAGTTCTTGGCAGGAGCAAGAGGCATGCTGGTCAGACAGGAGGAGCAAGAGACTTGACACCCACCCTGGACCATGCTTAGGAGGCCCTAGAGGGCAGCCGTGCTTTGGATCAGAGGTCCCTGGTTCCTGCTTCATCACTGACAGGCTTCGTGACCTTGGGCAAGTCATCAGCAATCTGAGCCTCCATCTCTCCAGACATCTGAGGATGATAATAGCCGTAATGTCTGCCCTACCTCCCGGGGCCTGGGTGAGCATCCCATGAGCTAATGGACGCGAAAGAGGTTTGTAAACCATATTCCGCTTTACAAAGGAAAGTCGTTGTTATTAATAATAATGACTCTTCCCGCTGGTAATGGCTGTCATCTGGGAGTTGGGGGGTTGCTCTGCCAGCTCTGCCCGGCTCTGTTAAGGTCCTTTGTAAAGGAGCAACTTTGAGGAGCTGGTGCCCTGTCACTCACCGGGAGACACCTCAGGGGACTCTGTCAGAGGTGCTAGAAGAGAGGCGCCCGGGCACCCTGTCCCTCAGGTTTGACACAGAATAATTGTTTTGACATATGATGGAATTTGTCCTCGCCTGGGTCAGAAAAAAGCCCAATACCGATGCTTTTCATCTAATTTCAATTACAGTCATTAAAACCCTTACTCCTGAGTCAAGCCTTTCCAAAAAGCCATCAATGACAGCCCATTACAGAAGAGTTATTTATAGCGGCGCATGTTAATTTTACAGTACCACAGACCAATGATTCATGGCTTGGCATTAGTGAGAGACATCATTCACGGGGCTGAGTGATCACTGACATAACAAGCGCAGCTCTGTGTCTCTGCAGGGACAGCTCAAGGCCTCAGACTTAGAGGCCAGACTCTGTTCAGTGCAGAATAACCGGAGCCTCTTGGCCTTGGCCTATTCTGGCCAAGGAGAACTTCTTCCCTAAGTGGGGGAGAATGGCACAATCACTTTGGGATGGGCATGGACATCTATGGGATTTCTGACTGAGATGATATCTGGCCCAAGCCAGGATTTCAGCCTTGCCTTCTCATATTAACCGCTGTTAGTAAGGGCTTTCTGTAGACCTCCTAGCATTTGCCGCTATTCAATAAATCTAAGAGGTCCCTGAAACTCACCTGGACTTGATGGGAAAAAAATGGCTCTGGGGCCATCGAAAGCCCAGCATCCTTTCATCCAAACTACTTCAACCTCAGGTTTGTAAGTGCCACTTTGACCGATCAATACCAGGCCTCTCGATTCTTGGTCTATTTGCAGCTGAAATTCTCCCCCTTGATTAAAAATTCACCAGGAGGCAGCCTGATGTGACATTTATGAGTTCCTGGAAGTCCATAAATGTTGAATGTTAGAAATTAGCCCGAGTTGTTTAGATGATAGAAAGCAATAAGCAAGCCGGAGGGCTAATATTCAACACTCTTATATTTTTATTGTGTATCTGTGGAACCCAGTGGCAAAGTGGAATTGAAACTCCATACAAAGCACCTCCATGTTTGATGGAACCTTTATACCAGCCCCTACCTCTAAATTACCCTCCCTTCCAGAGGAAGCTAGGTGGGGCCCAATGCAACCAGGTACCCTCATTTCTCCCAATGTAGTACCACTTTGACAATGAGTAACTCGCCCAAGTTCCCTGCTCTGTTTTGACACAGACCACGGTAACAATGTTGAAATTGATTACTTTTGTTTTATCTCCGTAGAGGAGTAGCTCTCCAATCACTGGGAGGATAGATTGGCAAAAATAAATCTGTGACCTCATTATTTTGGAGTTTTCAACCACAGAGTTTTTATGCTCTACCCATGAGTATTTCTTTCCAATTATTTCCTGCCCACATCCCAGCACTTTTCTGAGCTGCTATTCCTTTCTTTTAAGCAACTTCTTCAGACAGTTCTATAATGTTCCCTCTGTAGACCCTTCCGGGCCATTGATCATGGTTCTGGGAGCTTTGCAGGCTTCCTGGAAGGCCTTGTCTAGTCTAGGCTGAAGTCAATGAAAAGACATAGAAGGTTCAAGGACTAAAGCTCTAATCAACTTGCCTGAGTGCTAGTCTTCTTCTTTCACTGCACAGCCATCCAGAGAGCAGCTTGTACATGGAATCCCAATTCTGTCCAGTGGTTGATACATTTTACAAACCTGAGACACTCTTCTTGACTCTCAACTGGGGAAGCCTAGGTATGTGTCATATTGTGGATGGACGAAGGCAAGTGCGGTGGTCAGAGGACAGAGTCCTGAGCCAAGTGGTTTGAGTGGACTCCAAGAGCTACCATTTATCAGGTATGGGACCTTGTTCTTTAACCTCCCTGTGTATCCATGTTTGTCTCCTGTAGAATAGACATAGTGATGACACCTCTCTCAGAGGGTTGTTATGAGAGTAAATGATCTCATATTTGAGGGCCTTACCTAACACATAATACACAGCATTTGTGTTTGTTAAATAAGAGACATTTGCATTTAAGAATATTTGTGAAATACTCACTGCATGACACAGTGTTATGAGTTGTGGGAATGGAAAAAATTAACAAAATATATCTGCCTTTAAGGACAGGTTTTGGCAGGGTGTAGACATACTCCAAGCAACCAAGAGCAGGGCTGGTACGTGCTCCATGCAGGTGTATTCACATAAATGATGAGCAGGTGGATGGAGGGACCATGCCAGCTGGGACAGGTCCAGGTTATACAAGAGATAATAGTTGAATTGTTCCTTAAGGGATGAGTAGTAGTTCCAAGGTCAAAGAATGTGGGTGGGTGGCAGAAGGCTGTCCCATGTGCATCCAGCACAAGCACAAAGCCAAATTGCTAACCTATATGTCCGCCAGTCACATATCTGTCCCCCTCTGCATGCATCACTTCCCAGGCCTACCTGCCTTTCTTCCTCTTTTTCCATCCCTCCTTCCACTCAATAATTTCTACCCCTGGCCCCCTGGCCTCCCTTTTCCTCCTTGGAGTAATTCTCCAATCCCTTCCTTTTTGGTCTTCTTCTATTTTTTTTTTAGGGCTGTACCCACAGCATATGGAAGTTCCCAAGCTAAGGGTTGAATCAGAGCTGCAGCTGCTGCCAGTCTATGCCACAGCCACAGCAATGCCAGATCCAAGCCGCATCTGCAACCTACACCACAGCTCACAGCAATGCTGGATGATTTAACCCACTGAGCCAGGCCAAGGATCCAACCCACATCCTCATGGATATTAGTTTGTCACCACTGAGCCACAATGGGAACTCCCTACTTTCTTCTTACTTTACCTTTCTTTTAATCTCAAAAATAATGCAAGCAATTTTAAATCAATCAAATAATATATATAGAAGGGTACAAAGTGAACAAAATCCACCCATCCTCCCCAGAGGTAAACAGTGGTATGGTGGTTATGATATGGCCACAAATTCCCCATGCTTATCCCTCTGCCAGGGGCATTTATCACCTTCCTTTTGAAACTGAAGGCTGACAACTACCGCTTCCCATAGAGGAATGCAGAAGTGGTGGTCTGTGTCTTCTGAGGCTGAGGCATAAAAGGCCATACAGCACCCTCTTTGTTCACCCAACACCCCAACCCCACCTCTCTCTCTCTCTCTCTTTCTCAGCCCTGAGCTCCATATAAGAAACTCAGCTTCCCTGGGACAGCCTTGCTGGAGAGCCTACATGCCTGCACTCTGGGCAATAGTCCCAGCTGGGTCCAGCCTTCCAGCATTCCCTAGTACTTACCTAGCTACCTGTCTTAGTGAACATACGGCATTGCACAACTAATTTAACCAGGCTTTTAATGGTAACTACTCTAGTAGCCTCCAGATTTGGGGCATTATAAAAACCTAGCCATGAATGTTCTCCATACATCTCTGTGTATTATATGGGTTTGTCTGCAAGATGAACCCCTAGAAACAATATTGCTAAACCAAACCATATGTAATTAAAAAAATTATTGATAGATATTACCAAATTGCTGTCCAAATTGGCTTGCTGATTTAGACTTTTCCTGATGGTGCCTAAGAATGCCTGTTTCTCACTATTCACAGTAGCAACACGGAAACAACCTAAATCTCCAGCCACAGATGAATGGATTAAGAAGATGTGGCACATATACACAATGGAATACTATCCAGCCATAAAAAGGCAAAAATAATGCTATTTGCAAAAACATGGATGCAGCTAGAGATTTTCATACTAAATGAAGTAAGAAAGAGAAAGACAAATACCATATGATGTCACTTATATGTGGAATCTAAAATATGGCACAAATGAACTTATCTACAAAACACAGACTCACAGACATGGAGAACAGCTTGGGGTTGTCAATGGGGATGGAGTGGGATGGACTGGAAGTTTGGGGTTAGTAGATGCAAACTATTATATTTAGAATGGAAAAGCCATGAAGTCCTTCTATATAGAACAGGGAACTATATTCAATCTCTTGCGGTAGAACATGATAGAAGATAATATGAGAAAAAAATGTGTGTATATATATGTGTGTGCGTATATATATATATATGACTGGGTCACTGCTGTACATCAAAAATTGACACAACATTATAAATCAAGTACAATACACTTTTTTTTTGTCTTTTGTCTTTTTGTTGTTGTTGTTGCTATTTCTTGGGCCGCTCCCGCGGCATATGGAGATTCCCAGGCTAGGGATTGAATCGGAGCTGTAGCCACCGGCCTACGCCAGAGCCACAGCAACGCAGGATCCGAGCCGCGTCTGCAACCTACACCACAGCTCATGGCAACGCCGGATCGTTAACCCACTGAGCAAGGGCAGGGACCGAACCTGCAACCTCATGGTTCCTAGTCGGATTCGTTAACCACTGAGCCATGACGGGAACTCCGACAATACACTTTTTTAAAAGGAATGCCTATGGCAATTCCCACTGTGGCTCCATGGTTACTAACCCAACTGGGATCCATGAGGACATGGATTCAATCCCTGGCCCCACTCAGTAGGTTAAGGATCCTGCATTGCTCTGGCTATGGTGTAGGCCAGCAGCAGTGCCTCCAATTAGACCCCTAGCCTTGGAACTTCCATATGCCAAGGGTGCACCCCTAAAAATACACAAAGAAAAGAATGCCCGTTTCCCTGCAACCTCTCCAACACTGAGTATTGTATTATCAGACTTTTTCATCTTTACTATTCTGATGTTATCTCTGCCTTCCTTATGATGGGCCTAAGCTGTACCTAGTGTAAGGGAGTGGTCCCAAGCATGACTTGTCCCAGCCTGCAAACCTGGCTGGAGGGGCATGTGGAAGTGGGGAGGGGGTGTTCAGGATAGTAAAAGACAAACGTAATGCAAAAGAGTGAGCTATTAATAACTCAAGAGGACGAGAACTAATTTAACATAAAGTTGAGCCACAGAACACTGCAGTCTTGCACCGCAAATGTGTCAGAAGATAATGAAATTCAGAGTTCCTGTTGTGGCTCAGTGGGTAAAGAACACGATATAGTGTCTGCGAGGATGCGGGTTCGATCCTTGGCTTCACTCAGTGGGTTAAGGATCCAGTGTTGTAGTGTGGGTCACAGATGTGGCTCTGATTCGACCCCTAGCCTGGGAACTTCCATGTGCTATGGGTGCGACCCTAAAAAGAAAAAAAAAAAATGAAATTCAGCTCAATGACATCCAGTGAATGGCAGGTATATGTGAAGTCCAGAAGAAGAAGATCCAGTTGGAAGAAAAGGGTTGGGGGCTTATGGCATGAGGACAAAGGAAAAAGGACATTCTCTCAGCTAAGCAAAGTGCTCATTAGACAGCGGAGTATTTTATAATGATCCATCTCAACCTGGATGGTTCCAGGGTCCCGTTAAGAATGATGGGCCCCAAACCCAGCTGCCTAACAGTATTACCTGGAGTGTTTTCTGAAAAATATAGCTATTTCATTTTCCACACCATAGCCCCCAAACATGTACATCGTCACCACAGATTCTGATTCAGTTGGTCTGCCCTTCTAACCAACCCATAAGGAAATTTTGAAGCAGAACAAAGCTAAGGAAAATCTTTCTGGAGCAGAGTTTTTGAAACTTACACATGCATCAGAATCACTCAGGACCTACTAAAACACTGATTGCTAGGCCTCACCCCAACAGCTTCTGATTTGGTGAATCTGGGCAGGCTTAAGAATTTGTATTTCTAGCAAGCTTCCTGGTGATGCTGGTCCAGAGCCAGAGTTTGGGAATTCACCCAGGAGCTTGTTGGAAATGCAGAATCCAAAGCCCCACCTCTGATATAATGAATCAGAATCTGCAAAACTGTAATACGAAAAGATACATGCACTCCTGTGCTCACAGCAGCGCTATTCACAATAGCCAAGACATGGAAACAACCTAAATGTCCATCAACAGATGAATGGATTAAGAAGGTGTGGTACATATATACAATGGAATACTATGCAGGCATAAAAAGAACAAAATAATGCCATTTGCAGCCATATGGATACAACTAGAGACTCTCATACTAAGTGAAGTAAGTCAGGAAAAAAAAAAAAAGCAAATCCTTTATGATATCACTTATACGTGGAATCTAAAATGTGCACAAATGAACCTATCTATAGAACAGAAACAGACTCTCAGACATAGAGAACAGACTTGTGGTTACCAAGTGGTATGGGAATAGGATGGACTGGGAGTTTGGAATTGGTAGATGCAAACTATTACATTTAGAGTGGATAAGCAATGAAGTACACAGGGAACCATATCTCTCTTGGGATAAAACATGATGGAGGACAGTAAGAGAAAAAGAATGTATATATACATAGGATGGGGTCATTTTGCTGTATAGCAAAAATTGACACAATGTTGTAAATCACTTATACTTTAATTTAAAAATTAAAAAAAAAAAAGAATCTACTTTGAACAAGATCCCCCAGTCATCAGTGTGCTCAGTGAAGATGGGATCTGAATCCTGGCTGGGGAACTCCATATGCTGCCAGGCAGCCAAAAAAAAAAGTTTAGGAAGTGCCGCCCTGCCACCTAAGTCTTCCTCTGTTGCCTAGGACACCATTCAAGGGGAAGAGGCCTGAGGGAGCGGAAAGCTTCCAGGAAGAACTAGGTTCTGGTCCCAACACTACTATGAATAACCTTTGAGATTAAATGAATTGCTTCCTCTCTAATGGCTTCTAATTCCTCATAAATAGAATGGAGATACTGGGCTAAGTAAACCTTTAGATTTTTTCCTTGTTTCCAATGATTCTAACTTGGTAATTTCCACATGGTTAGGGGCTGAATTCTGCTGGCCCCAAAATACAGTGAGAGGACATAGGGAGAAGATAGCCACGTACAAGCTAAGGGGAAAGGCTTCAAAAGAAACCAACCCCACTGACATCTTGATCTTGATCTTCTAGCCTCCAGAACGGTGAGGAAATGAATTTCTGTCGTTTAAGCCGCTCAGCCTGTGGTCCTTTGTTATGGCAGCCTTAACAGACTAATACACACATATTGAGCTTTGTAACTCAGTCTAGATTAGAGTCTAATGCAGAAATCTAATTTCTCATTATAACTCATTTCACATCAGACCCTATTAACTCCTGTAGGCAGATTCACCAAGAAGGCAGGACAAAGGGTCAGGCTACTTAGAATGGCTGTTTTCTTGCTCTCTGTCCATCCCCACCAGACCAGACCCTGCTTCACCTGCTTCTACTCACAAGACTGACCTTCCTACGTGCTTGCCCCACACCAGCTAGTGATGGTTCTTATAAAGGGGCAGTGAAGGGTGTACCCTGCTAGTTTCCCTGGTAACTTGTGAGCCAACCTGAGGTCAATTCTCCCTATAACTGGAAAACTCCCCCTTCCTACAGGAGAGAAGACTGGCACCTACTCCTGCCTGCCATCAGCAGGGCTTGCCCTGCTCAGTGGAATGTTGCTTTATTTTATTTATTTATTTATTTTTGTCTTTTGTCTTTCGAGGGCCAAACCCGTGCTTCAGGAGGTTCCCAGGCTAGGGGTCTAATAGAAGCCGTTGGTGCTGACCTACACCAGAGCCACAGCAACCGCCAGATCCAAGCTGCATCTGTGACCTAAACCACAGCTCACGGCAACGCCGGATCCTTAACCCACTGAGCAAGGCCAGGGATCAAACCCGAAACCTCATGGTTCCTAGTCGGATTCATTTCCACTGCTCAAAGACAGGAACTATAGTTGCTTTAGGACTTTGCTTCATACAAGTTAAGTTCCCCCATCCATTAAACCATGGGTGTCTCTGTTGCTGACTCCAGGCTCTTTCCTGGGTCTTGAAGCTGGGCAGGCACAGCCCTTGAAGGCCTGAGGGGTGCAGGCTGACTCAGGGCTTTCCACTGCCAATGCTAGTGCAATACCAACGCTAGTGCAAATTCTTTCTTCTCAATTCCATCTCCAAGAAGTATGGAACCTTCATTTACCATCAAACACTCATGCCACTTTTCCCAATTTAATTGCCACTCACACATCCCAGCACCCACCAGTCCCTCCCACTCTTTTTTTTGGGGGGGGGCCTCACCCACATTATATGGAGGTTCCCAGGCTAGGGGTCTCATTGGAGCTACAGCTGCCGGTCTACACCACAGCCACAGCTCTAAATTTAGCTTTAAATTTTGATCTCTGTCTTCTGATCTCCTTAAACCCCTCTTTTCACAAATCAAGCAAATTTCACTTCTACACCCTGGTCCTGGTTGTTTCATACACCCTTTGCCCAAGAACAGGTTTAGATTTATTGCAGCTTCATTCAGATCATTGTTTTCTCAGCTAAGCCAAGGTACTCTTAAAAAGCAAAGGTGGAGTTCTCTTGTGGCTCAGCGGGATAAGGACCTAGCGTTGTTATTGCAATGGCTCCGGATGCTACTGTGGCAGGGTTTCAATCCTGGCCAGAGAATCTCTGCATGCCTAGACCTTGGCCAAAAAATAAATTAATAAAAGGAGAAAGAAGGTAAGGAGAGTGTGGGTGCATTCAGATTATCTCCACGCTTCACTGTATTCTCTAGAGTAAAGCAGTTAGAAACAAGCATCCTAGAATTCCTCTTAGTCAATTGCAAAAACTCAGGCCTCCAAACATTAACATAAGAATTGCCACTGTTTTGAGAGCCCTAAAGGTAAGCCTATTCTTCACTAGAAAAAGATGTAGGTACTTTGGGCAGTTTTCAGTAGAGACACATGCAGCCAAAGTCCCCAAAAAGCAAAAAAAAAAAAAAAAGACATTTTCTGAGTAATGGAAAAAATATCAAAACTTAATTTTTTTTCTTTTTTCCCATCAAGGTAATCTAAAGCTGTGTTTCTCAAACATAAATGGGCGTGCAGGTCACCCAGGATCTTGTTAAAATGTTGATTCTGGTTCAGAAGTTCTGGGGTGGGACCTGAAAATCTGATTTTTTTTTTTTTTTTTGCCTTTTCTAGGGCCGCTCTCGCGGCATATGGAGGTTCCCAGGCTAGGGGTTGAATCAGAGCTGTAGCTGCTGGCCTACGCCAGAGCCACAGCAATGCCAGATCTGAGCCGCGTCTGCAACCTACACCACAGCTCATGGCAACGCCGGATCTTTAACCCACCGAGCAAGGGCAGGGACCGAACCTGCAACCTCATGGATCCTAGTCGGATTCGTTAATCACTGAGCCATAATGGGAACTCCCTGAGAATCTGAATTTTTAAAAAGCTCCTAGTGGAAGCCTGGTCTCAGTTGGTCCACTGACTGCACTCTGAATAGCAAAGATCTAATGGCAACAGAGATCTGTGGTTTCTACGGTTTCATTGATACTGAGGTTTAAATGTAAAGGTTGGCTTTGGATGGGTTAGGCCTCCTCACTTTGGCCAAAGTGGATGTTTGAGAGATGCAAAACCTGGACCCCATTCACTTGTGCTCTTAACATCTTTGAAGAGGTCAATAAGACCAGGAGAAGGCATCTGATCTGTTAGTTATTATAACAAGTGTCTGTCCCAGCTCACTCTCCTGCACTGACATGAAGAAAGGGAAGCAAATGATTGAGGCAACCGGGAGTTTAACTTGCAGAGCCTGATGAAAAACACTTCCCTACCTTTCCACGTTCCTGGAGACATTCCCTGGGCCTGGTTATACAAGCTCAGCAGATTTCTTGCCTTGTCCTGTTAGGGGGCCATTAACCAAAACTCCCCACCTTGGCCAAGCACACTAATAGCCACTTGCATGAGTGGTCTCACAGCAGGAAGCCCTGATAAGGAAAGGGGTGCTGCCCTGAAGGCTAACCCGGAGGATGTGGGAGGGGCTGACAGCAGAGAAGAGACAACCAACCTCCTGGGATCCTTGGTACTGAAATCCATTTTGGCTGAGAGGTGCATGTGCCACAAGAAGGACCCTGAGCCAGACCAAGTATAAGCCAAGCAAGATGACTGGCCAGAGACAACCTGGAAACTAAGCCCATTTCCATAAAACCAGAGACTGGGAGCCTCGTGGCAGAGAAATTCTCCTGGTTCCCTCACCCTGCTGCTCTCCACCCGGGTAGGGGGGCGGGTGGCCCTTCCTAATAGTCTTTACTTTGTCAGCATGTGCATCTCTTCCACAATTCATTTCCAAGTGGTAGACAAGAGCCCATTCTTGGGCCCTGGAAGGGATCACTCTTCCTACAGCAGTCCCAGCTGGCAGAGCAACTACACTACCATAACCCGTAGCAGCCACCAGAAAAAGGCAATCATAGGTATGCTCTTCAGTTCACCAAGCATCGGAGTAAACCCATAGAGCAGTACTCTCCAAATGTGTCTCTATACCACAGAGCTTCAAGACTTACTGATCACAATATTGTGATTTAATTGGTCTGGTGTGTGTCCTGGACTTTAGAAATTTTTAAGACCCCATCCCTACTCCAAGGGAGTTCAAATGTGTAAACAAGTTTGGGAACCACAGCTGTAGGGCATATTGGTTGAGTGCAGGGATAGAGGTGAGAGAGAGAGTGGAATTTTCTGAAGGGCTCAAGAGAGCTGTCTGTCAATTGACTGTTCATGCATGTATCATATGCGCAACAAATATTGAGAACGGGATTTGTGCCAATGTTATGCTGAGTCCTTAAGATTCAAAGAGGAAAGATATAGCTTCTGCCCACATAGGGTTTATAGTCCAGGAGAGGAGATGTAGATGAGTGACCAGACAACAAAAGTACAGATGATGCTTCCAGGGTAGTGGAACCATCGCAGCAATGGTGAGGTAGTGGTGCCACAAACACAGGAGGGATGACACTAGTGACACGTCTCATGTGCAGTCACCTCTCTCAGAGTCAGGAAGCCAGGCAGCTGTTATTATGACAGGAAGAGCATACTGTATTCACTCATTCAACAAATATTTAGTGAGCACAGATCATGCACCTGTTCTTGAGTGAGTCGCTGCATAGATTGCAAATGAAGCAGTCAGCTCAATAAACACTAAGTCTCATGCTCCTGTCCGAATTTTTAGACATCCTGATAGAGTAGATGTTTCTTGTCTTTACATGCTTGTAATCCATTCTCTCTTCTGGTACCAAAACCCAGAACTTCCTCTGAGAAACCACCACTCTGTCCACATTGCCTGGGGGAATCTCCTCTACCTTCCCCAGAGCGCCAAGTCTGCCTGGCTCCGATTTTACCCTTGGACTTAAACCTGGTGTGTATGTGAACATGGAGCTGTTGGCCGCCATTTTGCAGCCAAAGGAGGAGGCTAAGGATGCAGGCAACCTGGAGAAGAAACCCAGGAAGCAGAGACTGCCGTCTAGTGACACTTGTCCTGGATGAAGCCATGCATTTATCCCCTGCTACATATGCTCATAAATTTCCTTTTGGGGCCTAATCCAATCTGACTTAGCTTTTCTGTTATTTGCAAAACAGTATCTCATATCTGCTATACTTACATTTTTTGTGTGATTAAAAAAATAGAGAGGGGCCCATTAATATCTGTTCATGAACTTCTCAGTTTCCTGTTCTGTGCAAATCTGTTTTTTAGAGATTCTATTCTGTCTTTAGGTGTATAAATGGAATTCTGTAAAGTCAGATCATAAGCTTAAGATGTTCTTTAGAAAAATATTTAAATAATACGATACCCTAGTTAGCAGCTGCCAGCTAAACCTCAAAGAGCAGATGGAGAGAAACATTCCAGATTGTTCTATTTGCCTTCTAACAAGTACCTGAGAAAACCTTCTAGGTTCAAAGAGACTGGGTTGGGTGTTTTCACTCTCTGGACAGTATTGCTGTGTGATGGGAATCATAGGTGAGGAGGAACCAGTGAGGCCCTGAGTTGCAGAAGCAATCAGCTTGGAGACCCAGTAGTGGGTGTGCTCAGCTCCTAGAGGCCAGTATGTCCTGGGCCCCAAAGTGCACAGCGATCACCATGAAGGGAGCAAAGGTGATGCAGTAAGCTGGAGGAGAGACCGTTAACCTAAGCCAATCTCTTCACCAAGTACGGTTGGTCCTTCTGAATATCTCTTACATGGTCTTCCTGATTCCAAACATCCTAACATTTTTGTCCAAATTCTCATCGTCATTAGCCTAAACTAATGCAACCATCTCTTATTTGTTCTTCCTACTCTTAATAGCATGTCCACCTCCAGGCACACCGTCAGTCTATCCTCTACTGCTGCCTGTGTGGTCCAATCAGGCAACTTCCTTAGAAAACTTTATGTTCATCCTATCACTTACAGAAGAAGGTCCAAGACTTACATCAAGGCACTTTTGTCTGTATCTACCTATGAAGCCTCTCCATCTTGTTCCCAGCATGGACCAGGCTGCTCCAAGTATTTGTGCCTATGCTCACTGCATTTCTTCTGTGCTGAAGCCTGGGAGGGAAACTCCTCTTCATCCTTCAAAACCATGTTCAGATATTCCCTTCTTCAAGAAGCAGTCCTCCCACCTTTAAACCAACTCCTTCCTCCCCCGAACTGTATTTATCATTTCTACTTACTTTTATCCCTTAACATCTTGTTACTGTATGTTTGCCCCCTGTCTAAAATTTGAGCCCCTTTAAGATAGGACCGGTTTCTTATTTATTTTCTATCTCTAGTGCTTGATATATAGTAATCACTCAGTAAATGTTGATTGAATTGAACTGATTGCTTTTTGTCTCCAAGTCAGGACTGAGGGTTATTTAGAAAGAAGCACCTTAGGGTTCCCTGGTGGCTCAGCGGGTTAAAGATCTGGTGTTGTCACTGCTGTAGAGTCAGGTCACTGCTGTGGTGCAGGGTCAGTCCCTGGCCTGGGAACTTCCACATGCTGTGGGCACAGTCAAAAACAAAAGAAGCAGCCTCTTGATGATCAGTGATAGGATCAGATTTAGGTTAAGATGTGATGAGTAATAGTTTAAAAATAGTGATAAAACTGTACCCACGTGTTTGTGTCTCCTCTTAAAGGTTATCTGATTTAATACGTAAGGCTTACTGTGTTTAGCTTCTGCATTACAAGTAATATATTGTGACTAATATCTGAAAAAATGTATTTATAAAATGTGTAGGTTTGAGTTGAAATCTCCATAGAAATCTCAAACCCTCACAGTGACTTGTACCTAAACACCTTCTAGTTTACCCTGGGAGAAAATAGGATTCCAATTACCTCCCCTAAATTAAGTAAAAATGTCTATGAGAAAAAAAAATCTTTAAAAAAAAATTAAAAGACATTCTTTAATCCTAATTATGCAAAACTAAAATTAACTAGTTGAGACAATCTAGGCTAAATCCCAAAGGGTCAGAGTAGGCAAAGGCAAAGAGCCTCCTTCACCGGCCTGCCTTCCCAACTCGGTGATCAGCTTCCTGAGCAATAATTTCCAAACCATCTGGCCCAGGGCCAGGGCCATGAACCAGAAGCCCCTCAGTTTTTTTTCTGAGTCTACAGTCATCCCTCCTGGCTAAACCCTGTTGGAGCTGGGTTGTGTTTATTCCTAGTAACCATTAGAGTTACAGCATCACTTTAAACTAGCTGCAGTAAAAGAAGGAAAAAAAAAAAAAGCAAGCGAGAGGGAGCTGGAGATTGCCTTGTAAAATTGGCAAGGACTTCCACTTGCTTTTCGCTGTTGCTCTTAAAGTCAAGGCTGGCTTCCCTGTTCCAGGAGCCCTGCTTTGTGACAGACTGACAGCAGAAAAGGTAGCAGGTACTGAAGCCATTTCCCCTCCTTTCACCTCTTTGTTTAGCTAGTTCCTCTTTAACGTAATAAGATTAGCCTTTCTGCTGCAGCAAGTGTGGCTTCCTTCAAGCCAAGGACACCATCATGTTCATAAGTATACTAAATCCTTAAAAAAAAAAAAAAATCCAACAATCAAGACACAAATGTAACAACCTGGAATTTCTGGATTCTCCACCAATCTAATTAGAATGGCAGCAAAAGGATGCTGCCTAATTAAACTGCCAATCAACCCGAAATGATAGCAACCTATACAAATGTTTACTCCTGTGGCTTGAATCAGCTCTTGTAGCAGAGGAGGCAGCAAATGGTGATTAAAAAACAAGTGAGCTCAGATGTCTCCACCAACTAAAGTAACTTAGCTTTACTTGGCTGCTCCAATACATCTGATTCTTTTTTTTTTCATTAATTTTTTAAATCTTTTTAATCAAAATGCACATATTAGAGATGTGTGGCTGGGAGTTCCCATTGTGGAGCAGTGAAAGCAAATCTGACTAGTAACCATGAGGTTGCAGGTTCAATCCCTGGCCTTGCTCAGTGGGTTAAGGATCTGGTTTTGCCATGAGCTATTGTGTAGGTCACAGGCATGGTTTGGATCCTGCATTGCTGCGATTGTAGCATAGGCTGGCAGCTGTAGCTCCAATTCAACCCCTAGCTTGGGAACCTCCATGGGCCGCAGGTGTGGCCCCAATTTAAAAAAAAAAAAAGGTGTGGTGTGATTTTTTTTCCCGTCTTGAATATACATCCATTTACTAGTACCAATCACAGAACGGGTCCAGGGCCCTGGAAGCTCACCACTCACTCTTCCCAGTAATTCATCACTGTCCTCCCACGTGTAACCGATATCCTATCTTCTTTCTGCAAAGCTTAGTTTTGCCTGGTTTGGTGCATTATATAAATGGAATCATCAGGAATTCACTCTTTAGGTGACTGACTTCTTTACTACTCAACATGACTCTGCGAGATTCATGCACAGTGCTGTGTTTACAATGTTCTTACTGCCGGGTAGTGTGATCCTGGGATTACGCCATACTCTGTTGGTCCATTCAGCTGTTGGGTCCTGTTGTTTGAGTTGTATCCTGTTTGGGGCTATTATGTGCAGTGTTGCCATTAACATTCCAATACATGCCTCTTGGTGAAAGTTGTTCATAAGCCTTTTGGGTTGTAGTTGCTGGATTATCGGGTACGCATATGTCATGGATGCTGCCACAAACTTTTCCAAATTACGGCAATTCACAACTCCACCTTCATGGTGATGCTACTTGAAGGCTCCCTGCATGGCACCAGTTACCCAGTCTTCACAGCAAACCACGGAGGTTAAGAGGCTTGCTAAGATCACACTAAGTAACTGCTAGGGTTCCACCCTAGGTGCTTGTCACCTGAAAGCTGGAGCTCTTACTTTTCCATACTCATGCCTCCCAGGTGTTCTGACTCAGTACAGGTACCAAATACACCTTATTCTTAACCAAACTCCCAGGCTCCTATTGAGGGGCTTGTCAGCTTACTCACTCCTACCATTCACTTTGTTCTCTGAAGCTTCTAAAACCAAGTGACAAAAGCTTCAGTTGACTTCTGGGGAACCACACTGTCCTCCTCCTTTTCCTTCTGTCTTTCGGCTGGTTCCTTCTCAGCCCCTCATCCCTGGGCTGCCTCTATTCATCCCTCGGTATGGTGGAGCCATGGCCCAGATGTTTCCACCTCTGGCTCTCAAGCACCTGGTAGGACTGTGCTTGCTGTGCTTCCTGACCTCTCTTGCACTTGAATGGGGCTGTGTGGCTAACTCTGGTCAATGATTGTAAGCAGATGTGACATGCATCCCTTCTGAGCTAGAACATTTCAGTGTCAGACAAAAGCCTCTCCAGAGCCCTCTTCTTCCTCTGCCACCTTTGTCAGCCTGGATCCTGGAGTAAGGAAATATGGAGCCATGCTGACCATCCACCTGCAATGAATGGCATAAACAAGAAGGAAAATTGATATGATAAGCCACTAATATTTGCGAAGATGGGGACTCCTTGTTACTTAGTAAAATCAAGCCCCTTCTAATTGATGCAATGAACCCATTTAGTTTTTTGAATTTAGTTACAACCTATATTTTGACAATTCCCAAATTTTAGCTCTTGGCTGATCCTGAGTCCTGAGTTCCAGACCCAGTTATTCCACCATTTCTCTAAATCTTCTCCCAGGAAATTAATCTGCATCTCAAACTAGACAAGTCTGAATTGGAATTCCTGATTGAGCCTCTCCTCAAACTTGAGCCATCCACAATCTTCTTATCTCAATTAGTAGTAGCTACAATATTCTGAAAAATAATCTGTTCTTTTATTTATGTATAACTGGATCAATTCTTTTATATATATATATAATTGGATCAATATATATATATTGATCCATGTGTGTATATATATATATATGGATCAATTTGCTGTGTGCCTGAAACATTATAAATCAATTGTATTTCAGTTAAAAAATGAAAATTAAAAAATATATATCCAGAATATGACCTTCCTTTGGTTATCTAATTCTAGATACCATGGCTTTTTCAAAAATTCATTCCTCTAGATGTTATTATTTTTAATACCCTTTCTTTGAAATTTTTTCACAATACCCTCTCTCACTCTGCCTCCAACATATATGCCATGACGTTATAGGGTCCTGGTTCTCCTGAGGTGAACCCTTTTCTTTGTAATTCACTGACCATTTTCTCTTTCTCACTTTAGCTTCCTGATCTTCTTGCTATTCTATTTCCATGAGAAAAATCAGTGCTTTTTATGGCTTTAATTTTCATTTTTATCCATGTTTTATAAAATGTGTATATATAACAATGATGATATTGGGAATGATTTGGGGAGGTAAATGGAAGAATATTTCTGTTTTAATAGTTACCATTTTATTTTACTGGGTATTAGACAAAATATAACTAGCACATAAAGGCTGAGATTTCACAGATATTATTGCTTAAATGAAACCAGAAAAATAAGTTTAAGTCAAATTACAGTAAACTATTGAATAAACAATATTATAGAAGAGATGAGAAAGAGGAAAAAAATGTAAGTAGTACACAACTGAAGTTTAGGGAATGTACATGGATCTCAAATAATAAAGGCAGTCAGTTCTCCTCCGTGAATGAACACATGTGATGGCCTCCTGGAGAGTTCCATTTGCCTGGTGGTCCTCCATACCCTTAACATTAATAAATAAATCCCAAATGGATTTCCCCCCAAACCAGTTCCTCTGTTTATTCCATGATGCCACCCTTCTTTGGGGCAAGTCCAACAACTGGGCATCATTTTTTATTCATCTCTTTGTCCCCTTTATTCACTAAATTTTTTTTTTTTTTTGGCCTTTTGCCATTTCTTGGGCCGATCCCGTGGCATATGGAGGTTCCCAGGCTAGGGGTCTAATGGGAGCTGTAGCTGCCGGCCTACACCAGAGCCACAGCAATGCGGGATCCAAGCCACATCTGCGATCTACATCACAGCTCACGGCAACGCCGGATCCTTAACCCGCTGAGCAAGGGCAGGGATCGAACCCGCAACCTCGTGGTTCCTAGTCGGATTCGTTCACCACTGCGCCATGACGGGAACTCCAATTCACTAAATTTTTAAATCCTGAAATGATGGGCACATTGGCCCTTTCCCTTTTATTTTCATTAACATTATCCCAAGCCATGACCGAATTACCTCATACTCAGATCTCTGTAATGACCTCCAAAACCATCCTCCTGACTCCGTCTAAATTCAATTGCATCCTGCCGATGCCCTAAAATCACCATTCCCCATGTTACAAACCTTTGGTGGCTTCCCTGATGGCAAGGTCCAAGATCCCTAACCCTATGCTGATAATAACTGGTATGCATTGCCTTTTCCATGCTCAAGGTCTTGCAGGAATTTTATTTCATCTTCATGACACCCCTACAAGGTGGACACTACAGATGAGGAAACTGAAGTTTAGAGGTTAAATGACCTGGCAAGAGCTGGTAAATGGCAGAGCACGAATTCTATCCTAAAGAGCTTGATGCCAGAATCTTTAATCTAAACTGCCACGCTACACGGCCTATTGACAAAGTTAACATTCTTTCTGATTATGGATCATCTTTGTGTTCTCTGTTCTGTTGCCTTTCTTCTCATTTAAGAGAATCTCATTCTTATCAAGACCCATCTGGGTTTTGATTGTTTATCCCCTCCCCACCCACAACACACACACACACACACACACACACACACACACACACACAATGCAAAAGTTAACTTCTGCTACAATATCTAAATTGTATCCCTTCTTCAGGACCCAGCTCAAGTTCAGGTCCTGGTGTTACAACTAATGCCAGGATTACCACTGGAAGAAATAGACGGCTGTCCTTCCTGATCTAAAATGAATGTACTTGGCTCTAAATTGTCCAGCTTCAGTCCTGACGGGAACCTGGCTCTATGGGCAAATGACTAGAAGAATTCAACATCCCCACCCCATCCTATGAGCAGGAGGACCCTTCAACCCTGAATGAAGAACATTTCAAAGTAATGCAAGTGGATGCAGTTCAAGGCATTGCGTCTCAACTTTTTATGGGCACAGCCCTTTCCAGCTGCCCTTCTTTGTGTTCAACAGGCATTCAGTAATCATAACAACACAGACTGATTTCCAAACAGTTCAGAGACCAAGAGTCAGGCCTGAATCCTGCCCAGAGAAATCATGGCCTTAGGGAGAATTTGGACCCCAGGATTTGTTCACTCATCTTTTAAATGAGTCTATTCAGTCCTTGAGTTGCTGTCCACAGAGAGGCCAGAAAAGGAATAGAGCTGCTAAAGCTAAACTGTCTCTTCTGTTCTTTTTGAACAATAAAAGAACACCGAAACAAATAAAACAATCCTTAGAATTAGGCAGAAACTTAGACATCATCAAGTCCCACCTCTTCATTTCAGAGATGACAAAACTGAGGCTCGGATAGAGTGACCCAGACAGGATCACATAATCAGTGATAGTTAGCATCAGATCCAAGATTGGAATCCAGGACATTGAGGCAAGTGCAGTTTTTATTTTATTCTAATAACCGTGTTTTTTAATTTTTAAAGTTTTTGAAATTTTTTTTTGTCTTTTTGTCTTTTGAGGGCCACACCTGTGGCATATGGAGGTTCCCAGGTTAGGGGTCTAATTGGAGCTGTAGCTGCCGGCCTACACCACAGCCACAGCAACACCAGATCCTTAACCCACTGAGCGAGGCTGGGGATCAAACCCACAACCTCATGGTTCCTAGTCGGATTCATTTCCACTGTGCCAAGACGGGAACTCCTAAAGTTTTTAAAATATTTTGCCTGCCTCCACAGCATTTTGAGCTCCCCGGGCAGGGATCAGATCCAAGCCACAGTTGTGGCCTCTGTCACAGCTGCAGCAAAGCTGGATCCTTAACCCACTGTGCTGGGCTGGGGATGGAACCTTCACCCCAGGGCTCCAGAGATGCCACCAATCCTGTTGCACCACAGTGGAAACTCCCCCAGTGCAGCTTTTAAATCTCAGGTCTCTTACTAAGGTTATAGCCTTGAAAACATGGACAAATCATTTTTTTCTAGAATTCAATTTTCTTCTTCTTCTTATTTTTTCCTTTTTAGGGCCATACCTGTGGCATATGGAAATTTCTGGCGGGGTTCAAATCAGAGCTGCAGCTGCTGGCCTATGCCACAGCCACAGCAACGCCAGATCCAAGGCGAGTCTGCAAGCTACACTGCAGCTTGGGGCAATGCCAGATCCTTAACCGACTGAGCGAGGCCAGGGATCGACTCTGTATCCTCACGGATACCATTAGGGTTCTAAACCCCGCTGAGCCACGGTGGGAACTCCCAATTTTTTTTGAATTCTGCAATGAGGCTAATATTAATGACTATACTAATTTTGAAGCTTTGTTACTAAGAACCAAGTCAAGTCAAGTGAAAAACGTACCTAGGAAGCATTTAGCACATACTAGTTGCCCAGCAGATGTTTGTTTATTCGCCCAAATGGTTGTCAGTGGACATCCAGGAAGAATCTAGAAAAGACATATTTTCATAAGATGATTAAAACATTAAAAATCTAATCACAAAGTTCCAAAAATCTGAGAAACCTTTGAAATCAGGGTGGGGAGATGGGAGGCAGCAGTGAGGGGGCGAGCTGTTTAATGGTAAAGGTGTCTCAGTTTGTTTGTTAAAGGAAAAGGGGTGTGTCAGCTGGGTGACTCATGAAACACTAATTAAATTTTTTACTCTTTTTATCCCAGTAAAACAAACAAATCACTTTTGGTTTTTTGAGCTTTCAGGAGACCCAGGAAAATAATTACTTGTGTCGAACATTAATTACTTTCAAAATTAGTTTTAAGTTTTTAATTCCGGCTTTGTTCTTCAGGATGTGAAAGAAGTGTTATAGCCAAGTCTTATGGGGGTGCAGTGGTGACCCCTAACCAGGCAGGAAGAAGCAAAGCTGAGGGAGTGGTTCCCCAAACTCCCATGCCACCAAGTTCAGACCTCAGCCTCCTGGCTGGGGCTCTGTGTAGGACATGGCCAGCACTGTGCCTGGTCCCAAGGCTGTGACATCACACACACACTCCCTCTCTCTCTCTCTGTCTCTCTCTCTCTTTCTCTCCTTAACTTGCTGGAGTCCTTGGAAGACAATTTCTCCAAGTGCCTCTTACCACCCCTGTCCGCTTGCTCTGAAGCCTGTAAGACTGTAAGGCTTAGATGGGGGCTCTGAGTATTGATATAAAACAATCAGGAAACTCTGATCTCGCAAAATATTTTGAGCCTTTTAATTACGAAACATGTATATGCTTAAAAGTACAGAATATCATTTAACAGCCACCCATACACCAACCAGATTGGACACATGTTCAGTGTTCATTTTTTTCTCTATCAATTTAGAAAGGGATTTTAAACAAAAAATGTACAGATATAATTGAACGCCCCCAAACTATTTTTTCTCCCTCCTCAAAGATATCACTGTCTTGAAGTTGGATTTTATCTTTATACTACATAGTGTATATTTGTACTATGTATGTATTCACAAAAATATATAATTACATTAATTTGTTCTTGAATTTTTTTGATTTTTTAAAATTGAAGTATAGTTGATTTTAAATGTTTCAGGTATACAGCAAAGAGATTCAGTTATATATACACATATTCTTTTTTAGATTCTTTTCATTATAGGTTAATACAAGATATTGACTATAGTTCCCTGTTCTACACAATAGGTCCTTGTTGTTTATCTAGTATATGTTAATCCCATCTCCTAATTTATCCCCCACCCCCGCCACTTTCCTCTTTGATAACCAGAAGTTTGTTTTCTATGTCCGAGAGTCTATTTCTATTTTGTAAATAAGTTCATTTGTATCATTTTTGGCACTTCTTCAAAATTTTATTTCCATTTATTATTGTGGTATGAGCACTTAACATAAGATCTACCCTCCTAACAAACTGCTCAGTGGACAATACAGTATTGTTAACTCTAGGCATGATGGGCCACAAGGCTGTAGAACTCATTCATCTTGTATAACAAACTTGCACCTGTTTAACAGTGTCTTCCTACATCTCCCTCCCATCACCAAGCCCCTAGAAACCACAATCTTACTCTCTGATTCTATGGGATTGACTATCTTGGACATTAGTATCTTTTTTTTTTTTTTTAGATTCCACATATAAGTGACATCATATGATATTTGTATTTCTCTGTCTGACTTACTTCACCTAGTCTGATAATCTCCAGTCATATCCATGTTGCTGCAACTGGCATTATTTCATTCTTGTTTATGGTTGAGTAATATTCCATTGTGTATATACATCACATCTTCTTTATCCTTTCATCTGTCAATGAACGTTTAGGTTGCTTCCATGTCTTGGCTGCTGTAAATAGTGCTATTCTTTATATTGGGGTACATGTATCTTTTCTATTTAGCATTTTCATCTTTTCCAGATAAACGCCCAGGAGTGGGATTGCCAGATCATATGATAGCTCTATATTTAGTTTTTTTAAATTTGTTCTTGAATTTTATATAAATCATACCATCTACATATGTATTTTTGCAACTTGTTCTTTTTACTCAACATCATGTTTTTGAGATGTATATATGCTGATACATTTAAATCTAGTTCATTTTATTTAAATTTTTTACTAGAAAATAGTTTTATTGTCTGAATAGAGTATACTTTATCCATTACACTATTGATAGACATTTAGCTTGTTTGCAATTTTTCGTGATTACTATAAGATTGCATGAATATCCTAGATCATATCTGCTTGTGAACATTTGAAAGATTTTCTCTAGAATATACATCTAGAAGTCAATTTCTGGATCATAAAGCATGTATATCTTCAGCTTTACTAGGTATTGACAAATCCTTCTCCAAACAGACAGCATTAATTTATACTCCAATCTCCAGTTTATGACAATTCTTGTTTCTCAGTGCTTGCTACATTGAGACTGGAAAACACTTTTTTTTTTCCTTTAGAAGTTAGTCCTTGACCACTAGTTTGCCACCATCTGTATTTTGGGTGACCTGATTTACCAAGAGGCCTGTTACCTTCCATGACTAATTGTGTAAGTAAGTGTTTATAACGGAATAAATTAATTTTTGATATCTCTTCCTTTTACTAACAAGTTTCCGCATTTAACACTGTTCATTGGTTGTTTGAATTTCCTCTTCTGTAGATTTTTAAAATGTGGGTTATTTTTTTATTTTGTGCATTATTTTTATACAATTTTAAAAGTTATTATCCATTTACTGTCATTACAAAACATTGGCTGTGTTCCTCCCGTTGTCCTTGAGCCTGTCTTACACCCAATAGTTTGTACCTCACACTCCCCAATTCCTATATTGCCCCTTCCTCCCCCACTGGTAACCACTACTCTATTTTCCCTGTGAGTCTGCTTTTTTATTATATTCACTGGTTTGCTCTATTTTTTGATTCCACATATAAGTGATATCATACAATATTTGTCTTTCTCTGTTTGACTTATTTCATTTAGCATAATGCCCTCCAAGTCCATCCATGTTGCTGCAAAAGGCAAAAATTCATCCTTTTTCACAGATGAATAGTATTCCATTGTATATATACCTCATCTTCTTTACCCATTCATCTGTTAATGAACACTTAGGATGCTTCCATTTCTTGGCAATTGTAAATAATGCTGCTATGAACACCGGGGTGCATGTATCTTTGTGGGTTTTTTTGTTTAGTTTTTTGGTTTTTTTGGCTGTTGTTTTGCTTTTTTTTTTTTTTTTGGCCACACTCAAGGCATATGGAAGTTCCTATGCCAGGGATCAAGCCTGAGGCAGAGCAGTGACCTGAGCCATTGCAGTGACAACACTTGAAATGTAACCTGCTGAGCCACATGGGAACTCCTGGGGTGCATGTATCTTTTCAAATAAGTAGGGTTTTGTTTTGCTTTGTTTTTTTCAGATATACACCCAGGAGTAGAATTTCTGGGTCATACAGTAGTTCTATTTTTAGCTTCATGAGAAACCTCCCTACTGTTTTCCATGGTGGCTGCACCAATTATATTACTACCAACAGTGTACAAGGGTTCCCTTTTTTCTACATCCTCATCAACATTTGATATTTTTGATAGCAGCCATTCTGACAGGTGTGAGGTGATATCTCCTTGTGTTTTGTTTTTTTTTTAAGGGCTGCACCAAGGCATATGAAGTTCCCAGGCTAGGGGTCTAATCAGGGCTGCAGCTGCCAGCCTATGCCACAGCCACACCACCACCAGATCTGAGCATCATCTGTGACCTACAACACAGCTCTTGGAAACTCTGGATTCTTAACCCATTGAGCAGGGCCAGGGGTCAAACCCGTATCCTCATGGGTACTAGTCGGGTTCCTTACTGCTTAACCACAGCAGGAACTCCTCCTCATAGTTTTGATTTGCATTTTCCTGATGAGTAGCAATGTTGAGCATTTTTTCATGTGCCTGTTGGTCATCTGCATTTCCTCTTTGGAAAAATGTCTATTCAGTTCTTCTGCCCATTTTTCAATGAGGTTGTTTGCCTTTTTGATGTTGAGTTGTATGAGCTTTTTATATATGTTGGATATCAATCTCATCAGTCACATTCCTTGCAAATATTTTCTTCTACTCAGTAGGTTGTCTTTTCATTTCATCAATGGTTTGCTTTGCTGTGCAAACACCTGTAAGTTTAATTAGGTCCCATTTGTTTATTTTTGCTTTTTCTCCCCTTTCCTTTAGGAGATAGGTCTTAAAAACAAATTGCTGCAATTTCTGTCAAAGGGCATTCTACATATGTTTCTCTTTTCAAGTTTGATAGTGTCCAGTCTTACATTTAGGTCTTTAATCCATCTTGAGTTTATTTTTGCGTATGGTGTGAGAGAATATACAGTGCTGGGAAAACTGGACAGGTACATGTTAAAGAGTGAAACTAGAACATTCTCTAACACCATATGCAAAGCTCAACTTCTGTGGATTTCTTTTCACATCCTTTGCCAATCTCTCTCTTAGTTTCTTAAAACATGTTTGTAGAAAAATATTTTTAATATTCTGGAAACGAATTCCTTGTTGACTATGCGATATTGATTTCCATGTTCCTGAACTCTCCTTTATTTCTATCGGGCAGACTTGAATGTGAAGCAGCCATGGGTAAAGCCCTCATGTTTAGAGTTGCCCAGGCCCAATTTGTGATGGGAAACCAAATTGAATCCGTAAAGCAATATGGTGGAGGGGTGGGAATACAAAAGCTCTAGTTTCTAGATGCACCTTGACCCTTGATTAGCTAAGGATCCTCAGACCTCTTTTTCTTCATCTGTAAAATGATAATATTACTGCCAGCCTCCAAGGCTTTTGTGAAAAGCAAATAAGATTCATAAAATCGCCTTTGAAAATGCTGCGCAAATGCTAGCTGTTATGAATAGCAGCAGCTCAAACATAAGGTTATCTTATTAGTCTGCTGTGCTGCTGTCACACAATACCATGGACTGGGCGCCTGACACAATAGAAATTTATTTTCCTACTGTTCTGGAGGTTAGAAGTTCAAGATCAAGGGCCAGCATCGTTGGTTTCTGGTGAGCATTTTCTTCCTGGATGGTAGACTCCTGCTTTCTTGAAGGGTGCTGGAGAGAGCCTTTGGGTCTCATTCTCTTCTCACAAGGGGACCAGCCCTATCAGATGAGGGCCTCACCCTATGTCCCCTTTACTTCCTCCTCAAATACCCAAGTGTGGCTACATTGGGGGGTAGGGTGTCAACATAAGAATTTGGGGGAGACACAATTCAGTCCAAAGCAGTCACAATACATTGGTATTCGCTCATTTATTTCCAAGTGGAACTTGAGTTTCTTAATCTTTCATCAGCACTTGGGGATCTAGATGGAAGCATCCTTGATTTTGCAGAGTTATTACAAGTATTACTGTTAACAAACTAAGGGGTGACCATTTATTCCTGTGACTATCATTCCAAAGGGACAAACGCTGATGGTCACTATTTTTCCAATAACATACTCACTTAAAACTGACTGAGTAAAGAGACTAGACCAGAACTGACCAATAGAACTTTCCGTCATGTAGTAAATGGTTTGTAAGATCTATACTGTCTAAAACAACAACGTCCTATTGTATAGTGACGGGAACTCCAACTAATTAATTTTAAAATTAAAAAAAAATCTATACTGTCTAATACACTAGCCACTAGGCTCATATTGGCTACTGGGCCTTTGCAAGTGAGTGGAATGATGGAAGAAGAAATTGTACTTAATTTAATAATGTGAAGTTTAAGAGTCACATGTAGGTAGTGGCTCCTGCATCAGGCAGTACAGGTCTGGACCTGCTTCCCTGTCATGAGTACCAATTCCAGCAGCTGATATTTCCTTTTTTATTGTGTGGTCTTAGATCCCAGACTCTGCAGGAGATAGTGCCTGGTGTCTCCTCTATCAGGAATATCTGATGAACAAAAACAAAAATAAGAGAGACCAAAAAGAAGAGGCTCCTATAAGAATTCCAAACTGGGGGGAAAAAAATTAAAAATTAAAGGTGATCCCGTCATGGCGCAGCAGAAACAAATCCGACTAGGAACCATGAGGTTTTGGGTTCGATCCCTGGACTTGTTCAGTGGGTTAAGGATCTGGTATTGCCATGAGCTGTGGTGTAGGTTGCAGACGTGGCTCAGATATGATATTGCTGTGGCTGTGGTGTAGACTGGCAGCTGTATCTCTGATTCGACCCCTAGCCTGGGAACCTTCATATGCCGCGAGAGCAGCCCTAAAAAGCAAAAAAATAAAATAAAACATTTTAAAAATTGGTGCCCATTTTGGCTCAGTGGAAATGAACCCAACTAGTATCTATGAGGACATGGGTTTTATCCCATTTGGTGGGTTAAGGATTCTGCATTTCCATGAGCTGTGGTATAGGTTGCAGATGCAGCTCAAATCTGGTCTTGCTGTGGCTATGGCTGTGTCTGTGGCCGGCAGCTGCAGCTCCGATTTGACCCTTGGCTTGGGAACCTCCAAATGCCACGGATGCAGCCCTAACAAGATGGAAAAAAAAAAAAAAAGGTCCAAACTGGGGAATGGGTATGAGTATCAGAGAATGAAGTCAGGAGTGTGAAGCAAGGAAGGGAAAAATTCTGAGGGAATACTCGCACAAAAACTGCAGCACTGGCATATGCTTCAAAGGTCAAGCATTTGGAAAACATCAAGTTTTTACCTTTCCCATTTTTCTTTCACTTTCAGGAAATCTGAGAAATAATCCTTAATGGTAGAGGGTTTCTAGATTTATGATGGAGAGGTCCCCTTGCAACCAGGCTGAACTAAAATTCAGCACGCCTGAAATGAGAAGAGAAAAAAAGCCGCCACTTGTTACTTCAAAAGGTTTCCACTTTTAAAATGATTTTCCCTGGGTCCCAAATAAGAGTAGTTCACAGAAGGGGATCTGGGAGCACAGACAATTCAATTACCAGCCAGACTGTGAAACCTGCCATCACTGGCCCCCATCTCTTATTAGGGTTATCCCAGGGAATAACAAATTCAAGTTCCCAGAGCTTCGGAAACCAAGAGCAGTTAGTTCAAATAAGCAAGGTCCCCTCGGCTTGTCATTAGGAGGGAAGGATATCACAGATTCACGCAGGCCATGATTCTGAGTGGTTTGTCAGAGCAGAAGAGAGACTGGGAAAAACCTGCCCTGAAAAAGCAGGTTGGAAGATTACAGCTTTTCCACCAGTGTTGAGAATCTTGAAAGCTACTTCTCCAGACTCCGAATCTGAACCCCTCAACCACCAACTCATCTCTCTGGCCACTCACGCGTTCCCAAACTGTAATCAGTGTGTTTGTGATTTAGCAAATGCCTTTGTGTGCAATATGGGCATTCAAATGATAAGACCTCTTGTGTTCACATCAATAGGCCAAACCCATATGTACATTTTAGCTCAGAAAAAGCTTTCCTTCCCCCCACCCCCACCCTGTAATGGCCTTTAACATCTGTGCCAGTAACCACGAAGCCAGGACTAAATGTCCCAGAGCTTTGAGTAGGGAGGTGAGACAGGGGCCACGGCGCGGTGGATACCTTCATACAACTTGCCAGAATCTTAAAGGCTGGGAGGTGCCTGAGGAAACCACATCCCCCAAAGTCATTGGTGACTTCCCTCATCCACTCCTGCATTCAAGGCACAGACTCATCTGTGCCCTTGCTCTGTATCTTGCTGGCCCACCTGGTCCTCCAAAATGATGTCAGGATCCAGATTTTCACGGGGACAAAATCTGGGTTCACCCAAGAGAGACACAAAACAGGAAGAATCCCAAAGCCTTTTCGAAAGTCTTCTAGGAGTTCCCATTGTGGCTTGGTGGTAACCAACCCGCTTAGTATCCATGAGGATGTGGGCTCAATCCCTGGCCTCACTCAGTGGGGTAAGAACCTGGCATTGCCGTGAGCTGTGGTGTAGGTCGTAGAGGCAGCTTGGATCTGGTGTTGCTGTATCTGTGGCATAGGCCAGCAGCTGTAGCTCCAATTCGACCTGGAAACTTCCAGATGTCACAGATGCAGCCCTAAAAAAAGAAAAAAAATTCTTCAAACCCTGTTATGCACCCTGTGGGCCCAGTTGCTATTGTTATTCCTTACAATCCATACCGGCCTCCTGTCTAAGAATCAGGATAATAGGCAAATATGGTGGAGAAACCTGCAGTGAACAATGCACTTGGTTGGGAATGGGTCCTGAGGCCACTCCACCCAGCCCTCACTTGGCCTTGGGAACATCCCTGAGCCTCTCCCAGCCTCTCATTCTCATCCTTACTGTGAGGATAATAATAGCAACAGACCTATTATCAGGATATCTGAAAGGGGATTCTCCTTAAAGGACCACCATGGCTCCAGTGGTCCTGACTCAGATTCCCCGTATCTGTTCAAACTCCCATCAAGGAGACAGGGAGCCCTGGCTTTCTCACCCCCCAGCTCTCACCCAAGCTTAGTAACAACAGATCATAATAGGTTTAACACTCTCCAGGGTGGCACTGGGGCATGTCTTGCACCTATAAATTTGAAAAAGGAAATTTAAAAAAAAGTCTCACTTGGGCTATAACACAGGATAGGCAGAGAAGAATCCAAGAGCCCAGCTGGGCACCTTCTGCATTGCTCCAGATTCCCTTTACCAACGGGCTTTTCAAATGAGAGTGTGGGCCCCTCGGAAGGTCCCGCCTCACAGGGCCCAGTGCTTCTTCAGGAGTTACAGTGAATCCTTATCTCATTCTTAGAATAAGCCCCCGCCCCCACCATGCCAATCCACAAAACCATGCTCTCCTCCCGGCACCTCCAGATGTGTCTTCTTGACCTTGTTGCTCTCCAGGTAACAAGCAGACAGCAGGGGAAGGTAGAAGGGACTGGGCCTTACTTTTTTTTTTTTTTTTTTGTCTTTTTAGGGCTGCACCCATGGCATATGAAGGGTCCCAGGCTAGGGGTCAAATAGGAGCTGTAGCTTCCGCCCTATGCCACAGCCACAGCAACACAGGATCCAAGCTGCATCTGCAACCTACACCACAGCTCACGGTAACCCTGGATCCTTAACCCACTGAGCAAGGCCAGAGATCAAACCCACAACCTCATGGTTCCTTGTCGGATTCGTTTCCACTGCACCACGACGGGAACTCCCAGACCTTACAGTTTAAGATCAGGGGCTGTTTTGTCTTTGGAAGACTTGGCCTCTGTCCTCTTATCACAGGCTTTGCGGGTGGCTGACCGACGGCTCACTTGCTTGGTGATTTTTCCTGGAGGTTCCTAAGCCTGTGCAGGGCCTGCTAGTGAACGTGGTAGAAATCCTGCCTGTGCCTGAGCAGGACTGTGTCCACCTACTGGTGAGAAACAGGAAGAGACCCTCAGAAGGAGCCCAGCCAGGCAGCGCTAACGCCTGGCAGGAAACAGTCCGGAAAAATCGGCCCTGGGATCATCAGAAGAAAGAGAAACCCAGACAAAGAAAGGCATTTTGAAAACCAAAGCTGGCAGGTTTGGGGGCAGAATTTGCTTCAAAGCAGCATTGCACAGGGGAGGTTTTGAAGGAATTCTTTGCAGAAAGGCCTGGATTTTAAAACATCAGCGTCAAATGTAAAATTTTTTAAAAAAAGAATGGTATGGGAAACTCAAGTAACATAAAATAATAATGGGTTTTAGAAAAACTGATCCGATTGTCTCCTTAGATTTTCTTTTTAATCAGATACAAATTGGATATAACTGCTTTTCTGGCAGTCTGGCCACCCAGAATGATTCACGACCCGGTCCTAAGGACCCAGTTCACAGCCTCAATGTGTATTTACCCCAGTCGTTATGTCCCTACGGCCTGCAGGCAAGGCTGCTCCCAATGGCAGCACTGCAAGTGGGAGACAGAGCTGTTTCCCCCCACGCATATGTTGATAGGCAGAAAAGCAAGCGGACAGCCCTGCTCTGTGCAAGCTGTCCTATTGAAGCCTCATTTCCTGTCAATCTTCCTTTTTTTTTCCCCACGAAGCTTTAATTTTTTTTGCCACAGCACTTTCTACATTTTAGTTTCCTGCAAACCTCAGGAAATAGACTGAAATTAATATCGTCAGATGCTTCTAAAAGTGCTGGCTTGGCGGCATTGCAGAACGCTTTAGGATGCCATTTTGGGATTAAAATATACCAGTTATGCCCCCATTGTTTGTAGGAGAGATCTGTGAAAGGGATTGTGTCTGGGATCGGAGCGAATGGAAAGGCAGGTTTTAAAACATGCGAACGGAGACCCACAATTGCAGACCAGGCGAAGGCAGCAGGTAAGCAAACTGGAAGAGGAGGGGCAGACACCCAGCGCCAGATCCCTGTGTTTCCCCAGCGCCCATCAGCGGTGAAAACTGAGGCCAAGACACCTCCCTCTTGTTTTCCCCACAGAGCCTGCAGGCATTGGGTAAGACATCCGCGTCTTAGTGCCTCCAGATCTGACTCCAGAGAGAAGCATAATGTGTCATGAAAAATAAGAAGGGGTGGAGAGATCTTTTATTAGCTATGCATTTTGTAACAGCAACGACTTGAGGAGGAAGCCACCAAATGCTAGCTTTTCTCATGGTGCTGGCCCTGAAGAGCCCAGGCGGGATGCGGACAATTTAATTCCAAGTGCCCGCTGTGCCCTGACGTCCAGCAGATCCCCGCCTTTCCAGATTGCAGTTCCTCTGTCAGTCTAACGGGAAGAGAGGAGCCTTCCCCTCCTGCCTGAGCAAGGACATCGCAATGAGAAACTCCCAACAACGATGCAAACATGCTCTGGGTTCTTGAGGGGGAGAGTGTGACATGAATCGAAGTTATTTTTATTATTGTTGGCTTCTGCATCTATGACTTCCTAAGAGTGTTAGATGAGGCCACGCTATTTCAGCAGTCTCGAAAAGTCTGTGTAAAATCTTTGTAATATTGAAGAATACTTACATTCTTTGGGTTTTATTTGCCTTTGGGATCAGTCAACCGAAACTCCGTCTAAACCACACAGCCTATATCCAATCAGTGCCAGAGACCCAGTGATGGCAGAGCCAACTCCTTTTCCTGTCTGCACCCCTGGTTCAAATCCTCACCACCTTCCCTCTCTTTCTCTCCAAGTCCAACAGCTACATAAACTGGCTTTTCTGCTCCGGGATCTCACTATTCAGCCAGCCTCCACCTTGCCTGCTGCCATCTTCCTAATGTGTTACTCTAGTCAGGAAACCTCAATGGTCCTTGAGAGATTTTCTAAGAAAACGTCTATCTTATAAAGGAGGACACCATTTTCAGAAAAGCTTAGGGGATCCCCTCGAGTCACCCTGCTGGATAGGGGTAGAGCTGAACTGAAAGCTGGACTAGATCACAAGATCCCAGGTCTTTACTGTGGCTTACCGTGTCCAACGATTCAGCCAGACTAGAAGCACAGCCCCTAATCCTGAGTCCACATACACTGTCACTCATGAGCATTTATGGGTTCCCCACAACATACAGAATAAATTCAAGCACTGGACCACTCTATGCACCTTCATATAAGAGAATTGTGACTCAAGAGGCTTAAAGATTGGGGTTCCCTTTTTTCATGTAATGGGAAGTCAGGAGGTGGGCCTTCCAAAACGGATGCTGCTGCTTCGTGACGTCATCATGGATACAGGTTCCTTCTCATGTCCTTTCTGCCCTTCCAAGCCTGGGCCTTTGCTGTGTGGCCCCAGGGTGCCTGCTCCACTTCTGAGCCTCAAATTCACATTCTAGACAGGGAGAAGGAGAGGGGAGCAAGGGCAAAAGGCAGGGACCAGGTGACTCCCTTTTCATCAGTCACCCAAGAGCTTTCCCAGAAACCTCATGACTTCCAGTAACCTGTTGAAGGTGAGCATTAAGTCATGTGCTACCCCTCTAGCTGCAAGTGGGCCAAAGAACTTCATAGGTTTAAAGGGACATTATACCACTTTGAACAAAAATTGAGGTTCTGTTAGTAAGGATAAAGAGGAGCAGGAATACTGAACAGAGAGCTGGAAACCTCAGCCCCACAGAGTTTAGTGTTGACTTTCAGTTACCATATAGTCCCACTCCAGCTGAAATTTCTAGTCCTACTTCTTCCTGCCCTGGCCACTCGCTCCATAGCCCGGGCCCCCCAGGGCTCCCCATGCCCTCCCAAGGAGGGGGGGTGCTTTTCCACCCTGCTGCTTTTACATACCCCGTTGCCCATCATTTCTATAAAACCCAAATGAAACATCACTTCGTGTTTCCTAATGCTTGCGGTCAAAATTAACCTCCAACTTTTCCATTCTCCCATAACATATTGTATTTATCTCTATTAAAGCACTAATCACATCCCTCTGAAATATAATTTGCCGTGCACATATCTGCCTCATTCAGCAGAATGTAAGCTTCAAAAGAGCGAGGACCCTTATCTCCATATCCAGTATGATGTTTAAAATGCCATGTGGGAGTTCCTGTCGTGGCGCAGTGGTTAATGAATCCGACTAGGAACCATGAGGTTGCAGGTTCGGTCCCTGCCCTTGCTCAGTGGGTTAACGATCCAGCGTTGCCGTGAGCTATGGTGTAGGTTGCAGACATGTCTCGGATCCCGCGTTGCTGTGGCTCTGGCGTAGGCCGGCGGCTACAGCTCCGATTGGACCCCTAGCCTGGGAACCTCCATATGCCGCGGGAGTGGCCCAAGAAATAGCAAAAAGACAATAAAAAAATAAATAAATAAAAATAAAATGCTATGTGTTCCATTGTAAACACCTGTGTTTATAGCTGGGATGAATTTTTTTCATGTTGTAGGCATGGCTAATGATGGACCAAAAAAGAGCATCTCATAAAGCCGTGTAAGCAAAAATGTTGTGACCTCCTATCTCCCTGGAATAGTCTGGTACTGCCCTCTTTGGAGGCAGGAGGATGAATTTTGGAATTCCCTTCCAGCCTGCGCGCTCTACGATGGTGTTAACACCCAAAGTATCAGGACCCTGCAGTGTCAGTGACTGATGGTTTGCTCTGCGTTCTTCAAGCTCTAAACACATTAGGGTGACATGAACAACAATTTCTTTGGCCTTTTGATCTGAACCTGAGCCTCATGAGACTGCCGAGTTTTTCTGCCTGCCCCTGTTTTAGTTTCCAGGCTGAATCTCCAGCTATTTTCTATGTCATCTCACCACCATCTCCACCACTGGGATTCACTCTCCAACCTTCTCCACTTGGCTCTGTGCCTCGAGGTGCCCACTCTGTGGGATTCACTTCCAAGTCCTGCTTCCTTCTGACTTCCAGTTGGATTTAACCATTAGGGTCACCAAAAAGAGATGAGAGAGAGGTGGGAGTGCTTCTCTCAGTGTTCCCTTTCTGCTTCAGGGCTGGGTTCTGGCCTCGGTGGCATCCCATCCCTCCAGGACTCAGCTCTAGCTAGGTGGCCCGGCCCCCTGGTCTTTGGGTCACGAAGGTTCCCTGTACACAGGCCCCTCCCTCACTCATTACCATGGCTAGAGGCTGGTAATTGCCTTAAGCACTGTTTTGCTTCCCCAGCGTCTCGCATTCACCTCACAGGCTGCTGTAACCCTGCCCATCCTCTCTACACAGTCTGTGAAATTTCATCCCATCTTATTTTATGCCAGGATACAGACTGGCCTGGCAGCCAAGGTTCTTGCTCCATAACCTTCATCGAAAGTCTTCAAGATAATAAGTACTATTCAGAATGCTGAACTGGCTCCACAAACACACCATCTCGGACAGTCTCCAGAGAGGCCCTGGCTGGTGTTTCCCGCCTCTCTGCAGACTGAGTGAATCTTCACCAGAAACCCAGATGTCTGTTTGTTCCCACAACTGCACTACACGGGCACCTTCCAGAATAAGCCTCCTTCTGTGCCGCAAAAACCACACTCAGTCCTGTCTAATTGAATTGCGTATGGTTGGGGAGGTGGGGAGAGGGGTAGGGATCAGGGCCCTGTGGATATTAACGTCTCTGATTAATTGCATCTAGAACCAAATAAATTAAAGAATGCTTCCCCAAAGACCTCATCCCTCTGCAGAGTTGAAAGGTTTGCATATAGAAAGAGCTGATTTAACAAACATCAGACAGTTTCACCATGAACTCAGAACAAACCCTTTTCTGCTTTGTGTGCTCTGGATGTGCAAACTCGCCCCAAGATGGGCACCCGAGAACCTTAGCCTCAAGCCGGTAGAGGGCAGAGGCATTTGACTTGTGTGTGTCTCTCTCTCAATCTTGCCTTCCTTTCTTCTTTGCCTTCCCCACAATCTCTCTTTTCCTTTTCCTTCTCCTTCCTTCCTTCCCTCACTACCTCCTCCCTCCCTTCCATCCATCCATTCATTCTTTCTTCTGAAAAAGGACCGTAGTACCCTAAAAGGATACCACTAAAACACTTGGACATAGAAAACGATGAAGAAATGTGCACTTGAGAGTGACTAATTTGAGGTCAGGGCTGTCTTCCTCCTTGAGGCCAGCTGAACATAGTTTGCCTAAAATGACAAGAGTTCCTCTTTGGCCTTGCTTCCCTTCCCTTTATTTGGGCCTGATTCAAAAACCCGGAGACTTCGTGTAGCTCGTATTTTTCTCCTGTGCCCTCACCTTTTCCCTTCTGCCCCTTTTCCCTGCCCACGACAGCAATTACTGTTGCACTGGGAGCCTGGATCAGATATGGATGAAAAAAGCAAGTCTTGCCTTGGAAAGCAGAAGACAAAAGGAAATGAATGCTTCAATTTCTGCTTCCTTCAGGCATATTAAAGCAGACTATCACTGGAAAAAATCTATGAGATATATTGTTAAATTCAAAGATGATATAGTTGCAGAATAACATATATCATGTGTGTTATTCCATTTATGCATTTGTGCAGAGTGCTTGTTGTTTCGTACGTACATAAACACACAACAAAAGACACATCTTCTAATAGCAGTTAACACTGGGAGTAGATGTAGGGCGAGGGTTGGTAAAGGAAGGTGTTCACATTGTACTCACCCTGCTTCTACAATATTTGGTTTTATAAAACGAGATTATCTTTAGGTTTTGCTTACAGAAGTAATAGATGGATTCAATCACAAACAGTGAATTCTTTACATTTTTTTTAGATCTTTTCTTTTCCTTCTGTTCTACAAGAAAGAACCAAATTATTTTCTCAAAGTTTTTAAAAAAATTGAGTTCTTCACTTGAAATACATTCTCTGTCATTTCAGCGTGTCATTGTGCTTCCTGATCGTGATTTAAAATAGGTTGTAATGAATCATCTTCCACAGCAAGTTTGACTAAGTCAAGTAAAAATGGTTCAAAGGAAATCAAAATTATGAATTAATCTCCTCCTCTATTATCACAATTATGCCTCTCCTATTGAGTTTTATTGCTCGTGTTCTGGGAGATGGAACACGAGCGAGGAATGAGGACGCCCTGGGTGTCAGGGGCTCTAGTTTAACTGGGGCAACATGTGTCAGGCCTGAGCCCTGTCCCTTCCTGCTCCAGCAGAGGTCCGTTATGACTCTCCTGCCCCACCAGCCACAGCAAACGCTCCTTTTTCGGAGCATCTGTATCTCCCCATCATGTTCAGCTTCTCTCGGGAGCTTATACTGGTGTCCCTGAAGTCTCGCGAGACCATGACAGGCTCCTCAAAGACAGAAGGTAGATCTTATTCGTTTCTGCAGTGCCAGAGCCTGCACTGAGTGCCTGACATGAAGTTGGTGCTCGATAAACAGTTGTCATGAGAGCATCTGCCTAAATGAACTGATGTTTGGCTGAATCAAACCATGTGTCCGCTCTGTGTCTTCAGCTGCATTGGAAGGTACTTGAGGACGGGGGCCTGTGTCTTAAATCTTCTGCATCCCTTTATAGTGCCTTGAGAAAAATAAGCAATCAACAAGTATTTGTTGATTGATTTCTCCTATTTTATTTTTTTTATTTTCCTGTTTTAAAGGATAATAATAATAACAAAAAATAATCACAGGAGTTCCCACTGTGCCACAGCAGGATCCGCAGCATCTCTGCAGCGCCAGGATGCAGGTTTGATCCCTGGCACAGTGGGTTAAAGGACTTGGTGTTGCCACAGCTGTGGCCTAGGTCACAACTGTGGCTCAGACTTGATCCCTGGCCCCAGAACGCCATATGCCATGGGCAGCCAAAAAAGAAAATAAAAAGTCCCAGAGATTTATAGCTTGATTTTTTTTTTTTTTTTTTTTTTTTGCCAGCCTATTGACAAGCAAGGGGAAGAGAAGTATTTTTCCTCTCATTTGGTAGATAACTCAAATGAGGCACAGAAAGGTGAGTGGATTTGACAAATGGGGAGAATGGAAATGCACCTCCTGACCTTTGCGGGCTATTTCTTTGCGGACCTCTCTGGCCCCCTCAAGAACCCAGTATTTTCTGACTGTGGACTTTTTCTTCCCATCAGGGAGCAGCCAAAGCACAGTAGACAGTCCATTGCGGAGCAATCTCTGAATTTCAGGTAGTTAAAGTAGAAAGTGGCACTTCATAATTAGATGGTAATAGCATAATTATTTAAAGGTGCCTTATAATTACATCCCTCCTCCCCAAGCTCCTTCAGCTCCTTCAACTGGGATCTCTGGTTCCTGTCCCCTTTCGGTCTTGTATCAGTGCAATGTCACTGGGCCAGCATTGCTTACCAGGGATGGCTGTACCTGAACAACGGAAGAACTCTCCAGTGGATTCCCCTCAAAACTCAGAAGTCATGGGCTTTCACTGCTACCACGTGGCAACCTGGACCTCAAATCGTTTTGCACCTGGTGCCCGATAAAGAAGATGGGAGGCTGATAGATCATCAAGAAGCCATTAATTAGATCTAGATGCTTCTCAGAAGGCCTGTGTAACCTCAGTACACACTGCTAAGGTTCTCATCTCGCTGCCATAAGCAATTCTTCCTTATTTGGTAACTCCCAGTCCCATGACAAACGGATCCCCTATTGGTTTAGAAAAGAAAAATCACCGTCACCACACCCCATCAAAAAAAAAAATTATATATCTATATGTTTTTCCTTTATCTTGAGGTGGAGTGAAGCTCCACACTGACAATCTCTGGGCAAGCAACACACCCGCATATCAGTGAGTGCAAACACTCAGCTCAGGTGGAAGCGCAAGGGGACCCAGTCAGTAGCGCAAATCACCCACTTCGAAAAATGGTTGACTCAGTCAACAGCCTGTCTCAAGAAAGAAAGGGGCCAAGGGAGTCATTAATGAAAGCAAGAAACACAGGTTTACATCTCATTCCAAAGATGGATTCACCGCCCTCCTCTCCATCCAGGTGGGTGAGTTGGTTTAGCGTGGAGTTTGTCTGCCCTCGCTGAAAACTCTGGTTAGGCAATGAATTATTCCAAGTAAATTAAGTGTATCGATCCCCTCCCCTTTCTGACACTTTGCAGATATTGCTATCAAATCTTGCTCCATGCAAGTGTCAGTTTTTGCCACAGACATGTGAAGAGGGGAACAAATATTCTCTTGAGTTTCCCAGAATCTAATAACTACTCTGTGGGGTCTAATAGGGCTTAAGGGAATCAGGCCATGACATAGCCCTGTGATGAGACTGCCTGCTTACCGTGGAGGGCCAGCACACTCAGCTGATAAGAGCAAGGTCATAGGCATACTCCCCAGGATTTCTCCAGTAACATGCGACCATGGTTATGGGTTGTATCTTAACTCTAGCCAATTTTCACACAAATGCAAATGGACCCGAAAGATCTGGCCACAGAGCATGGACAAAAACTGTCAATCTATCACAATTCTGGGAAAACAATCAGACTATATAGCCTATGAATAGGATGTAGCACAAAACTTGACAAACTCTAAGGAGGCAGCCTCTTTCAAGGTGAAGTTGGTATCATTTTGTTAAGGGCCGCAACCAGAGTTTGCTTCTTTAGTGTTAATTCTTCTTCCCCATTATAATGACCAAATTTATCCTTTTCTAAGTAATACATTCTTAATCCAAAAAAGGATCTTTCTGTGTCTTATCTAATTGAGCATTTTTAGTTGTTTGTTTATTTATTTAGGCTGAAAACTACCCTATTAAGGCTATTGAATATATTCAAAGAATAAATTGTCTAAGTTGTACGGTCTGGCCCAGATAGCTAACAAATATATATTATAAAGTGTCATTTTCATCCACAGTAATGGCTCTTATCGCAAACCGAAAGTCTTATGGATGAAAGGATATCATGTCTGAATTTGTTTCAAAATAACCCAGTGAGATGGACGGAAGCATGGAGGATAAGTCAAACAGCCTGGGCTATGGCTTGATCATTGCTGAGGCTGGATGATGGTACGGAGGGGTTCTAGTAGCAGTGGTTCTTAAACACTAGCATGCACAGAATCATGTGGACGGTGGTCAAAACACAGAGAGCTGGGCCACACCCCAGAGACTCTGCTTCAGGAGATCTGGGTGAACCCTGAGATTTTGCCTTTGTAACGAGATGCTGATGCACTGGCCCAGGAGCCCATGGTGAGAATCATTTTATTATCTAATACCATTTTTACATGATTTTTAAAAAAGCCAGGTGGGGCTGAACAAAAACAAGGTAGAAGAAAAGGAGTTTCTATCTCTGCCTACACAGAATCTCAGACAGCAGAAAAAAAAAAAGACAGGAAAGAGACAGACAACAGGAAAAGCACTGAACCATCAACACAGCACAAACTGGACTGAATTTGAGATCTATTAATGCTGGTTTTCTTCATTGACTTTGAACATATATCTATATAGGTTTTTTTGTTTGTTTGTTTTGTTTGTTTTTAAGGCCACACTTGCAGCACGTGGAGGTTCCCAGGCCAGGGGTCAAATCAAAGCTACAGCAGCTACAGCAACGTCAGATCCGAGCTGCGTCTGTGGCCTACACCACAGCTCATGGCAACGCCAGATCCTTAACCCACTGAGTGACGCCAGGAATTGAATCCACAACCTCGTGGTTCCTAGTTGGATTTGTTTCCACTGCCCCATGACAGGAACTCCTATATCTATATAATTGTTATGTTATGTGCTAGCTTCTCAACTGGCTTGGGACTGCGCCATTAAGCAAAATGAATAACCAGGATTCCTTTCTAACCATGCTTTTAATACAAGAGTTAGACTTAGGTTGTGATTTACACAGATTGATGGCACCATCCCCCGTATTTACCTGAGACCCAGGTTGGGTTTAAACTGCGTAGTCAGAAGTATTTTCCTTCAGCCTTTCAGATGCCTCCAGTTCCAGAAGATGGATATAGAATTTTCTATATCTAGTTGGGTCTCAAGGCATCACATGCTGAATAAAGAAAATTTCAAGCTTGAGACAGGATGGACATGAGGAGAGACAGCAAGACCTTTGGTCTAATTTTCTTCTGTTTAAACACCATCCAGCCAATGATTTCTATCTATACACCAAGCATTGAACAACAGACTCCAGAATATGCCAAAGCAAATTCCAAAAAATGTCCCTTGACTTTGAAGAGCTCACATATAGTTTGGGAGGAGGACATGTAAATAAATAATTATACTACAATAGTCATCATTACATGATAACCATGGAAACCTGGAATGAATAAGCTGTTCATTTTTGACTGAAGGGAAGAACAGAGAAAGCAAACATTTTATAGGATGAAAGTCCAACTAGTTCTTGAGCAGTGAGCACCTGTCTGTTAGGCAAAGAGATGAGTGAAGGGGAAAGGCACACAGAAGAGGAAGTAATCAAAGTGGCTGCTGCCTCTAATCAATAAAGAGTGATCTGACAGGGAGTTCCCTGGTGGCTCAGCAGGTAAAGGATCCAGCATTGTCAATGCAGCAGCTGGGGCTGCTGCTGTGGCATGAGTTCAATCCCTATTGTCAATGCAGCAGCTGGGGCTGCTGCTGTGGCATGAGTTCAATCCCTATTGTCAATGCAGCAGCTTGGGCTGCTGCTGTGGCATGAGTTCAGTCCCTCGCCCAGGAACTTCCATATGCCACTGGTGCAATCAAAAAAAAAAAAAAAAAGGAGTCATCTGACAGGCTGACGGGACTAAGGTGTGGGCTATGAAGGTGGAGGGTGGCGACAAGACGGAAAAGGTGTTTGTTTGATGCACCCTATACACCATGATAAAAAGTTTATGCACTATCTTGGGGACCATTCACACTTTCAAGCATGGGGAAGATATTACAGAACAGAATTTCAAACAGACAAATGCAATGAAACAGTGGGTTAGACAGTGGAGAGTGGTTTTGTTAGTCTGTAGATCAGGCAATGAGTTGAGGAGGCTCTGAGTTCAGTCAGAGATGATGAAAATCTGGTCTAGGACTGAGTAGTTCAGAATTTTTGGATCGGAGGCCCATTGCTAGCATGTCAATAGAGAAAGGTGTGTGTGTGCATGCACACACATGGGCATGCTTGTGTGTAGGGGGTTGAATATACATAAACTTAAAAAAACTTTTAAAAGAGATAAATAGAAGAGTTACATATACAATTTTTATGTCACCTGTCAATCTAGAATATGAAGAGAAGAAAGAAGAAGGAAAGGAAGAGACAGAGGAATGGAAAAAAAGAGAAAGGAAGGAAAAATACTGTATACACAATAAACAGAAAAGAGAAAGTAAAGTTTGCTACCTAGGGAAAAAAATCTAAAAGGATTCAAGTGAGACACAGCTGCTCCCTGGACTGTTCTAAAAGTTTACTAATTTATATCATAGGTCTAGGGGTGTGTGTGTGTGTGTGTGTGTGTGTGTGTGTGTGCGCGCGCGCGCGTGTGTGTGTGTGTGTGTGTGTGTGTGTGTGTGTGTGTCTGGAAAGGGGCTTATGAGAAAGAATAATGGAGAAAAAGAATAAACGCAGTATAATTTTAAGACTTTGAATACCATGAATGAGTCATAAATTGGAATTTCACTTTGTCTTCCAATATTTTCCACATAATTAGCCCATTCATATACACAAAAAGAGCACATGGCACATTCCAAAATGACACAAGACTCGTGCAGACATGGAAGAGGGATGCACAGGTTTGCCTGCGGTGCCATCCCCAGAGTATGGATGAAGGTCCTGGCCTGTGTGTTCAGCTGGCGATGAGACAAGGCCTGGGGACACTGCCACCTCCTTTCATAACGTTTCCCATATCTTTTCTTCCCTGTAAATTATACACTCCAGGCCCTTGCTGAGGGAGATAATGCTGCTCCCTTGTGAATTGAATACCCAGTGCCCTGCATGCATGAGTGTGTCAAGGCTAAACAGGTCTATTGTTCTTAAACAGTGCTGCCAGAGAATTGTCTCCTTGTGCAGAATGATGCTGAAGAGATAAAAATATCTTTCATTTCTCTAGTGCTGTGCATCTTAAAGTGTGTTCCACATTTTGCAAACTATATATAGGCTCCATTCATTACCCATCCCCATAAAATACAGCCAGAGCAGTGGCAGGCACATGCCAGATGTTTGACAATGGTTTAATAATGGAGTAAAGAATAAGTTAAATTGGACTTGGAAAACAGGAAATGGGATGTGGGGCACTAGGTAAAACTTTGCCATTCATCCCACATTGTGTATGGAGGGCCTACTGCCCACCAGGGTAAGGGTTAAATGCTATGTGACCTGGGGAGGCACCCTCTTACCATCATGGAGTCACCAGGACATCCAGGAAAACTCACAATCAGAATCTACAGTCAAGTCTCATTCCTGTTGGGACTGAGTTAACATACAAGGCACCATGGTCTGTATGGCCATTCAAGGGAATTGTTAACTATTAGCCATCCTAGCATCAGCATTCCCCTGCATTACCCCCCTCTCCTTTTTTTTTTTTTTTTTTGGCTTTTTAGGGCCAAGTTTGCAGTGTATGGAAGTTCCCAGGCTAGGGGTTGAATTGGAGCTGCAGCTGCTGCCACAGCCACAGTTATGGCAACTTGGGATCCGAACTGCATCTGTGACCTACACCATAGCACATGACAATGCTGGATCCTCAACCACTGAGCAAGGCCAGTATCATGTTTACTAGTCAGTTTCATTACTGCTGAGCCACAACGGGGACCCCCGGAGCATTCCCTATCTTTGCTAAAAAGGCTTGCATCCAAATTCATTACAGAATGTATGTTGAAGAAAAGCAGGTCTGGAACCCAGAATGCAGGCTGGGGGTGGAACGTGGTTTTGTGTAAAATAAGACGAGAAATCCCAAGTTGAGCAAGTTGGGGAAAGACTGAGGGCTCTCAGGGTGGGACAAACATGAAACAGTATGGGGAAGAGTAGGAACCAACAGGAGCAGAGGGGTCCACACAGATCCCGGGGGGTGGGGGAATGGCTAGTTTTCTTGGGGGAGGGGATCAGTCACTGGCAATCATCCGCCCTAACGCTGAAGTCACCAAGTCACTAGGGAAGTACTTCCAAATCTCTCCAGGCTGAGAGGTGTGGCTTCTGGAAAAGAGACAATAGGATGTTAGGATTGGAGGGATCCCAGAGAGCTACTGCCTCATTTCATAGATGTAGCCGGATACACCCAGGTTCATTAAGCAGTTACAAAAGGTAGCAGTGCCCAGGACAGAACCCAGGTCAGCTTTCCCTTGACCCTTCACTCAGGCCTGCCCTGGGGTGAGCAGTGGTGCCGACTGGCCCTGAACTTTGGAGGTTGCTTCTGAAAGCTGATTACCTGGTTCTCGGGCCCTTTCTGTAGGACTGCAGACAGACTGACCACAGTGTCCAGGGGTTAAGGTCTTATAATCTACCTACACAGTTATGAGCAAGAAATTTGGTTCAGGTAACCGAAAAAGAAATAGGCTAGAAGATTGTGACTGCCCAGGTCAGACAGGCTGCCACCCGGGGAGAGCCTCTGAAGCTCATTTGATCTCTGGAAGTATATGTAGCTTCCGGCCCTTATTAACTTATCCAGGCAGGACCGGAGAGTCAAGTTACCCTGAACTCCCAGGAGGGGCCTGTTCAAAATGTGTTTAAATCCCTGGACAAGGAGGTTTTAACCAGCACTGGCAGGATATATGAAAAAAACAAAAGGAAATGTGGTTTATAATGTATCTGTGCAACAAATATTACGAAGAGGCATTAAACAGGAAATTCTCTGCTCGTGATGACTGCCTGTCTCATAAAACAGCCTCTCCTTCTCATTCGTGGTAACAGACCTTGGTGGGGAATACAGGGGGGCACATGAGCACTGCAGGGGAGTGGTGGTGGTGATGGGGGGCAGGACAGTGGAAACTCTGGCCTGAAGGCTGTAGCCCTGTACTGCATCTCAGCCCTGCAGCTTCTTGTAGGGCCTCAGGCAAGTGGCCCTACAAGGACCCTTCTAGAAAGGATTCTTGACAGATGACCTCAGGCGCAATGTCTGTCATTAAAAAGCCAATGAGATGTTTCATATTTTTTTTTCCCACGGATGCGCCTATGTATGCTTCTTCCCAACTAGAGGGCAAACTTTCCAAGAACAGGAATTCATATATTCATTCCACACATCTGTAGTAAATATCCAAAACCGACCTTTGCACAAATCGAGGGAATAATAAATATTACAGACATTGGGTGAACAGCCGGGAGGAAAGTCACTGGAAAGTAGGGATGAGTTAGGGTCTGAACTCCACCGGCCTGGGGCGCCGAAGAGCGGTGCCACGACACTCCTGCACCAGGGCCCGGGACCTCCTGCCTCACTCCCTCTGTCCCAGACCCCAGAAAACAGTGGGGACACGCTTGCTGCCCAGAGAGCAGGGCTTGGGGCTGTCCGGAGGAGACTTGCCGTTCTGAAATTTTCTTGGCTAGGGAGCAGCTGACTCCGGATCCAGCCCTCCTTCTCCGGAGCGAGATCCCGCTCCTGCCCGCCGGGCTGGGCTGGTTCAAAGGACACAGCACTTGGGCACCGAAGGTCTGGAGGGGAGGCTGGGAACTGAGGCAAACGCCACCGGCCCTGCGCCAGGTGCAGAAACGCTAGAGAGGATGCCACCTGCTGGCGAGGGGCCCCGGCTCTCGCGGTGGGCGCAACGGAGACCCGGAGCCTGAATGTGCCGAGAACAAGAATTCGGGCAGTTTCCCAAGTGGCTGGTTTTCTGCTGTCTCTTTAGGGCCGCCGCCTCCCCGAGCCGAGCCCAGAGCCCCCCCTCCCCCATCACCCGCTCGCTCCGCGCACCCGACGCCGAGGTTTCCCGAGGGGGGAGGCGGGCTCCTCGGCCCCCCCCCCGCCCCCGCCCCCGCCCCCGCCCCTCGCGCTCGCAGCGCTCGGAGGTCTAAGACTCCACGCCTCTCCGTCAGGTGGAGCCGTGCGCTCCTCGCCGCCTCCCTCCTCCGCTCCCTCCTCGGCCGCGAACTGCGCGGAGGCACCTAACAGCGCCAGGAGGTTACCCAAGCCCGCGGAGGAGGTGAGGCCAAAAACCAGCCCGGGCGGAGGTGGCGGGGCCGCCGTCGGGGCTGGCGCCAGAGCCCGGCCGGCTGTGGGTCCTCCAGGTACCGCTGTGGTTCTCGCTGCCCCACGTGGTGGCTGCCGAAGATTGCCGTGGTTTTTCTGGCACTCGGGGTTGAAACGCCTCCCGGTCCTTTTAGAGACAGGCAGCTCACCACTTAATCCAAGCTTTTTTCCTTTCTGCCGGAGACCGGAGGCTGCGGGAGGGGGTGGAGGGGGTGGAGAAGGGAAGAGGCCCAGCTGGCGGGGGTGGGGGGTGGGATTGAGCCAGCTCCAGAGCCAGCGCCAGAGCCAGAGCCTGAGTCTAGAGGCCAGTCCCAAGGACCAGGGGGCAACCAGGTCCTTCCAACCTCGAACTTCCCCTACCCCTGTTCTGTCCCAGCGTGAGTGTGTGTGGTTTGTAGGCGCCTGGAGGTGCGCCTGATTTTTGTGAATTGCACAGGTCATGACCCCGGCCTCCTGACCCTTGTTCCTAATGTTTCCTTCCTCAAAGGCGGAATTAAGCAAGTCTGGGCTCCAGGCCACTTAGGAATTAGCAGTCAGAATTAAACAACAGCTTAAAGGATAAATGTCAGTTAAAACATCAAATGTTGCTTTGTAAGGTGCAATCTACATTCCAATATTATTAGTCTTATTCAAGGCAAGGATGACTTGAGGAATGATTCCCAGACCTTAGATTTCTTCCCACCTCTTACAGATTCAATAGAAAGCTCCCACTAAAATTACAGCATATGAAAATATGTACCATATTTTCACCCTGGATATGTCATTTGGCAGATGCTATTTAGAATTATTATTCATCTTTTGCATGTGATTCTGATGTGCCTCTTCTATTCCATTGCATTGTCTGTTAGAGCAAGTCCCTGGACTAAAGCAGTGCTGACACTTTGCTTCTGTACCTTATTTGCCAATTTAGCTGATGGGGTGCCTCTTTGGGGTCCTCTTAGTTTCTGTTGCTCAGCATTTTCCCCAAGCTTGCTTACAAATTTCCCTTTGATATGTTTAACAGCCTCTAAGGGATGCAGTTAAATAAACTATTAAGTTAAGAATAGAAAAGTCAACAGAGCAGACACCTACTAATTTATGGAGCTTTGATGTCAACTACCAGATGTCAGCAGCTACCAGCACACACTTCCACACGTGCCCCTACTTCCCTCTTTCTTGTTCATAAATATTAAGGGATGCGTTTTTTAAAATTAAGATCCACATGGAAACTTGGAGTTGGAATGTGCCTTGTAATTAGCAAGGTCCCCCAAATATGTAATACTGGTGGAAGGAAAGGAGGGTTTCCCAAAAGACCTCCCCAAGGTCCAGTGACTGATGAAAGTAATGATTGATTTTATAATTGCATGGCACAAATCCAGAGAGTATCTTTCATTTCCCTCTCCTCACTCATTACATCCCTTCCTTCTGCATAATGCTATGTATTTTTGCATGATATTTTGTAACTATCTTTATAGTTTGTATCTTATGTGTATACTCTTCTTCCACAGGAAACTATGAGTTCCTGAAGGTATGATCTGTGCCTGAGATTTTATTTCCCCCAATGCCCTGTCTATACCAGGCATATCTAAATGTCTATCAAGTAAATAGACCTAGATAAATTTGCTTTGATATCCTGGAGGCAATAGAGTTTGATTTGTGTGTGTGTTTCAGGACAGGCAAAAGTCCTGAAGGTTCTTAGGAGGCAGTTGCCTGTGACCTTGGCCTCTCCTTCGCAATAGGATTCACAGCACCTCTTGGAGAAAAGATACTCTCAGAGTGATGGAGCGCTGCTTAGAGGAGAGGCTCCAAATGCAAACCCAGGCTGCTCCCCTATCCTTGGTAGGAAATGCATAAATCTGAATAACAATAATGAATGATCATGTGTCACAAATCTACCTGTTTTCCCTCTGGTTCCTTCATTTTGTTTTCTGGGAGTATCACAAAGGGAAACCGAGGTGCCAGCGTTCCCATTTTATTACCTATCCCCCCTGCCAGGAAAGTCTCAAAAATGCAAAGCATGCTTATCTCTTACTCAACTCCAAGAGAGACTCCTACTGCACACACTGGCCAAGTCCTTCCACGGAAAAGATGCACCCCCCACTTCCTTTGCCCCATCCAGCCCAGTTTCTGGTCTCCCCCCCTGTTGCCCCCCCCCCCCCGCGCCGCCCCGCAAAGGCAGGGCACACATATTTTAAATATGGGGACATGCATATAGCCATCCTTAACTTCACTCCTTTAAACATTATGTCCTGTGGAGGAAAAGTCACAGCTCCGCTCCCGGTTCGAGGTACCTTTTGGTCAACAATGGTGACAAACGCTGGCTTTCCCCCTGTGTAGGGGGGAAAAAAGAAGGAAAGAAAGAACAGAGCCTCTTCTCCCCCTCCCCACCACCCTCCGTTTTGCATAGATCTCCTTTTTCCGAGTGTTTCCTCTTTAATTACGACCTGTTTCCCCTCCCTCTCCCCCCGCCCCAGCTTCAGTGAAAGGAGCCCTTCTGTCACTCGTCACTCGCTCCCTGGCTCGCTCGCGCGCTGGCTGTGGGAGGAGCCGCCGGAGGAAGCTGTGTGCCTGGGATGCCGAGCGCCAGAGGATGGATCTGCTCCGAGAGGGCACGTCGCTGACGATCCCGGCTTCCCGAGGCGGCTAGAAACAGGCAACTTGCCTCGGCTGGCTGCTGACCGCACGAGGCCAGGAGCCCGAGGCCGCCCGGAGGGACCGACGGACAGACACATGGTCGGCGCGAACCCGGGAGGACCGCGGCGGAGGCTGAGCACCGCGAGCCGCCGAGCAGGAGAAACTCAGGGCGAAGCCAAGTTGCCCCGCCGGCTTCCCCTCGCCGCGCGGAGGAATGAGACCTTTCCAGCTCGACCTGCTCTTCGTCTGCTTCTTCCTTTTCAGCCAAGGTAGGACCCATGCGCCGCTGGAGTTGCAAAGAAAGTCGGCTGGGTTGTCAGGGCGCGGGAGGCTGCGGGCAGGAATGTGGGCAGGCTTCGCAAACTCGAACTGATGGATGCGGCTCCCGGTGCCCGGCCGAGATGCACTGGCATTGCCTCTTTGCCTTTGAAAAATGCAACAAAATGGTACTGTTTATTTTCCTTCGGAAGGAAGGGATACAGTCGGGGAGGGTGACTTTCTCCCCTGACTTGTAAACATCCAGCTCAAACTCTCCAATGCAAATGAGTTCTTTATGCTCCCTGTATGTTAATTAGGCAGCATCTATGGGGCTGTGCGGCTCTGAACTTCTGGGCGCCTCCTCTCCTTCAGACACAGGTTGGAGAAGGAAGGAGAGGGTAGGGAAGGAGAGCTTTGTTTAGGTGGATATTTCAGCTGGAGTAAGGTCTGGCTTGCAAGGGTATATTGGGAAGGGAACGCGTGCAGGGGGAGGGGGGCCGGCTGCAAAACCCGAATGGTTGGAGGGGGTGATTTGCAGTGGTTGGGAAAAGCTTCTAGAGAGTTTCATTGAATGTAATCTGAATACGGCTGAATTCAGAGACCTACACAAGCACTAGATTTCAGGGTACGAAATGAAATTCCGCCCCTGCTGCTGATTGCTTCCTTTCTGCAGCATAGCAGGGGCAGAGAAACTGGTGGACTTTCCGGAAAAAGAACTTTGCCACCTGCGGCTCCCTGCCCCTGGGCAGTGGGGCAGGTGGGAGTGTGTGTGGGGGGAGCAATACAGGAGAAGGGCAGTGGGTGCCTGCTTGGCCAGTGGCCTCCAGAGTCACCTGTGGAATTGAGTTTGAGGGGTAAGTCGGCCCAGTCTGCTAGCTCCTTTGCCCTCTTTTGAAATGCCGGTGCTGTCTCTGCCATCTGAGGCAGCATTTGTGCCAGCCAGCACAGCTCCGAGAGGAACAAGACTCTCTCAGAAAAAAATCCACAACAGAGCACGTCCATCTGTTGACGAAATGAAGGGTAAAAGTTTTCGAGAAAGCAGAACCCCACCATGGGTGGCTGGCTTTGCAAGCAAACAGCACGTCTGCCTTTCTTCCCTCCCCATCAGGAGAAGCCAGATGAAAGCAGAAACCCATGCCTCCTTCCCCAGCACTTCCACAGGTACTTGTGGTCACTGCAGGTTTTCCCCTTGTCAAACTTTGTTTATGACTGACCACCCTGGTTAAACCTAGGACGGGGCGGGGGGGGGGTTGACTCTGTGTGTACCCCTGCTTGTATATCATTATAATGTACACACACACTCACACTCATGTATTCCTGTCGTTGTGTGCCTCTGACCAGGGCTCCCTACAGCAGCAGGAAGATAAATTGCCTTCCCCAGACTTTTCGGGCTGAATGAATAAGAACTATCTCAGAACATCAGTATAGAAACACCTGGCTTCGATTGCCATTTGGTGAGATGACCCCCTTTCTTGGATGCGTGTGGGTACACACACACAACAACACGCATGCTGCCCGCTTTCACTCAGGAAGTTACATGCAGAACCCCTAGAGGATCCAACCATTCCCCCCACACCCAAGTTCATAGCATGAATGCACATCTAACTCCGTCATTTGTATTCTTAGAAGCTTGAGCCGAGACGTCTCTGGAAGCCTATAGGTATCTGAGTGCGTCTTCTACCTTGCTTATTCCTTTCTCAGGACAGAGCTGTCTGTCTCTTGATACCTCTGATGACTCTTTCAGTATTTACCTATGAAGGTTAAAGGCTCTGTGTCTTCTCCCCTTAGCCCTGAGGGCACTGGGAAGAAACCACAGCGTCAGGCAGTTCGTAGTTCTTTGTTTTTCTTGAGTGTTCTGAACTCGGCCAGCTCTGCCCAGCCTACCAGATGGCAGAGGCATAGTCCACGGGCGTCCAAAACAGGTCTAAGGAAAGACAAGGTGATCAAAGTGGGTGTTGCCAATCAGAATGCCCTCTCTCACTGGACATCATAGGGTGGGTTCCTTCAACAGACAATGTCTGGCTATGGGAATGAAAGGTCAAGGAGGGCAATAGTCAATGGACTTCAGTGGGATAGGGTATCTTTTGACTTGATCCGTGGGCTTTTATTTGACTGTGGTTGTGGTGTTGAGTGTTGTGAATTCCCCAGAGGATTTTTCTCTTTTTTTTGACCCTCTACACATATATGCTTAAATTGTGTACTGTTCCCCATGTCTGCCTGTGGCCATATGTTGATCAGGTAGAGCGTACCCACTTTCAGCAGGTCATGAGAGGACTCACCCACAGGCTCAAGGTGGCACCTGCTCTCATCCCCTGACTGTGATTGCTCCTGACACTCCCACAGGGCCACGCATCTGAGCTCACCTCCTTGTGCCCTTTCTCCTGAGATGCTTTCCAAGAAAATGTGCAGAGACCCAGGGATGGCCCTCCACCGGGACAAAACAAATGCCCAGGGTTCTCGGTAGGGCCTTCTCTGGCCCTCTGGTGACACATCCATCTGCCACCCAATGCGTCTCACGTTGGGAAGCCTGCGCGTCCCTTTTGAAGTTGCTGGGAACACAATTCTCATGCTTTCCATGCAGAGAGAGTGCGCCAGTCCATGCTCTGAGGACTGGGAAAGCAAAACATTTAGGTAAATTCTTAAAGCCATTTCAGTCATCCTTTCTTTTCTCATTTGTCAAATATTGATTCACCTGTACTTTTTTTCATAACCTTTTAGAAAGTGAAGTTAAGGTATAATTAATTCATATTGGTGATATGCTGTATCCCGAATCTTTTAAAGTTTGGGCTTTTTGTAGAGATTAAGGTTAAATATTCATTCTTAAGGTGGCAGTGGAAAGGCCAAATGTCATCCCTCTGTCCCCGCCCCAGCCGATGTCCCTGGGCCTGGCTCCCCACAAGGAAGCAGCGAGCTGCCAGCGCACGGTTCGTGGGTCTCTCTGGTGCTGGGGCTGCCCTCCTTCAGCTGTCAGGACCGCATGCACTGTACGGAGAGGGAGGATGTCACAGCACAATTTGCCTCCTGCAGAGAAGAAGTGTGTTCTGCCCCTGGGTGAAAAGGAATCGATTCTCTTGTCATCCATACACTTAGAACTTGCTAGATTTTTTTTTCCCTTTATCATTTCAGTTTGCTCACAACGGTCTCTTTCAGAGCCCTCCCTCATCTTCAAGACCTGTCTTATCCAACGTGCCCATCCATGTTTTAAGGGGCTTTGGAGGGATCGCGTCCTGGCAGGGACAGGCCAGCAGCGATGCCCTGCTTCCTGTCAGAGCTCGGGTTCTGGGACAACTCAGGGAATGTGCAGTGGGACAAATGGCACCTCTGACTTCAGCCACTCCCAGGGAGGGTGTCCTCTTTCCTACTGCCAGCATCTTGCCCTGGTATCCCAGACTGTCCTGTCCCACCTAGTAATTTTGTGGGTCTGAAAGGTCCATTTCTGCTGAGTCCAGCCCTCTCTCTGGCTTGATGTGCGCCATGCTGCTCTGAATGTGTTGGGGTGACTGAAAACTTGCATTGCCCTGTCATTGGCATCCCCCGAGTTGAGCTGAGGATTAATCCCGAGTTTCATCTCCCTGTTGGGAAGAATCTAAGCCACTCGCTCTCCTGACTGACTGGCAGGAATTACCAAAAGGGGCTGTCACATGGCCATGGGGGGTGGGGTGGACAGAGGTGCGTGGTGACTTGAATCCCCAAGGGAGTAGAAGAGTATCACGCAGAGGGAGGGTAAAACAGAGTGTGAGTGGAGTGAGGGGAGGTGGCGGGGGAGGGGAGCCACGGGGGCGACTGGAAGCATGGCAAGGGAGGAGAAAGGGCTAGAAGGTTCAACCTGAATGAAGTTCCCTTGGGGGAGGAAAAGCAACTTGAACATGTGAGAGGCAGCCAAAAGGATGGGCAGGATCCTAGGGGGCAGTTAGAAAAGGAAACTGGGAGTGAACAGCAACTTGGGAAGCATTTACCCTCGCCCAGAAATGACTTAGAACAAAAGATGGAGCGAGTAATGAGTGTGGTGCTTTGCCCCCAACAACCACCCGCGCCTCCCCGCTACTGTTCCCACGTCTTGGCTGAAGGAGGAAAAAATCGCTTCTGCTTCTTTTGTCCCAGAAGGTCCATGCACAGCTGCCAAGGGTGTGGGGCCCCTTCTTTCACAGATCTTCTGGGCGAGGGGAAGTGGGACATATCTGTTGGACACGGGGTGGGCACAGTATCTGCTGCCCAGCAGGGAGCTCTCGGTTGCCAGCCAGACCTATTGAGGGGGGAGGAGAAAGGCCCCCGGAGGAGAGGGGTGCAGGGTGGGGTCGGTGCCTCCCTCCTGCACTTAGAGGATCCCATGGGGGCCTCCCTCTGGGGTTACAAAGGAAGATCTGGCTTGGAACATGGCAGCAGGGAGCTAGGCATGGTACCAAGGAGCAGCTCTGCCTGGGGCGCCTGTGTTGGTAGGAGCCAGGGCCAGCAGGAGACCGGGTGGAGCAGGGCATCAGGCCTGAAGATGCAATTTTTCTTTTTTGTTCAGCCCAGTGGGGGTGACTTAGGCGGCATTATATTGCAGACCCAAAAAAGCACATGAATAATCCCGAGTGAATTCAAGAGATTTCAATAGCAAAATAATAACAATACTAATGATTCCTTTGATTTGCAGAGTACTTTTCTTCCAAGGAGATAAAAAGATAAACTGTTTTGGAAACATGAACGAGGAAAAGAAAATTGCCTGTGATGGGGGATTGGGGAGGAGGGCCAGGAGCCTTCATTTTAGGGTCTCCATATACATGGAGGTGCGGGGGGCGGGGGCGTTACATAGGCTTCAGCATCATTTTCCAGCTACAGTCCTTATACTTGTAAGATGGCTTTTAAGATGTCAACCTTGAGATGACTTTTAGGTGAAAAACCAGTGCAGACCTTTTCGGTCAGGGTCAATCTAGAAGCAGAGGGGCATGGAATTCCTCCCGCCCTGCCCTGGCCGCCCCCTTGCCTGGGAATAGGGATGTTCTAATTCAGCAGTGGACAGGGTCAGTAAGACCAGGAATGTGCTGGAATCCACACTTGGACTCTCACCACTGTAGCAACCCCAACTTTAATGATGATTTTCATAGAGTGATTGAGCCCAGTCTTCCCTCAAGGTCAGTGGATACCGCAGCCTTCATGGGAGTCACCCCAGCCTTCATGGTGGGGTCTCCCCAGCCTTCTTGGGAGTCACCCCAGCCTTCATGGTGGGGGTCTCCCCGGCCTTCATGGGAGTTACCCCAGCCTTCATGGTGGGTGTCTCCCCAGCCTTCATGGTGCCGGATCTAGCTGGGGCTGCTGTCCTGGGGGTGTCTGGGCCTGCGGGTTTCTTATCACATCACTGCTTTCCACAAGGGAGTGAGGAGCAAAGCCTCTAGCACCCTGTGCCAGGTTGAGATAGCTTCACCCGGGGTTCCAAAGAGAGTGGGGTTTTATTTCCAGTTAGAGGAACAATGCACAGGTCCTGCATGGAGACGGTAGGGCTCTGTATGCCATCATGTGTCACTTTCTTTTCCCCGGGGAAAGCCAGACTCTACCCAGTCAGGTGAGCCCCATCAACTCACAATAGAGATGCCTTGCAGATGGTCGGAATGCTTCTGTCACGTCCCCGCAGAGAATGCTCTATCCTGCTCTCCGCGAGCTTGAGGCGTAAACAGAACCCACCCTGTTGCTGTAGAATCGGGCTCTCCACCAGCACACTTAACATTAACTTTCATTAACTTTGTACTTCAAACCCACTGACAGAGCTGGAGCTCACACCTGCCCCCCCGCCCCCCACACACCTTTCTCTCCTTTCTCATTGGTAAAAATGAGTATTCTGGCTGTATACTTCTAGAAGTCAGTAAATGTCAATATTAGATAAGTGTTTCCTTTATATCACTGCAATTTAGCATAAGCTGCTTGGAAACAAATGTCTTCCGTAGGCATACAATGTTTCCGTGAGTACACAGTCAATACCACTATGCGGATTAAATAAATGTCAGCTTTCCCCTGGTACATTGGTAACAGGTTAAAGCCATGGAAAGAGTGGGCAGCGGTGAGTGACACCTGCTCCTTGCAGGGTTATTGTGTTGCAGCCCTGGCTGGGGCAGGAAGGGTGGAGACAGACCCTCATCCATCCACTGGCTGGAAATTCAGTCAAGGAAGTACCAAAAGTAGATACCTCATGCTTTGGCCGGGGGGGGGGGGGGGGGGTTTCTGGCTGTCTGGAAGCCTTACCGTGCCCACTCTGAACCTACCCCCATCTGTGACCCCAACTCCACACACCCAAACACACACATGCACACACACACACACACACCCCCACACACCCACTTCTTGCTAAACTGTAGTGATGTCGGATCTTAGAACACATCAGCCATTTCGCTCCAATGGAAGTGAGCTCCCCCTCTGATCTTGTACCTGGTGTTGGTGTCCTCATGGGCCAGGTGAAGAAGATTCATCTGAGGTCATGTTCTGATGGCTAAAACTCCCACTGCCCTGGCCTGCCTTTGCCAGTGGTAAAAGGAGGAGTGCCCTCAGGCTGGTTTATCCAGGTGGTCTGCTTACTTGGCCTGTGTTCACCGGAAATGCTGCAAGTTCACGTTCTTTCTAAATGTGCCTAGAAAATAGGAATTGGAAAATCGGACCCTGCCCATTGCAGCAGTGACAGCCAAATATTTTTGCCCATACACACGCTTCCCCAGGGTCTCCCTAGGGCCTGAGTCCCAGAGGCCTGCATTTATGACTCCCTCCTTTGTAATCAAGCAGCATTGGATGACACCAGAGCTCAGCCCTTGGCCACTTGGCCAGCCCCCCCGGGGGCCTCTTCTGTGGTGGGCACTGTGCCAGGGGCTTTTGATGTTAAGATGACTGAGGCCAGGTTTCTGCCCCAGGGGAGCTCTCTGGCTCATCAAGGAACGAACACCTGGCCTCCTGGTGATACAGGAGGCTCCTAGCAGGCAGAGTCTTCAAAGAGCATTAGGAGTGGCTGGAAGCATCAAGAAAGGTTGTGCAGGAGGGCATGGCGTGGCTCAGCAGCTGCAGCTCTGATTTGACCCCTAGCCTGGGAACTTCCACATGCTGCGGGTGCAACCCTAAAAAGTAAAAAAAAAAAAAAAAAAAGAAGGTTGCTCAGAGGAGGTGACTTGATCATAAAAGATGTCTGGAATTTTCCCAGTGACACAGAGAAAGAGGGTCCCAGGCGGTACCTCAGAATGTGTGTGCGCCGGCCAGAAGGCAGGACAGAATGTGACGGTTCAGAAGCACTGATGTGTGTGAGGGCTGGAGTGGGGTGGGGGGGTTAGGAGAGGAAGCTTGGGAATGGCCATGAATACCATGCTAATATTTTGAGGGTGGACTGTCAGCATTGTCTCTTCTTTAGAAACATCCTCAGTGGCTTACAGGTCTGTAATTCTCTCTGTACCATGGGTTCCATGGACTGCCCCCCTCCCCCCAAAAAAGTATCCCATATTATTTTTTCTTGGTATGCATTGTGTTTCACCTGCGGCTTTAAAAATGTAAAATTGGGAGTTCCCATTGTGGCTCAGTGGAAACAAATCTGACTAGCATCCATGAGGACACAGGTTCAGTCCTTGGCCTTGCTCAGTGGGTTAAGCATCTGGTGTTGCTGTGAGCTGTCATGTAGGGCAAAGATGCAGCTTGGATCCTGCATTGCTGTGGCTGTGGTGTAGGTTGGCAGCTATAGCTCTGATTCGACCCCTAGCCTGGGAACCTCCATATGCCTAAAAAAAAAAACACGAAAAAAATGTAAAATTGAATGGAAAGATACTGACTCGTCTTCCTTCCTAGTAGTGGGTAAAGGGATGAGAAAGTGAACAGGAGAATAAGTGGGAAGGAATGGCCTTAACAGTTGGTCTAGATTCCAGAGACGGGTCATACATAGGTGGATGCATGCTTAAAAGAGTGATGTGTCGCATAAAGAATGTGAAAGGGACCACTTAGAACACAGAAGCAGGGGCAGCCAAGGACACACGGGACTGTTCATGGGATGTTTCTGGGGTCCCTGGAAGGCTGGGCAGTGATGGAGGCATTGAGGACAAATGGTAAGCCAGAAAGGAGACCAGGACAAGGAGGAGACAAGCAAGAGGTACCTAGGGACATCTTGCTGCTGACATCTTTCCTGTTCTCAAGAGGAAGCTAAGCTATGCCTGCTGTGGAGGAAACAAGGTTCCAAGCTAAATGACTCTAGTCAGATGTTAGAAATGCTTACAAGTGTCCAGCACCAAGTAACCTTTCATTCAGGAGTAAAGGTCACCAGCGGATCACCCACGTGCTCCACGCTCTGGCCTGTTCCCTTCAGGAAATGGTGGGGCTGGCAGGGCAAGCTTGAGAGGGAAGCCAAGCTCCACTGTTATGCAGGAAGCAGACAGGGACATCTCTGAGGCAGCTGACATCTAATCCTAGTGTCTGAGGCTGGCCCAGTGAGCAGCCTCCCAGGAAAGGCTAAGAGTGGAATTTTTTCCATCAGGAAAGAAAGAGTTAATTCCCAAGAAGTTCACTGGCGAGGAGACTAGACGACGTTGGAATTCTCTCCGAGAGTTCCTAAATGTTACCTATTAACCACAAGCTCTTTATTTTGGACTGTACATTCTCCCACCATCTAGAAGGTAGATGGTGTGTTAGGGAGCTCTTTGTCCAGCGCATTTTTCTTGGAGGTGCCAGATGGATTCTTCTGGTGGGTGGTGGTGCTGGTGATGGCGATAATTACAGGAGCAGGATGATTATGATGACATTTGTGTAAAGCTTCACACGTGGCAGATGGCCTTCCACAAGCACTACTTCATTTCATCACCATGATCGCAGTGAGAGGCGACTGTTGTCACTGTCATGCCCCCAGAAAGGCCATGTTGCTTGACTGAACACACTCCCCATCAGGTTCACTGTTATGTCCCTCGGTGCTTCTCACGATGCTGGCAGATCCAAGTCGGCCACACTGCAAAATGCATGGGAGGAGCCTGAGCTGTGGCCTAGGATGAGCCATGTTCTTAGAGCTTGTGGGGACCTCAGAGTCTAGGCACAGAAGGGGGTTTTAGGGCTTCCCTATGAAAACTGGGGAGCTGACCTTTGAACCGTGACTCTGCATTGTAACACGCTTTTTTGACTCCAGCTCTTTCTGAGTTGGTCCCTTCATCCATTTGGCATTCAGCTTTACCTTGAGGGCCTGAGGCTTCCAGGCCCCTCCCACCTGGGGAAATAACAGGCCAGCCTTTTGAGCTGAATAGCAATCAAGGAGATGATGCTGGGATCGCTTCCTTTGTGGCTGTTCCGATCAACAACAAACAAACAAGAAACCCTAGACAGGAACTTTTATTAACTAGCTGGTTAAAATATCCATTTCTTTCACCCCCCTGGTGCCTAGCACACTCTTCGTCACATAGGAGACCATGAATAAATATCGAAATGCTGGAATGACATGTGAGGGACAGTGAAAGACAGACAGGAAAGCTGTGCCTCTGACACCCCAGATCACCTCGCACCAAAGGCTGAGAGGCCCCTGGAGGAGTTCAGAGGAAAGACCCCGACTATTTAAAGTGTGGTCTTGCCCTGTAGGAAGCTGTTCCTCTCGAGTAAGGCCGTGAATGACCATCGGCTCACCAGGAACACTGCCAAGAGAAACATCCTCTGGTGAGCCACCCATTCCTCCCAAGATACAGTAGGGCCCTTCTGTTCTCTAATGTGTGTCAGTTCCCTTCTCTGTCAGTCACCTGCACATGTCACAGGTGACTCGGCTCTGGTGCAGTGTGACAGGCCACCTGTCACCCTTGGCGATGCTTGGAGCTATGACAGCTTCAGAGTGACATTGAGCCAGGGTGGCTCATCATGTAGGTGTTCTGGGGACAGAAACTTAGAGCTCTCTCCTGGAGACCCATTCTGATGCTGCACAAAGAGTGACTGCCATCCTTCCCTGCCTCACTGTCCTTGTCACACAGACAGAGGGCAGCTGCCCATTAATCTCCCTGTGGCTTTGTTTTCCATGTCCTAGGACCCGTACTTTTCTGCTCTCGCTTAAGGATGCTGGGGTCTACCCCACATTCACAGGGAGTTACATTTCTTTGGGGTGCTGGACTCTTAAGCCTCCTTCTTACATGGGACGCTGCACCTGTGTGATGGGGCCTGGGGAGAGGGCGCTTGTGTTTGTCTCGGGACCCCATGGGTCAAGATCTGGCAGAAGGTTTTGGGGATCTGAAACCAAGTGAGCCCTGCAGTTCCTACATCTGCCTGATGGTGGCAGCAGCAGCGCTTGCAAAGCTGGAGAGTGAGCTGAGAGCAGGAGGCTGGGGGGCGGCCCCTCAGTACCAGGAAGAGAGCGGGGCTCCCTGGTCAGGAGGCCTGGGCCCTTCTCTGCCCTGGGCAGCAGGAGCTGGGGATGCTGAGCGTGAGCAGAGGGCATGGAGGAGAGGAGCAGACCTTCCGGATGGCAGCAGCTCCCCGAGGAGTCTCGCTTCCTTTCTCCCCTTTCCGAGGGCTGTCAGGGCAGAGGGTTAAGGGGGATGCCTGTGCAGAGTGGCAGGAGGCAGGTGGGCGCAATTAAAAATGCTCGAGAGCCTGAGAAGAGCTACAAGGAGCAAGAGTGAGAGAGCTCTCAGCTAGAGCGTCCGGCTCTGCGACGAGGTTTGTCCTGTGGATGATGGATGGGTTAGTCCTCCCAGGAGGGTGGCTGGCAGCCTGGAGCTCCACTGCTCCCTGGGAGCCCACTCCTGGGCCTGGGCCCACAGCCCCTCCCAGGCGTTTGCCCCTTTAATGATCCGGGAGCCAATATTTCTGTGGCTGCTCCCCTCTCCTGCTGAACAAGCCAAACAAACATGCTAAAATTAGTCCTCATTATTCCTGATCTCCTGGGCAGGCTCAAGGGGAGCTACTCTGTTTTCACCTCTGGACAGAAACAGGCACCATTAAAAATTTGCCATGAGCCGTGACTATTTGTTTGAAATTGTCTCTTCTGCGCATGGTCACCAGATCCTGATATGGGCACTGGTGGCCGATGCCCTGCGTTCTGTTGGAGGGAAGTGGAGGTGTCCTCTTGGCTCCAAAAACCCCTTCCCTCTTCCTTTATCTTCTGGGGGAGGCAGATCACCTTTGTGAGAATTACAAGCCAGATGGATGGAAGGCCCAGGGTCGATCCGTGTGCAGCATAAATTAAGATAGCGGGACACAGGATGAAGGAAGGGTGGGCTATCGTTGGAGCAGCCCTCTCCTGTCTTTGTTGCGTGGCCTGAGGGGCTAGTAGGACTGCATATTGATGCTGCCTGAAGTCATCAGACATTGTGTGACTGTCCTTTAGGTTTTGGTCGCCAGTGGGATTTTAGAAGAGATTTGTTCAAACACAAGCAGCCTCCCACACCTGACTCCCCACCACGGTTCCTTGCTGCTTTCTCAGAAGTGAGGAGAGCTGCCTTCTGCCTGGTCTTCACAGTCTGTCTTCCTGGGGGTGGGGGAGGGGAGAAGGCTCTGTGCATCCTGCTAACAGTTCCCCTGGCCAGTGGCAGGTGATAGCCTGTACATTCTCATGTCAGGGAAGAAAACTTTTGGCATAAGGTTTGCAAAACCGTATTTGAAACTGCAGATTTGATGCAAACATGGGTCAGAGAGGAAGAATAGAGCTGTTTAATTTGAGGATTTGCTAAAAGCAATAGCCATCTCTCTCTTCCTCACATAAAAAGATGTTAGAGCGAAGTGGTGTGTGCCCGTGGTCCCCTGCCTTCTTGGCTCCCTCATTTGACCACCACCCCTCCTTTTACAAACACAACCGTCTTTCTGGGATACTTTCGTAGAGAGGGGAAGTGATGAAATCAGAAGAGGAGCAAAACCTGTCATAGTCTCAATGCATTTCTCTATTACTAACCCCTGTGGTTGCTGAGCTGGAACCAGCCATAGGGAGGTGCTGTTGAGGCGCATGGCCAGGTTCTTTTCTGAGCCTGCCTGCCTTTTCCTATTTAGTCCTCAGAGCAACCTGATAAAGCTGGGATGGACATTCCCATTTGCAGATGAAAACTACTGAGGCTTAGGTTCCATAACTTGCCCAAAGGTTGAACCACTGATAAGCATAGAACTGCCATGTGTACACTCAGATTTAAGACCCGGATCTCTTGCCGCCCGTCCCTTCAGGAGGAATTCTGGTCCCACTGGTCCCTTGTAAGCCACAGAAACCCCTGGCCTCGCCTGTGGTCTTCCTCTTTCCTAACTTGTAGGGCTTGGGATGAAGAGCTGATAAAAATGGAAGAAATCGCCTCTCAATACAAAAGCACAAGTAAGAATTTGAGAAGCTTTGCTGCTCTTTACCTCCACAGCCCAGCTCCAGTTCAGCTTAAAATCTTGGAAGCCAAGTGCTGATTTCTTAACAGGAATTCATCACTATCTAACTTTCCTTCAGTGGATTAAAAAAAAAAAAAAAGGGTTAAACCCATTCTGCCTAAAGAGAGGTCCGCCTGTTGTTAGCCGTGTGCTGTAAGAACAGAGCTGCTCTGCACAAAAAGGCACTAGGACATCAAAACCCTCCTTTTCGTCAAGTGTAAAAATGTCAGAAGACCACATGGTTCTGAAATGATCAATACTGGTCGTTAGGAAGAAATAGAAAGGACTCTTGGAAAGCAGGGATGTGTGGATGCCATTCAGCCTTGAACATTCCTTCCTTTAGCTCCAGCAGGCACATCTCACCTTGTGCCAGAAGTCATTTCTGAAGATGGCATCTGTCTACTGATGCCCTGCCCCAAATCACAACATTGGTTTAAGAGAGACCCTGTTGATAAACCAGCAAAACATGAAAGTTCTTTGAAGTTTTCCAAGCACCTTTAGATTGAATCTGAGGAGGGCAGAAGGATGCTGGGCAGGTAGATCTCCACGCAAAAGGCAGAAGCCTCCTTCTCATTCCGCGTGTGCAGGGGAGCACACGGATCACATGGCAGTGCGTGGTCAGCCATTGCCAGGGCACCAAAGGCACACGGATGCCCTTTTCTCTGGGCATGAGCTTTGCTTTGGGTTTTCTCTTCATCAAATCAGGGCACAGGTACTCACAGGTGGAAATCCGTGCTTTATAAAACAAAAGCAGCTGAAGGCTGAGCTGATCAGAATCAAGAAATACCATCCAGGAGTTCCTGTTGTGGCACAGCGGAAATGAATCCAACTAGGAACCATGAGGTTTCGGGTTCAATTCCTGGCCTTGCTCAGCGGTTTAAGGATCTGGCGTTGCTGTGAGCTGTGGTGTAGGTCGCAGATGCAGCTCAGATCCTGCATTGCTGTGGCTGTGGCGTAGGCCGGCAGCTGTTGCTCCTGTTCGACCCCTAGCCTGGGAACCTCCATATGTGAGGGTGTGGCCCTAAAAAGAAAAGAAGAAAAAAAGAAAAAAAATACCATCCAGAGAAACAGACTACTTTCTTCCCCTGTTCTCCTGCGAACAAAATAGGGACTCTATGTTCCCCTCTCATCATCAGCAGATACTTATTTTCTAAGGTCCATACCACCAAATTCTTGCCGGGGAAAGTAAAACTATAGACACCGCTGCGTTTTAAGTGAATTTGTCTTAGTCTTAGTCTTATGTTGTCTACCTTCAATGTTTACCCTGGCAGGACAGGATGTTTATATCTTTCTTAAGGGCTGTTGCAACCATAGGAGCTACAAAAAGTACTTTCACATCCGAATATGAGTATTCTTTACACCAAACAGTTTTTTGTTGTTGTCATTTTTTGGTCTTTTTAGGGCCACACCCCACTGCATATTGAAGTCCCCTGGCTAGGGGTTGAATGGGAGCTGTAGCTGCCAGCCTACGCCACAGCCACAGCAATGTGGGATCCGAGCCAAGCCTGCAACCTACGCCATAGGTCACGGCAACGCCAGATCCTTAACCCACTGAGCCTGGCCTTGGATCGAACCCGCATCCTCATGGATACTAGTTGGGTTTGTTATCGCTGAGCCACAACGGGAACTCCTACACCAAACAGTTTTGCTGCTTTTGTTGAATAGGACGCAGAGTATTTGAATGTCCAGTAGGCACCAGTGTGTGGGACGTGGAGATCGCAGCTTTCCTCCCAGTAAATACTGAGATGCTTTAAAAGAACAACTTAGTGTGTGCTTGTTCTTAAGAGGAAAACAAGCTTCTGGTGGTGCATTTTCTAGCCTAGGAATCCCCTCTGCCCCCAAGGCCTCCGAAGCCCCCACCTCACCTCTGCGAGAATACTGCTTGTATTAACTCAGGCTGTACCAGAGTCTTGAGCGCAATTTTTAACCAGAGGAGGTGAGGTGACGCATGGGAGCTGCCTCTAGGCGTTTTTACATCACGTTAACTCAGGATGACTTACACACTGAGAATGGACCCAGGAGCCCATTCTGAGCTAAGAAACCAGACAAGCGCTAAGGCCAGGAACATACAATTTAGAACACAGAGGTTTTGCCCACCTGTCACTGAGAGGAGCTCTGAAACCTGCTCCTTTGCATGTGCCTCTCAGCTCTGTCGCCTCGGGGAGCCCGGGAAAGCCATGGAATCGTCTGTGCTGACAGGAGAGAAGGTAGCTCAGGATGGCCATAGATTTTTTTCCACCTGCACTGTGGAATGTTTACTTAAGTCAAGGCCGTACACCAGAGAGACTCATGTCCATAAAGGATGGATTTTCTGTTTCGTCCGGTGAAAAGATTCTGCTTGAATATAATAATGCACCCCGAGAGTTCTTGTTCTGTTTTCTAAAAAATCTTCAAGGTCAATACAACCACAGACATGGATATTTGCTTCATGGTGAACTGGGATCTGCTAGCTGCTTACTGTCATTTTATTTTTCAATTCATAAAAAATGATGTTCTCATCAGTAGGCCTCTGGGCCTCTTTCTTCAACCCAAATCACCAGTAGGAAACCAAAGGCAGGAGCTGACGCACACGGTGATGGGAGGCGAGGGAGAGGTGGGGCGGGTGCCAGATTTGAAGGCACACTCATCCCCCCCACCCCCACCCTCAGGGGCTGCTGTGCATGCATTGCGCACATTTCCAGACGTCTGAATCACAACGTGGTGATAGGAGAGAGGAAGGAGGAGGGAGACGCAGGTGTGTGGCTGTCAGACTCAAGAGGAGACAGATGGACAAAGATTGAGCCAGCCGAGGTGTCTGGGGGAGACAGACATTCTAGTCTCTCACAGAGTATAAGACTGTAGGATTCAAAAGAACAGTTTTGGAGTTCCCATCATGGCTCAGTGGTTAACGAATCCGACTAGGAACCATGAGGATGCTGGTTTGATCCCTGGCCTCGCTCAGTGGGTTAAGGATTTGGCATTGCCGTGAGCTGTGGTGTAGGTCACAGATGCGGCTCGGATCTGGTGTTGCTGTGGCTGTGGCGTGGGCCTGTGGCTATAGTTCCAATTGGACCCCTAGCCTGGGAGCCTCCATGTGCCAAGGGTACGGCCCTAGAAAAGACAAAAAAAAAAAAAAAGGACAATGAATCCAAGTCGTGTGACGTGACCTCCCTCAGGACACACAAGTAGTTGGTGTGAAAGTGAAGGTGGATACCCCGGAGTTCCAGATGCAAGCCCAGGGGTTCTGGTGGTACCCATTCCTCCCAGCTCCTGCCCCCAAAGAGTATGTTCACAGAGGGTGCTTGGCAGAAGAGGTGCCTGGGGGTATCTCCTGCATCGTCACAAGGAGCGGGATGGGGTCATTGCATCCTCGGAGAGGCAAGATAGCGACTCATGAGGAGCTTGGGCAAGGATCCTTCGAGGGCATGATGGCTGGTTCCAGCCCAGGCACAGAGGGTCTCTGTGCGGAGGCTGGTGGGGGCTTGCTCTTGACTGGGGTTCTCTCTTGTAAATGAGGCACAGTAAGGGGACTTGGTGGCTCTGTTACAGTGAGGACCTCTTGGTGCCTGGAAACTCCTCCCAGGGCACCTGCCATGGGCGTCAGTCTGTCAGCCTGTCAGTTAAGGTGGGCCTTGGCGAGGGTCCAAGCACCCTTCACAACTGCTAATCCTCAACAGGTGACTTGGGCTCTAGACCAGAGGCCAGGAGGCCATGGGCTCTGTCACATGCCTGTGGTGTGGCTCTGGGTGTGGCCCTCATATGTAACGGGGAACCAGGTTTCTTCTCTTGCCTGCCAGCTAAAGCTGTGACTTACTGTGTTTTGATTGGTTAAGAAGGTCACTAAACAGAGGTGAGGGATTTGCGATCCTCTGCTTCAGCATCTTCAGATGCGATGAGCTGGTGCCCAAGGTTGGGCCAAATCTGCTCGAATGCTTTGTCTCTTTTCAGGGCAGGACACTGTGTGGCTTTTGGGGATAATAGGTGAGGCCAGGCAGCCTTCCTCAGCAGGGTTTTCCAGGAGAATAAACCCAAATTACCCTAAGGGACAACCATTGTATTAATGAGTTTACTTAGTCCCCATGCATCTACAGTGGTACTAGGTGTGTGCTGTCCTTAGGAGAAGGGAGAAAAGAGTTACCCTGGTTCAGAAGAGAAGCCCCAGGTGAGCAAAAGCTGCATGGCACTCTACTAGTTTCCTATGGCTGGTGTGCAAATTACCACAAACTTTAGTGGCTTGAAACAACACAAACATATTAGGTTACTGTTCTGGAGGCCAGGAGCCTAGAAGAGGCCTCACTGGGCTGAAGTCATGACTGGGCAGGGCTGGTTCTTTCTGGAGGCTCGAGGGAAAATCCATTTCCTTGCCTTTCCTTGCTCCCAGAGGCGGGCCGTCTGCATCCCTTGGTTTGTGTCTCCTTCCTTGCATCCCTCTGACTTCTCACCTCTATCGCCACATCCACTGTGACTGGATCTCTCTCTTATAAGGATGCTTGTGACAACATCAGGTCCACCCAGATACTTCGGGATAACCTCGTCATCTCAGGATCTTTTACCTTCATTGCATCCGCAAAGCCCTTTTTGCCTTGTAATGTGACATATTCCAAGATTAGGATGCGGGCGTCTTTGGGTTTCATCATTCTGCCCACCACTGGGACCAAAGACCAAATAGAGCTGGGCGGCCTCTTCTTTTGAGGAAAATGTAGGAATTCCTGTCCTGCCTCTCTGAGTGAGAAATCTGTGCCTCAGTTTCCCCACCATAAATTAGACAGGACGCTCTCCATTTCTATTCATCAAGTCCTTTGGGGTGATCTAGTAAAAGGTGCTTAGCAGAGAATGGCTATTGTAATATCCTACTGTGAGTTGGTACAAATGATGCTCACGTTAATCAGTGGAGCTACTACTTAGATGCAACGCTTCTCGGTCCCATGGGGGAGAGACTGGGTGCGGGGGGAACATCTATTAGAGTCTGTAGTTAAACCTCTCTAAATGATTCTTAATAGCGATTTACTTTGACTTCATTAGCATGGAGTAGGGGAACTCACCTTTAAAATACCATATAGCCTGGTCTCCTCCTGTCTTTGGAGTAATTGAAATGGAACAGAGATAAACAACAGTGATAGTGTGAAACAACAGACGCATTGGCACCCGGGTTTTCTACCTGGATTTGCTCTAGGGAAGGGGATTTGCGACGAGCCCTTGGGGTTTTGTCTCTTAGCTCCGTGTCTGGTTGAATCTCTGGCTTTTGGCTGAGGATCTGGTCAGAAGGAGGCACAGGGAGTGGGTGTGAGTGTTTAGCAGTGAGCGTGGGGTTGTGAGCCTGGGGTGTGTTGGCATGTCCTTTCACGTGCCCAAGCAAAGCAGAGCATATGCTCTGGTCGTGTTAGACACCACTTTGGCTCATTTAGGTCTTGAGATTCCATCAGTGTCCTGGAAAGGCATTACAAAGCCTCCCTCAGGTTGGAGATATAAGGAACGTGGACGATGAGCCCCTCCCCTCGCCCCTCCCCTCCAGATGCCTTAAGCCTCTGTAGAAGGCTTGGGGCTGTTCGCTTCTTGCCCTGGTGCCCAGCAAGGGTTTGAGTGACCGAGCCTGCCCTAGACCAGCTCCAGGGCCTCCAGGATGCAGAAGGGGAAGCTCTGCACGGCCTCTGAGTGCATCCCCTTCCCACCCCCACCCCCACATTCCCCAAGGCTCTGCCTCAGAAGGCCAGGGAGAGACACCATCGATGGGCAATGATAGCATCTTCAAACAGGTTTACAAAATGTTCAACCTTGGAAGAGCCTGTGTCCAGGAAAGGTGATGTTGCTGCTAAATGGTCCCAGGGGAAGTGTCACAGCCAGCTCTGCGCCAGGGGCTCTGGGGAATTAAAGGAGAGACAAGCCCTGAGAATGATTATAATCCCATTATGCAGAGCTCCCCCTATTTATTTCTTCATATGGATGAATTTGTATATATTTGCATTTTGTTCTATCTGATAATATGCATAGAATTCAAATTGAAGTGACTTGAATAGATTTGAATATTAATGAGGCGTTTAAAGGCTGCCATCCCTGGCAGAGTCCCCTGGCAAGGGAGCTTGTGGTGCAGAAGCTCGGCCAGCTCCCTGGGCACTGGCCCCACCAGGCACAGCCACCAGAGCCCTAGGAAGGGAGGGCTGCCTTGGGGTAGGGTTTGCCCCCTCCCCAACCCTCACCACAAGCACAGCTCCCTGCACCAGGTAGGAGCCCACTCTACTGGGGATGGGGGGATGTAATGAAAATAGTTCCCTGTGTGTGCTTGGATTCTCTTTAGACATCCAGACCATGGTTTTGGCCATGCAGGGCAGGGTGCTTTCCCACACTAAGAAAAGACACACTGCCTTTCCCTCCTAGAAATGGGGGGTGAAGGGCAGAGTCATGTTGCAGCCAGACAGGTCCAGGTGATGGTAGCTCTTCCTTGGTGGTGCACCCAAGTGCTGAACTTTCTCCCACCTTGGGTCCTGGAGCTCAAGCTCATGTAACACCTCCGAGTTATTTTCTCCAGGACACTGACAGTTCGCCCACGTGCTCTCAGTGGGCCTGACGGCTGTCAGTTCTTCTCAAGGCCCTGGGAGGGAATCACCAGACACTGGTCCCTGGGGCAACTCAGCATCAGCTAGAGTCTCCTTGGGCCCTGGACTAAACTCCAAGAATAAATAAGAGACAAAGGCTGGTGAACAGAAGAATATTCTGTCCATCCTTCCTCTCTTTGTCTAGACACTCGGGTAATAGTTTGTCCTAAGAGGTGTCCTGTGGTACCCAGCTTCAAATATTTAAAACTCAACATCAAAATATGTAGACCCATCATGTAAGAATAGCATTCTCTGGCAATTTAAATTGGATTAAAGGCTGTTTATTTATACAGGATTAGGGATTAACATTTCTCAATAATCCCCAAATTACTTGATTTTGTCCTAATTCAGTCTTGACTAATTCATGTTTACACCCATAGCACCCATTCTAGTGGCCATTATGACAGCAAGTAACAAGGAGAATATACTTGAGTCATTTAGTTTCCTCTTCTACGAGATCTCATGGATACCCCATTGTTACTTGAAATTCAACAGTCTGAAAACTAAAATTTTGTCTCCTATTGTGGTCCTAATCTCAGTACAAGGTACCTCCATATTCCCAATGCCTTGGTCTCAAACCCGAGTCATTACCAGCCTCCTTCTCAGCCTCCTCAGCCAATCAGTTCTCTTCTCATGGCACATTTTCTCTGCACTAGATCTGTTTTCCCTTCTATTGCCCTACTTATCCTCCTCATTTTCTCCCCGAGTATTAGGGGCTCCTGTCAAGTGCCTAACTTTTTTTTTCTAAGGTCATCCTTCCCCACTGTCATTCTTCACCACTTGTAGCTTCCTAGGGTATGTCAGATTTACTCTTCCCCATCTCAGCCAAGTGCACTGGTTCTCCTTTGCCTATAAACAGAGCCCCAGCACTGCCTGCCACGTGCTAGCCGATCTACACCATCACCTGACGCTGGAAGTGCTCAACCATCTGGCACCAGTTGTCTTCCCAGCATCCTCTTCTCTCTCTCTCCCTTGACATCATTGGCAGCTTCAAGGCCCTCCTTTCTCTGTCCTCCCTCAACGTGATGTAAATATCCTGTTGTATTGGGTTCAATCCTATCCAGCTTCTTGGTTACCTGATATCTTACCCACTCAACTGTGAGTACCGCAAGGAGAGAAACTCCAGTGTTTTAATGTTTTTATATCATCTGATCATCTCTGTCAGTGCTCAGCTACCGTTTAATGAGTGAGTAAAGGAAATGAATGAGGAGAAAAGATACACGGTTGGCTAGCGCTTGCCCAGTTCTCTACAGCGTCTTGTTCAGCTCTTGCTCCATCCAGCACCCAGTTGCCTTGAAAAGACCGTCACGTTTATGAAGCCCCTGCTAGATGTGCCAGTTGCTTCTCATGCTTTCATCTGATTTTCCACAAAAAACACTATGTGGAAAGATCATTAGTCTGGAAGAGAATGGATATGTGTACATGTATAACTGAATCACTTTGTTGTGCAACAGAAACTGTCACAACATTGTAAATCAAGTATTCTTCAATAAAAATTAAAAAAAAAAGATTGTTAGATCCATTTCGCATGTGGGGACACTGACTTGCATCGAGCTTAAGAAATTTTCCCCAGGTCATCACTCTGGTGGGTCATAGAGCCAAAAAAAAAGCTCAGACCTTCTGACCCCCTGACTAGTGTTCTTGCCACAACCCCTAAGCCAGCTCTTGAGTCAGCCTGAGCAACCTGAATCTCAGCTTCCCCAGCCTCTGTGTCAGGCTTCAGTGCTCTGGGAGAATGAGTTTCCTGCAAATCAATCCTGGATGCAGTTATTATTTTATAGGGATGTTGTAAGTTGATAAGGTAGCTGTTATATGTTAATAGCTATTGTAATGCTGTTCTTAAGGCCTATTACTTGTGCTGGTTTGTATTTTAATGTGTGCAAAGGTGATTACAACTTTAATATGAATGTTAAACAGATTAGCTGATTTCTATGTAAAATAAATAAATAAAGGAAACCCATCCTCTCATTTCTATTCATTTCTCTCTCCCTCTCTCTTCCCCCTTCGTCCAAAGGCAGATGTGGTCTGTGGAGCACTGACAATGAAACAAAAAGAGAATGTTTTCTGGGTGATAAATAGCGGTTGTAGACAGGTCTTTTGTTCCAAGTGAATTTGGACTCTGTGTCCTTAATAGCTGCTTGTCTGAGAGTTTGTGCTTTTGACTGCATTGAGGAGTTCAGTTGCATTTGTGAATTGTGCAGTCACCATGTTCTCCCTTGAAATTGTGTTTCCCACCTCTGGGAAGCCCCTGATGTTTTCTCAGTACACACTGGAAAGTGTGCCAAACTTTTAGAGAGGCAGGTATACCCCTATGTATCCCAGTGTAGCCAGGAACACAGGGCATATAAGGGAAGACGAATTAGAAAACAAGCAACTTGGGGTACAGGAAAATGGGGCCGGGGTGGCCTGCACAGAGTTATTGCTCTGAGGGGAGATAGGAGGGATGCTAAGCCACCTGGTGGGGAGAGCTTTCAGAGGAAACTTCCTCCACCAAGCATAGCTCCCAAGATGAGCTGAAGTTAGCTGAGAAAATAAATAGGGTGGAGGGGGTTTGGGGAGGGAACTTAGGGGAAGGAAAGAGCATTCCAGGCAGAGGGAATGGCATGTATTAAATCCTAGAAGATTGCAGCCCATTCCAGGAACTGCAAGGGGCTTGGTGTGGCCAGAACCAAGGGGCCTCAAGGCCATTGGCAGCACCCGTGCATTCACGCACTGTGCCCGGAACTGGAAGTCAAGAAGCTTTCTGGCCTGGAAGTGTAGCTGTTATGTTGGACAAGAGAGGCAATGACTGGTGTGAGGTCACCAGGGTGCTTTCTTTAGGATGTAATTGCTGCAGAGGACTGGCAAAAGGAAGAAAGAATACTGGTTGGTTACTGAGATCCTGTCCATGGGTGTGGAGGAAACCTGACAGTCGTGGAAACTGAAGTTCCAAGGGGATGATGAAGAACTTGCCCATCTGAGAGGACAACAGGACATCACAGAAAGAATGTTAGTGGAGAAGCACATGATAACCCCTCAAAGAAGATATCAGAGAAAGAGGCACAGAAACAACACTGAAAGGACCATATGATTTCCCACACACAGTGCATAGTGATACACTGAGGTAGCATTAAAACTTAACACCCCTGTGTGTTCTCGTCGGCCAGTCATTCCATATACCCCATCACTTTGTTATATAGCAGAAATTATCGCAACCTTGTAAATCAACTATACTTCAATAAAATGTAAAGAAAAAAATATTAAATTAAAAAATAAAAACCCAAATTTAAATATTAGTCAATTCAGTTTTAGGCATTTAAAATTAAAAAAAAACTAACACCCCAAAGGGTTAACCATTATCCCCTGGACTTGCTGTCATAGGCTTGGTAGGAGGCCCCTGTGAGGGGCCACAGTGGAGGTGAAGATGGCTGTATTGGACATCAAGGAAGCACAGCCATAGCAGGAATGTGCACTTCAGGGGCTGGGAAGCCTGGTGGGTAGAATCTGACGAGAATGCAAAGAAAAAAGAAATGAAGGTGATTATGTTGACTGTGGCATATAGGATATGGATCCTTTTTCCTGATACAAAGTATAAATTGGCCCAGAAATAAGTTTCAAGCCATGTGGAGACCGTCAACTTTCTGGACATTGGCTGGAAGGCCAGTCTGGCCAAAGCAGAGTTCTTGGCATAATCTTTTATTGCCTTATAGGCAGCTTGATTTTGCAGAAGTTTGGGTGGGGGGAGGAAATCAATGAAGGACTCTGCCACTCTGGTCTCAAGTCTCAATAATTTTCACTTTTTCAGCAAATATTTATTAAACATCTAATTTGTGTCACCATTGATGACTTAGCCACTCAATAAATGCATGTTGAAAGAATACAGGAATGAATGGACTGATGTAATGGCAACTTTGGAGGAAAATGAATGCTCATGTTTAGAATTATAATAAAAGCAAATGTCCATTGACAGATGATATGATTAGAAAGATGTGGTATATATACACAATGGAATACTACTCAGCCATAAAAAATAACAAAATAATGCCATTTGCAGCAACATGGATGGAACTAGAGACTCTTATACTGAGTGAAGTAAGTCAGAAAGAGAAAGACAAATACCATATGATATCTCTTATATCTGGAATCTAATATATGGCACAAATGTACCTTTCCACAGAAAAGAAAATAGACCTGTGGTTGCCAAAGGAAAGGGGGAAGGAGTGGGATGGATTGGGAGCTTGGGGTTAATAGATCCAGACTATTGCCTTCGGAATGGATTAGCAATGAGATCCTGCTGTGTAGCCCTGGAAACAATGTCTAGTCACTTATGATGGAGCATGATAATGTGAGAAAAAAAGGATGTGTACATTTATGTATAACTGGGTCACCATGCTGTACAGTAGAAAAAAATAATGTATTGGGGAAATTAAAAAAAAGAAAAAATAGGGAGTTCCCGTTTTGGCGCAGTGGTTAACGAATCTGACTAGGAACCATGAGGTTGCGGGTTCAGTCCCTGCCCTTGCTCAGTGGGTTAACGATCCGGCGTTGCTGTGAGCTGTGGTGTAGATCGCAGACACGGCTCGGATCCCGCGTTGCTGTGGCTCTGGCGTAGGCTGGTGGCTACAACTCCAATTAGACCCCTAGCCTGGGAACATCCCATATGCCGCGGGAGCGGCCCAAGAAATGGCAAAAAGACAAAAAAAAATGTATCAATACATTAAAAATAAGTAAATACAAAACAAAAATATTTTGAAAAAATATATAAAAAGAATTATAATCAAAACAGGACACTGAACATGATCAGACGCCTATCCTAGGCTGTAGGTCTATTGCTGAAATCCATAGAAAAGAAAGATGTAGAAAGTAGGGCAAGCAAAAGGAAAGGTGGCTCTAGAAAGGTGGGAGCTTCAGTAAACGAAAGACACTTTGACAATGCAATACAAAGCATTGTGAGGAAGAAGAAAGGGGGCAGCATCCAAAGAAGCCAGTGTGGCCACATGGACAACAGGTTGTAACAAGACGCATAGAAAGGATGGAAGGTGGGCACCTAGCACAGGGTGCGTGCAGAAGAGGAGGAGGGGGTCAGGTGACCCAAGGACCCCGTTGGAGCCAAGTCTGCAGACAAAGAAAACAGAAAAAAGCAAACCACGAGAAAAAAGACAAAATGGAGATTTTTAGTCATCCTTGAGAAAGGAGCCTAATGTTAATCAGTTACAGAGAACTTCTCCTCAGCTTCTCTTTTGGTTCTTTCTTTGTCATTATGCTTTTCCTATTTGAAGGAGAATACTCTTGGTTGAGAAGGAATTGAAAGCTGAGAGCCATGGTGTGGGGCTAAGAAGCTGTACAACATAGTAGTTCCAAGTCCCACAGATCAAGGATTTTGTGCCAGCTTGTGACCTCTCCTGGTTCAGTTTACCCTTTTCTAAAATAGATGACAAGAGTACGTGCGTCATAGACCTGTTGTGTGGATGAAAAGATATGATGCAGATGTCACACTCAAGGTCTGACACATAAAAAATTCAATAAATACTATCATGAAGAAGATGATGATGATGATTGGATGTTTAAAACAAATCTGATGACGAGGCCCAACAAAATTAACTTCCCAGGTTATCGAAACAGTTTGACGATAAGATCCTGGAACCACTCTGGGTGAGCAATAGTCAAGAAATAATGGAAAATATGAGGGTCTGGAAAAACACCACACTTTGTTTTAATGTGAAGGAGTAGATGGCGGTAGATTCTAGAAAGAGTGGACAGGTGGATATCATAGAGGGCTCCAGAAAAAAAAAAAAACCTGTAGGAGATTAATTTGATGGTTCATAAATACCCAGAAAGTGATCTGTGGTCCCTAGAAGCCACCTTGAGCTTGCTCAGAGCAAGTCATGCTAGCATCTCATTTAAGAAAAAAATTGACATTGCAACTTCACAACTTGTGTCTCCTTTGTGATGTTGTATTGGTCACAATTTGATAAACTAATCTTTGTCAGATGCGTTCCAGAGTCTTAATTAAAAAGGGGTGTTTATTGAAGCCTCAATAAAAGCTAACAGTGGGACATGGTTACAAGGAATGGACTCTTCTGCTTCCTCAGTAGAAAGCACTGTTTCTGTTGGGGACACCATCAGTCCCCCAGTGCTCTCTGCTGATGTGACCGCAGCTGGGAGGAGGTTCCACGCACCCCCGCTCGAGAGTCACATCTTGACTGCATAGAGATGAGCGCATGCGTGTAAGGCTGGGAGAGGGTGGTGACAAGCCTGAAAATTATGTACTCTGGGGGTGGGGTAGGAATTGCGCATCATTTAGACTAGACGTAGGGGCTCTCCAGCTTTATTGTGCATCAAAATCGCCTGGGTGCTTGTTTAAATTGCAGATCCCAGCGAACCCCATCCCTAGATTGGTAGAGATTCCGATTCATTAATCCCAGGAGGAGCCTGGGAAATTACAATTGAACAAACACTCCAGGTGGTTCTCATTCCAGTGGTCCAAAGACCGGATTTTAAGCAACACTGACTTAGAAGAACAAAATAACTCTCCTCAGAAATAAAAGCTGGACTCCTGCATGTGGTTGAGAGGACACAACCCGAGTTGGCAAGTCCTCAGCAACCCCACTAGCCACTGGAGAGTGAGAGCCCCGGCCCCTCATCCCTGTTTCTGTGCTTTTGAACACAGTGGGACACAGTGGGAGGCCAGCAAGCACCTGTTGAATGAAATTACAAGCGGGTAGGAGAAAGCAAGCTTCTGGAAAACAAAGCATGTGGCCTTGTGAGGCAGTGAGCCTGCCATCAACGGCCATTATGGGGACACTGGATGAGAATGCGTAAGAAGTAGCATTAAGGAGATTGCCCTGGGAGTGCAGTGCGGCTAAGGTGACCTCTGGCACTTTCCACGCCCTTAAAACTCAGTTAAAGAATTACACTGAAAAAAATTCTTTGACCACAGTCCAGAGATAATGGAATCAGAGGGGTAGGAAGAGGAAAGGAAAGATAGCGACGAGCAAATGTTTGAAATGCGAAGAGGTGCCAAGTCTGCAGAACACTTAGCATAAAGCACTGAATGTCTTAGTTGTGGACATGGCACCTGCGACCTTTTGCTTTCTATGCCACTTAATTCCACCCCACCCATCCATTGAGCACTTATCCACACAGACAGGAAGCAGAGTGAGGGCTGGTCTCTGCCCTCAAGGAACTCACAGGACGACTGAAGAGGTCACAGGTCCAAGGCCTGTCCCCAGCATCACAGAGTATGGACCAGACTCTTCTCGTGCAGAGAAAAAAACATGATCACCACAAGAAGGGCATTATCTTTCACATGCATCACTAGATCCCCAGCACTAAGCATGGACCTGGCACCCTGGGCACATCAATAAACATTTGTGGCCGGGAGTTCCCGTCGTGGTGCAGTGGTTGACGAATCCGACTAGGAACCATGAGGTTGCAGGTTCGGTTCCTGCCCTTGCTCAGTGGGTTAACGATCCGGCGTTGCCGTGAGCTGTGGTGTAGGTTGCAGACGAGGCTCGGATCCCATGTCACTGTGGCTCTGGTGTAGGCCGGTGGCTACAGCTCCCATTCGACCCCTAGCCTGGGAACCTCCATATGCCGCAGGAGCGGCCCTAGAAAAGGCAAAAAGATAAATAAATAAATAAATATTTGTAGAATGAATCAATGGATCATTCCATTCTATTGGTCACTCAGTGACCAATAGAAACCAGCCTTAACTGAATCCCTTTTTGCCAGTTTTACATGCTGTGTGCCTGTCATTATTCTTAATTCTTCTGCCCACCGTAAAAAGCCTTATCCTTGTTTTCTGGATGTCATAATGGAAGCTCTGTTGGGTTACTTGCCCAAGGTCATAAAGCTTACGTTTGAGTTATGTGTCTCCTGAACTCAGGCCATTCCTGCTACACCATGCTAGGCTGGATAACTCAGTTTCAGATAAGTGGATTGAGATCAGAGAGGTTCTGGGTCTCGATCAGGGTCACCCTGATAGTTTGTAACAGAACTGGGTCCAGACCTATAAGCTTGGAGCAGTAGTTTTGGCAGCAGCCGGGCCTCTTTGTCACAGGGCAGCGCTTATCTTACTTCACTACTGACTCGTTTCCTCTGACCCTTGCTGGCCACTGGGGTGTGGGAGTGGGGGCCTTACCCAGTTTTATCTTTGAGTAGGGGTCCTCCAGGGTACCTCAACTTTGGGTGGATCATTTGACCTTGGCAATGTGAGGCTGAGACCATGGTGATGCAGGAGTCCTAAGAAAACTCCTACACCATAAAAATGAGCAGATTCTCATGCCAGGGGACGTTTGGACCATTATTCAAAGCCCGTGACTAACATACTCATGCAGATTGGCCTCAGGATTCAGTTTTGGCCTCTTCCTCCCCCCCCAAAAAAACGGTAGAGTTGGCAGGGAAATAAGCTGTGTGCTAAATTGTTCTCCAGTCTCTATGGGTTCGGCTCTGCCCTTAGCTACACAAACCTAATTCCCATTGACTTCGGCCAGCGTCCTGCTTGAGTAAAAGCGAGGGTGGATTTAAGGCTATCAACTTAGAGCAGAATATTGTTGCTTCTTCTCGGTCAGTTTTTATGTGAATGATGGGAGAAAATCAGTCATGGGCTCCTCCCACCCCCCCACCCCCCCGCTCCTCTGCGGTTGTTTCAGCTAGCTGTACCATAATGTGTTTCAAGGCAAGAAAAGAAGACTCGGGAAGGACGAGAAGGTGTGTGGAGGGTGGTATGTGTTACACACATGTGTGGCGTGCCTGCCTGTCCGCGTGGGCACTGTGTCAATCAAGGCCCCTCGTGACAAGCAACACAAGCCATCCAGCTGGTGTAAACAGAAAAGAATATTGGGCGGGTCACAGAATTGCAGAAGATCTGGTGTCCAGGTTCTGAGGTAGTCAGTATGATCCCCCAAACCCTCATCAGAACTCCCATGCATCCCTCTGGCCCTGCCGGAAGGGATGCTCTGCTCACCTCATCTCAGCATCACTAACTCTCGAGGCTGAGTTCTGGGAGTGGGTCCTCTTAGCAGTGACTGGGTCCTGGGCCTGCAGTGTGGCTGCAAGGAAATCTGGGAAACCCAGGATCTGGATGTTTGCTGCTTCTACCTCGAGGTGGGAGGAGCCTGTTTCCCACCCAGACTCATAGATGATGAACTCCCCCCGTCCCAGTACAGGAGGGGTTCCTGCTGCTGGGCAGCCAAACAGGAGTAACTCCAACAAGGAGTTGGCCATTAGGGTTCTTGTAGTTGAAATACAACGATGATTTTTCATGTCATTGGTCGTGGTTAGGTTCCATGTGAGAATAATGACAATATATATTGCATTTATTTTAAGTACTATTTTTGTTATTGGGTTTGTTGGGTTTTCTACAAAACCTTCTATTTATGGAGGTCTTGGGTTAATTGTGAGTGGTGGGATTGGTTGTGGTATTGTATTGAATTTTGGTGCGTCTTTTTTTAGGTTTGATAGTATTTTTGATTTATTTACCACTGGCGTATCTAGTGTGGTTTTCCCTCTTAATCTGGGGGGACACACAGTGTGTGAAGGAATAGGTATGCCTAATCCCCCTCTCTCTACCAGGCCTTTTCTGTACAGTCACCAGGTCTAGGCAGTGTGTACGTGTTAATCATACCCTGTGATATTTTCCAGTGAAGCAGATGCTGCCAAGATGTCACACCCTCTAACTCATCTGGAATTCTCAACTTTCCAAACAAAAGCAATCGGATGAGCTTCGGTGTTGCTTTGCAGCAGTGGGTTTATAATCATACATTGGAGAAGGGGCTGTATAAATTCTCTACCATGAATCTGTCTCTTGCTCTTAACCACTCAGGTTCAGCTGCTGATCATCCTGTCTGTACAATGGACTGAGCCCAAATCACACAGAACTGGTGTATTCGGGAAATCATTGCAGTGAATCATTAGAGTCTTTTGAAATAAATGACAAGATTTCCCTGCCTCTTTATCTTCAGACCTTATAGGAGGGACCATAGGAAAGATGATGCAGAGGTGCTGCCTCGGTGCTTTTTGCTAATTTAGGGTAGAAACATTGATTTATGACAGGTGCCTTCCATTATAACACCTTAGGTTGATCTCAAAGGAGAGAATCAGAGTGATTTTTTTTTTTTTCACTTCCATGGTTCCTTTCAGAGATCTTACTAACTCCCCCTCCTCGGATTGCTGAGTTAAGGTAACGTGATCCTATTTTTATGGGTGCAAAAAAGAAAAAGCCTCAGTGACATGCTGAAGGTCAGATGATAGGATCAGGGAGCAACACTCAGAACAGAACATAAAAAGCCTGTCCAGCTTCCAGTGGATTCTCACTCACATTTTCACATCTAGCTGTTACCTCTTGAGACTTTCTAAGCCATTTGTAATGATTACAATCTCTTAGGTAGGATCCTTATTCTCAGGTCATAGCTGGGAAAACTGGGCACTTAATGAGCTTCCTCTGCACCCCCATCCATTCAAGAAAAAGACACAAATCTTGATGATTTTTCACTAATGGTTTAGCCTCCAAACCATTGCACTTTTCATGATGTTTATTCAGCTCTGTTTCTGGAATTTATGTCACCAGAATTGTAGATAATACGTTCGGCTCATAAATAGTCAAAACCCACCTAAATCTGCTTCTTTGAGGGAGATGACAGTAGCTACAAAGGCAGGCAGAAGCTGTTGGGTTGGGGGGAATAAACAATAGATTAAAGGAAAATTGAAAAGCGGTGTTTGTTTAATATTTCAGCTCTTAAAACTACCCGAGCTCTTCGCAGCCATGAGAGTGAAGGAGGTACTAGAGGCTGGACTCTGAGGTAGAGGCCACAGCCCCACTCAGGGCATGTCTGTCCCCAGCTGCTATGCAGATGTCTAGTAGAGACTCACCAGATGCTAAAGTGCAAGTGTCTCTTCACTTCCTTAGATGTCACTTCCTTGGAACTCAGCAGACATTATTTTTGTGGAAGCAGTCTTCCAAATTAAGCTGGATTCCTTAGCCCCTCCACAGAATTTTATTTAACTAGGAGAGTGGTTGAAATACTCTATGTTTACAATTTTACGCATCATAGAAAACACTCCTCTCACCATCTCAATAAACTCATTAGCAATTCAATAATTGAATTGAAAAAAGGTAAAATCAAAACTATTCTGTAATTTGGTACTTAATATAAACTAGATTTCTTTAGAGTACAATTTATTGGTGCAACTCAAGGCTTTTCTGGATGCTGAAAGGTTGTCAGGGCACCTGTAAGTGTTTTAAAGGTTGACCGTAGTGGTTTCTTTATGTCTAATTTAGCTCCAAAGTTATAGATTTCTATTTAATGGACACAGCTATATCGCTTGGCTTTATACTCATCTATGGACAACAGAGGTTGCCCTTGAGCAATACCAAGGCTATCAGTGATAATCTCTATGCAGTCATCCCCCTGTGCCTTTACCACTGGCCTTCAGTATCCGTGGTTCTGCATCTGCAGATTCAGCCCACTGCATATAGCATACAGCTGTAGAACTATTGAATGAAAAAAAAAAAAAAAACAGCTGTGTATCAGTGGACCTGCACAGTTCAAACCCATGTTGTTCCCAGGTCGACTGTAATTAGAATGCTATTCAATGAGGAGAATGTGAGAGACCAGAAGAAAGGGAAGAAAAGAAGAGAAAGGAGGGGACTTCCTAGAAAATGCAATTAAATTAAGAAAAATAAAAAGGAAGCCACAGAGAAATATGGAAAGCAGCATGCTTAAAGTATAATTAGTTGAGCTGTGAAGAGTGAAAACCAGGAAGAAAGATGTTTCAAATGCATAATATCACCAGGGAAAGAGGTTGGTGGTAGGGAAGCCTGCAGTTCCCTAGTCTACCTCTAGATGGCGGTGTCAACCCTGGGCAGTTCGGCTGTTCATTGACGGGTAAAAAGAAAACTAATGCCAGCCAGGTCTTCTTTTGTATTGTGTTGTCTGAACTCAAGTAGAATCGTACACATTAACACAAACCAAAATCTTCCCCTCTTTTGTTTTGCTGGAATGATATAAACAACCCTTCAAAACTTGTTTCTTCATGCACTTGGACTCTGGCACTTTACTGTTCCCAGGCAATTGATAGTAGGGAGAAGGTGGAAGATTAAAAAACATGGAAAGACCCTTCTGCTGGCCCTTTCCTCCACCTGACAAGAGAATCCTGCAAGGACCCCATCTCCAACGTTGAACTGATCCACAAAAGGCATAATCTGGGATGACATGTCCATCACTAAATTACTCAGCCTGTGCCATCAGGAGTGTCACGGCCACCACCATGGTTCACTGGACGCCCTTTCACTGCTACGCTTTCTTCCCCTTTTCACTTGGGTGGAACTTGTCTATGAGGAGGACATTTCCTATGTCCTAACATGGCATGGCTTGCCTGGCCCTGACCCTCCACGCGCCATCGCTTTACCCACAGCTCTACAACCCTGACACAGGTTGTGACTCTCTCGGCTCTGGTTCACACCCACGCTTTCTTCTGGACCTGCCTGGCTATCACCTCCATGGTAGCCTTCTTTCGCTCCTTCTGTGCATTCCTGTAGCACCCATGCTTACTCTCATCTGGGCTTGCTGCACTGTGCTCAATTGCCCACCTGTCTCCCCCCGACCCCATAATAGCCCCTCTCCATGGAAGACCAGTGTTCCTAAAGATAGAGAAATCTGGTTCTCTCTCCTTCCCCTGCACCCACCAGAGACAATCAGCAAGTGTTTATTGACTAAGTGAATGCAGTGAATCCCCGCCCCCCACTGCACTGATGTCCTTTGACCCAGTTGCCTCTGGTTTTCACAGTTAAGTGGCTTCATTGGCACTGAGCGCCCTCTTCTGTCTGAACAGAAATTTGCTGTGCACTGAGCCTGGTTCTCTGATAACAGAGTAGGTTCTCAGACAACTTGGCCGGAAATAACTCCCTCTCCTTTTGTCAGAGACCTATTCCAAAGATGTGGCAGTGTTGTTCTGTCTGATAAGATGGTCAAAACCATGTCATCTAATCAAACCCTGTTAGAGCTGAAGGGACTGTAGAGATGGTCCAGCCATACCCATTCTTTTTCTAATTTTTTTTTGTCTTTTTAGGGCCGCACCCTCAGCATATGAAGGTTCCCATGCTAGGGATCGAATCAGGAACTGTAGCTGCCAGCCTTCGCCTCAGCAAAGCAGGATCCAAGCCATGTCTGTGACCTACACCACAGCTCAGGGCAACGCTGGAGGCTTAACCCACTCAGCAAGGCCAGGGATTGAGCCTGCATCCTCATGGACGCTTGTCAGATTTGTTTCCACTGAGCCACGGTGGGAACTCCAACCACACCCATTCTTTTTACAAATGAGAGAACCTTGTCCCAGAGAGGGGTAGTCCCATTCCTAGAGTCACACAGCAAGCTTGCTAGCAGATCTGTCCCTGGAAATTTCATCGTATATCCCTGCCGCTTTTCTCTTGCAAAGTCCTGTTGTGTCCTGTTCCTTATCTGTGGGCTCCTGAGAGCCTACTCCTGGGATAAAGTAAGCAAATGGGGTGCAGTCTTGTAAATGGGCTAAATAAATAAATATGACAGCTTACCCATCTTCGAGCAGCTTTCTTCAGGAGGAGCTTAGCACATTTAATAGGGTACTTGTAAACAGGAGTAATTTGAATAGTTTCTCTAGCACACTGTTAACATTTATACGTGCCCCATTTCATCCGTAATCTGCTTTTACAAGGCACTGGTGAGCCTTTGATGGCAGCAATGAATGACCCAGACGGCTTCATCCCACATGTTCAAACCGAGCTGAAAATTTGGGAGAATCTAAGGTATTCATCTCCATAAAAAAACCCCAAACACATTGACTAAAATTGCTCTTCTCCATCCAGAGACATTAACTTTTTCCTCTTCTTCCCTTCCTTTCTTTTGCATTTCGCCATTACCATGTTCTGGTTATTGCCCACATCTGGAGCATGGCAGCTGTCCTGTAATGTGCAAGCTGCGGTGTGTAATTTGGAGAACTTGAATACAAATATCTGTTAATTAAAAAAAAATACAGAAGCATGTTTGTCAGCTTGTAATTATGTAAAGAAGAACACCAACTCCCAAACTAATTTAAAAAGCAAAATGAAAATAACTTTACCAGCGGCTTTACAAAATCCAGCAACTCTGCATTTAGCTCTCAAGCTTCTTCTGAGTTTCCCAGCTTCCTTTGCCAGCATCCATGGAGTGTCTCTGGGGAGAGCAGGTGGGCCCGATAGGATAATCAGGAAAGCAGGCCCGAGCTGATGGCCAGGCCCCTGGATTCTGCCGTCTGCCCCTTTGGCTGAGTCTCGGGCAAGGCTTCTCATCTCGGTACCAGCACTGTTGATATGTGAGGCTGAATAATTCTTTGTTGTGATGGGCTGTCCCGTGTAGTGTAGGATGTTTAGTAGTGTTTTGGGGGTGCCAGTATCACCCACCTCCTCACCAGTGGGGACAAACAAAGTGGCTCCAGATAGTCCCAGATGTCCCTGGAGTAGGACTGGGGAGAAATTCCCCCCCCCCGCCCCCCGCCAGTTGAGAACCAGTCATTTTCATTCACTGTGTGATATGAAGAGCACAGGGCCTGGCCCCAGAAGACTTGGGTTTAAATGGATGTTTCATTCTAATTATATGACCTGGGCCAAACCCCCAGCTTTTCTCGACACCTGCTCCTCTCTGCAATAGGTCGCTGTAAAGGTCAAGTGGGATGTGGAAGGTTTTCCATGGAGAAAAGGCCACCATGAAGCTAAATTTTATCGTTGTTATTATTACTATTGCGAGACAACTCCTGCAGTGACAGTTTAGAGGAGGCCGCAGGGGCAGCTTTCTGCCACGAGAAGTGATTTCCTGTGAGGACTTTGGCCTCGTTAACACAGAGCACAGACATGCTGACCTCCCTGTTAGCATGGAGCTGTCCCAGACCCCGAGGCTGGAGGGGTGGGTGGGGCGTCAGTGTTCCTGGGAGGATCTGGGGTGTGGGGACAGAGCATGGGGCAAAGAAAGTCGCTGAGGAACAGCCAATAGTAGTGAAATAATTTTACCTACACACGCCAGAGGGCTGTACAGCGGCTCCAGGCTCCTCCCCACCCTCTCCTGCCTCTCCCCTTCACAGATAGAGAGGTGTGTGAACCACTCAGGCTGCTGTGAGGTTGTGTAAATGCTAGGCTTCAGGTCAGAGAATGTTTCAGGATCTTTTCTAATGGTCTTTTGAAAGAAATTGTCGGCTGTCTGGGCTGAGGGGAGGAAGGGTAGGCGGCTGGATAACTTCTTGAGGGGCCTTCCAGCTCAGGAATTCTAGGATTCTCAGAGTTCCCATCATGGTGCAGTGGAAACAAATCTAACTAGGAACCATGAGGTTGTGGGTTCGATCCCTGGCCTCGCTCAGTGGGTTAAGGATCCCTGTGTTGTCACGAGCTGTCGTGCAGGTTGCAGACGCGGCTCGGATCTGGCGTTGCTGTGGTGTAGGTGGGCAGCTGAAGCTCCGATTAGACCCCTAGCCTGGGAACCTCCATATTCCGCAGGCACAGCCCTAAAAAGCAGAAGGAAAAAAAAAAAGAATTCTAGGATTCTGGTTCAGGGCTGGGTACTCTGGGATCCAGACCCTCCCTACGTTCATCCCCCGATCTCTGCAGACCAGTGATCCAGCAGCTGCCGCCTGCAGAGGATGGCTCTGGGCCAGAAAGTGTTCCAAGTCCTTTAGGTTTCTTCTCTCATTTAATCTTCCGGACAGTTCTCTGAGGTAGGTATGATGCCCGTTTTCCAAATGAGAAGGCTGAGGTGGTTACAGATGAAGTAACATCAAGCAGAAGAAGAAAGCCATGTTCCTAAGAGGAGGTTGGTCAGCGTCTAATCCATGCTGATTAGGAGTAGGTCTGTGGCAGGTGGCTGGACTCCAAGCACATGGGTACCTGGAGAAGGAGGGCCACCGAGCTGCCACTCACAGGCAGAGCCGGCATGTCCCAGCCTAGCCCGTCTCCCCTGCTGAGCACTTGATGGCCCTGTGGCTAAACTCTGAAGGCCGAGCATTATGGGAGGGTTTAGGAGGATGCTGTAATGTAGAAAATAAAAAATAAAATAAAGACAGGAGGGAGAAGCTGACAGCTTGACTGGAGCACACACGATCAATACACCCAAGATAACAATTGCTGCAGAACAGCGCCTTGCTTCCCCAGACCCCCAGGAGACGCACGCCTCTCTGACAATCAGCAGGAATTCTGACTTGCTACAGATCTTTTCATCTCCTGCCTGCTCCTGCCGACTTTTTCATTTTACGTTATTAAATATTAAACCCCGTAAACACTTTCATTTGTCTGCGCCATATTGTCAGTCAAATTACTCTTTTTGTAATAATATCAAATCATATCAGTATCACTTACTTTCCTGAGCGATTCCAAAATCCTATTGCAGGATCAAACAATGATTGTACCTAAACTGCTGCTCAGGACTCCTAAATTCCTTTCTCAGACCCTGACATCAGCTAACCACTGATGTCTGCACGTCAAATTACTTTCTTTCCCAGTGAACAGAATGGGTGTGCTGTTAAGACCCCACCTTCCCACCAACACATTTAAGGTCAACTGGAATAACTTTGAAAATTCAACATTCTAGAAGGTGAGCACCATCGACTCAACTGGGATTAGGGCATAGCATCAAGGTTACTGTCTTGGTACCCAGAACACGTCATTCTGTCACTTCCCTGGCTGTCATTTGCTAGTGCTCTGGAATTGTTCCTTGTTTCCCAATGTTGAATATCCAAAGAAAAAGATAATGAGGCCAACATGATACGTAGGGAAGTAATATATTCCAAGGTCAGAAAGAAATCGGATTGTCGAATTGGCTGATTATCTGTGTCTCCTTTCTCTCCACTAGCAAAGCGAATCAAAACTTTAGAATATTTAAAATTCAGATTTGAGACAACATAAAAAGGATCGTTGAATCCATGAATTCAAGTGCCAGTTCCTCATATGTTAGTATATGGTGATGTTTCTTAGTACCAGCATCCTAGGAACCCACTGGGAAAGCCAAGGCATTCTGGAGAATTGAAATCTGATGGTAACTATTGAGCAAATAGAAGACTCTGTTAGGGGTCTCCTGGGTCTGCACTTTATTGCCTGTTGGGCTGGCCCTCCTGGAAAGCCCCTCCCCACAAGAAGCGAAGACTTTCCCCTCCCGGTAACTACCAAGGTGCTCTTCAACTTGTAAGCCTAGGACCAGAGTTCAAAGGACAGAGCTTATGATGTCCAGACACCCCAAAGCATCCCTGTAAAGAAGCAATACAATTGTCCAACCCAAGCAGACCTGTCAACTGTGGGAAATAAATTAACTAAATTAATTAAATCGAGTGGACTGACGATTTTACCGGGAACTTTAATTAAGGCACCATCATATAGATCTTTGCTGGTCCCCCTCAAGCACCCAGCCCACTCTTATCTCCAATCCATCCTCTCACTCTTGTGCCACTTTTTCTGTGCCCTAGGTAGAGTTATTTAACCTCTTCTTGGCTCTAATGACCCATCTGTTGAGTTGGGAGAGCAACAGTCTGATCCATCTGGCAGAGGGTGGTACACTTTAATGAATGTTTGGAAAGTACTTTGAACATGAAGTACTCACTATTAATATTGCTTTCCAATGCCCTAGACAGTCTAATGAAATGATATCTTAATCTATGTCACAGCTAATTCATTTTGGAACCGAGTCTCCTGAATACAGATTTCAGTTTGGGGGTCACTTGGAAGATTGATTTTTCCTTGGGGCAAATATTGACCTCCTGAGCCTCCGTCAGTATTTACCTTTGGGGGTCAATAAATCTCAGTGTTGACCTTGATAAAAGTCAACAGTCTCCACAGAACCTCAGGGTCTTCATCTTGTGCTGCCTTCGTTCCTAGGCTGTCACTTGATTCTGTTTTAATAAATCCTTATTTGCAGGAGTTTATAACACAAGCTGTCGGTGTGCCCTCAAGGGCAGAGTTGCTGGGTGTATCCCCCAAGGCACTTGGCTAGAAATGCTGTGATGAAACTCTCAGAGTGCTTCTTAGAAGATTCCCGATCTCAGGTTCACACTTCTCTCCTTGCAGAGAAGGGATTTCCAGGAGAGCCAACCCAATACGAATGAAGTGCAGACCAGGCAGACTTCTTACAGACATGGTCCAACTGATCGGTTCAATTCCCTGGGTTTCTGAGGGCTGTTTGTCTGTTTGGGAGAAGGGGCCACTGCCTACATCCAGCCCAGTCTTGTGTTTGTAAACATTGAACATGAATCTCAACATGCTGGCTGTGATCAGTGATGCTCTTCATCACCAGAGAGATTGCATAGCTTTCACGGCAAACCGTGAATATCCCTGGAAGAGTCTGTCGGCTGGGCCGAGACCTATTGTCTCACATGCGCAGATTGAGTCATTCAGTAGTCGTGTTTATTGCATATGTTTTCAGAAACTGCTGTGCCAGGCTCTCTGTCCAGGGGAGATTCTACTTTCTCTCAAGCCCCACAGTTGCCCAGCACCCAGCAGCGGCTGAGGATGCAGAAGTGCAGGAGGCACTGGGCTGGCACGGAGGGATGTGCATAGGAATATGGACTCAGCTGAGTGCCTTCCACATCTTTCCTATATCTCGCCTCCAACACTCACACTCACCCGTCTCCCACCTGAACGCATTCGAGCTGGGAGCTGGTGCTCGTGTACGTCTCTCTCGTTGGAGTCACATGCTGGCAGCTTGGAGGAAGGCCATTCCCTCCAGGGACAGCGCATCCCACTGCCTCAGACACTGGCAGTCTTCAGGGGACGGTTGGGGTGTTTGCCTTGGTTAAAGACATGGGAGCAGGAGGTGTCTGCCTTTGAGCCTGTGGAGATGTTATCTGAGAGGAAGGGAGGACAGTGGTGAAGTGACAGATCAATAGCCTGGCTGCTGTGTTCATCATGTTTTGTCTTTGGGGTTTGAATTTAATTGCTTTGCATCTAGAGTCAAGGCGAGAGAACGGTTCATCACAAAGTATTTTGTTCAGAAATGTTGCTCAGATAAACAGATTTCTAGAATAAATGTATGTAAAACTCAAAACCCTGTCCAACACGTCTTATGATAAATGAGATTTTTGTATGTGTTTCCCATTGATTTATCTGCTTTTAATGGGCCCATTTGCAAACAGCAGTGCTTCCAAACTCTCAAGGATGGTGTGTGTGTGTGTGTGTGTGTGTGTGTGTTTGGTGAAGGATGGTGAAGAGAGAAAACTAGCAGTTCATTCATTTCAGAAAACTAAGTGTTGGAAGACTAGGTCTCTTCTACAGTTCTTCCTCTCTTCTCTGTTATTTGTCAGTCCTATCAGTAATTCAAGTTATAAAAACCTATTTTTTTATTTACCTAGATTTTTCCAAATAGTTGAGGAATATACGCTGATGAGAAAGTGAAAGGAAAGGGGCCTCTGGAATTATCCTCAAGTCAGGTCTATGTGGTCTGAATTTTCAGCTTACTTGTCAGCTTTCCATCTGCATTTTTCTGGGTACCCTGGGCTGAATTGTCTCCATCCAGCAGCCAACTCAGCAGTCTGGTCACTGGACTGTTAGCAGCTGCCTGGAACCACAATTCACATCAAATCAATCTTGATGAGTTTGATTAATTGAGCTCCAGGAGTTTTGCTCAGTGCTAGTCCTTTGAACCAAAGCCTTAAGGCCCCAGGCAGTGTGTGTAGGGAGAGCCCGAAATGTACCCCCAGAGCCTCTTTGGAAAGGCTGGGTTTGTCTCAGTGTCCCAGGCTCCATTTCTAATGATGGCCAACAACAACAAAAACAAGCAGACCAACCAAATCTCTTAGAGTTGAGTATGTCCTGCCAGCCCCACCCCTTCCCCACCCGAGGGTAGTTAGAATGTTAGCTGGCCTGCTCTTCAGATTGACTCCCTGTTTTTATTTTCCTCATTTCACACTAACACTTGGAGAATTTGCCTTTTATTTATTTATGACAAATAAATTAACTTCTTTTCCCCCCTTTCTTGTCTCCTGAGTCATGCCCAGGTCTTATCAGGTATGCTGCCTTCTTCCCTACTCCTGGCAGACTCACAAGGGAAGTCATTCATTCATTCATTCATTCAATCATTCGTTCAGACAACAGCCATTTATTAAGTATCTGATATTTGTGAAGTATTTTGCTGGTAACTGTGGAATTAAAAAAAATAGATCAATCACGATTCCTGCCCAGGAGGAGAACAGAATGTAGCATAGAAAGACAGGCCTATATAAACATACACAATAACATTAGAAGAGAGGATGAAGAATGAACTAAAACAGTGCTGATGTGCATGGGGGTGGGGGTTGGATATGAGGGAGTCAAGAGGTCAAGGCCACTGTCCTTGAGCACTGGTTGGAGTTAGAGAATGTCAAATTCATGGCGCCAAAGTTGGCTAACCGAGTAGATGGTGGGGCATCCTCTAAAGTAGGGGCAAGTTGGGGGGGCAGTTTTGTGTAGAAAATGCTGTCATCTCCTTTAGACTCAATGTGAGGGAACTTGGAGACGACCAGGAAGGGGTATCAAATTGACAGCTGAATATATGATATTGCATCTTGAAGCTTGAAGGGACAGATCTGAATTAAAGAGGAAAATTTGGTATTTTTCAACATAAGGGTGGTGGTTGAAACAATGGGAGTGGGTGAGGTTATCCATTATATTTTGTGGGAAGGAGGAGAAAAAAAGCTAATACAAAGTCCTTTTACTAACATTTAGGGATGTATTAGGATTTTCCAGAAGGGAAAAAAAAAAAAAAAAAAGAACCAACAGGATGTATCTAGAAAGAGAAAGATATTTGTTAAAAGACACAGGCTCATACAATTATGGAGGCTTGGAAGTCCCGCAGTCTGCTGTCTTAAGCTAGAGAACCAGAAGGGCCATGGATGTAGTAAGTTCTTGTCCCAAACCCAGCAGGATGAGACCCAGAAAGAGTTAGTGTTTTAGTTCCAGTTCAAAGGCAGGAAAAAAAGTTATCTTTAATCCAAGTAGTCAGCCAGGAGGAGTTCACTTTAACTCGTGGGAGGGTCAACCTTTTTGCCATAGTCTGCTTTCAACTGATTGCACGAGGCCCACCCACATTGGGGAGGGCAATCTGCTTTCCTCAGTCAACTGATTTCAATATCTGTCTCATCCAGCGACACCCTTGCTCACATATCCAGAATACTACTGGGCCAAATATCTGGGCACCCTGAAAATCAATGAAGTTGACACATAAAATTAATCATCACAAGGGTCATGTGGAGGAGAAGGAAGAGGCACTAGAGACAGAGAAAGTAAAAGATAAGTGCTCTCATTTGTAGAAATAATCCCTCAAACCACCTTTGATATCTTTGGCTAGGGAGGTTTTTCCATGAGTATTTTGCATTCATGTGCACACTTTAACTTGATTGGGCAAAAAAGCTATGTGTGAAAAACAGGTGAGGATGATTCCATACCATTCAATTTAGTGAAGGAGGTAGGCATGTCTATAGGCAAAATGGAAGCATGGGGATAGGGCTGATGAATGTGCTGACCAGTCTTGGGGTCCTGAAAGTGGGTTGCTGTTATGCATCATCATTTAATGTGACAAGTGAGGGACAGGTCCCCTCAGCCAGAGAATGGGGGGGCATTGGGCTCAAAAGAAGGAGCTCATACAATGTCAGATGACTCATAAAATACTCATACATTACAGATGCTCATGCAATGTCAGAAGGAGGATATTTCCATGGAGCCCATGTAGACTTCACTTAGGATCTGGGCTCCTCTGGGGAGATCCCACATTCCAACATTCTGTCTTTGTGCTTGATGAACGGTCATGATCATACAATTATTCTTTCGTATTCACACTCCCAGATGTCCTCTTAGTTTTTTTTTTGTTTTTTTTTTTTTAAGTTCTAAACTGCAGCTACTAGAAGGGATCAATTAACATTTCAGTGCCAGGCACTATGCTCAGCATACATTATCTCCTTTAACTCTTCCAGCAATCCTTTGGGATTGTCCAGCAAACCTAAAACTTCAGTCCGCTTAAGATTGCAAGAAGCTGTGAGGCTTAAGAGGAACTAGAGGACCCTTAGTCTCCACTGTGCTTTGCAGACAGCAGAGAAGCACACAATTGAACTGTGCTCTTAGTGCTGACATAGTAGCTCTCAAGCTGGACGGCACCCTTCCCATTTTACAGAGGAAGAAACAAACGTTCCTTGAGACTGATTTGCTCACGAGTAATAGAGCTGGCCACAAACCCAGGTCTTCCGACATCTAGATCTGATAATCCCAACCTTGTCCTTCAGGTTACTCCCAGCTACCTGTGAAGGAAGAGGTCAAGTCTTAGCCTCAAATCTTGCTTCTGTCCAGAAAGAAGTCAACCCAGATTCAACCCCTATAACAGGGCCAACCTCCCTCCTGCTTCTTAGAAACCTCTCCCATCCAAGAATTCACCAGACTGGCATCATGTCAAGGTGCCAGCCTTTCTCTATAATCTATACCCTGTCTTACAGTCAGAAAGTGCAGATCTGGCAGTGCTAGTGGTCCTATTCTCAGGTACACTGGGTATCAGGTAAGATAGGTTTGAGCTTGCACCTTCTCCTGGCAACACTGACAAGCGTTTGCAATAAGAGAATTAAAAATTAATAGTTGACAGTTAATCTCTGACCTGAAAGAGCCATATATACCATCTGTGTAACCCCTGGACATTTCAATTTCCAATCTGCACAAGTAAGATAACATCCTGAAAATGAAACGCAATCGCTAATGAGCAGTGTTCCTTAGGATAGATTGATCTGCAGTGGTGAGCAGTTTCCACGATCTGAACAGTGACTGATGGTATGGATGAAGCAAGAGGAAGGAGAGGGATGAGTATCTGAGCCTTGAGATCTGTCATGGAGGTGGGAAGGTGGAAGGCCAGCTTCCACAAACCACCAGCCAGCTCTGTGCTCCTGGTCCTGAGCTCTGTGAAACCATCAGTTGGCATCAGCCATTGGCTCAGCCAGGGTGGGGTTAACTGAGGCACAGTGGGGAGACAGCAAAGAGGCAGAAAAGATGGCTTCAGCTATGAAGACTTTGTAATTGCATCACAGAATCAGATCACAGATATATGAAATAGATTAAACGCACCACCCAAGAGGCACCCACATGAGTGTCAATTAACACAGGGCCTGGTGGTCATGGGCCTGTTTTCTTGCCTTTGTGTCACCAAGGATGACAACTAGAATTGCCTGGCACCAATTGTAAAAAGTACTTGTAGATCCTTGGCGAGAAGTCATCAGGCCAAAACAGTGCATTGTGATTTCTTATTATATTTAATGGAAAATTGAAGCACTCAGATATTTCCAAAGTGTAATTTGTTCTGATGGGTAGGCCGACAGTGAATTGGACTGCTTCACTAGGGAAGAGGCAAAAAATAAATTAAACAAATTAATGACTGTGACGCATTCCAGGGGAAAGAGAATGCGGTTGATAATTTCCCCCCCACCCCCACCCCTAACAAAAATCATCATTTTTATGGCAGTCACATCTCCTTGGGCTGCTGCTTCTTGTGGGTATTTTTAAAGAAAACTTCCCCTCCAGTCATTTTCTTTAGCCCAATAAGCACAGTTGCTAATTTTCTCTCATTTGGAGATTCCCCCCCTGGAACCATATGCCATTAAAATGCTTAGACATGTGGAAATGGGCTGATGAAGATATGAGTAGACAGGGAGTTTCAGACGAGGAGAGACTTTGTCAGACGGAATGACTCTGACATGGGATTCACTAACCAAAAGAGAAAGATCCTGCCATCAGATGGTGGGGGAGGGGCAGCACCCCATCCCCAGAAGCTTCCAGGAGGCTTCGTGTGCCCAGTGTACAGCTCACTGCCCAGCCTCTGGCAGCTGCTCACTGGCCGAGCGAGTGAATGAGTGAATGAATGAATGAACTTGCAAGACAGATGAGCCACCCAAGCAGCGAGGTGGACAGGAGTCCGGGAAGCGGGCGGCAGTGCAATGCAGGTGGGCGGAGGTGTGAACCATCCATGGAGGGCAGCACAGAGCACAGCGTGTCCTTTGCAGCAGCATGGACCCTTCTTCACAGAACTTTTTGCATTTACTCCTGTAATTCCATTCGTGTTTCCAGGGGGTCGTATGCAAACTATTTAAGAACTCGTATATCAGTGGCACCACCCAACCGGAACAGACAGTCCCAAGGGACACCAGCTGAAAACCTAGCATGGCCATTCAGAATATCAGCCCTGACTGCATCTCTGTCATGGGACCCAAGTGTTTTGAGGATGAGGATCATGTTTGTTCTAGTAACTTGTTGAAGCCTCAGCACCTGGCTCAAGTCTTTGATATAAATATAGTTCCTCGTTTAGACTCTGCGGCTGCTCTGTGTGCAGTAGCGACTCAGTAGGTATTGGTGGAATGAATGAGTGTGTTAGTGAGCAAAAGGGGTTGGGACAAAGTGGAATGAGTAGGCACGAGGGTTTCCCAGACCTACTCAAATGGCCACACAACCTGTCTTCCCTCTGGGGAAGGGAAGGTCCCAGTAGGACCACCCTAGGGCCTGGACACACAGGGACGGGAGGGCAGAGGCAAACCCAGGTCCCGAGGCAGCCCAGGCATTTATTCCAAAGCACTTTCCTCGGCTTGGGTAAGTAAAGCTGTTAATGCTCTCCAACCCCACCTCTTTGTTAGGGAGCCCAGTGTACTAATTAAAAATTGTGGGTAGCTGTAAGTATCTCCAGAATAAGGATTAAGCCAGCTTTCTATCAATTGCTTTCAAAGCCATTGCTTTCATTCGAGAAATGCTTTCTTTAGAGGTTAAAGCAATGTGCATTCTACTCTTCCATCTCTTCTGTTACCTCATTACCCTGGTGGCCCCTTCCTCCAATTCATGCTTCGAGCCAGCTTCAGTGGGAAGACCATAGTGAAATGCCACACGCCTGCAGCAGTGCCCCCACAGACAGCCATGGCTCACTGGGTGCTGATGCCGTCAGGGCAGGGCCCACATTGTGAGCGGGTCAGTTCCCTCTGCTTCTGCTCAGCTTCTGCTGAGTGAAGGCACAGGTACCCTATTCACATCGACCCTGTTTAGATGTGCCCATGAGGAGAAAGCAAACAACAGGCTTGTTTCCTACATAAGATGTCTCAATGACCTCCTTCGTTTTTACTTCCATTGTATAAGCATTGCTTCCATGATGCCAGTGACACAGTTCTGCCTTTGATGAGAAGAAAGTTGCTGATAATGCCATTCCAGGGGGAGCCAGGCCATCCACAGGGATGCAGCCTATCAGGCAGGGTAGGCACTCAGTATGGCTATTAAAATGAACTGCCCGTGAGATTTAAGCAGATGGTCTTTAAGGGCCCTTCCTAGGCTGAACTGTGTTGTAAATCAAGCGGTCTTAAGAGGTTTGAAGGTTTGGGCTGAGTCGAGAAAACCGTCTCTCCTCTTCCACAGACGGGTGAGATGGTGCCCTTTCTGGGCTATCCACTCTTCCTGGTCTGTACAGTCACCTCCCCATCCCCCTTATCCAGAATTTCACTTCTCCGTTTTCGGTTATCCACAGTCAGGTCGACTTCAGTCTGAAAATACCAAGTGGAAAATTCAAGAAACAAACAATTCCTAAATTTTAAATCACACACTGTCCTGAATAGTGTGATGAAATCTTGCACCCACCCTGCCCTGTCCCCCCACCCACTCACCCCCGGGACATGAGCCTCCCCCTTTGTCCAGCACACCCTGCCCGTTAGTCAGCTGGTAGCTGTCCCAGTGATCTGATGGACTGTCTCGGGACCGCAGCGCTGGTGAGCAAGTAACCCTGATTTTACTTCATAATGTCCACAAAGTTTCAGAATAGTAATGCTGCTGGCAACTCAGACACACCAAAGAACAGCTGCAACGTACTTCCTTTAAGTGAACGTGTGAGGGCTGTCAACATAAGGAGGAAATAAAAAAATAAAAAAAACTGGAAAGCTGGGATTTCAAAGATCTACGGCAAGAATGCATCTCCTTTCTGGAAAACTGTAAAGAAGGAAAAGAAATTTGTGCCAGTTTTACTATCTTACCTCGACCCACAAAAGCTAGGGCCACAGTGCTTTTTAAGTGCTTCATTGAGATAGAAAAGGCATGGAATTTGTACAATAGGATATTTTGAGAGAGAAAAAAAACAAATTTATGTGATGGTTTTCATATTATATTATTATAACTGCTCTGTTATATTGTTAGTTGTTGATCATCTCTTACTGTGCCTAATTTATAAATTAAACTTTATCATGGGTATGAATATGTAGGAAAAAACATAGTATATATAGGGTTTGGTCCTATCCACACTTCCGGGCATCCCCTGGGGGTCTTGGAATAAGACCAGGGATAAGGGGAGACCACTGCGTAAAGAAAAGGCTGGAAGAGGATGTGAGATGGGCGTGGGAGATAGAGAGGAGAACACAAGAAGGGCAGGGCAGAGGGGGGCAGCTCTGAGCCCCCAGACAATTTGTGATTTGCGGGTCTTTATGTTGTAAGCACTGAATATTAAGTACATCAATAAATTCTTCATTGACGTGATATATAATCAGTCAGCTCTAATAGCACAAGATATGTCTAAATTCAACTCTAATACAGCCGTGAAGTAGTATGTCAGATCTGAGGCAGACTTTTGAGAGACCTGACTCAAACTTCCCATACCCCTCCCTCATCAGCACGTGGGGCCAGGCAGTGGCTGACCGCATCCTCCTGGATCCGTGGTGATGACTTCAACATCAGAAACCTTGAGGGATTATGTAAGATGCAGGAGATGGTCACAGGTGGGAATTTAGACTCTATGTGCACACACTCATGAGCGCGCACACGCACTCACTCACACACACACACACACACACACACACAGGCAGACCTGCACTTTGTGTGCCCTTCAGCAACTGTGCTGTGAAACCCAGCCTCAGCAAAGAAAGAAAGGGGGACAAAAAGGCTCTAAATCAGGATAACATAAATAAGCCTGTGGCTGGCAGAGAAAAACCCAAACAAGTCATAGCACCAGGGAAAAGTCACTGCAGAATTTATATAAAAACTGTATATCACCAGAGCTGTTTGAGAGACCTCTGAGAGGCAGAAATCATGAAAACTCTTTTCTGCCAGCCAGTGGTTTAGAAGTGTAAGAATTACTCTTTTGTGAAAAACTGGTGACCAATTTGATTATTTTCTGTCAGCAATCAGCCTTTTTGTGTTGTCATCATACTTAGTGTCTTGGTGGATCTCTCTCTCTCTCTCTCTCTCTCTCTCTCTCTCTCTCTCCTCTCTCTCTCTCTCTCTCGTGTGTGTGTGTGTGTGTGTGTGTGTGTGTGAGTGAGTGAGGTGTGTATTCAACTCACATTTAAATCTTTGATCTTTTCTACAGGCTCTTCTCTTTGAACTATCAACATGTTTAAGTCATAAACAAATAAACAAAACTCTTATCTGTTCTTAAACCCTCATTGTTCCTCTATATCCCATTTTTCCTCAACCTTTTACAGGGCAAATATATAGGATAAATGCATACATATTGGTCCAAGCTCACTTTGAGCCGCTGGCCCATGACATGCCTTTTCTGAAAGCATAATTTGGGTTCTTCTTTCCTTTTTCCTTTGGTCAGTGACTTCTTTCCTCAAGGTGAGTTCATCGCTGTAGATTTCAGTAGAGCGGAAAGGATGTCCACGAAGCATTTGAGTAAACCCTGCCTCTTTGTAGGATTGATGCGACCAATCCATTTGTGGCTCCTTCCATCACTCCAAGGCTTGGTTTGCCTCCTGGTCACTTTGTCTCCAGTGTTTCATATGCCAGCATAATGATGGGCACAGCTGTCTTTACACCTCAGATACAGCCAACCCTTCCATGAGGAGGAGGAGGTAGGCACATGTTCCTCATTGGAACCTTGGCCTCCGATCATAGTCTCCTGACACAGCAAAATCTTCTTGTTCAGGATCATCCACCACTCTCTGAGCCATGCCTAAGTAGCAGACACCCATCTACTAGTAGCAGACACCCCACAACTTCTTCCTTATGCCAACACTCACACTAGTCAGTAGGACGTTATTGAACATTTACTGGGTGTTCTGCAGCGAGCCAGATGCTGTGGGCAATAAACTGGAAATTGTAAGACATGATTTCTGCCCCTCTGAAGCTTGTGTTCTAATTAGAGAAAATCCAAAAATATGAGAGTCCATTATCAAAAGCTCAAAGCATTTCTTTTGATGCACCCGCCTCTTTTTTTCAAACCTCAAGTCTCTGGATTATTAGGCTTTTTCTTTTACTTCTGTTTTGTCCTGAAGCCAAAGGTATGTGTGGTTCCTCTCTCCCATGGCTATCCTCAGCACATGTACTCTATTTATGCCTTGTGGTAGACAGATGATGGCCCCCAACAATGTCCATATTCCTAATCCTGGAGCCTGGGCATATGTTAGCTTCCCTGTCAAAAGTGGCTTTGAAGATGAGATTTAGTTAAAGATTTTAAGATGGGGAGATTATCCTGGATTATGGTTTGGGCCCAGTGTAATCACAAGGGTCATTATATAGAGAGGCAAGAGGGACAGAGAAGGGGATGTGACAGCAGAAGTAGATGTTGGAGGGCTGCAGTACCACCAGCCAAAGATGCAGGCAGCCTCTGAAAGCTGGAAAAGTCAGGGAAGTAGGTTCTCCCTGAGCTTCCAGAAGGAACCCAGCTCTGCCAACCCATCTTCCATTTCTGACTTCCAAAAATAAAAGACGATAAATTGGTGGTGTTTTCAGCTACTGAAGTTGTGATCCTTTGTTACAGCACCAGTAGGAAACTAATGCACGCCCATGCCATTCCTGGTTACCACCCCCATTGGCATCTTTGATTTTCTTTTCTACAGGCTATGGATTGTCAGCATATTTAGGTCATAAACAAATAAAATCCTATTTGTTTTTAAACCCTCATTGTTCCTCTACCTTCTATATGTTTTTCAACCTTTCGTAGCCAGATTACTTTAAAAATATTCCAAGGTGTTGATTCTCAAATCTATCCCCAAAATCACCCATAGAATTTTTAAATAATACCTCTTTCTGCGCAGCCTTCCCTACAGACCTGCTTAACTGGGGCCCCCCATTCACTCACTGATCTTTGGCACCTACCACACTAGTGAAAAGATTCTCAGGGAAGGTAATATGTTGCCACTCTTCCCCCATCTGCAGCATCACTTAAATCCATTGGCTTTTTTCTCAGTCTGCTGCTCTGAAACTCTGCTGCATTTAACCATATTTCAACTTCTTTCTGAAGATTCTTTCTTGGCTTCTAAGTCCCTTTACTAGTCCAGCTCTCCTAATTTCTCTTTAACTACTCATTTGTTATTCTTCTAACCTTAAAGGTGAGTCATCAGATTGATCTGCCTATCTGTCTGTCTGTCTATCTATCTATCTATCTATCTATCTATCTATCTATCTATCTATCTATCATCTATTGATCTACCTACCCATCTACTTATCTGTATATCTATCTATTCATCTATTTGTCTGTCTATCTTTGGTATTTTCATTATTAATCTCCTTTCCTTTCCATGGAACTCAGCTATTCCCATGGCACCTCAACATCCCTCCAACTTATGTGGGGACAATGGCTAAACCTGTTGTTTCTGCTCTGACCACTCTTCTAACTCCAGCATCCCTATGGCAACTGGATGCTAAACTCTTCTCTATAAATAGCTACCATGTGTTAGATGTTTTTAGTCTTCACCACAATCCTACAAAATCTTAGCCCTTGTGTTACAGATGAAGGAACTTAGGCTCCTGGAGGTTATGCAACCCACCAGAGGTCATATGTCCCTGTGAGCCAGAGTCAGAAGTTGCCCTCAACATTCTATTAGTCACCAGAATTCTTGATTCTCCTTCTGACAAGCTTTCAGAATCTACCTATATAGGGAGCTGATTTCCTTCCTTGGGGGGTTCTGAAAGCCTAAGTCCATGATCATGTCATGTTTCATACTAAATTGAATCTATATGTATGTACACCTCAGAGATGATCTGTCCAAGAGAAGAAACTAGCTTTTCTCACGAACCCTTCCTTCAGTGCTCAACTGAAATGTCTCAGTGCACAGAGCTCTCCAGACCATGCCCCACACAGAAGAAATCACCCCTTTTCTGAACTAGGGCTTTTTCAGACAGGGACGATATAGTCAACGCTTCAGTGCACACCCATCTCAAACCCAAGTATCTGGGACCATGATTCTAGGGTGTTGCTGAAGGTGATTTGAATGATGCTACATCATATTAAACTTGGGAATACTTTTTTCTGCTATCTAGAAACTGTTTTTTCTTTACAGGACACCTAGCTTAGAACTTTTTCCTATATCTGAGTAACTTCTCTGCCCTCATGGGACAGGAACCCTCTCTCGAAACTGAGCTGGTCTTAGAAATTCCCCTTTATTTGGAAAGGTGGATCTTTGGTCCCCAAGAGGCCTTTCCGTCCAGGTCTGTTTCATCACTTTTCTGCCAAGGAGCTCTATGCAGATGTAACTGGTCCTAGCTTCCTGGAATTCCTAAGAGGAGTGTGTAGATGGGTGGTTCCCCACCTCCACCCTTAACTGTGAAATAGGAGATGGGAGAAGAGAGAGAGAAGTCTAGATGAGCACCAGCTGGCAAAGGCATACATTGATTGCCAGCTCAACCTTAGAGAAGGCTGTATCTTCCTACATGGAAGAAGAAAATGTAAGCTTCTCTTTAATGCACCAAGCGTGAGTAGAGAGACCTAAAGGGAGAAATAAGAAAGAGTGATGGAGCAAAGGTGGGCATGCTGAGGAAACTAGCCTGGTGAACTCGAGCATTTATGAGACATGACATTAGTTAAGTATACAGGGTGAGATTCTGTAGGATCTTAACCACCAGCCAGCAGATTAGCCTGGCTGTTAGGGCGTTTGGTATCCTTCTGTATTTTAAAGCTGGAAAGTGATCTCATGCTTAGGTTTCCATAGATAACAACCCAAAAGAAAGAAGGGAAAAGTGGCCAAATATCTTAAATTCCTCTTGGGCCTATTGCCTGATTTATCTTGGACCTCAAACACTCAGACATGTGCAGATTTTCTCGGATTATTTATTTTGGTTTTAATATACACAGTGGAGAACTCGATGTGAGCTTGGCTGGATGCTTCAGAGAAAAGGCCTGTGTTGTGTATGCATCTGTTGATGCAACTGGTACCCAGACCATCTGTGGGTGGTTCCTGCCATTCTTAGCAGCCCTCCTCTCCTGCAGAAAGAAAGCTCCTACACTGAGTCATTTGGGGGCCACTGAATTTTATTTTAGGAGTGTGTCCTAAATACTGCAAACTTCCCACTCACTATGCAGAAGAGGGTGCCCTTTGAGCAGAGGATTCCTATTTGTCTAACAACCACACGCTGCCCAGGCACTCTCTTCCTTTTGTCACAGGCTGCATGAGGATGTGCTCTGCCTGTAGTCCCCAAGGGGGAGAGCATCCAGAGAGGAAGCTAAGCAGCCAGTTAGGGCTTGAGTCTGCAACGCACTTTTATGTCACCCGCCACGAAGATGCGTGTGCATCACCATTTCAGTGTTCCAGAAGAATCAGAATCATAAAATTTAAGAACAGGAAGGGACCTGGGAGTCCAGCTGCCCACACATCGCTAAACTCCCTTCCCAGCAGATCCAATTAAGAGTCAATCTGCTTCTTCTTGCTAGCTTCTTAGAACAGAAGACTCACCATCCTACAAAGACATCTAATCCATGATACTCAGGAAGCTCCTCCACCGCCTTCATACAGCACTTCTAGAGAGATTGAGTTCTGTATCTTAAGCGCCCCCAAAATCATACCTGCAGACCCAGCAAATTTATCTCAGGAAATAAAAGAATCAGTCAGTCAAGTTGTCAGTGTGTAGTATTCCTCTCAGTAGTAGTGAGGAAATTAAGTGAATTAAAAACCATGCTGTAGAATAAATAAATATCGATAAGGAAAACCAGTAATAGCTCATATTTTCAGCACTTGCTCTGTGCCTTTTCTGAGAGCTTTCTGTGTATGATCGCATTCATTATTCACTCAGCTCTGCAATGTTTATGGTGTGTGTGTGTGTGTGTGTGTGTGTGTGTGTGTGTGTGTGTATGTGAGCGGGTTTGGAAGGCTGGAATGGCTGGGGATTCTGTAAACACGTTAGGGTTTTTGAGGACCAGCTAGTGGTGGCTCTTCCTTCACATTCCGCACCCCAGCCTCTGAATTGCTGTCCCTACCCCCAGCCCTCTGCCTCCCTAGTTGCTGACCCCAGGAATGGGGTCAGTTTCCTTTCACTCCCATCCTGTCAAGGCAGGCAGCCTGGGGAGGTGGGATTTCTAGGAGTGCTTTGAAGACAGAGGGAAATAGTATTAGCCAAAGCTGTGAAGAAGGAAAGATGAATCTCATGGGTCTTTCAAATGCAGTATAGTGCTTAATTGTTTTTGATGTTCTTTAGGAAGCCACAGCCACCTTATGGACCTGGTGACCCTGGGGAGGAGCTGTGCTACCTATTAGACACTGGACCCTGAAGCAGGGTTCCTGCCTGGTGTATGAAGCCACTGACTCTTTAGCTGTGAGCAGAGCCTTTGACTGTCCTGGACCTTAGCTACTATCATGGTGACAAGAACCGCATCCAGGCTCCCCCCTAGCTCTTAGTTACACTGAAATGCTCTGAAGGGGAATAGGTTCATGCCAGGGAGTCTTCCGTATGTTGTTTTTGAGACTTGACCATTTTTTTTTAATGATCAAGTACAATTTCAATAATATAGAACTGGTTTCTTATTAAATCAAAGGAGAAAGATATCAAGCGTGGTAGGTATTATACTTTAGGTTGATTACAAAAAGCATTTACTGAGGGTTAACTACTAGGCAATGGATAGAAAATCAATTACACGGTAGTTAAACATCCAAAAATATATGTTTTAATGAACAATTCATACTTAGCACCCCTTATGAAATAATGAGCTGTATTTGGAGTTTGGGGTAGCTAGCCAGCAGTTGGGATATACTGAGTTAACTCTTCAAGAACCTAATACCACTTTGTAAAAAAAAAAATGATGTGTAGTTGATTTACAAATATGTTAGTTTCAGGAATATCACTTATATGTGAGACCTGATGCCATGTCTGGTCAAACAGCATCTCATAGCCTCATGGTAAGTGAGGCTAGTTCATTTCTGTTCTAGCATCATGCTTCCTGACAGCCTACATGACCACACAGCTTCTAAGAGTCACCATCTAGACTGGAATCAAAGACCACACTGATTTCACATGGGTCTGAAAGAGCGAGTCCTTATTTAGAAGAACCCACCAGGATGACACTGTGCATTATGAAGTGACATATCCAGACTTGCTTAGGTGACATGAAGAGCCGTGGCATCCTGGGTTATAGAGACCCATCTCTCCATCCTCTACCCTCTTGTCTCCCATGTGCTACGTCAGAACCCAACCCAGAGCTCTTTTCTTTAAAAGGCATTTGTATGCACCGTGTGCGTGTTTACCTCGACTCAGTTGCTGTCCATGCTTTCCTGTCTCCCTCGACTGTCCCATCAACTGTTGTTTCAAGATAGAAAGAGGCCATCCAGTTTCAAAACATACCAAGATACCCACACTCCCAGCTTCTTGGAGAATCGTTCTGAAATTCCCTGGCTCTACTTTTATAAGAAGCAGCTACTATTTTCAAAGGAGTTCACAGTTTGTGGCTCTAGAATCAGACCATGGGAGAGTCCTTCAGTTTAGCCAATTCACGGCTATTTTACAGAGTTACAGGAGAGGTGAAGGAGAGAGCAGAGAGTGAAAGACAAGAAGAAAATAGCAGTGTTCAGGTGGCAATTGAAAATGAGAACCAGTGAAGCAGGGAGAATACAGAGTGAGTATTTCATTGGCAGAGGACGGCCACAGGGAAGGTTAGTTCACATGTGGGAGAAGCTGAGTGGGAAAGGACCATGGGAGTGAGTAAGCTATCGACTCAGAAAACACTGACTTTGCCTGGCGTTATGAAGATCCCCAAACCAAGCTGAGGGAGATAGAAAGGTTAGTGGTTGGGAGTTTGGGCTGTGGAGCCTGGAAGACTAGATTCTTTCTGCCACTTGTTGGCAGTCATTTAACCCCTCTATGCCTGGAGATGTGATACCATGTACCTAGTACAAGACCTGCCACATCCTAACCATGTAGCACACATTGGTTGAACAATGTATGTGTGATGATTTTTATTGTATATGGTTGTTTTGTCCAGATAAATTGCAAAAACCCACCTGGAACATTTAGTGCATTGCCTGGTACATAGTAACTATAACATCAATAACAACAGTAATTATTATTACACCTCTTATTAGGATATCCAAACATTTGATTTCCTGTTGTCATTTAATCTTATCTAAGTGATGTCTTTCCTATTTATGGATATTGGACCATATTTTGTGAGCTCTTCAGATAGTGACTGACATAAAACATGTCCTCAAGCTATGTTAAATCAATGAATCAATTAATTTGTAGAATTTTAGAGTGGAAAGTCACCTTACCGAACATCTAGCCTAGCCTGTAGATTTTATGGTCATAGCCTGTAGGCAATGCCTTTTCTGAATATTTATAAATAACTAAAACAGAAGAGCATTTTATTAACAAGGAAGCTGAGGCCTGGAGAGGTTGGTTGGCTGGACTAGGTGACCCAGTGCATGAGGACCAAACCACAATTATAGCCCCGTCTTGCAGCTCCCAGTGTGGTAGCATGTCGTGTCAACCAGATCATCCTGGCCAGTTGCAGAGGCTGGAGGCCACTGCCTGAGATGTGACTTCGTTTTGCAGTTTCAGGGGCTTCCCCATCATGTCAGGGGAGGAAATGCAACTTGAATCTAAGCTCTGGGTTCTGGTCTCCACAAGAGGGGTCTGAGCCTTAGTTCAAGGGCCCTGGGCTCCTGCATTCTAATTCAGAATTCTCAGCAGTTCTGGTTGGACGTTCTGACTTGATCTGAATTTCTGAAGCCCTCAGCTCAGGATCTGAGGTTTGGAGAGGCCTCATCTAGCAGTTGTCACCATGGGTGGTAGGAAGGACACATGAAGAGTGCCAGGGCTAAGATGAAAGAGGTCAGTGCCACTTGGGGAGGCAAGGGCCAGTCCTCCCTGAAGGCACATCCTTACTTTTTATGACTGATGTACTGGGTTGATCAAAGGGAATTTGCATAGACAAAGGGACCTGGAAAGAGAAGATATGGTGACTGTGGGGGACAAGAAGTGAGAAGGATGTGTGGGCACCACATCCAGGAAGCATTTGATCTCATTTCCCTTCCAGCCTGGTTTACTCCAGCCCATTGCTTCAGCACAGCAATCCAGGGAACTCTTAGCACAAAGTCTGACACATGACAAGTACTCAATAAGTGTTTGATGAATGAGTGAATGAACCCATGGATGAATAGACCTTTAAAAAAGAAAGGGACCTTAATGGACTTCAGGTGATGAATATAACCACTATCGTTGCAATTATTAATTCCAATATAACAACTCTAAAATAAGGCACTAATAGAAGCTTGAAAATGCAGAATTTATAGTCATCAGTGCTCTTACTGTGGTCACGGTTCTTGATGGTGACCTGCCTGGAATCACCCCCTCTTTTCCAGAAGCCCTAAGGAGGTGGCAGGGCTGAAGTTCAGGAGCCCGCCCAGCAAAGGAGGGGAATGTCTATTTTGAGTCTAATAAGGCTGTTAGGGCAGAAGGGGGTGAGCAGCTTTCCCCGAAGGCACCAGACGAATCCTGAGATCTGTTTCCCCACAGCCTGGGGGAACATATCTAAAGATTTGCTAAATTGCAACTACAGATTAAAATGATATTGAAAGGCCCCAGGCCACATTCTTCTAGAGACCCTGTGGAGACCCGGGGAAGAATGATTTCTTTCAGCAAGAGGGCTGTGCTAGCTGGAAGGCAGGTGAAGAAAGAAGGCAGAGAAACCCTTCCTGGGTCCCTCCAGGAAATAAGTGGAGGTCCACGTGCCTAGGACACAGCCAGCCATCAGACCCGCCCCTGGGGCTGAAGGCTGCTGACACTTAGCTGAAGAGCCGTAGACCCTGGGATGCCTGAGATGAAGGTTTTGTCATCACAAGAATCACTCTGGACCGTGGCGGGATGGGGGCGGGGGCTGCAGAGAGCAGGGCCCTGAGAATCTGCGAAGGTGTCAAAGCAGTTTTGTCATTGGAAAAGCAAACCGAAAGCGAAGCATAATGGAGAACTCGAGGCAGATAGAGTCTGTCAGTGAGATTTAATTTGTTTCGGAGCAGAGGGAGCTGCAAGGGCCCCCGTCCTTGATTGGAGTGGACAGCGAAAGGGTGGACCGCGGAGGGCTGGAGCTCTTCATCCTGGATGGGACTCGGGTAAACCAATCGGATCAACTTCTTCATTAGCGTCTGGCATAAAAGGCAAGGGGAAAGAGGGCTGAGCACAGCCTGTGGATTAAATTTGGTCAGGGCCAATATCTGACAATCCCCCATGCTGTTAGCCAAATGAAAGCTAATGCAACTAGGAATTAGCAGCTCCGGGAGCCATGGAGGAGGGAGGTCCATTCTCCTCCGACTCAGCTCCAGCCTCGAGGGGAGGCTGCTGTGCTCCCCTCCAGGCACGCAGGTGTTGGAGGGGGCAGCAGGGTGCAGGTGCCCCCCTTAGGCAACCCTACTCAGACCTCAAGGTAGCCTCAGTCTCACCTTGCCTCCGATTGGAGCCTGCGATGAGCTCTGATAAGTGCTCCTTCTTCTAGAAAGGTTCAGTGGTTCAATGGCAAAGGAGCCTTGATTCCTCTGAGACATCCCCACCTGGCCTGAATTCAATGACAGTGTAACCCCCAAACCTTGAGACTGGCCATTTCCCCACCTTGTTCTCACTCATCCCAACAGGATGTTAATGAAACAAAGAGGACACGGGGGACACGGCTGCCTTGCTTTCACTTATGGAGATTGCTCTTTAATGCTTCCCTTGGAGGAAATGCCTGCCCTTGACCCCTCACATCAGTCATTCTGGTCCCATTGACCCTGTGGTCATGCCTGTCTCCCAACCTTCCACCCCGCATAGCACTTATGCTCAGAAATGTATTCAGTATTAATGCGTGGCATTCATTTATCTTTCAGTCCATGATTTAATCTCCTCCTGGGCTTGTCCTCACCCGTGCTCCATGGCACCACGGAAATGCGCTTGCACCCCCCTCAGAGGCAAAGCCAGCCATGTCTAGGCAATTCTGTGTGTACAACGCAATCTGTAAAGGGGCTTCTTTTGATGGTGTTGGTGATAACGATATCAGATTGTGCCGAGAAGGGCAGAGAAAGGCTGTGATTAGTTCCAGGAATCATGAGTTCTGTGGCAGAGATGGAATCTCCGTCCCTCCCCGGGATGTGGCTTTTGCTGAAAGTGAGAGGAGGGAAAAGATGAAGATGAATGTCTCGCCATGGGGCCTGCCCAAGGCCCAAGCCATCTCAAGAGCCAGCCCCCAAGAACCCCCCACCCACCCACCCAGGGAAGGGCCCAGTGGAGCAGCACCAGGGCCTGTGACACTGATGAGAACATCTATCAAAAATCTGTGCAAACGAGAGTGCTGGAGCAGAGACTTGTCCCAGGAGACTTTGTCTGCAGTAGGTGGGAGGTTGGAGAGAATATCTTAAAATAAAATCTTTTAATGTTTCTCTCCACAGCAATATGGCCTTCTTAATATGACAGATTGGAGCCCCTGCCTACTTTACAGGCTGCATGTTAATGAGCGGAGCCCATGTAACAGTGCCGTTGGGTGAAGGCAGTTTACCAACAGTGTGGCTTTGACATGCTCAGAGACAGAGGAGGAAGATGTGGTTGCCTGAGAGCAGCAAGCCTGGACTCAGCTCTGTCCTCCCTGTAAGCCCTGGGGTCTCAAGGAGAACCCTTCAGGGAGAGTCTCTGCCCTCGGAGCGGCCTCAGAGAGACCCAGGGGAGATTTGAGATCACCTTCCACTGAAGGATGCCACTCATTAAATTAATAAACAAAAGACCCCCCAGCACAGGCCACACGACTCTCAGGATGAATGCAGGTTAAGGTTTTTTTTTTTTGTCTTTTGTTGTTGTTGTTGTTGTTGTTGTTGCTATTTCTTGGGCCGCTCCCGCGGCATATGGAGGTTCCCAGGCTAGGGGTCGAATCGGAGCTGTAGCCACCGGCCTACGCCAGAGCCACAGCAACGCGGGATCCGAGCCGCGTCTGCAACCTACACCACAGCTCACGGCAACGCCGGATCATTAACCCACTGAGCAAGGGCAGGGACCGAACCCGCAACCTCATGGTTCCTAGTCGGATTCGTCAACCACTGCGCCACGACGGGAACTCCGCAGGTTAAGGTTTTGACTGGCTGCTACTTGAGTGACCCTCTCCCAGGTGGAACAGCAGGAGAGGGTGTGAATTCTGGGCATTTACAGAATGAGTAGCCCCTAGGTTCTGAATCCAATGTTAAGGTTATGCCCTGATTCTTTGTTACCAGGTTCTTGAGGTCACTTTGTTACCTTGACAAGATGATATGGTGGCCAGTGTGAATTGGGCCCTTTGGGACACTGGGGATTGTGTTGTGTGATGATGTGATGATGATGGTGATGCCGATGGTGGTGACGTCATGCAATATGTCCCCAATGCTTGCCGTGTGCCAAGCATGGCAGTAGGGTTTTCAGGTGCATGCGTCATTTAATCCTTACTAAACTATTTGCTTGATGATGCCATTACTCCGTTTTTATTAATGAGTAAACTAAGTCGCGAAGAGATTAATAATTTGATTTCAGTTATAAAGCTCTTAAGTGATGGAGAGTGTAAAAGTATTCATCATTCGAGGAACGTGTATGGAGCTCCCTTGGAGTGTGTTATATTACAGAGTACTTGAACCAGAAGGGAATTTAGAGATCATCTGGCTCAACACTTTTTATTACTCAGGTGAAAAAAACTGAAGCCAGGAAAGCTGAAGAGACTTCTGTAAGGTGAAAGCTCTGGAAATTGGCAGAGAGCTGGTATGAAAGGCTAGTTCTGCTGAATTCTAGGTATTTGGTCTGTTCACTTTGGCAAACTCTTTGTCTCATTGTCCTTCTATTTGGAGTGTTTCAGGATTTTAATTTGTAAGTAACTTGTTGATGGCTTGTGGCGAATCAAATGCATGATGGAACTAGAATGTCTAAAAATTGGAAAATAACCAAGGGGGACGCTTGTGTCTGTTGAGCAGTTATGGTTGTGCTGAGCCAGACAGCTGGGAAGCCCTCCATCTTCCCCAAGGGTGCGTGTGCCACCCCACACAGGGGCAGCCACCTGCACCTGGCCTACTTGGGGAAGGCTGCAGAGTTGGAGGTATCTGGTTCTGGTCCTAAGACCCTTGTTCATCCAGGATGGTACCCAAAGACTGAAAAAGGATGAATAGGAGAGAGGGGGAAAATGTACAGAGATAGGCCCTCTTTTATCTACCTGTGTGCTCTCAGCCCATGCTCTGGGCCGGAGTAATATAAATGCCAGTTTATGCCCCACACTGGGCTGGCTGCCAGAAATCACCTGGAGAGTAAATTAAAGGCAGATGCCTAAGCCTTTTTCCCAGAACTTCTGATTCAGTAAGTCTAGGTTATGATTCATCTGACAGTGATGGCCAGTTAAATGAGAAGGTGGCGTGGGGTTCTGGGGGGATGTTTTTGGTTTTGTTTTAACTATAACCTCTGAACTATCACCAAGAATGACACTGCGGGTGATTCTGACATTGAGGAACAAGAGAAAAAGGACTTCTGGGTGTGATGTATTATTTGAACCCAGATGAAATTTTCCATAATTACAACTTCTTGTCCAACATGAAGGCTCAATTGAAGTCAAATCAGGAATGGTGTCTGAATGATCTAGATCAATTCTCCTGTATGCATTGGGCCTGGTAGTCAACAGATAAAGCTTCCATCACACTAGGTAATTATCTGGATAAGTGGGGCAACTAATAACTCCACAGCAGCCCAGCCTCATGTGAATTCTCCGGGTGAGCTCGGGCTGATGGAGCTGGAGGAGGAGGGAAGCAGAGCATGGTCCGGAGGGCTGCATGGCAGTCCTGGCCTCATCTGGTGCTGTCTGCATTTAAGGGCTGAATTACTGCCTTATAGGAGCAAAGGGTGGGTGGGGGGAACAAGGGTAAATTAGAAGAAATCTAAAGTCCCTCCATTTTCCAGCTGGCAGGCTCCCAAAGTGAAGTGTTATGAGCCATGTGACTGGAAGAATATGGCAACTTCAATGCTAAAGCACATGGCCATAGCACACAAGATGAATGTCTGGACCCTGTGATAGCAGCAGGGGGTGAACACACACACATACACACACTCACACACACACATACACACACACAGAAATGGGGAAAAGTTGCTTCTCTCTGTTGTAAATTTAAATGAAGTCCGGACTAGTGAAGGCCATTTGTAAGGTCTGCTGAGCTAATGGATTCATAATGACTTTTAAAGCTTCACTCGGATAAGAAATACTGTTCATTTTTTAATTGCATATAATTATACTTTTTCATAATCTAGGGCAGCATAGCAAAAGTAAATCTACTGGCTTAATTATAAATCTTTTTATTATCTGGAACCCCGCTGAAATAAAAGGAAAAAAGAAACAACCATTGTTTTTCTAATCTAGGAAAAAGGATTAAAAAAAATACTCTCAATGTTAAATGAGTTATGATGCTTTTGATGGGAAAACACCACTTGGTTTCACCACTGATATTCCTTTGGGGGAAGGCTGTTTGTAGCAGGGCGGGGCGTTCTGACCTGCCTGTGGTCCACACTGCTTCCTGTCCTGGGGGAGTGGGCATCAGATGGTCTGTTCAATAAACTAAAAGAGTCCATTTTTATCCCTAGTGGTGGACTCTGGGAAAAGCTTCAAGCTTGAAGGAGCAGGAGGTTGGGGACTGGGGGGTGAGGCAGGTGGTGAGAAGTGGAGAAGGTGAGGCTCCCAGGAGCATAATCAGATTTTTCTTTCTCCTGGGTTTCTCCTAATGCTTTTTCCCCAAGGCCCATGTTTGACCCTGGGGAAGAAGACACATCTCTGAAGGGACATGGGATGATAACTTGGCCAGGAAGATTCATTGCTTCCACGGAGAGAAGATGTGCTATATTCCCAGTGTTTTGCAAAGCAGAAATGTGGAATCAATCAGATACAGGGAAGCAGCCCCAGCTGGGAGGGGTGGCCTACAGGACCGAGCCGAGGGAAGGGGGGACTTTTCGCTCACCCAGGCACAGTGTGGTTCTCCACGTCCAGCTCTCCTTGTGTCTCATCTCACAAATCCAAGAGATGTCCACCACCTGTCAGAGGTGCCGTCGCTAGGAGACAGCACTGGGGTGGCCAGCGGAGTCCCCGCTAGTGCTGGAACCTGTGAAAGTGAGGCGATGTCCTGGCCCTTGTGGAGCTGCTCCGTGGGCCTGTCTTCTCCTTGGCCCAGGATTCCATGATCCCTTAAGAAGGCATCAATTCTGAATGCCCCTTGTTTGAGTGAATCAATTATTCAGTCATTGTTGGGGAGGCAGGAATCCAGAAAGAAAAACTAATTAAGCTCTTAAAGGTTGAGCAAGCCATTGGGTCTGATGGAGATGAATGATGTTGCAGCCCATCTCAGAAGGGGAAGATTACTTCTTGTGAAGAGACAGCAGTTAGCAATTAACATCTCTGAATCCCTTTGAGCTACTTTTTACTACCCTCCCCCAGTTCCAAACCAACATGCACATCAAGCCCCACGACAGCCCAAGGATGCTGCCAATTACCCATGTTGCACCTCGAATAGCAATAATGACCACCACGAGTGGTGCATGGTGTATGTGCCCGGAGCTGGCTAAGAGCTTCTTTCACCGAAGCCTTTGCCCAGGCTGGCACCCAGGCTGGGCTTCACCCTCCACAGGGCTTCCTTTCTTCTCTTGCTTATTCTAGGTTCCAGGAGCTGTCCGTATGCCTGGTGCTGCCGAGAAGTGAGGTTTTAATCTTTACCCTTGTCTCTAGTAGGAAGCAGAACTACACATCGGCCATGGAGAACTCCCTTACTGTCCTCTACATCCTGTCCTCAGAGTGGAGAAGAGAGACTTTACAACAGTGAAAAGATGATCAGGTCTAGAAAGTGTCTTTATTTTATAGTCTAAAGTATGAACATTGCAACATATGCACAAGCATCATGAGTTTTGCCGTCTAACCTGAATCCCACTAGGAATCATCAAACATGTTTTCAAGTGTCTGATGTTTTCAATCAGTGGAGACCTAGACCAGTTGATCACTTTATCCTAAGGCATGTGCTTTATTCTTTTCATTTTCCCTCATAACAGGCAAGGCACATGCCAGTTGAGACTCCCGGCACTGCCACTTACGAGCTACATGACCATGAGCAATTTACTTAACCTTTCTTAGCCTCAGTGTTTTCAACCATAAAATGGGTATGGTACTACCTAGTTTGTAGAATTAGAGAAAGATAAAAGTCAGGTGCCTGGAGTTAGAAGCCCGGTACCTAATTGGTGCTCAGTAGGTGGGTTTTGTCCTTAGCACTGTCCTTACTATTGCATGACTGGATTCGGAAAACTGGATGGAAGTCACTCTTCCCCTTCCACTTGCTGGCAGTTTGACCTTGGATGAACTGCACAGTTTTTTTTCAAAACCTCAGTTTTGGCACCTGTGAAGCATGACTAGTAATTTCTAATTTACCAGAAGTAATAGGTTTGGCAACAACAAGCAGGAAAGACAACTGCAATGGTTTAAACAAGTAGGGATCCATTCATCTCACTTAACAAGCCGGCCGGGGGACGTGATGCTAGCTAGAGTTGGCTCAGCAGCTTGACCTCATCAGGACCAATGCCTTAGCGACTCTCTGGGGTTCTCTTGGCCTTTTCTGCCAGCTCTGCCCTTCATGGTCCCAGTATGACTGCTCTCCCTTAAAGCATCATCCTCGTCCTGGGTGTGGAGAAGGCAGGGGAGAGGAAGGTACAGACGTTCTGCCTCTTTGTGTCAGAAAAGCAAAAGCTTTCCCCACAGGCCACCCAGCAACTGATGGTCACATGTCACTGACCACAGCCGGGATGAGGGTTGAACCAGCCAACTAACAGCGTTTGCCACATCTCGTAATAGGGTTGCTGAGAGAACGGATGAGCTGTTGTATGTTAAAGCATTTCATGAGCGCTTTACAAAAGAAAGTGATTATCCTTAGCCCAGCCCTTGCACAAAGCAGAGGCCAGTTGACGGGTAAGTGATAACTATTGTTCAGGTCTTTTAGCCCACATGGAGATAAATGGAAGACAGTTGAAAGGCAGTGGTTGTTTTAGTTCTAGCCAACAGGTCATACCCTCTTTCTGACCAAGCTGGGGTGGGGGGGGCATCCTGTTTCACTCTGCTGGTGAAATGATGCTGGAATTGGGCTTGGTGGCTTCAATTGTCTCAGCTAGATCTAACTATGAGGCTACACCGTCCTAGATAGATAATGAGTTTCTGGTACCAGGCAAGGAGGTATTCCTAAAAGATTCATTCGCCAGTAATGGGGCAGTGTTAAATCAATCACAGGGAGTCTCCTTAACGTGGGCCCTCCCATTCATGCACCCTCATGACATCCTTAATAAGCCTCTGCTATTTTTAACAGTTTTATTGAGGTTTAATTTACATATGGTGAAATTCACTAAACGTACAGTTGAATGATTTTTAGTAAACATACACTGTTGTGCAACCATGGCTACAATCCAGCTCTAGAGTTATCCAATCTCCCTGAAAAGGTCCCTCATGCTCATTCACAGATAGTCCCCAGAACTGCTCCCCACCCCCACGCCCACCCTGCCCTGGGCCATTTCTAAGCTGCTTTCCGTCTCTAGATTTAGCCTTTTCTGGATATTTCATGTCAATAGAATTACACAGGATGTGGTCTTTTGTATCTGGCTTCTCTCCCTCGGCGCGTTGTTGAAGTTCATCCACGTCGTAGCCTGTGTCAGCAGTTCATTCATTTTTATTTCTGAAGAGTACGCATTGTATGGCTATATAGTTGATGGTGAACATTGAAATGCTTTCTCTCCCCTTTTTGCTTGTGCTGAATATGCTGCCGTGAGCATCCAGGTACATATCTTCTTGTGGGCACATATATTCACTCCTCTTAGATAGATATCTTAAGATAGCTTAAGAGTAGAATTATTGGGTCATGCAGTAGATTTATGTTTAACATTTTAAGAAGCTGCCAGACTGTTTTCCCATGTTGCCAGAGTGACACATTTGTTATAATCCATGAATCTATATGAACACATCATCACCCCAAGTCCATAGTTAACATTGGGGTTCACACTGTACATTCCATGGGTTTTAATAAATGTATAATGATGAGTATCCAGGCATTCCCATCGTGGCTCAGTGGTTAACGAATCCAACTAGGAACCATGAGGTTGTGGGTTCCACCCCTGGCCTTGCTCAGTGGGTTAAGGATCCGGTGTTGCCATGAGCTGTGGTGTAGGTCTCAGACATGGCTCAGATATGGCATGGCTGTGGCTGTGGCTAGGCTGGTGGCTACAGCTCCAATTAGACCCCTAGCCTGGGAACCTCCATATGTTGTGGGAGCGGCCCTAGAAAAGGCAAAAAGACAAAAAAAAATGACGAGTATCCATTACACTATCATACAGAATAATTCATTGTCCTAAAAATTCTCTTTCTTCTGTATAGTCATCCCTCCCTCCCCTAGCCCCTGGCAGCCACTGATCTTTTTACTGTCTCCATAGTTCTGCCTTTTCCAGATGTCATATAATTAATCATAAAGGATGTAGCCTTTTCACTTTGGCTTCTTTCACTTAGTAATATGCATTTAAATTTGCTCCATGTCTTCTCGTGGCTTGGTAGCACATTTGTTTTTAGCCATTGTCTGGATGTACCATGGTCTATTTATCCATTCACCTGCTGAAGGGCACTAGGTTGTTTCCAAGTATTGCCAGGAATGAATGAAGTTGCTGCTGTAAACATCTGTGTGCAGGTTTTCGTGCGGACATAAATTTTCAGTTCAGTTAGGTAAATACCAAGGAGTGTGGCTGCTGGATCTTACTGTTAAGAGTATATTTATTTTGTGAGAAACTGCCAACCAGTCTTCCAAAGTGGCTGCACCATTTTGCATTCCCACCAGCAAGGAATGAGAGTTCCTGTTGTTCCACATCCTTATAGTCATTTAGTGTCACTAGTGTTTTTGGATTTGGGCCATTTGAATAGATATGTAGTGGTATATCGTTGTTCTTATTTGAAATTGTCTAATGACAGGTGATGTTGAGCATCTTTTCACAGGCTTATTTTCTATGTGTGTATCTTTTTAGGTGAGGTGTCTGATAAAATCTTTTCCATATTTTAAAACCAGAATATTCATTTTTTATTGTTGAGTTTTAAAAATTCTGTGTATATTTTAGATACTAGTCTTTCATCAAATATGTCTTTGGGAAATATTTGCTCCCAATCTGTGACTTGTCTGCTTTTGCCCATTTTTAAATTTGGTTGTTTGCTTTCTTATTACTGAGCTTTTTCAAACAGTTCTTCGTATGTTCTGGATACAAGTTATTTATTAGGTATCTGATATGCAAAATTTTCTCCCAGTGTGTGGCTTGTCTTTTCATTTCCTAATGGTGTCTTTTAAAGTACAAAGTTTTAATGTTGATGAAGTCCAAATTCTTAATGTCTTTCTTTATGGAAAAAAAAAGTATGCCTAAGCCAAAGTTACAATGAATTTCTACTATATTTTCTTCTAAAAATTTTCTAGATTTAGGTTTTCATTTAGGTTTATATGAATTGGGGGCAAATTTGTTTGTGTGGTATGAAGAAAAGATCTAAATCCACATTTTGCATGTGACTGTCCAGTTGTTCCAGCACCATGTGTTGAAAAGACTCTTCTCCTGTTGAATTACCTTGGCATCTTGTTAAAAAAAAAATTAGTTGACCATAAGTATAAGGATTTAGTTCTGGATTCTTAATTCTGTTCCATTGGTCGACATGACTATCCTTATGTTAACACCACACTGTGGGGGTTACTGTAGCTTTATAGCATGTTTTAAAACCAGAAAATGTACGTAATCCAACTTCGTTCTTTTCAAAATTGTTTGGGCTATTCAAGGTTCCATGCATTTCTATATAAATCTTGGTATTGAGTTGTTAATTTTTGCAAAACAAGTCTGAGGTTTTGAGAGGAATCATGTAAAATCTAATTTGAGAGGAATTATCATTTAACATTTGTGAGTCTTTCTACCCATGAAAATGGCATGTTTTTTTCCATCTATTTTTTAAGAAAAAGCTTTTTAAATTTCTCTCAACAGTGTTTTTTAGCTGGCAGTTTGTGAATTTTTCATTTTCGTTAAATTTATTCCTGTTTATTATTTTTATGCCATTGGAAATGGGATTGTTTTCTTAGTTTTGTGCTTGGGTTATTGCCAGTATCTAAAAACAAAATTAATTTCTGTGTATTGATCTCACATCCTGTGACCTTGCTGAATTTATTGATTAGTTCTAGTAATTTTTGTTATAGATTCCTTAGGATTTTAAATATATGGGATCTCCTACCAGTAAAGATAGCTTTCCTTCCGTCTTCCTTCCAGTCTGGTTGCCATGTATCTGTTAGGGAATTTGAAATTTTGTAAAGTACTCAAAAAGATCATAGGAGAGGTCCCCTGGGGAAACGGTGTGACGACTCGGAGGAGGAAGAACCTGCGGATTGGGGCTGGGCTGGCAGGAAGGACGAGGGAGTTCCTCATTAGACTGTAATGAGTTTGGACTCACTTAATCCCTTTCCAAAGTGCTAGGATGAAGGAACTGCCGTGAGAAAGGCACATGTAGGTTTGATGGTGGGGATTTTGACTGTGAGCTAGAAGCTGCATTATTCCTGAGCCCCTTTGAGAGAAACTGAAGTACATACTCCAGTATTTCTTACTTTGTGCCCTGAACCAATGGTTTGTTCCCTTCCCATTAATTTGCGTGTCTTTTTCTGCTGGGCAGGGAATGGCTGGTACCGCACCCTTTCTAAGTGAGGGCGGGGATGTAGAGACACAAAGGTACCAGGTGAACCTTCGAGAAGGTCTTGAGTACGTGAGCGTATCTGCTGTGACGGCTGCAATCGCAGACCGGAACAGCCATGCTTCAGCCTCTCCAGTGAAGAGCCTTTTAAAGAATCCCTCGTTATTTCACATGCAGCGGCTATATGGCTATGTGAGCTGTTATCTATTTATGTTGACTATTAATAAATTATTAGACCATATTGTGTGGGTTTTAATAACTCCATAGGAAGGGAAGTGTGGCCAGGAGGTGAAATCTCAAGCAATTACACATTCGTAGGTTGAGTTAATTTTTTTCTAACACAGAAGCTGTTCCCTTACAAGTAAATTAAACACATAGGCCTGTTGCCCTTACTTGAGATTCTGGCCATGCAAAGAGACAGCGCTCGCAGCAGATGCACAGTTCCTGGTGGGGCGAACCTGCAGGGAGCAGGCGTGGCAGCGACTGCCCAAGGCAAGAGCTGAGGCTCGTTAGGTTGGATGCATTGCATTGTGCCTTGGCTTTTCTCATGGGCTGAAAACGCTCCAGCGGCATGTGAGTGTTGATGGTCGCGCATTTCTGGGGGAGGCCGCCCAGGGCTTTTAAAATGTATTGTTCCAAATCAGCCTTGAAATAGGGCCCCCCAAGTTGGCCTGCCTGACTGCTTTCCAGATGAGACCCAGGAGGTAACACGGCACCCCTTATCCGCATGCCCCTCCCCATTCCAGACAAACAAGCGAGAGGCTATTGGAAAAATCAGGATTAGAGTGTCAGCCAGGGCGGTTCTAGATGGACTCTCCTCTCGGAGGTCAGACAGAGGCAGAGAAAGCACCAGGCTTCAGCCACCAAATGGAAAGGGACTCAAATCATTTTCTTGTCAGCAGGGATTTTAAAATCAATACCAAGCCTCCTTGATACATACTTATTCTTTTTCTTCTTTTCTGGCCGTCTGCTGAGGGTGGTGCTGAATTTCCTTCTCTAAGTCGCTGTGGCAGCAAAATCCTTACACACCTCTTGGTGCAAGCGTGCCTTGTCTACAGCCATCCAGGCGAGAACATGGCACTCCTGGGGGTCAGCCTGCCTCGGGGGCTCTGCAGCATTTGTCACCAGCTTTTTCTCTTTGCTAAAAGGGGACTGAAGCCACCTTCCCTGCCTTGTTGCTCCCATCTGGAAACTGCTGACAACTTTCCCTGGGATGCTGTAAGGAAGAGTGAGTGCAGGTATATGACTGTTTCCATTCCACCCTGGAATTATTTAGACAACCCGTGCTGCTCAGGACTCTCACTCTTACACTTGCTACTAGAAAGTGGATTTGAACACGAAACAAATTCCTTCTATGGGATGGCCATCCGAGAGAACTCACTAAGGGAGTGTTCAAAAGAAATGTGTTATATGGAGTTCCCGTCGTGGCGCAGTGGTTAACGAATCCGACTAGGAACCATGAGGCTGCGGGTTTGGTCCCTGCCCTTGCTCAGTGGGTTAATGATCCGGCGTTGCCGTGAGCTGTGGTGTAGGTTGCAGACCGGCTCGGATCCCGCGTTGCTGTGGCTCTGGCGTAGGCCGGTGGCTACAGCTCCAATTCGACCCCTAGCCTGGGAACCTCCATATGCCGCGGGAGCCGCCCAAGAAATAGCAACAACAACAACAATAACAACAACAACAACAAAAAGACAAAAAAAAAAAAAAGAAATGTGTTATAAGATTGTTCCAAGCGTGGATTCTGCAGCACCCCAGCTCCTGGAAGACAGGGAGATTCTCCTCATACCCTCTTCCCTTCCTGTGACCGACCATGAAAGCTTGTGGAGTGATGGAGGGAAGGACAGAGATGGATGGAGGGAGGAGAGACAGGTAATAGGTTGCAGTGTGTCCATCCCATCCACTCATTCAGTCAGTCTTAATTTGAGTGCATACCATGTGCCAGGCACTACAGTAAGTGCTGCAGATACAGCAGTGCCCAAGAAACAAGCCCTTCCCTCAAGGAGCTTATTGATGAGCTGGGGAGGCAGACAACAGATATAGATAGACACACATGGATGGTGCATATACATTCTGTACTGGGATAAGGACAGAGGGCTGCGGGAGCTCAGAGGTAGGGTCTTCAACTCCCCCAAAGGTTTCTTATACTTGTTCTTTGTGAGAGTGGAAGATGGGGAGGGGAGAGATGTTGGGCAGGGGGAAACAGAACATAAAATCCTGGAGAAGAATGATGGTATAGGCTGGGAATTCCAGATTGTCCAGTGCAGGTGGGAAAAGCATGGGAAATAGGGTGGGTGGCCATGAGGCTGGTGTGGTACCCAGTTTGCAGATGATCGAGAGCCTAATAAGAAGCTGTGTGAAGGATTTGGGACACACTCTTGAGAGCAAGGAGGGTAGGGGCTTTAAGCAGGGGAGTGGCCTGACCAGATAAGCAGTTCATTGAGCCCCCTCCTCTGCATTGGGAGGGGGCTAGGTTGGAGCCACAGAGCTGAAGGCAGGAAGACCATGAGGGGTGTTGCGAAGAAGATGGCAGACCCAGGAGCTGGTGTGGGAATGAAGCACATCCGTGCCCCACCCCTTACCCTCAGCATCCTTCCTTGGCACGGGGTCCAGGCACTCGCCGTAGGGAAGGGCAGAAGACCTAAACCATGAAAGTGGCTGTGTCATGGAGACAGCTTTCGAGCTTGGAGGACCTTTGAGAGAGGAAGGGAAAACTGCCATGGAGCTCTGGGGAGCTTAGGAAGAGTAGGGGAAGGCCTGCCCCAAAATTCTGGAGTAGGGCAGTGAGGTGATGGGCCCCAAGCATGGATTTGGAGAAATCTGGGGGGAGCCCAGTTCTAACGCACGGCACCCAGGGCTCAGCAGGCACGGGTACGATCCAGGCGTTGTGAAGAATGGGGGGAGAGAAGGCTTTGCAGCATGCAACGGGGTTCATTCATGAACGAACCGAGTTGCTCCTGTTACCACAGTAACATGTCAAGGGTTTTGCAGATCTGAGAGGAAAAAAAAGAAAAAACCTCAAACCCTGAGTTACAGTACTCAGAGCAAATTAGGTCACTGTTACGAGTTATTAATTTTAATGCATTAAGAAAAGTGCGCAGGGGGGAGTGAAGGGTTTGTGTTTTTTTTTTTTTTTTTTTAAACACAGCAAATGGGAAACAGCAAAAAGTACAACAATAATTATGCTGAAAGCAAAGTGAAGTGTTCCATAAAATGTAAGAAATGAACCAATTACACGCCCCTCCTCCCTCCAGTGTCGTAGGAGTTGGTGGGGCGCATGGGGGGGGATGGGGAGTGGGCCCGCGAGGTGGGGGGGGACCCACCGCCCTCTCAGGCCCTGAGCTCAGGGCTGGCATCTTCGTGCATGTTGGGGGGTGTGACCTAAGCCAAGCTGAAATTCGGCGCTGGAAAGAAAGCACAGAGGGGCATTTTTCTGGGCCGAGTTATGTTTAGTGTGGAATCGCTCGTAGGCAAATGTGCAGTCTGATGAGGGGAAATTGGAAGCCGTGAATAGATTCTCTAGGAACTTCCGTCCCCAAGGGGACCCCGGGCAGGCTGGCTTTCTTGGTTTCTGGGCCTGTCTGACTCACTCCGCAGCCTGCTTCCCTGACGGGGCTCTGGGTCTCCCGGCTGCAAAACTGGGTCATGTGCCTCCCCGGCCTGTGAGAACGGGCTCTCGTGCTTTTGTTCTGTGTTGTTTGACGCTCCCCGCTTGTGGTGGTGGCGACGGTGTTTGTGGGTCGGTTGGTTATAATGTACGGGTTTTGCTCTGCATCTCTTGGGGGCAAGTCAGAAAATTCCGTGTTCCAGGAGATGTGATGTGAGGAAGGTTTTTTTTACACAAAGTCTTTCCCTCACCTCCACCCTCTGACTTCTTCCTGAACACACCCTCGTTGTCCACACACGCACATGGTCCCCATTTTGCTCCCTGTCCCAGCAGGTTTAGGTCACTGGAGGTTCTGCAGACTTTGGAGCAGAAGCTAGGATTCAGCTTGGCACTGCAGCCGCTTTGCCACACTTGACTCCTGGGGTCTGTCCGTGCCGCCCTTCTAGAAGCCCTTCTCCTTTGCCTGTCAGAGCATTTTCTCTCCTGTGTCTTTTCTCTTCTCTGTCCACACTCACAGCTGGCTGTGTGTCCTCCCTGCTCTCTGAACACTCTTTAAAGCTGCTGAGGGATCAGTACATCTGAACTTGAACTTGTCCCCGCCCCCTGCCCCATTTTCTTTGGGTGACTTCATTCTTTCTTTCTCACAGTTTTATCAATCAGGGATCAGCTCATGGCTCCCAAGCCCAGAATTTAGCCTTCATCTTTTACCTAAGCACAGAGGAACCGGCTAGATATCACCATCATGGAGCTTGGAAGGACCACAAAACCATTTTTTTTAACACTAAATTCAATTTCCCCCCTCTCCTCAGTAGCCTCTTCTATGTTCATTCTCTCCAAGCAAACAAATAAGACAAAGCAAAGCAATATTCTATAAAAACAACAACTCTGCTTGTCTTTTATTCCTTATTGCCATTAAAACAGAGCATTTTCCAACCAGTTGCGTAGGTGAGAGGCACTTGAGTTAGCTGGAATCTCACCTTCTCAATCGCTGCACATGGATAATGCTACTGCGATAGCCCATGATCCTCCCTCTCCTCCTGCTGCCACCATCACTGCTGTGGCTCTGGCCATCCCACCCTCTCCAGCTCCTTTACCTTTCTCTCAGAAGCAGCATCAGTCTGCAGGGTCTCCCTTCTCTGGTCCATCCTCTACACTGATTTCAGAGTTGTCTTTCCAAAACCTGGACCTGATTAAGGCATTCTCTACTTATGGTCCTGGAATAGCTTCTCGTTGCCTAAAGGATGATGTAAGAAGCATTTCAAGGGACAACAAGATCTGGCCCTAGTCAGCTTTGTTGCCCTCATTTCTGGCCACTCTTCCCGTCCCAGGAGCTGGCTACATAACCCTCCTGTCCCTAAATGCTCTGTGCACAGGGGTCTGTCTGAGCCATTGCTCCTAATCTTCCCTCTGATAAAATCCACACTCTCCCTTCTCTACCTAGAAATGTCCTACTCATCCTCAGAGTCCCTCAAGCTCCCACAAAGAGTGAATCTCCCTTCCCTGGACTCTGAAAAATTACCTTTACTGTAGCACTTTCCACAATGCTCCGTGGAAAGTGATTCTACACTCCTCCAGAGATATCATCTTTGAGCCCTCATCCAACATGGTGAAGCTTTATTCTTTCTGAATTCTTTATCCATGTTTTTTTTTTTTCTTTTACTCAACTAAATGCTCACAAATGGAGACGTTCTGAGACATCATCATAACTTATTCAAGATGGTAGATCCCAAAGGTGGCAGTGCCTCCCCTGGAGGGTGGTCTCCCTCCAAGGTCACACCTGGAAGGGATGGATGCTCTGAGATTTGAGCTCACAAGAAGGGATCGGGTGGAAGACAAAGCAAGCTTTGCCTGGCTCTTCTGCAAAGGTTGCTGGAGGTTTGGGACTCAGAGGGCAGAAGATGGGTGGGCAAAAAACACTGGAAATTCTGGGTTTTTTTCTACTCCACTGCTGGGTGGCTGGAGTAAAAGTCATGTCCACCTAGTCCATAAAAGTAGTCCAAAGGGAGCTTGGCCAAAGAAGACCTTTCATTTTTCATTTATTAAAATGTTTATTTTTATAATAAAGAGAGAAAGGAAAATGTAAGCCTGCTGGAATCTCACACAAGTCTGACAGATCTCATGCCTCGTGTTGCTAAGGAGGGACAGATATAGCATGGTGGATATAAGCGAATAGAACATATAAATATATGAGTGTATTATGCAGTCATAAATCCAACCAGTATTTATTGAGTAACCACTGTATCCCAGGTACGCAGTGTGTGCGCGCACATGCGCACACGCATGTTCTGTGTACTACAATAGGGAGCTCTCCTTTCAGTAATTCGTACAACCCCATCTCATCTGTTTTTAGTGCCTTCTGGACACTGGGAGGGAAAGCAGATTTTTTTTTTCCAGAAGCTAATGTCCCCGGTCAGAGGAAAGCTCCATTTTAATTGATTCTATCTTTCAAGATCCAAGTAACCTATAATCTCAGCTCAATGGTCAATATTTTGCCTGCCTCATCCCTCAGCCTTGAGCATGCAGATGGGGCAGGCAGAGAGCTGCCATCACAGCTCAGGAGGAAAAGGAAGAGCAGCTCAGGGTAATAATCTGCTTTTGATTTTTTTTCCTTCCTTTTCTAGCAGCCTGTCTCAAATCCACTAAAATGGGGGGAAATCCATAGTGATTAGAAAAACTTCTGACTGAGACCTCTTTCTCCTCTGTCTTTCATTTTTTACCCCATCCTCTTTAGTATTCAGAAGCCACGCGGACATCAGAGGCTTCCGCGACGCTTGGCTGTGCTCAGCCTCCTGACCACATAGTGGGGAAAGAAATTCTCACTGGAGATGTCGCCATTCTTTTCAGGCCGGTGCCAGGTGGCTGCCATCACACTCCCAGGCGTCCTTTGGCAGTGAGTTGCTGGAGCAGTGATGGCCACCGTTGCGGGCCTTTTTTGGAGGCAAAGAGGGCGTGTAGCAATGTGAATGGAGTGGGGAGTAGCTGCTGGCTGCTCTCTCACCTGTCCTCTGGAGCCGGGGATCGATCTGGGCAGAACCTGGGGAGGTGGGCACATAGGGCTTCAGGTGGCCCTGTTGAGAGCTGCAAGAGTCACCAGATGAGAAGATACTCACATTGGCCCGACTAGGTTCAACGATGATGCTGGGCTCTATGTTAGGGATCCTGACTTTCCTTCTACAGTCCACTGGCCTGATGCTCATCCTCCCATCTTACTGAAGACAAAGCCAAAGTTCTTAGCTGAGATGACACAACCAGCAGGTGTTTGATCCAAATGTCAAAGGCAGTGGTGTCAGGTGCCTGCCCTTCGTTACCGATGGGGCGGGTGGCCCTCCAGTGCTGTTTCCCAGTATCTCTTCCACTGCCCACTGGCAAATGTACACACACACCAGGCACACATAACATACAAACACTACACAAACACACACACATGAGATACACACGCAACAGACACAGATGCACACACACATACACACATACACCAGACACACAGTCACGCTGAATATCCATGGTGTTGGGGAGGGAATCAGGCTAATAATAACTTCCATCCTCAGCCTGGGGGAGAGCTAAACAGGAGGGGCGAGAAGATGAGGCGGGGCAATGATGGGACGGAGCAGAGAGCACACAGCTGCGTCCAGTGTCACCACTATGGTCAAGCAATGGCAGGAGGGCAGGTGAACACAGGCACTGCCACATTTCCTTGGGGAGACGGATTTTAACAAGCCAAGCTGCTCCTTTTTCGTTCCTTTCTTCCAAATCCCCACATGGCCCTGCCTTGAAATAAATGCCGCTCTGGGGCCAGTCTCCGGGAGGAAGTGAACAGAAGCTGAGGAGCAGCCTGTGGGTCTGATGTGTGAAGCCACATATGTTCCTTATTGCAAACGGGCAAACATAACAATGACATAAAATTAATGGGCATTAGACTTCCAGCGTGCCTGGAAATCCTCTTTATTTTATATCCCAATCATTTTTTTTTCATTGGACAAATATTTTTGGAGCACTTGGTAAGTGCCTAGTACTATGCTGATGCTGGGAGAGAGCTTCCCGCAGGATGTAAACAGGACAGTGGACCCTAATTTGTGTCCTGAAAGATCATCGTCTCTGCAGTTAGGAGAGTGGATGAACCACATGAGGACCCAAGGGCCAGGAAAGCCATCTGGGTGGAGTCATCCAGGTGAGAGAGGATAGTGACCTGAACTAGGAATGTGGAGAAGGAGCGGAGGGAAGAGTCAAGAGACATCTAGTCTCCTAGATGCTATTTACTGAGCATCTACTATGGACAAGGCAGTGTGGCAAATGCTAGAAGTAGTGTGGTGAGCAGTACCGAGGAGTAAGATGAAAAGAGCTTAGTGATGGGCAGGTCATGGGGGCTGAGGAGCAGGGAGAGGCCATGACGACCCATGCTCTAGTGTCTGGTTGGAACCAATGGGTAGCCCTTACGGAGACAGGGACCATGAGAGGAGGAGAAGGTTCAGGGGCATGGCCAGCGAGACCCATTTTGTACAGATTGATCTGTAATTGGTTGTGGGGCCTTTAAATAGAGATGTCCAGTACATATTCGGTTAGGTGGGGCTGGAGCTCAGGAGAGAAAGCTCCTCCATGATTATGAGAAGAATCCAGGCAGAACTCCCAAGGAATATCAACATTTAAGAAAGGGATAAAAGAAGAGTTTGTGATGTGGCACAGCAGGATCAGTGGTGTCTTGGGAGCGCTGGGTCACAGGTTCTATCCCCAGCATGGCACAGTGGGTTAAGGATTCGGTGTTGCCATAGCTGTGGCTTAAGTCATGACTGCGGCTTGGATCTGATCTCTGGCCTGGGAACTCCATATGCTGTGGGGTGGCAAAAAAATTTAAAAAGAGGGGGGAAGGGGCAAAAGAGAGACATCCACAAGGCAAATTAGGCAGAAACATCCAAAAAAAGTAGGAGGGCAACCAGGAGAGTGTGCTTTCCTGGAAGCCAAGGCAAGAATGTTTCAAGGAGAGAAAAACAACTCTGCCGACCAGTGGCCATTGCAATTCAGAGCAAGGAGATTCTTAAACTTCAGAAAGACGTTCAAGGGGAAGGGAGACATGGCCACCAGGGCGCTGTGGGTTGAGGAAGGAATGGGGGAAGATGTAGATGTAGTGAATGCATGCACCCCTTTCAAGAGATTCTGTAGTAAATAGAGAGGAGAGAGTAGGGAAGTAGCTTCAGAGGAAGAGGGGGTGAAGAGAAGGTTGTTGCTGCTACTGCTTTTTGTTTGTTTTTTAAAACGGAAGAGACTTGACATGTCTTAATCTTATTGGGAAGAAGGAGAGAGGGTAAAGTTGATAGGACAGGGTCCCTGAAAGTGGGAGGGGAGGGAATCCACTCCATGGATGGAGGGATCAGCCTTACATCGATGGTGGTACACTTTCTTGTGGAGATCACGAGGGCAGATAAAGGCAAGATGGTAGGTTTGCATGAGGACAGATAAGGTCAAGGTGGTGGGTTTGCATGAGGACAGATAAAGGTGAGGTGGTGGGTTTGGAGACAAACTATTGAGGAACCACTTACCTGTTGACTTTTATTTTCTCTAAGGAGTAAGGAGTGATCGGTCACCTGCTACCAGTGGGAGCTGCAGAGGCAGTAGTAGAGTTAAGGAAGCATGGCAAAGGCATGATGTAGCCTTTGTGGAGGATGGCAGATAGATCTGACCACAGAAGCACAGAAGCATGGCAGACAGTGTGGACGGGCCAGTGAGGTTAGAGGTCTCACATACAAATGGGGGCTGGTCAGTGTGCAGGGGAATTTGGTCTAGCAACTCTCAGCAGCCCAGAATTGGGTACAAGGAAGGCAGGTCATGAAGTCATCTGGGGTTGGGATTTTCATGGAAGGTCGGATGTAGGGACAAGGGGCTAAGTGAAGTGGGTGACGTGGTGGCCTGGGAGTCCCAGCTAGGTAGGGAAGAGAGTGAAGACTCGGGGTCCGTAGGATAAGGAGAAAGAAAGAGGCCAGCGAGGGGAGGTTTTAGTAACCTTCAAGAACATACTGTCTGAGAACACATTCCGAGGTAGAGCCAAGAAAGATCAGGAAAATTAGGAAGATGTGGACAGGAAATAAAGTGTCTAAATAAGGGCCATGGCACAGCCCACAAGGAAAAAGTGAATGCCAGTGGTATCTCTTCACAGGAAGACCTCTTTAACTGGAATCCCAAATCCAGATCAAGTGGATTAAATTCCACAGTGAAATGAATGACCTTTGCATTTAGAGAGATTTCACCCCGCCTTTTGTTCCTCAGAGCACTGATTCGATAGCACGGTTATAATGCCGGGCACTTATCTCTGGCTGATCAATAGATCTCTTGGAATCTACAGATGCATCTTATAGTGGTATTTTATTAAAGACATTTTATAGGTAGAGTCAGCAGGGGGAAAGCATAGCAGACTGTAAGGCAGTACAGCGTGAGCGTTGGGAGTGCGAGTCTGGGGGTGTCCAATTTCTACCCTCGCCCCTTCTTGTCTGTTTGACTTTAGGCAAGTGAGTTAACCTTCCAGAGCTTTTGTCTGCACAATAGAGAGAACGATGAGCCCTTCCCAGGACTGATATGAAGATTAAGTGATAAAAATAAATGATAGAATTATAAACACAGCATCGTGTTGGACATGAAACAATTGCTCCGTAAATGACACTTAGTGGTATTGTTACTGATTAAGGCAGCAGGACGAGCCAGACTCTAGGGCGCATCTCCAGGTAGCAAGACCCTCAGCCCTAATTGCCTTTTGCCACCCGAGCTGGTCACCCACGTTACCCCCAGCCTGTGCCAGCAGCTTCCGCCTGCCCTCTCTGGAGCCTGACACCCTAAGACTTCTCCGCAGCTACTCTGAAAGTCTAAATGTGCTCTAGCTCGGCCCCTCTTAGGAAAAGGGCTTCTCTTCCAGACCACAGCTGACAGTGAGTGTTCAGAAGGCTCCTGCACAACAGGCCTCACTAAGCGGAAGCACATCTCAGCCACTGCGGCTGGGGCAGTTCCCGCTTGCAGCCTCCTTATCTCCCCCAGCCAGGGAATCAGGCTCACCGCCCACATGGGGAGGCCTTGGGTGGTGGCTCGACATCAAGGACCTGGTTGTCAATTATTCTAATTGTTATTCCTCACCTCAGCCAGTACCGCCGAGGTTTAAAGGAGTTTCCATCCTCCAGATCCATAAACTTGCCCTTGGCTTATTGAGCCACCCGCACTAGTTGAACAGAGTGATTTTAATTACTCAAGTGGAACTACAGAAGGGAGGAAGTGCCGAGGGTATGGGGCTGTGATCAGTGTTTAAGCAAAGGGCCGGCGTTCTCCTGTCTTGGGAGCAAAGCACTGCTGATGGCTGCACCTCCCACCGTCTCTCCCAACCACAGCAGGAAAGCATCCACACATGGGAGTCCAGCGTAGTGACACCCACAAAGCTCCTATGCCTCAATTCTAAAAATTAGGCACTTATTTAGTACTTGGAAGGTGTGGAAACCTAAGTTGATGTTGTAAAATTTTATTTGGTCTGTAGCAGTTCACCCTTTCCCCCCATTTGGTGTTGTAGGAATGTCTTGCTGGTCTGACCCTGCCACTTTCGCTAATGTACATCGACCAGGATCGCACATACTTACTGCAGTCCATTGGTAGTGGCTGCCTGGCATTCAATATAGGATATGGAGATGAAAGAGAACACTGCACTTGACTAGTAATGTCTGCCATGGGCACAGGCGTGAAGAATGGAAGTACCCCTTCTTTGTATTTGCAAACCTGATCTTAGATATGGGAGGCAGGGAATGTATCCTTTGAGTTCTCTCTGTAAATGTACCTAACAAATGTCATGAGTTATTGATGATGAAGGTGATGAATATTTATGCAGAAATACCATAATTTAACTAGGTAACTAAAATCTGGTGATTGCCCTCTACTCCATAAGCTTGCTCATCCCTTGCCAGAGACTAAGCAGTCCAGTTTACAAAGTCCTCACTCCTTACACTAAAACTGGTTGGATAGTCTAAAGCACTGTCGTAAATATTAGGCACCAAATTGTTAAAATATATAAAGAGGGGAGTTTTGTGTTATGGCACATTTTTCTCTTCTCCTACTAAATCGTGTTTATTGGCTTACTTGCAATTCACTAGATGTCCCCGGCATCTAATGATGATTCTGAGGCTCAGCTGGACAAATGCAGGGGAGGGGGACAGCCTTATGAGCAAATGAATGATAAACATTTCTTCTGCTTCAACCTCATCCATCTCACTCAAGTCAGCTGTCCGTCAGCTGCTGTGATGTGGGTCTCTGTCTTCCCCCTGAGAGGCACATATATTACTATGTGCTAACCTCACATTTCTAAGAATGCATAATACACCTGCCAGAGATCGGTGTGGGGTCTCATGGAAGCCCAGCTCGAAGACATGCTCATGTGATGCAAATTTTGCCCTGCCCCCACGAGCAGTGTAATCTCGTGCCCGACAAAATAGTTTAGCTACTAAACAGAGGTGCAGCTGGATTGGATGGAAAAGAAGACTTCTCCAGTTATCGTCTCATTCTCCAGAAACTTCATCCCAACTCTAACGTCTATCTCTCCACTTTAGTGGAGGGCAGAAACATGAGTGTCTGCTGCCACCAGAAATCATGGCAGCCACCAAAAGTCTCATCCTGGGGACTAAATGGCTCCAGTTCATCATCACTCATTGCCCACAAAATGTATGTCTGTAAAGTGACCAACTGTCTCTGCAGGAGCAGCCACTGGAGAAGCAGGCTAGGGCCAGGCATCCTCAGCTGTCTAAACCTTCATCTTCTTTTCACAGGTGTGAAAAGGAGAGGGTTGGGCCAGGTGTGAAGCAGTTCATGTTCTTTCCAGCTCCAAAGTGTCTATTCAAGACCTAAATTCATACTCGGTAAAATTCCACCTAACCTCCGTCCTAAGTTGGACTGTTCTAAGTTGAAATCCCCCACCTGTGACCTCTGTTAGTAAGTTTGTTGTTTTACTTATTCATGAAGAATGAAAAAGGCTTCTGCAATGAAACCTCACAGCCTGGCTTTCTACACCGATTAGTGGAATTTGATAATCTGGTTGTAGGCTCAGAGAATGTTCAGAAGAGTCTCTCATATGTCTGTGCTTTGCTCTTCATAAAATGTGATCTCAACGAGCGGTCCTCAAAGTGTGGTCACAGAACCAGTAGGATCAGCGTCACTTGGGAACTTATTAAAAGGCAGATTCTGGTGACCCTTCTAGACCTACTGAGTTGACACTCTGGGGGTGCAGCTCAGAAATTTGTATTTTAACAAATTCTCCAGGTGATTTTGAGGTATGCTGAACCTTCAGAAATACCAGTGAACATGAACAGATAGCACTGGCTGAGAATCAGTTGACCTGAAATCTGTTCTGGTTTTCCCATCGATTGGCTGTAAGATCTTAAGTTACTCACACACTATCTGGACCTCAGATGCTTTCTAAGTAAACTAAGGATGGCTTTATTGTCATTACCCATTCAGAGTATCAAGATGCTCTAATTCGTCTGTAGGTGGAAGTGCTATGAACAGATTGAATATATTTTTTCATATGATTAAAAAAAATTTTTTGTGTGTGTTTTTAGGGCCATACCCATGGTATATGGAGGTTCCCAGGCTAGGGGTCTAATCAGGGCTACAGCTGCCAACCTATGCCACAGCCACAGGAACACCAGATCTGAGCTGTGTCTGCAACCTACACCACAGCTCACGGCAACACCGGATCCTTAACCCACTAATTGAGGCCAGGGATCAATCCCGCAACCTCATGGTTCCTAGTCAGATTCGTTTCCACTGCACCACGATGGGAACTCCCATGTGACTAGATTTTTATTCATTCCTTCCTTTAACAAATGTTTTTCACAGCCTGTATGTGTCAGATGCCGGTCTGGGTCTGGAAGATGCTACAGGAAGAAGACAGACGAGGCTTTCACTGTCCTGGAGTCTACACTCTGCCCTGGGTCCTTCATGATACCATTTGATATTTGCAAGCACTTATATGATCTATTTCAAGATTAGGTTCAAATCTCTTAAGGGAATGGCAAGATGTGAAATGCTCTTACCGAAGAGTAAGTTCAGGTTATGTCATGCATAACAAAGAATGAGTTGACTACAGTGCAACTAAAGTGATACCTGCTACCAGGACAGAACAGAGGAAGAGATTTAGGAACTGTCACGCTGGGCCTTGCCTTGCTAGGGCAGAGGCTTGATAAATGGTGCTCTAGGCCTCTTTCAGCTTATGATACTCCCGTTCTGCTCTCTCCACTCCAGCCAACTCTGCTGGCTCGTCTTGGACAAAACCGCATGCTACAAAGAGTAAAGCAAAGCATAAACTTCCTGTGCTCATTTCCAGAATCACAATGGGTCAGATCTCTACCATCTGAGATATAATGGGCCCAGTGAGAATAAATAAATGTTCATCAGATGGATGGACCCCAGGACAAATTTTTAGAAGTAGGGTTTTAATCCTTAGCCCACTATCATTGACAAGCAGCTTGCCTTTTCTTTCCCTTTACATCCAGAGCTAAAATTCAATTTCCGAAATTTTATGAAAAAGAAATGAAAAATATGCTGGGGGGAAAAGCATGGCTCGGGAGAGTTTTTGGACTTCAAAACCCTCAAAAATCTTTTAATGATTTAAGTGTAAAGGAATCAGAAACATACTGATGAAATTCCCCTTGATATCCACATGGTGCTTACAAATTCTGGAGGGAAGATTCCAGCAACGAAATCTGCTATTTTTTATCAAACCCAAACCATTTGAGATGCCTGGTGAACTCCAATATGGTGCAATCATTTCTTTTTCATAACAATCCCTTCTCTCCAAAGGCAGAAGGAGAAGGAAAGGCCTAATTAAGGAACGCTGGTTTTTAAAGTCAGAGTCTTGGGTGGGGGGTATCAGGTGATCATAAGCTGTGTTGTTTGTGATGTTTACGCTGACCCACAGATGTGCCTCAAATACCCAAAATTAAAAGAGTAATTGTCTAATCTCACGCTACTTTTCAACATACATTTGGCAAGACTTGTTGCATCTTAAGTTCGAAAACAGTAAATTTCCAAGCTGTCATAATATTGAGGTCTCATGTGTATTGCTGGCTCTGCATAATTAATTGTAAAGTGATAATTTGTACACTAGGCTATTTTCATTCAAACATGAGCAGAAGTCTCAGCATCTTTGCCTCTGGCAGACAGAAGGGAAAGCGAAGTGGTGTGTGCGGTCCAGACGTTGGCAGTGCCTCTCCTCGCTCTCAGGCCAGCTGACCAGGTGCTTGCAGGATCTTCAGCTGTCCAGGCCTCGGCACCTCCCTGTGGTGAACCCTGCCCACCACTTTCCAGGTCTCATCCATTCCTGAAGGTTGTCCCAGCAAGTGTGGTCATCTCTGGTCTTCCTCCCTCCGAATCCTGCAGCCCTCACAGTCTCTGTATATAATGTACCCTGAGTTACTTGCTCTCTCTCATGCTGGAGCTTCCTGTGTTTGTAAACTCTCTGAGAACAGAAACCATGCCTCCCAATTCTATGTCTTCCAAATCACTCTGCAGTCCTGAGACTATGGTTGCACTTGGTTTGTGTTGCTTTAGCTTGACTGCCCTAACAAACAACTGTAGCATCTCAGCAGCCGATGGCAAGAAATATTGACCTCTCATTAATGTCACAAGGGGGTTGTGGGTCAGCTGTAGCCCTACTCCATATGACTGCTTTTTAGGGCCCTGGGTGAATTCGTAGCACTTTCCTGAAACGTTCCTGTCTCGTGACAGAGGGTGGAAATGGGCCAAGCCAGGTCAGTTACTTACTGTCCGAGCGTCTGCTCACATGTACCATCCATCATATAGTCCCACATATGCCATCAGCAGAAGCAAGTTGTAAAGCAAAGGCCAGTGCGCGCCTGACTAAGGAGTGAGAGAGAAAATTCCATCTACAGGGAGCCCTGCAAGTCACACGGCCAAGGGGGAGGGGGTCGAATAGTGGGGGATAAAATATAGCCTACCCTAATGCAGTGATGGACGGTACTGCAGGTGGGGATGGCTCACCTGCTTCTCCTAAGTGTGGATTCATGCACTGCCCACTAACAAGCCCCCTTGGAAGCATGTATATAGGTGTCAATCACAGGGACTCCTCCTTGACTTTGCAGCCCTTCTGATCCAAGTGCCCTCTGCTCTGCCAGGCCACTTCCTGTGTTCTTGGGTCAGTGCTTAGGTCTTTTCCCAAGCAGACTTGGGAGAAGGTACTTTTTCTTACAGGCTTCAAATAACAGAAACTGATTCCAGTTGTGTAAAGCCATAAAAAATGTTGCCGACTAACATGGCCAGAAACCTAGAGTTAGGCGCTATTGAATGAAGATAATTAATTTGTTTTTTTTCTACCTCTCTTTGGAGTCTTCTTTCATGGATTGCCTTTTTCCCAAGCCAGATCCCTTCCTGGCCATAAGATAGCTGCCAACAGCAACCTTGGCAACATGATTCTGGGTTTACACCCAGGGAGAGAATGTGTTTAGCTTCCCCTTCCTCTCCTAAGAGTGAGATGAGTTCCCAGACACCCCTTGGCAACCCTCTCTTGCATCTCATTGGGCTAAATAGGGTCACTAGCCTAGTTCTGAACTGATGACTTGTCAAGTGATTGGATAGCCCTTCGTCCCATCATGCAGGGGGCCGGTCATTTCCTTATTGAGGATTGCTGCTCTTAGTGGAGGAGAAATAGAATGGATCTTGGAGAGTTGAATCGCATTCTCCAACTGCATTTGGGAAATCTGGTATCACCTGCAGTCATTAATGATCCCCATAACTCATGGAGGAAGAATGGTGGAAGAGGGGTGAGGTGAGCCCAGCCTTCCTAGCCCCTGTTCCACACGTTGGATGACATCTGCATTCAAATTTAAGGCCAGAGGTCCATTCTGTACTTCACCTTCCCGCCAGCCCTTCCTATTAACTACATCTGCTTGGCTGAGAGCTTTTTTAAGGGAGCCGATGGTTCCCTAAGGATTGACTCTCTTCGACTGATTAGCACACCCCAGATGTCACAACTCCGCACCCCGTAGTATGTCATCATGATCAAATGGTACTAGTAGTTATGATAATGAGAGAAGTTCATCACTAGATTCCATCACCACATCAACTCCTTGGCTGTGCTTCACCTGCCACGCCAGTGGGAACGAAGAGAAAGGCTGGTAATTAGGTTGATACAGCGGGATGCTTTGTGGTGCCTCCGATTCGAAACAAAGACCCTGGAAACATAATGAGTGGCAGAGGCAGGAGCCCCATAGCTACCCAGCATGGCCTCTTGGAGGAAGGCGATGTGTCTCTCCCTTCCTCTGTCCATCAGGATCTTATTCTGAACTAATAGGCAGGCTGGGTTATTTCTGTCTCGCAGTTCATGGTGGGTTGCTTGGTGTGTGTGTGTGTGTGTGTGTGTGTGTGTGTGTGATGTCCTCCTGGTTGATGCTGAGTGTGAGAGGTGCTCGGGGCTGGGGCCACTGAAAATGCAGAAATCTTCACACAAACTCCCTGGAAGTGTGTGAGGTGAAAAGGGGTAATTAGTGTGGAGAGGAGTGAAGAAGTAACTGTGATGGTGACAGACAGGGTCACGAGAGGTGGAGAGAAGGAAGGGGTGGGGAGGGAAGACTGGCTTGAGGTCCTTGAGCCGAATCTTTATGTCCCGAGAGCCACACTGGGCCAGGCTAGCTTGCTTGAGGTGAGCATGGTCAGCACATCCCTGGGGACAGTGGCCATGCAGCTGACTGCTCATGCTTTCGCCCTATCTTGTCTTTCTGAAAGGAGGGTTGGTCCCTAGACTGGCCTCGGGGAGGCCCAGCTCACTTCATCTAGGCTTCCACCCACTCTTGCTCGGGCTCTGAATGATGGTTTGGGCTCCTCCATAGGTGCTTGGGGCTGGAAGCAGCTCTCCAGGACTTCGTTCCTGGTCTCTACCGAGTAGTCTCACCATCCACCAGCTCCAGAAGAGAAGATTCCTTCATAATACTCCTCCTGGAGTTCCTGTTATGGCTCAGCATTAACGAACCCAACTAGGATCCATGAGGATGTGGGTTTGATCCCTGGCCTCGCTCAGTGGGTTAAGGATCCCACATTGCTGTGAGCTGTGGTGTAGGTCGCAGACACAGCTCGGATCCCATGTGGCTGTGGCTGTGGTGTAGGCCGGCAGCTGTAGTGCCGATTTGACCCCTAGCCTGGGAACCTCCATATGCCCTGGGTGGGCCCTAAAAAAGCAAATAGATAAGTACTCGCCCTGATCCCAGCCCCCACCTCCTACCCCTACCAACTTCCTCGGGGTTGGTCCACATGTCAGATATTCCTCTTGGAGGGGAGAAGAGTGAAGCCATCGGAAAACTGGGCTGAGCCTCCCTCCTCTGGCTGTCAGTGGCCAGCAAGGCGTGGAGGTAATTTAATGGCTGGGCAGCCTTAATGCTAGACTGCCTTGCTCTGTCTCCGCGACAGAATCCACACTGGCTTTGGCCATATGGAGACTTCACCAGCAGATGCGTTGGCTGTGTCCCTCTGTCGGCAAAATTTCCATTAGGTTTTTTTAATTAGACAAATGTCAGTGTTTTATTCGGGATGGGAAACTGTTTGTCTTCTGAGCGTGACAACAATGCCGCTTTCAAAAAAGAGGCTCAGCAGCAGGGGGACTGCCTTTCCTCTGGGTGCCTTCTTCCCCCTTTGTGGCTCCTGCTTGGAGAGGAAGGGTGGACGTGGAGATGCATTAACCATCATTGTCATCGCTGCTCCCCCAAGCGCCGTCTCCGTTGGAGCTTCCCGCTTCTCCTCGTCTCCCCTGCCTCCCATCGCCTTGCACGTGATGACCACTGTGACTTCCCCCTCACCTTCTGGTCTCAGTGACCCCCCTTCTGATCATGGTGACTTTCTCCCCCCACCTCTTCTGATCACGGTGACTTTCTCCCCCACAGAGGATAAATCAGGAGGAGTGACTGTGTCCCAGGGCAGTTGCAGAGGGCAGTTGTCATGCCCAGCCTTCCTCCTGCCTGGCTCTTGGAACGCATAGCTTGCTGTCTTGCTCATTGCTAAGCCCCAGGGTCTGCTCAGAGCCACTGCTAGGCTCCTTCTGCTGTTGATGGCCATAGCAGGGGCGCTCCATCAGAGGTGTTACCCCCACTGGCTAAGTGGGCCCGAAGTGTTGAAACCATGCTGCATTCCATCCGAGTAAATTCACTGTTTTGTGGAAAGAGGGCATGTTGTAGCTGAGGTGTTAATGTAGTTTGGTTCCTTGGGGTTTGGAGCCCAGCCCAGCTGCCGTATTAGCCATGTGTGTATTTTGGAGAGGCTGAGAAACCTGCCCAATTTCATCATCCACAAAATGGGGGTACTATTATTTACCTCATAGAGTTGGTTTTTTCTTCTTGGTGGGTTTTTTTTTTTTTTTTGTCTTTTTAGGGCTGCACCCACAGCATATGGAAGTTCCCAGGCTAGGGGTCTAATTGGAGCTGTAGTGGCCGGCCTACACCACAGCCACACCAACGCCAGATCCGAGCTGCCTCTGTGACCTACACCACAGATCATGGCAACACCAGATCCTTAAACCACTGAGAGAGGCCAGGGGATTGAACCTGCATCCACATGGGTACTAGTCAGGTTTGTTAGTACCTGAGCTGAGCCACAATGGGAACTCCCTCATGGGCTTGTTCTAAGAACTGAATGGGTTAGTTTATGAAAATCCCTCAGCAGGGTCTGGGCCTTAGTAAGCTCTTAGTGAGCAGTAGCAAGATTGGTCATGAAAACTCCCCAGTGACTCATGGGTTCTGCCCATGGGCTTCCAAAATCCTTGTCATGCCCCTTGTCATCCAGATGGACAACCACAAAGTCCCCATTGGGGGTTTCAAGGCTTTCCTAGTGCTGGCCACTAACTCTAAAAAGGCCTTCAGATCTCCCCAGACGGTGCAAAGGACTCCTCGGTTAACCCCTTCACCTTCTTTTAAATGGGTGATGTGTCCAGACCGATAACAGCTTCCCTTCCCTTCCTGAGCACCCAAGGTCCACCTCCATGGAGGTCTTTTCAAAGCCTGGATGCTCCTGGGAGCAGATGATTGAACCGTATGTCGGTTCCAAGGCGCCAACACAGCGTAAAGCAAAGGGTATCTGGTGATAGGCGCAGGACAGAGTTAGGTTTGTTGCTTTGAGTTCAGGTAGACAATTTAGGGTGATTTTAATGACTCCGAAATGGTTTATCTTTTACAACCCTGGCACGCTGCTCTGTAGCCTTAACAAATTGCCAGCTCTCCATCCCTCGCTCCCTGTCATCTCCAGTTAGTGCAGGGTCCATTAGGAGTTGAGAAACTTATTATTGCAATAAAAAAATATATCCTATCCATATCACAGACCATATATCTGAATCTTGCATAACACCCTCCCAGGGATTAATGCATATTTTAACCAGGTGTTTTACCGTGGTGATGCTTCGGCCCCCTGCACAGCCATCTCCACCAATGCTGAGGCAATGGTAGCCAAAGGTCACCTCTGAGGTCAGAATACTGCCTCTTCTTGGTTTATGGAGGACAAAGAGCATCTCCCCCTCCTCTGGCAGAACTCCCGGGAGACACCTCACTTCCCAAAAGAGTGGAAGATCCCACAGGGATGGGGGCTGTTACACCCCAGGTCAACAGAGCCCATTCTCTGTTGTAAATTACCTGGAAGTGTCTGTGCCTGGGCTGCGTGTCTGAACTGAGAGCACCACCTCGTCAACCAGGACCACACTCTGTGAGCTGGGCTGAGCAGGTGCTGAAGGAGCAGGTTCTGCCCTCACCCTGCAGGCACCCTGGGTACACAATGCACCGTGCCTGGCATTTTCTACAAATGCAAAGAGTCTTTCACAACTCCAAAGGGCCCTTGCTCTCTTACTTCGAGGAAATACTCGATCCCTTGGCTGTATGCCCCTGGTGGAAAAAGCTGGCCTCTGGGACCTGGGTTTTAGTTCCACAACTCCTATTAACCCCTTCCTTCCCATCCCTACTCCTTCTCTGCCCTGCCATGACGAATTTCTACTCCGCCACCAGCTGCCCATATGCCTGCTACTTCTGTTCTAAGGATGCCTCCCATTTCCACTCAGCCCCTGGAAAGTACAGGTTAGGTCTCCCATCCTTCAGGTTCACAATGCCCTATGTGTTCACAGCAGTCTCCTGAATGGTAATTAAATGTTTATGTGGCTTTTTTTCGACATGCATCTCTCTGTTTAGATCACAGTTTCCATAAAGGAAGGAACTATTCTATGTAATCGGTTGCAGAATGCCCAGTTTCTGGTAATAGGACACACTTCAGTTTATTGAATGGATGGATGAATGAATAGATGATTTTGAACAAATTACTTAACTCCTATAGCCTTCATTTTTCTTTTCTTTTCTTTTTTAGGTCTGGTTAATTGGTCACATAGGCTATTTTATTTTATTTTTAATTTTTATTAATTTTTTTGGTTTATTTATTTAATTTTTTAATTTTTAATTTTTATTATTTTTTATTTTTCTTAATAATAGCAATAATCTCCAGTGCTTCTACAATGCTTCCCTTAAGCCATGCCTATTCTAAGTATTTCAGATAATACAGTAATGAATCTTCATAACTCCATGAGAAGCTCACTGTTATTTCTCCCACATTACATATGAGAAAACTGAGGCACAGAGATATTACTTGACTTGCCCAAGTTCACACAGCTAGTAAGTGATGGAGCTCAGGTTTGAACGTAGGCAGTCTGGCCCCAGTGCCTCTGCTCTGGTTGGACAAAATGGTCACTAACTCTAGCTCTCGGAGTCTATGGATTTAGAAGCTACCCATTGGAAAGTCCAGCTAGATCATTTCTTTAATAAGTATTTAGCAAATGTCTGTTGTGTGTTTGGGTCCTGGAGACAGCACAGTAAACAAAACAAAGATTCCTTCCTTCATGGAGCTTCCATTCTGATGAGAGGAAGTTAATGTAATCAATGAAACCCCCAGATCCGGTGGGTTAGATAAGAAGTGCTCTGGAGAGAGATAAAGCTGGGGAGAGGTTTGGGGTCTTGTGGATGGTCATGTCATTTCATATCAAGTGGTCAAGGAGGTTCTGTTGGGACCTTTAGTAAAGATCGAAGACAGGGAGGGGGCCAGCCATGCAGATACTGCAGGAAGCGGACCCCAGGCAGAGACCCTCACCAGGGAAGGGCCTAAAGAGACAGAGGAAATGAAGAAGAAGAGATGAGGCTGGAGGGTAGCAGAAGCCAGATCCTGCTGGCTTTGTGTTCATCTCTGTCACTTTACACTAATTCTCTTTTTACAAGTTCGGTTCCTCATTCCATGAGACTACGGGAAAAGACTCCTTCATCTTTGCAGCTCCAGGGATCAGCTTTGAGCTTTGCCACAGCTGGCATTCGGAACACTTTTTAAGCAAATGCTAGAAGTGCTAGAAAAGCTCCAATCCTTGACTTCTCTTCTTAATTTTGTTGAAGTTTTCTTAAGCCTCACAACCTGTCCTTCCAGAGAAAGGTTCCTTGCCTGGCCTGGAATCTGCAAAATATCTTTTTCTTGTATTTCCGTATTATGTGCCACCAGAAGTGACCTTCCATTTCAGCTTCCTCTCTGTTGCTGCCATCCCATCGTGTGGAGGAAGCTATGACAATCCGGTGAATATAGTCATAACTGTATTGGACATAGATAACGGTTGAATCAATGCAGACCCCGCCCTCTCAGGTGGTACCATCTTCATGGCAGACATGGAAGCACGTGGAACTTAAGATCTGTCATTGTGTCTGCATGACAGGGGGTCTGGGGAAAGAGGTTAAGGGCATTTCCAAATGGAAGAGATGAGGCTTGCACTCTGACCAAATCTCAAGTTAAAATCCAAGTACAACAATAACCATAGAGAGTAACACCCTCTACTGACAGGTTCATTGACCATGTGCCGGGCCCCAAGCATGTGATGGAACCCACATCAGAGAAGTGCCCTCTTGTTTGAAAAGATAAGGCAGCTGGGGGCTCCTTTGTAGGTTTGCTTCCCTCTTCTTTTTGAATGGTCCAATGATGAGCCTTTCTTCCTGCTTTTCCTCTGTGGAATAGCGTAACTCAGAAGCAGAAAACTAGGGTTCAGCCCAACCACTCTGACTTTCCCCTGTGACCCCCAGAAAGACAGAACAACTCAGACCAGGCAGATGTCCCAGAAGGGAACCAAATGCACCCTCGTACCTAGGGCTACATAGGAGCGCTTTAAGGTCGAAAGAGTGTCTGAACTTTCAGGATCTGATTTGTGATATAATGTGTATAATGCACATCTTCTGCTTTTAATAGTTTTCCTGATTATTAGTGAATCTGATGTTTCCAGACATGCTCAGAACAGTGAGAGGAAATGGGATCTAAAGCAAAAATGCTGTTTCCTGCGGCAGGGGAATCCGAACCCCCATCCGCTTATCTGCTGGAAGGAGAGTCAAGTTACTGGCAAAGGCAGTGAGGAAATCACTTGTAAGGTCCTTGCTGTCTGAGAAGGCCTGTGACTTATCTCTTTACGAGACATCTTACTGTTAATACTTCTTTTTTTCTGGGCCTCAGTTTCCCTCTATTGAAAAAAGACGAAGGATTTCAGTTCTTTCCCAGCCTCCCTACCTTTGAATGTATCCCTTTAACAAAACACCAGCAACAACAACAGCAAAAGATCTGTGCAGCCTCGCAACGCAGGAAGACTGATTTCAGAGACTGGAAGCCACATCTTTGAACCTCCTACCTCTTGAGTGGTCAGCAGGCAGAAAGAGGCCATCAAAAAGTCTTCAAAGGAAACAGAGGGCATGGGGAGAAAGAGGGCCAGTGTCTGCAGTGACAGGACACGGAGCGGGGCAGCAAGGGGCTGGCCCTGCTGCAGTGTGATCGCAGCCTGGGGCTTTTGCACACCACTCCACCTTGAATCCACCAGCATGATGGGCATGTTCACCTACAAAGCTTCTGGTTTAACCGATAAAAAGATTTTTGACCCAGAGACCTGAACTGACAACTTTGTGGACAAACCCCAAACAGAATGACTGTGCGCGCCAGCCACCCGTCTCCACCTTTCCTGTCTACCCCGCTGCCCTGGGGATGTCTGCGCGGCTGGGTGTGGACCAGCGGGGTCCTGGAGCCCTTCCGGTCACATCCCAGCTGCAGCCGCCCCCCAGCCTTCCAGCACGGAGGGACAGCAAGCAGGTAGGGCTCTGTGTGGTCAGGCCCTGCAGGAGGTCAGTAACGCCCCTTCTCATACATCCAGGGCGTTTTGTTAAAGGCTCACAGCCAGACAGGTTAGACCGCGGGGCTCCCCTTCCGTAGCCGAAACACACAGGGATCCAGCGCCCTGGCTGAGGCTTGCGATGTGGTTCCAGGTCACAAGTGGGACAAGTCTTATAAGGCCTAAAAATAAGCACCTACCTAGTGTGCGGACGAATCGCAATCCTATAGCCCCATGATGCCGCTTCTCAAATGAGCAAAAAAGACAGGTGAAGGTTAGAAGATTTCCATTCATCTCACAGGAAGTCTGACTGACTGGTTGAGACCTGCCACCAGCAGCCCCTGTATAAGCTTCTCCATCACTAAAACACCTTAACCCACCCCCTCCAGCTCCCACCCTTGCACAGCAAGTCCTGCCCTCAAGGAGGGAACTCTCAGAATCCAGCTAGCTCCCCTTCTACAGATGGAGCGGTGTGGCCCCAGCGCCATCCAGCAATGGCACAAAGTGGACACTAGATGTGACACTGCCCTGTGTGCCAAACCAGCGAGTGACCCAGAGTCCCCCAGCCTCTCCTCTGAAGCCTCACCAAAAATACCTCTCAGAAGATGGGTTTTTCTGTTACTTTTCTGTTACTGGCTCTTTCTGCATCATCGACATCATCGTCTACAGTCAATTATTTTTTATATACTTAACAATACTCGGAGCTGTCCTAGATACCTTCAAAGAACAATTTCACAGTTTCTATTCTCTGGGGTCCTAATGTCTCAGAGGGATAGCATTGATGCTTACAGACACAGAGAATGTTGAAAACATTGAGTGCGCACAGCATAAAAATAGATAAGGCAAGATTAAATATGTACATTATGCAAACCTCCCCCCTTGACCACCTCCCCGCCCCCACGCTATAGATGGGCTGAGCAGTAGCAGGAGACAGCTTTTCTTGGCCCAAGTAAGAACAGTCTTATAAAACAGATGATTTTTCTCCCTGGCTGTCAAAAACATATATTTAGAGTCATCAGTGGAAAGCCATCAGCAGCTGAGCTAAGGAGTGTGGCTAAGAAGTTTTAAGGATATGGGAGCTCCCGTTGTGGTGCAGGGGAAATGAATCCCGTTGTGGTGCAGGAACCATGAGGTTGCGGGTTGGATCCCTGGCCTTTCTCAGGGGGTTAAGGGTCCAGTGTTGCCATGAGCTGTGGTGTAGGTCGCAGACTCGGCTCAGATCTGATGTTGCTGTGGCTGTGGTGTAGGCTGGCAGCTATAGCTCCGATTGGACCCCTAGCCTGGGAACCTCCATATGCTGAGGGTGTAGCCCTAAAAAGCAAAATTAAATTAAATTAAATTGAATTAAATTAAAAGTTTTAAGAATATGTTATTAGAAATGACCTCTTATTCAGAAAAGGATTTTGTGACCAGAAGTCTGTTACGTTAATATTGCCTCACACCAGGTCTCTTTTAACAACTGTAAAAAGAGTAATCAGTCTGATTGGAGTCAGAGAGGCAGTAAATATCAAGGCACAATTTAACCAGCAACAGCAGAATAACAAGTAACCCTAAGGGTGGGGGCCTTTAGCTATAAACATGCAGATGTTTACCTTGACTGTTGATTTAAAGCACCTAGATTTTCTGCCAAATGGAGCTTGAATTGTATCATCTGAAGTGCAGTGGCCAACTGATAAAAATAGTCCTAAAAGCTTTGCCTTTGTATTCAAAAGAGGTTTCCAAGGGGATGGTCCTCTAAGAGCCAGGCAGTTTGCTCTCTGCCGTTTTTATAAAATCATAGCATTTTAGAGTTGCAAAGGACCTTTGGGGTCTTCTAATCCAGCCACCTCCCAATGCAGAAATCCCTGCTAGAGCATTATCTCCAGGCCGGGCTTGAAATGTGCTGTCCACCCAGGGCAGGTCTATTATACAGTCACCTCGGGGAGGGTGGATTCTACTCCAGGGTGAACCAAGGGACCACGTTCATCATGGCCTCCGGAAACTGAGGCCAGCCTCCCAAGCAAGGTGCCCAGACAACCCAGTCTCCTAAGAGAAGGTGGCAGGAGGACTTGTGGATTTGGAAATCTCTTTGATTTAAGACCATCTTCTTATTTTTCCAGATGACAGCATCCATTGTTCTGTTGACCTATTAAGGTGATTACAGAAAGTGTAGGTGGCCCAGCATCTCATTTTCATCATTGCCAGCCTCCTGCAATCACAGCCTCTGAACATGTCGTAAATCCAACAGACTGAATGGCTGGAACGCAGTAAAGAGCCCGCAGCCTTTTTGTTTCCACTTAGGCCAGGGTGATGAGTAGAAATATAAACTCAGGAGTCAGGGCCAGAAATGTGATAATAAGGGGGAGGGAAAAAGGGCTCGAGAAAGGAACACAAAGCCAGAAAAATGCTCGGTTCTCCTTTGCTTTGCTGAGTTTTTAAATTCATTAGCAACCCCAATTATTCAATTCCTCAATTTTAATCTCTAATTAAACACTGCCACAGACACTGTTTCTACAGAAGGTGGAACTTAAGTGGCCTCTTCTTAATAATTGTGCAACTGTGATCCCTGCATTGTTAACCTAGAAAAAAAGAGATTAAAAGTTTATTAAAAAGAAAGACAAGAAAAACGCGAATGCCTAAAGCTCATACCAAATGGTAATTGCAGAGAGATGTTATTTCCCTCTAAATATAGCAAAGATGACTACAAAGCTTCCAGCATTTTCCTGTAATAATTTCTTAAATCAAAAGCATATTCACCGATATGAGAATGTTGTCCATGGCTCTCCTTTCTGGAATAATTAGACAAGCTAGAAAACAACAGACAGAGGTACAATATGTTGCTGGCTGAATGATGAGGCTATTTTTTGCTTATTTCACAAGGTCGCAAAATCCTGGGCTTCCTTTTTAAGAAAAATTATTATTCGGATGAAGTAATGAAATAAATATAGGCAGAGACATTGAAGGGTAGCATTTTGGTAACCAGATCCCTGTTTATTTAAAGAAAACGTCCCTGAGAGTGGGAAGGCACAGCTACAGATCCTCAGAAGGAAATGTGATTAAGTCACAGGTAGGAGGAAAATAGAACACAAAATTCCATCTCTTCCACAATGATAGCCATGTACGAACTAGATTTTTTCCCTACAGGCTATGGGAAGGGAGGCGTCTCATGTGTGTGCCCGAATTTTGTCTACTTCCTCACACCCTGCATTGCAAGTTTCGGTTGTCTCACTCATCCACCCCATAGACTGTGGACTCTTGAGGCAAAGGAGTGGCCTTTCACTTCTGTACCCACAGGAATTGGCACCTTGCCTGACACGCAGGAAGTACCAAGCAAATGCTTGTGAAATAAATCTGCTTCATGAAGGCAGTATCCTTATGAGTACATTCTTTTGAATTCCCTCTTATCACGCCTTAAATCATACAAAACCCACACTTTAGAGTCATGAGCGAATGTGTATTGCATACATACGTGTATATGTGTCTGCATACACATATTTCCAGTAGTTTATATTTTAAATAGATTAATTTGATCCAAAGAATCAAACCAGAAATTTTACACAGTGGAAATGACACTCTTCCTCTGTAGTAAAGACGCAAGAGTATGCTCCTTTGACCAGAACTGGGTCTCTCTTGTCAGTTATCCCGACCCCACCACCCAGTGGGCGTTTCCTTGCTAGGGTCAACCACAGCATCTTTAGGTGGCCCCAAAGCCCTGTGTGGACTCCAGGATGGTAACACCATTGGACCAAGGCTCTGTGAGTGCTTCTGAATGAAGGGTGACACCCAGGAGCCAGGATGTGCTTTGTAGATCCCAGAGTGCTGGGCACTGGGGGTGTTACTCATTGTCCTGTGGAAGAGAAGAATGGCAGTGCGGAGGCTGGGCTCCAATGCTTTGGAAACATTTCACACTGCAGTGGGGGTGACCCAAGAGCCATCTGGTACCCAGCTGGGGTCACCACAGCTGTGAACTCTAAGATGGCATCAGTGCCAGGCAGACTTAGCAGTTGTTTCTTTATTTCAAGGAAGACAACCAGTTATTGAAAGAGTTTGCACTGGGCATCCTTAAGATGCACGTATTTTATGGAGACTCACAAGTGGCAAAGGACTTTTTAAGTCTCTACCCTCAAGAAGTTTATAGTCAGGTAGGGGAAATGAGTTAGAATTACAAATCCACATTTGGGGCTAGTCCTCAATTTGTCAGTATCATACAAGATGGATTTAGACACCCAAGTTGTGCCCTAAATAAAGTCATGACTCAGGTGATCAGATGGGGTATCAAGAGCTTTTAGCCCCATTGCAGGTTCCCTGCAGGTTTAGGATTGTCCCAAGCCATCCCCCATTCTTTCTCCAGCCAACATCTTGTTTCATTGCTGATGGACTTGTCCCTGAGTGCCCTCTGACTCTCCACATCTCCTTCCCAAGAGAATAGGGCTGGATTTGCTGAGACAGGGCAGATTTTTCAGACTAGCAGCTAGCTGTCTCGTCTTCAAGAAGCCCCTGCGCCCCAGGGAAAGTGGACAGCTTCTTGCCTCCAGGGTGAAGATAAAGCCTTTGTCAGCTTCTCCCACAGAAAAGAAAAATGCTGAGAACTGAGCACTAAACAGAATCTGTAACTTGAAGCAGGTACAGTATACTGGTTCGAGCCAGTATCCCAATGCCTGACTGTTGGTTCTGTATGTCAGTCTTTGCCATTGATTTCTACCTTGAACCTCCTCCACGGTTCTTTCTTCTCTCCCCTCCCCTCCGAACTTACCCTCTTTTCCCATAGTTTCCAAGATAAAGCAGTTACTTGACTTAACTTGCAACTATTTTGAAAGTGTCTTTAAATAAGTGCAATGCATTCCTTCCAACAGAATCCTCTGGAAGAGCTCAACAGCCCTGAAGATATACAATCAATACTTTGCCTGAACCATTGATACCCTTGCCCATCACTGAAATATCATTACAGGAAAGATTTCAACAAGATCACGGCACATTATACTTTAAAGTTTGACTTTAAAGGATGCCTCGGCTTTGCTGAAAGGCATTAGTAATGGAATTCTTTATCTCTGAGCTTAATTTATTCGGAGGAGAATAGGGCCATTATCTTAAATCTATTTTTTTTTTTCCAACGGAGAAAACAGGCCTCAGAAGTCCAGCACTTATAAAGAAATCATTGTTTAATTACTCTTTCATTTAACCCTTTGCAAAAGGAAAGGGAGTGAGAGTGCGTTATTGAGAAATGAATATGTATTCCTATTGGGTTGCCATCCATAGACTTGCAGTACTTCTTTTTTTGTCATTTCTATTCCTATGCTCCTCAGCGTTTCTCATATACAAGATCTCTGCAGTTAAGAAACCTCTGAATAGTTCTGAACCCCAACAAAATCTACTTTCCTCTTGATGCTTGGTGAGGAAGGGGTCTTTTGAAGAATGTAGGTGATCTGTAACTGAGAGATTAGTGCTCTGGTATTAGGCTGTGTACTTGGTATGAATTAGACACACAAGGGCTGTATGTTTACATACATGGAACGTGCATGTAGTTCCTTGATTTTGGCAATGTGTCTCCACTGTGTAAAACACCTGCTTTGAAGAGTAGAGAAAAATCTATCAACTAACTACTCCTTTTTACAAAACACCAACCACCAAACAATTCATATAACCATAGTAATTTCCCCCCACCACCCCATCAGCAAATTTGCTTAACTGAAGGAGAAGGAGATTTAAGCTCCAGGGAAGACTCTTAAGAATATGCCATATGTCTAGGACTTCTTCCAGGGTCTCTACTTGCTTATTTTTTTTTCCCATTCTAATATATTAAAACTCAACTGCCGGGCCTCCGTGACACATTCTGGGCCAGCTTTGAGGATCACTTGTGAACTCAGTGGTGTGTCCAGGTGTTAGAGAACTTCAAAAACAGCTGCTTTACTAGCCTTAGGCTTAGTAGCTTGATAGCACCTTTCGCTACAGCTGCTTCCAGAACCTCAGCCCAAGGATTCATCTGGTCAGACATACCAGCTGGTGAGAATGGCATGGCTTTCCATTTGAAGGGTGCTCCAGGTTTGAGGAAGGTTTGTCTTCCACTTCATTCCTGCAGATTGGTTAGATGGCGGGAGAAAAGTTGGCACCATTGTCATTCCAGGAACAGGTTGCTTGTCTGAGTTCCACACCTAACTTTCCGCTCCTTCCTTGCCTTTGTCAGTTAGGATACGTGACACTTTTTTTTTTTTTTTCCACTGCTGTTATCAGAGGTTTTGTGTTTAATGGTTGCTGGGTCACATTGTACAAGTGCAAATGACTTTGATGACCTCTATGCCCTTCTGCTTAGTTATCTTCACATCTGCAAGGAGTGAAAGGCTATAAAGAATTCAGACCAGCTCCTGTTTTGATCAGCCTCTCCGGATAATCATTATACCCAAGTCAAAAAGTCAATGCACTTCCCAAATTGGTGTCATATATATAGGAAATCTCCATTTTACAAGATGGTAGAACAACTCTTGGGTTTCTTACCATCCTGGTGGATCAGTTAGTTTGTAATTGAGTCTAATTGACTTTCCGCTTTCTGTTAGCATTTATTACCTGTAGTCACAGGGAACCTTGGAGTCGGAGAGCTTTTCTGCCTGCTTTTGAATCCCCTCCTGTTATAGCACCCCTACTGATTACACAAGATAAGGAGGTTCAAGGATCATTGGGAAAGGGAGCTTGGGTTGTAATCATCAGAGTCACCATTTATGTTGAAGTTTACATGCTTCATGTTCTAAGTTCACATGCTATTTTTTTTTTTTGCTTTTAAAAAAAAAACTCAAGGATTTTATTATATTTATAGTTGAACAACCATCATCATCACATGCTATTTTTAAAATCTAATATGAGCTGCAAAGATTTGGGCTAATCGTATTCCTCACCCAATGGACATTCTCACCCATCTGAGAAGAACTCTCTTTTCTGTACTTTTTTTTCAACCTTTATCCCTGGTCCTCACTCTTATTAACCTTCCTATACCCCTGTGTAACTACTCTACGTTTTATATATGTCTTTGAATATGTATGTTAAAATATGTAGTATTTTCTATGTGAATGATTTTAATTTACCTAAATGACATTGATTTTGTTTCTTCTTTCGCTCAACTTTGCATTTAAGCATTGCTCACATTGTTACTATTTCCCATTATTATCTCTAATTGATGCATTTATAAAGTTTTATGTATCTTTTCCCTTTTGATGGATCTCTGGGTTACTTCTAATTCTATTCCCCATTGCCATGAAACTGCCTGAGAATTCTGGCATTCATACCACCCACCAGACAAGATTTCTGGGTCTTAGGATACATAACTTTATTAAGTGCCATCAGGTGTATTCTAAAATAATCGACCAATTTACATTCTGACCACTAGTTCCTAGGGGTTCCCTTTCCCCTACATGTTCACTAGCCCTTGGCATTCTCCACTTTTCTAATTTTTGCTAACCTAATTGGTACAAAGTCGTATTTCATTGTTACTTTCACCTACTCTCCTTCCTTACAACTTTGATGCTAAATCTTTACTCTCAACTTTCCACAAGATAGGAAGAAGGGACAGTGGAGAGCAGAACCAGGGCAAACAGCCTGAGGATGCCTGAAATGAGACACTTGACTCTCCCAGGCAGCTGTTCAGACTTCCCATCCTATGTGGGCTGTAGGCCCCATGATGACCACTCTGATTCAGCAGGGATTCAGTGACTCAATAGTGTCTGATGGGCTTGGTCAGCACAAGCGTCTGCTCCCCCTTCCCTAGCAGAGGCGAAGTTAAATGCCCTCCTGGTCCCCGCAGCGACTGGAGGTGTCATACATCAGTGGATATGTGCAGACTCACTTAGTTTAATGTTTCTGTCAAAGTAGCCCACAAGTGCCATCTTATCAGAGGATCAATTTTATATCAGAGGGTCATTAAATTCTTTTTCATGAGAATAAAATGGGCTTTTGCTGCTGCATGTTGTACTGCTGCTCATCTGAAACTGGAGATGAAATCAAAGTGGAAGAGATTTAACCAAATTATCCATCTTCAGAAAATAAGCTCCACTGCAAATGTATTTTTGATGTGGCATTGTGTACCACAGAGAGAGGAGAAATAAAAATATCCTAATGGTCCTATTAGACACAAACAGGGGGAGGCTGTGAATTTAAGCTTCTCTGGACACAGGGGCTCATGCTCCTTCCCACTGGGCAGGGAGGTGGGGGCTGGGGTGGGTTAGGACTCTGGCAGGTGAATGACCGAAGCCCGACACTCATGTTGGACTGTGTCGGGGTCCAGTTGAATTGCACATTCATGTGTTATTTTTCTCCAAAATAAGAGAACATTTGGAGAAGGCCTTTGATTGTCTCTGAGAGTTTGAACACCTCGAAGGGAAGCCTTCCTCAACTGTGCGACCCAAGACTGGCCTCCTTCCGAGACTGACCTCTTCATCCCAGGGTTTCCCATCAGCATCAACCTGGGAAGAACACTCCACAGGCCCACCCCCAACCCAGTGAGCCAAAGTGCTGCTCTTCCCATTGGGGCCACATGGGCTCCTCTGGTCCAGGGTCTGGAAGGGATAGTCTTGGTTGTGGACTTGTTTGCAGTCTGTTTGTGCGATGCTTTTCTTATGTTGATTACTTGGATTATTGCAAGAACGGGAAAGGAAAAGATCAAGGCATGAGAAAGGTCGAAGCATAAGAAAGGTTGAGTAAAGGCCACTGCTGCTCCTTCCCTGACCTCTTCCTAGGGTCCTGTGACTGCAAAGTCCTCGAGGAACAAATGAATGGAGCTAGAAGCATCAACCAGAAGCCATGGCGGTGTTTATTAATGTTTTCCTGGGCCAGTACATGATTAAGTGTGGCTGGAGATAAGGTGAATGGACAATAGCAGAGGAGCAAATGTGCTTGGATAAGACCTAAGGAGGCAAAAGAGTCACAGAGGTAAAACCTCAGGTGAGAACAGATGCCCAAGTGCCTAAGACTGCCCGTCTCGCTCCCCCTCACCAGGCCATCTGAGCAGACTCAGAACTCTGGGTGGCCTTCAAGTCCTGGCCAGTTCACACTAACTCCCTTGGCCTGGATGGAGCTCACCGAAGCCACTGACAGGCCCCACATTCTCCACACAGTTTTCCAGGGCGTCTGTGCCATAATTCCATCCATTGGGAACCCCCAGCTCTGCCTATTTCTTAGACGTTGGTGTTTTCTCCATTCCAAGGAAAGAGCAGGGGAAGTCTTTGAAAAGCATGCCCAGCAGTGGTTCTGCCAGGGTCACAGGTACCTGGAGGGAGTGTAGAGGAGGATGCCTGCCTTAGATCCAAAGCCCAAGGTTGGGAGAGTTCAGAGAAGCCTTCTAACCGGCTCATGTTTACACTGACATGCTGTTCCTTCTCAGGATCATTTCTTCCCTTGCAGACTAGCAAAAGAGGCACTGATGCATTGGATGCCGTGGGGTTAGTTGCTTAGATAGCCAACCACCTGGCAGTGGATTAGAGTACCCACAGGGTCCTGGAAAATGACGTCTCTGTGATGAATGGAGGCCTTGCCTTTAAAAGGCCCAGCTACATTTTATATTTGCCATAAGCCATGTGCGCACTCTTCAGAGAAAACAAGAAGAAAAAAAAAAGAAAAAACCATTTGCAAGATAAGTAAAGAGAAATGTAATCCCTCAGTGGAATGAAGGGTGCTTTGAAATGAATGGGGGATAATCCTTTTGTTGTCTATTACAAATGCACTTTATTTCTGCATTATCTGGCTATGAGAATGTGCCATTGCTCTGGTGACAAAGCCACTGCAGTTTCTTCTGATGTCATATTAAGTGTGCGCTGTAAGTAGTGTTTATCGCCTGGGGTCTGAGGCATCTGCCCGATGGGTGCAGCTGGGTCGTGTGACCGCCGTGGCTCCTGACAGAATGAGTTCTGTCTCAGGTTCAGGACAGCAGTAAAAGGGAGGCGTTGGGTGGTGATGGAACGAATGTCCACCCCCAACCTGCTCCAGAGGTGGAAGAACCCGGTTTTCTCTTCACAAGGGCTTTCAAATAACCAGAAGAGTCATAACCTCAGACTCTTGCTTTGTCCCAGCCCTGGCTAGGATCTGGCATTCAGTTCTCCTAAAGGGAGAGCAGGAAAATTCTCAGAAGCTTTGCTTTGAATGGTCCTTCCATCCTTCCCCCGACCCCCCTCCCCTGTCTTTCAAGCCCACTCTGTTTTCTTCCTCCCACAAGAAGGATGCCCCTTGTTGGGAGGCAGAGATCATGGAAACACTAGGAATAGTCCCACACTGTCACATCTGAGCATCTCTGCTCCTGGGAGTTACTCTCCTTGAAGCCTATTTTTTCTTGTGCTAATCTGTTGATGCTGGCAGAGAGCTTTAGAACCCTACACCCTGTCAGTTCCCAGGGAGGATGGAGCATGTTATGAATGATTTTATATCCAGAAAGCTCAAGAGCTCATCTGATCACTGGTCAAGAAGATACTGGGGGGTGGGGGTGGTAAATGATTATATTACTGATCTGCTTTAAATGCCCCAGTGGCCTCCCATGGTCAAAGATAAAAATGAAGTTCTATGGCAGGGTCTGTGGGGAGCTTCCTGCTCCAGCCCCAGCCGCAGACCAGACAGCTGCAGCCACCCTCCTCTTTCTTTAGCTCTCTGCTATTTTCTGCCCTGGGACCCTCATGCCTGCTGCTCTTTCTGCCTAGAATGCCCTTCCCTTCCACATCCGTCTGATAACACCTACTCCTCCCTCAGAGCCCAACTGAAGCATCACTTCCTCAAGGAACCCTTGGTTCCAGTGAGTAGACCTGGCCAAGTCTTCTTTCATGGCTCCCCATAGCTCTTTTTTTTTAACCGTATTTTTTTTTTACTAAAGTATAGTTGATTTACAATGTTCCTTCAATTTCTGCTGTACAGCAAAGTGACCCAGCCACTCAAACACACCCAATTTTTTTTTTCTTCCTTCCTTTCTTTCTTTTTTTTATTTCCTTCATTTTCCATCAGGTTCCTACCCAAGAGACTAGATACCGTCCCCTGTGCTGTACAGCAAGGCCCCATCACCCATCTGTTCTAAATGAAACAGTCAGCATCTACCAACCCCAAACTGCTCATCAGCCCCCCCTCCCCACCCCCGCCCCAGTCCCCATAGCTCCTTATTTTACTAAACATGATTAAAAGGTAAGAATGAGTTGGGGGATCAGCTGCTTGCTGAGGTCTCCTCACATGGAATATAGACCCGAGGGGCAGGAATCTCACCAGTCTTGTTCACCACTGCGTCCCTGCACGAGGGTGAATATTTACCCAACAAATCAATAAATTAAGACAGCCCTAGCTTTCTCTCATTGGCATGCATAAACCTCAATTCATCACTTCCTTCCACTCCCTCAGAAGGAAGACAGGAAGCCTGATTCCCAACAGTGTCTCTCAAAATCACATCATCCCCTTAGGTCGCCCCAGACGTGATGATGTCGGCATATCAGCCCTGGAACTAGATTTTGTCCTGTCTTCCAGCTGCACCCCGGCAGAGTTCTGCTGAGGCGGCTTAAACCTCACCCTTGGCGTTCCCTCCGTCTCATTCTCCCCAGCAGCCCCCAGAGCCCATACAAAACACCAGCCACATACGGGCTCTGGGTGAGACATGTACAGAGACCATCTCACGGGTTTACGTCCTGCCTCCTGAGAGCCAACAGTTTAAGAAACGGAAACTGGTTCTAGAATTAGTAACTGCATCCAGAATATTCCAGAACATGAAATGGTTCATGCTAAGGCATTTATACATACATAGTTTAATGATTTAACATGTTTCTTAGCAACAAGGAGCAAGTTTAAGTGCATTTGGAGGTGGGAGATGGTTGGCCGGCTGAGACCACTGGAGAAAGAGGATGTGAAACTTTGAAAGCCGGGGGGGGGGGGGGGGGACACGTGACTCACCATAACCCAGATAGCCAGGCCTTAGAAAGGCTGTGTTCCTCTGCGGTCTAAAACTTCCAGCCTTTCAGGTGGCTGGTTCACTGGTTCTGTTTAGGGCATGAGCTCAGCAACAAATTAAATAAAGTATCCCCAGTAAATACTAATAAGCCCCAAGAGGAAATAGGGGCACCCCCGTGCATACCAAATGCACTCGTCAGCATCCCCGCTATTATTAGGCATGGGAGCAACCTCGCAATCCTTAGAAGCTTAAAATGCTGTGACTTAAGTTTAGGGGGACACGCATTACATTGTAATACCTAATTACTGTTACCTTTGCTAATTGCTGCCTAACACTGAGCTGGATAAAATAAATGCATGATGGACGTTCCGGGGCAGCAGATGTAACCCCATCACCAGTTGTTAAAGGCAGTGAAATTATAAGAGAGGCACCATTTGGAAAGGTGTTTGTCTGAATTGGTGTGATCCCTTTGAGGGTATGTGAGGGTAGACGCACAGGTAGTCGGTGGATTTATTTGTATGAATCTTAAATGCTGAAATCTCCGGAGGACACGTTGATGCCAAACAATAGGGGAAAATGACGACAGCACCCAGGTCCCCCCACCCCCGCCTGGGGAATGAAGATATCCCTGGCATGCAAACAGCTGTGTAGAGAGACAGTGGGAGTGGGACCCACAGGCAGCTAGAATACTCGGCCCAGACCTGCAGCCAGAGGGTCAGGCAGCGTGCTGTGTCCAGGGGTGGGTTTGTCCACTAGACCAGCTCTGCTTGGGTCTCTCTGGTCCACACGGGAGGTCCGGTGGGTTGGGGTGGGAGCAGATCCACAGCCTCTTTACCATCCCAGGGTCAACCTGTCCAAAGTGCCAGGGGCACAGAACTCAGGCCTGGCTGCCATCTCTCTACCCTGTTCTTGCAGATGAAACCAGAATAGCCAAACGGGTTGAGCCTCCAACCACACGCACACACACAGCCTTACCTTGCTTCCAGCTGTGCCCCGCATTCATAACAAGACTGTGAAAGAGAAATCATTTTCTCAGGGTTGTCATTTTTTTCTTCCTCCTTAAGGATAAATGATAACTGATTTTCCAAGGAAAAAAAAGTCTTGTCACAGTGCCTCTCTCAGGGCCCCTCCTGAGTGTATCCTAAACAGTACAGATTAAAATCAAATCGTTAATGTTACAGTCAGAGCTGTCATAAAGGTAGTTGAGAGCTTTGTTTTCATGGTAGGTTCTGGGGAGACCTGGGTGCTCTGAGGTCCCTCAGCCTCTGGGGGGATGGCAAGGTAGGAGGGGGGACTTCCTGCCACTAGGGCACCCCCTCTTAGCTGTTTTAAACAGTGAGTTTGCATGTGAAATTCCATTTGGAGAAGAAAATGCTTCCACTGCAAAAAATGGTAGGAAATCACCAAGGCTCTTAAAGGCCAGGAAGGCTATGGGACTCCCCGGAGCTGCACCCCGCTCCTGTGGGACCCAGGACAAGCATTCAGGCCTCCTGGTTCCGTGACCTGTCTCCAGGTCAGGGTAGGAAGAAAGTGAAAAGTGTCAGCCGCCCCCAAAGTTGGTGATAGCTTAGAATCTGTAACAGGTGTCTCCCTCAATAATGTCAAGCCCAGCCTTACTTTTGCAGACGTTCTTAGATATTTTGCATTTTGTGGGTGTTCTTAGATTCCTTCCTCTAAACTACATTTCCCAAGGATCCTGATCCTCTGTCAAGGGTAACAGAGACTTGGGAGTTCCCTGGTGGCTCAGTGGGTTAAGGACCTTGCACTGTCAGCGCTATGGCTCAGGTCGCTGCTCTGGAACAGGTTCAGTCCCTGCCCCAGCCAAGAACTTCCACAGTCTCAGCCAAAAAAACACAGACAAATAAATTTTAGCAAGAAAAGGATAACAAGGACCTCACCGAAGGGGGGAGTGGGAGAATTGGATTTTGCCCACTCCTGCTGCCACCCCAGCATCACACCCACCACTACCATGTCTCCAGGGCCAGCAAATCCTGTAGCCATTGTTTTCTGACTCACCTAGTCAGGGCTGGATTCCGAAGCTAAATTGCCTCAGTGTGGTTTCTAGAGTCTGTGCATTTGCCTTGATTGAAGCCCATGTGGCTTCTCTCGGACAGGCTCCTGCCCTCTGCAGCCTGACAGCATTGGTGCCAGCAAGACAGACTAGCAGCTGGAGAATCCCCTACATCTGCAGCCTGAGAGTCCCCCCAGCCAGGGATGGTGGGCCCGTCATAGGCAGCCACTGTACTAGGCTTGCAGCACTGCTGTTTCACCTCCCTCCCTTCCTCTCTGTCCTCCCCTCCAGCTCCCCTGTCCTTTACAAGCACTGGAGTGTGTGTGTGTGTGTGTGTGTGTGTGTGTATGTGTGTGTGTGTGTGTGTTTTAATGGAGCTGCTGATAATTAAAATTAAATCTTTGTTCTACCAGTGTCTGAAACTCTGGGAAGTCATTATCAGAGTCAGACAGTGATATTTTGATATCCCAGAACCTTTTTGATATAAGGAATAAAGTTCTAAGGCAGGAGAAGCTACAGCGCCACGCTACTTCCTAATCAGCCTTTATAATTTGCAGTATCTCAGGATGCTCCTCAGATGTTTCCACTGTGGCTTATGTACACTTCAAACCCGTGTGCCGTTAAACGCAGAAGCTGGGTACTGAATTAATGAAGGAAGCTTCAAAAGCCCACCTCTTCGACAGGCTGCAGATCTGAGGGCGAACTCAAAGAGGGTGATGGGGCTTTGAAAATTACTAAGCACAAACAATAAACCTCATTAAATAAAGTCAGCAGAGTGGGCTCAGGAATGGAATAAAGCAAGTGGGGGACAGAAGGGACAGGGGAGACTCAGCCTGAGAACTGGCTCCGTGGGGTGGGGGTGGGGGCAGGGGCTGGGGTTGCAGTGGAAGGGATTGTGTTTGGGAAAATCACCTGAGCTCATAGAAGCAGGGCTGAGGAAGGTGGTTGGGAGGGGGCTGGGCGAGCACGGGGTACAGGCAGGTGCTGCGGGGACAGTGATGGTGACAAGGCTGGCCTCCTGGCACAAGGATGCTGTGGGCTGGGAGGCAGTCTGAGTTTAAAAGTGGGACTCCTGGAGTTCACATCGTGGCTCAGTGGTTATCAAACCTGACTAGTATCCATGAGGACTCAGGTTTGATCCCTGGCCTCGCTCAGTGGGTTAAGGATCTGGCGTTGCCATGAGCTGGGGTGTAGGTCGTAGACGCGGCTCAGATCCCGAGTTGCTGTGGCTGTGATGTAGTCCGGCAGCTATAGCTCCAATTGCTCCAATTGGACCCCTAGCCTGGGAATATCCATATGCCGCAGGTGCAGCCCTAAAAAGACAAAAAGACCAAAAAAAAAAAAAGTGGGACTCCTCTCTAACTCACCCCAGCAGCTTCTGTAATGTCTGAAGAAGGCAGAGCTCTTGGACAGAGCCTGTAAAGGAAGAGGGAAGCCGGGGAAGACTGCTGGGCCAAATGAAGTCCCTAAAGGTTTGTCAGCATGCGCATCACTTGGTAAAACAAAAGCTTAGCTGGAATTTCCACGACCCAAAGTCACCTCTGTGCATAGGGAGTAGGAATTTCAAGGAGTCCATCACTATTCCATGGGCTAGCTCTTCATGAGATTCTGTCCAGCACTTTGGACAGTCAACCTGCCAGGCCAGTGGGTAGTGTTTTCAGAAGTTGCTTGGGGCCGCCGGGTGATACATGGAGGTATTGTGTTAGGACACAGCAGGGGCGGGAAGCACTGCTCAGCATTGGGCCCCAGGCTTTGCCTTGAGATCCTCCCGCAGGAAAGCCAAGGCCACTAGGCAAGTGAGGGCTTACCTTCTGCCAAGGCTTGGTGCAGACCCCTTCTTGGCTATCATTGCTAGTCAGGGCAGTCGGTCACAGGTACCAACCACTCCCTAAGGGTTCAGGAAGAGGCCAATTCTCTCATGGACCTGCTGAGCCCTACCAAGCGGGTCCCCTCCTGTTTCCACCCCTTCCCTGTCTAATAATTGTATCTTCATTTTAATTCGAGAATTTAACTACAGAGATTACACTGACCCTTTCCCCTAGAATGAAAGGACGCAGGATCCTCCACCAGATAGTTATTTGTGGTTGTGGCTGGGGGGTTATTTAAACGAATTTTATTATTCATGACACTGACAATTTATGCAGTGAATGCAATTATAGGCTATGATTGGCTGCCACAGCTAAGGGCAAAAAGTGCCACTTCCCTGGATGTGCAAGAAAGAAAGGCAGGGAATATTAGAAAAATAATCAGTCACAGAGATATTTTTTATGAAGTGCTCCCCGCAAACCTTCACATTAAAAAAAAAAGCTAATTTAATTTCCCAAACACCCTGCAAAAGATATCTAATTATCCACTCCTAAATTGCTCTCATAATTTTTCCAAAGTTCTCTCTTGTTTATGTGTCTGTGAGTTCTCCTTGACTACAAGCAAAGAATATGGCATCTCAGGAATTTCTAATAGAACCTATTCACGATGATGCTATGTTCTGAGATTCCATGTAGCCTCGTTTACACTGTCCATTTGATCAGGAAATATATGAGGAATAAGACTTGAGTTATCATCTACAGTTCGAGGAGGAATAGAGGGAATTGATCTTTTTTTTCCCCAAAGACAAGCAGTTAAAAAATATCATTGGACTTCAAATCAAGACGAATTGTGTTGTATCCACGTGGTGGAATACACTTGGGCAGTAGGAAGGAGCGAGCTGCTGATAACATGCAATTGCAGAGATGAATTTCAACAGAGTTACGCTAAGTGAAAGGAGCCCAGCAAAAAAGAGTGTGTGATTCCATTTATATAAAGTAGTAGAAAAAGCAAATGCATTTTTAGAAACAGAGCAGATCATGGAGTTGCTTGAATGGGGGGACGCAAAAGGGAGAGATTACAAGGAAGATAAGAAAACTTCAGAAGGAATGACAGAAAGGTTCATTATCTTTTTTTTTCTCTTTTCTTTCCAGGGCTGCACCTGCAGCATATGGAGGTTCCCAGGCTAGGGATCAAATCCGAGCTATAGCTGCCATCCTATACCACAGCCACAACAACACCAGATCCAAGCAGCATGTGAGATCTACACCAGAGCTCACAGCCATGCCAGGTCCTTAACCCACTGAGTGAGGCCAAGGATCAAACCCACAGCCTCATGGATATTAGTTAGGTTCTTAACCCACTAAGCCACAACGGAAACTCCAAAATGTTCGTTATCTTGATGTAATGATGACTTCATGGGTGGATACATATCAAAACTGATCAAATGGCACCTCTGGTATGCTGATTATACCTCAATAAACCATTACAACAGACACCCACCCCTTAGTTATATCCTGACTCCAACATTTACTAGGTCTGTGACCTTAACCTCTCTGGATGGTCGTTTATTCATCTGTAAAATGGGGGCGATGGGGTCTTCTCTGCCTATCTCATAGGGTATTATGAACATCAACATGAGAAAACAACAGTGTGTACTAATAACTTCACGAATGGGCTTCCTCAGCCTTAATCCGTGGAGAAGAAAATTGGGTCAATGCTCCTGTCCCAGAGCCTAGCACTTAACCAGGGCTCAGTCTTTTTTCATTCAAATGATCGACATCTGATGTTTAACACTTAATAAACCACCATTGCCACCATGGAGTCTCATTATTATCGATTGATTGAGCTGATAGGGACTCAGAGAATCCTGAAATAGTACGTCTTAGAAGGGAAGGGCATCAAGAGAGCCTGGTGCCACATCCTAGCCTCACAGAGATGAGTCCCAAAGATGTCTAGTGCCTGATTTAGGGCCTCTGCCCTGGCCTTTCACAAGGATGCTTAATGAAGGAGAAAGTGGTGATCAAGGCAAAACTCCTAGGACTTTTGGTATGCTCGCCCATGCTGTTCCCTTCTACAGGAATTGATCTGTAGAGAGCTGGCAAGAGCCTTTTAAATTCACCACACAGCAAGGTGGAACGGAGATAGGGGAGCCCCCTCACTTCAAAGCCTCTTGCAGGCCTGGGAGAGGTGTGAATTGTAAATTGTCGGATGCCAGCCTTGGTGGCTGCTGTCTAGATTAACATCCCGAACTCTCAGAATGTTCTCTCCAGCTTCCTGGCAATCAGCTCAGCCCACTTGATGGCACACCTGCCTCACTCTAGCCCCTACTAAACATCCGTATATGTCACCCTTGGCGGATCCCAAAGCACTTTCTCGTAATTATCACATTCAGGCCTTACCTTGCTGTGTGAGGTGTTCAGGGTAAGTCTTGCTACGATCCCTGTTGGTGGTTAAAGGAATCGATGCCCATCTCGATAAAGGATTCACCTAAGATCCGTCACTGAACAGAGGGGAGAAAAGAACCAAGTCTCTACCTTCTAACATTATTTCTTTCTTTTGTTTTCTTTTTTTTAATTGTTGTTTCCCCAATACAGTTTTTTCTCTCCTGTTCAGCATGGTGACCCAGTTACACATACATGTACACATTCTATTTTCTCACATTACCATGCTCCATCATAAGTGACTAGACAGAGTTCCCAGTGCCACACAGCAGGATCTCATTCTCTCTACCCACACCATCCCCAGCGGATGGTTGACTTCACCTCTGCTTAACTGATTCTGAAGGCACCGAAGGTTATGCCTCTTCCCACTGTTCGGATGTGATGGAGAGAAGTAATGTGACTTACACAATAAGGTCACACAGTGACTGAGTGGAGATTAGATCCTGCCTAACGCAGCCTCCTTTCCGTGGTACCAATTTCATCTCCAACACAGGCAGAGCTCCTTTATGGTTGCTTCACTTTATTGGGCTTTGCAGATACTGCATTTTTTTTTTTTTTTTTTACACATTGAAAGTTTGGAGCAACCCTGCGTGGAACAACTCTGTTGGTGCCATTTTCCCACCGTTTGCTCACTTCGTGTCTCTGTGTCACATTTTGTTGATTCTCATGATACGTCAAACCCTCTGCCAGCCAAAAGATTATGACTCACTGAAGAGTCAGATGATTTTTAGCATTTTTTTAGCAGTAAAGTATTTTCAATTAAGATATGCACTTTTAAAAGACGTAATGCTCTTGTGCACTTAATACATTGCAGACTGGTGTAAACACAACTTTTACATGCATGAGGAAACCCAAAAATGCATGTGACTGGCTTTATCTGGATGTTCGCTTTATCGCAGGCGCTGAACCTGCAGGATCTCCGAGGTATGAAGTTCATTTCAGACTTTGGAAATGTGGGTATCATTCCGTTGTTTTTGCATTCCTGGCCAGGGCTGGGAAACCCTGGGGGTGGTAGGGGTGTGGGGAGGAGAGGTTGAGAAATGGTAACTGACTCAATGGACCAGCCCAGATCCCTGCATCTCCCATTCTCTCCCTGCGATGATGGGTGGGCTGCAGAATAACACACCTCACCACTTGCTGAGGAAAGAGCAGTGACCCTTTCGACTTCATGGATTTGGAAAAAGAGTGGCATGGAAGCTAAATTAGGGCAGAGAGGAGAATCCTCCCTAGAAAGCACGCTGCCCGTGACCATGATCAGTAATGCTCCTTCCTCCGTCACCTCCAGTCCCCAAAGCAGCTCCTGCCAGTGCACTGACAAAGACATGCTTGTCTTTTTGTCTTAGAGTGATGAGTGCATGCTTGCTCTCATATTCATGGGCTACATTCAGAACTGAACCCGGGCAATTATCAGGAGTTTTGGGAAGTCAGGTTCTGATGTTTCAGATGACATGATACCTCAGTTATTCAGAGGCAACCATTTCCAAGCAGCCTTCTGTAATCTTGTGCCCCATTCACCTTGCGTGGGTCCCTCCATGCTCCCCTCCCCCGTCACTCGCTGCCTTTCCCTCCCGAAGAAGTCTTCTGGGAGGCTGGTCAAGGTGAAGCCACATGGGCCAGGGAGAATGAGCTCTAACTCATGTGTTAACCTTCCTTTTTGACTTTCCTGAGCCCACTTGGAACCATTATCCTCTTTTTTGAATGTTGAAGGTTCCTTTTTTCCCCTGAGGAGACATTTATGAAACAGATCACCATTGGAATGTGAATTTTCCTGTCAAGGGTGGGACGGAATAAAGAATGTGACCATTATTCTCTGCTCATAAAAGCGACCTCCCTCCAGCTGTTATTCAAAAGCCAGTCTAAGCCCTCCTGGCACCGGGTCACCCTGCAGACTGACGTTCCCCAGTCGAGGGGCCAGCCCAGCGCTCACTGCACGGGTCCTAGCTGCCGACTGATGACAGAGCTCGGCTCTCCTGCCCAACTGTTCAATAATGCTCTAATTAACTACTGCAAACTTCAGAGGACCCACTAACTATAATTGAGAGATCAACGGAGGCTGCATGGAGTTAGATGTGCATACTAATTACTGAATTATCCAGCACCTGTTTTAGAATGTCTCGCTGAAACATGGCTGTGTTTTCAGGCAGAAGATCTTTAAGAAAAAAGTTTGTCTTTCATGAGAAAAGTGAGGCCCCCTTCTGGTCTGATGAACCAAGACCCTTTTGTTGGCCCTGGTAGGTGATAAAGCAACGGTTGGGATGGTACATATGAAGTCAGGACACGAAATAGCCATGCACCTGGACCTCGGGAGGCTCTAAAGCGGAGGAGAGGGGCTGCTTAGAATGGATATTGATGAGGACATGCCATCGGGGAGGGAGCCATGTTTGGAATCTGTATGTTCCACGGCTGTACCGGAACGTGGCCACACATCTGCATCTACTGCATCTCACTTGCACCATGATCTGGATGCTATTAATGGGTCCAAACCACTTAGCATCTTCACTAAGCCTAGGGGAGCAGGATGGGGACAAGATCTGTCAAAGGACAGTGAAGAAGAAAGGGTGTAAGAGTCAGGAGCTCCAGTGGGAGAGAGAGGAGAGCCCGCAGAACTCAGGGGAGACGCACAATGGACAGGGGAAGAAAAGAAACTATTTCCTAGCCCCATTCCTCAGTTTTATGATTAGTTTCCATAACCTGTAATCAGTGAACGCAGACAGCAATGAAACCACTCTTAGCATGGGAGCCTCATAATTTTTTAAATAAAATATTTGTTGCCAAAAAGAAAGAATGAAACCTTTTTTAAGCCCTACATACTCTAGAACAAGCACAATGAGCATGCCCAAGGCATCCAACTCGAGATAGCTGGGAGCCAGCTGGCTGCCCTCTGCTCAGCGCCCCAGCTAACTGACACAGTCTTATTCAGAAAAGAGGGGACTCCCAGTTACCATGAAACAATTACCTGCAAGAAAGATAATAAGGCGCATTCAAGGTTTTGGCTTTTTCTCCACCGGGAGAATAATATTTGATGATGATAATGATGATGGTGTTGGCAATGGTGGTGATTAATATGATCATTGGCATTCACACACAGTGCAAACAAAACTTAACAAGATCTAAGGGATGCTGGGATGAGCTGTATTTAAGCTGTCTTTTCTAAGGAATTCATTACCTTTGATAAGAACATGCCTGAAATTTTCTCTGGATATCCATTTGGGGAACATGCTACATTTTCTTCCCTCTGTCCTTTCTCTGGGGAGGATGTGCTAAGAATGAAACCACTGTGGACACTGCAGAAGATGTCACCACACCGAGATTCCCTTTGTTCCCCTCCGTATCCTACTGTGGGATCCAGGTAACCTTGAAAGGAAATCTGCTCTGCCCTGGGGGTCTTTCTCACTGCTGAAATGGACAGATGAAGTGGTTGTTGTCCAGGATGGAAAAATATAGTACCCATAGTCGTCTCTTTGCCCAGATCCCTCGCCCATATGCAAAGGCTTAACGACCTTTGAAATAACCCTATTCCCTACCACTGTCCAATCTGAATGGGGGCTTCTATAGTAACACTAACTCCACAGAAGCGTTTTCTATTTAAAAACAAGCTACTAGGGAGTTCCTGTCGTGGTGCAGTGGTTAACGAATCCGACTAGGAACCATGAGGTTGCGGGTTCAATCCGTGGCCTTGCTCAGTGGGTTAGGGACCCAGCGTTGCCGTGAGCTGTGGTGTGGGTTGCAGACGCGGCTCCGATCCTGCGTTGCTGTGGCTCTGGTGAAGGCCGGCAGCTACAGCTCCGATTAGACCCCTAGCCTGGGAACCTCATATGCCGCAAGAGCGGCCCTAGAAACGGCAAAAAAGACACACACAAAAAAATAAAAACAAGCTACTAGCCCTCTTCACCCAGCATGCATTCACAAAAGATAGGTTAAATGATCAACTCCGGATGATGTTAAGCTTTGCACACACTGTTGTGTTGATTGTCTAATTTGGAGAAACCCCATCACCAAGTAACCGCTGTTTGTGTTTCTCATGTTGACAGGGTGCTCCACCTCTATGCTAAAATATGCTTGTTGTGGTTTTCTAGATGAGCTTTCTCACTTCATTAGCCTCTGAGGAGAGGTGACATCTCTCCTGGCTGTTGAGCTATCCCACAACCTTGGCGAACCTCCTTGTCTCATTTCTCCAGGAATATTCCTCAAAGTCCGTCATCTAGCTGATCAGTTAATTTCCTGGGCCATGATCCTTCCTTGCTCTGTCATTTGTCATTTTTTTCCCATAGAGCGCTGAGTCATCCTTGGCTTTGGTGGCTGAGACCTATATCCATTTTGTGCACCTGTCTGTTACCAGCCTGCCCCCGCCTTGCTCAGGGCTCCTCAAACACATCCTGCGTGCATCCTGATAACCTGGCTTTGGAGACTTTCACGTCTCTCTGTGCTGGGACTGGGAGCCCAGGTTATCCACTTCGCCCTCATGTATTGAGTGATGCCTAAAGCTTGGGTTGACTTCATGTCAATATAAAGATCTGTCAAATAATGAGGTTTAGGGTCTGTTTATCGGCACCCTTTAGAATGGTGTTTCTCCCATGATAGTCCTGGAGCTACCTCCAGCAAAATCATCTGCAGTGATTGTTTAAAATGCAAATTCCCAGCGGCCGCCTCCACATCACTGAACAGAATTTCTGGGAGCAGAGCCCAGGATTTTAACACGCTTCATAAGAAAAATCTTATACATGCACAAACCGCGGTAGCTAGAGAACTTTAATGAATAGACCCAAATCTTTGTTCATCTTCACAGACCAAATGCCTCCTAGAGTCTTAAGGTTGAGATGAATCCTAAGGATCACTGAGGTCATTTGTTCTAGCTCTCAAGGAGACTACACATCCTCCACTTTAATATTTGCCGAGATGGGGAGCGCATGACTTCAAGAGACTTGCATTGAAGCTGCGCTCATGATCGCAGAGTGCTCCGTACTGATTTGAAGCCTCCCTCCTCACTTCTCAGTTCCAGTTTTGACTGAATAAATATCAAGCGGCCCTTCTTTTACACAACATGCTTTCTAAGATTGGATCATAAATTCAAAGCAACAAGCATTTTCGAACACCCTTTATGAATCCGTAAGCCAACCTGTGTTTGGCTCTGGAATTCCAGATCTCAGTTTGGGGCCTAATGCTTGTCCATGAGATTTTCATAGTGTGATCTGGGGAAAAGAAAACTATGCAGGGACATGAACGCTTAAGTAGAGGTGTAAGGGTGGGCTAAGGTGAGAGCGATGATTTCTTTACTGCAGACAAAGTACGCCTCATGAAACTCGAAGAGTGTGTTAGAATTTTTTCCCTGGTGGAGAAAATGAATAGAGGACATTCCAAGCAGAGGTGCCAGGATGAGTAGTGTCATGGAAATTGTGATAGTGGCCATGCATTTAAGGGGCAAGTGCAAAGTCCTGGGTGCATAGAAAATAGGTGGACAGAGATGCAGGGAAGGGAGGTGGCAAGACGTAACGGCAGAAGCACTTGCCAGGAACGAGCTGTAAATGGCTTTAAATACTGTGCTGTTTGGAGAGACCTCTCACCACCCTGCTGACCTGCTTTGCTTTCCCTGTTGCCTCTCTTTCTGAATCTCCCCTATTGCTGGTTTCTCAATGACTCCTTACAATACAAAATGATTCTCCTATCTTCTCCTCAACTGCCAAGAAGCTAAGCCCCAGATTCAGTATCTGGCTCAGCCCCTTTTGGGGAGAGAAGAACAAAGTAAATTCAAGTAACAAACCCTACATACTCTCCCTTAAACAAAAGGAGATTTATTATTTCTAAATACAATGACACCTGCTGTAATGGAAAGCGTCCATTGAGTTGGGGTGTTAGCAGGTGGGCTCAATAGGCAGAACTTCAGGGGTCTATCTAAACTCTCACCTCTTGTGTCTATTGCCTTGTCACTGAATGTCCAACAGATCAGATCCAGGGAGGCGAGGGGCTTTGCATCCATGGACCCTGAACCTAGGCACTCCAAAGGTTTCTTTGTTTGGGTGACTCTTCGGGTTTCTGCAAAATTGGAAAGCTGCCACTCAAAATGCATCCATTAGTCAGTCCAAGCATGTGACAGAGAATTTTCCGCCCATCAGGGAGTCACAGAAGGGGGGCAGAATCAGCTCTTTGCTGCACTTCAGGCAGTCAAGAATGTCCAAGATTGACCGTCGCCATTGCAATATTTGTTGACATCACCAGAAAGCATGAAAAATCATGCAAATAAGATCACTGGTGAGCGGAGGGTTTAGGGACACAGTTTCTGCCTGCTTTCTGCTGGGAGGCCTCCCTCCCCAGATTCTCTTTTTACTGAGAACTAGAGCGTTTCCCCTGGTTACACTCGCATGCACACAAAGGACAGAATGGACAATCCAGCCCAGCCTTTTATGACAGCAAAATGCAAATACGCAGTATGATGTGTGCTGTGAGTTCAGTTAAGCAGGGACGTGGACACGGTAAGTACAGGGTTAGATTTCCTCCCACCAGACTGCCCTCCTGTGCATGAGCAGGATGAAATGCTAAAAACGTGCCCCCAACAGGAGGTCGGGAGTTCCTGATCTCAAGGAGAAGGTGATATAGGTATGCACCTGCTCATACAAGTGGCTGGCAATTTTTAGATACATTTGAAAGGATCCTTCAGTGCCAAGTGTTCTCAGAGAATGTCAAGAGGGCATGAGTCAGGATGAGCACAAAGTTTCCAGAACTAAAGTGCTCATTTCCCAGATGTGCCAGAGGACAAAGAAATGATATGGGAAATGACCTTATCAGGGGCCTATTTAGGACTTGATCCCACCCACCCCACACCCTAGGAAAGCTCTGGAGTGGCGCTTCTAGTCTTCAAGCACCGCTTAGTTCATTCTACTTTTAGTTCAAAGTAATCAATGCGTTTCCCCCGGAAGTTTTGATACTTGTTTTTCAAAACCAGGCATTTTTTTTTTTTAAGTTGCATTAAGCACTTTATGCAAAACCAGCTCAGCCAATTGCTGAGACAGGTCCTAGCCTAGGACCTTCTGTCTCAGTGACCATGACCAAAGAAAGCAGAGTAGGGCTTGTTCTGAACTGCCGGAACCAGGCCACTTGGCCAGGAAGCCCGGTCTGAACTGAGCGTCCATCATGCCAGCCCGTTGGGTTCTGCAGCCTTTGACAAGGGCACGGCTCTGGAGGAGCACAGAGAAAGGAAATGGGATCAGCTGGCACCTGAGAGAAGCCCCATTAGCGGACCAGGAGGAGAAGAGAGAGGCCGCGCACACAGAGTTCAGCCCATTTATGTCACTCGCTTCCCTTCCGGCTAATAAAAGATACACTCCCATTAGGTACATTACACTGACACTGTGATTGGTGGAGGGAGCAAAGCACTTGTCAGCCGAATGAGTATTGGCTGTCACTCCTGTTATCAAGCTGCCTGCTTATTTGCGATTTTATTTTCAGATGTGATTGACAGCTGGATGGCTCTGACATTCTCGGCGCAAACATACAGCCTGTTATTATGCTTGCATTAACATTTTGATAAACACACGGTGCAGCATTGGAAAAGTAATTACATGTCATCACTTCAGTGCTTCATCAAAGAAAAGTTTACTGTGTAATTGCTCTGTGATTTACCTAGGTAGAATGTGTTACATTCCACAAAGGCACTCGCTATTTAATAGTTTACATTTACTCTTTAAAATACACAAGATTCCCTTCCCAGGGGCTTCCTAGGTCTAAAATAAACTTGGCAATATAATTTAGCTTTCCATAAATATACTTTGATATTACTGTGGAGTACTTTTGCATAATAGTTATTTAATGCCAAGAGTAAATATGCAGTGCATTATATTGGCTGAGCTATCAAAAAAAAGGAACTTTTTGACGACAAGGAAAAATGGGATATTGTTACCTTGGTTTCCACATTAAGAAAAGGGCCTTTTGCTCCTATATTTATATCCATGCTTTTCACAATGACATCTAATTTTACAATAAAGTGACTTGAGCTGAAGCGCCGAGCAGCAGAATCTAAAATATTGGTTCTTGTTAGCGTTTAAAGAGCTCTTCTGATGTGGCAGTGAAAGAGGTGTATTCTGGAGGAAAGCACGAATGATTGCAGGGTACTTGGGAACCAGAGACGAAGGGATGGTTTGACTGATGTTTTCTCAGTGGGATCTGTCTGAACAGTTGGATATCCAGGGAGCAAAAGGTGGGGGTAGATGGGTTGAAGCAAAGAGTGGTTGAAAGCCCCCAGCGGAATCTCGAAACATAAATTGCTTCTGTGGCTGGTATCTGTCAGGCACTCAGATCTTCATATACTTTGTAATTAGCGAGGAGCAAATGTTTACACCTGCAGCCGAGATCATCGAACAGGTAAAGCAGCCGAGATCAAATAGGTAAAGCCTTTCCAGGATGCTTAGTGATCATTTGCACATCTGGATTAGCTTCCATCTGAGAAAGGATAGGCCCAGAGAAGGGCTGAAAGGAGAGGGTGGGCCGGGCCCCCTTTAGCTTCCTCCTCAAGGGGTCTCCGGCACAACGCTTCCCAGTAAACACCACGGCTTCCTCCTTGAACAATGGAGGATGGAGCGGGGGAGCAATGGTCTCTTCTGAGATGGGCCAGTCCCTCAGTAAGGGACGTAGTAGTACAGGAGTGAGAAAGTTTCTCAGGAGATAGAAACTTCTGAGTCATGAGATCAGTTGAGTCCTTGACATGGCCTTTACCATGACTCTAAGTGGTCTCTGTACCAAAAGATTATTCTCTCAGATAACCCACCCAGTCCTGTGCCAGTGTTAAATGACTGGACCACAAAAATCTAGGTGAAATCCAGAGCCTTTGATTCTCAGGCTATTTCTCCATTCTTGGGGGATAACTCAGGGCTACATGGGAAGTGGTTTAGCAGAAAGAGAACTGGGGAGAAAGGGAAGAGATTGCAGCATGACCTTAAAACAAAGACGGGAAACTGACATTCAGACAGAGGAAAAGGAGCAGTGAAGGGGAGAAGCGGGTGAGGGCCATGGTCTGGATCAGGAGGGCCTATGGTTATGCCAACAGCATGACATCTATTCAGCTGGGCCTCCAAACCAATGGCAACCGTATCAGCTGCCTCTCCAGTGCAGCTGGCAGCCACAAAAAAGAAACTGTTAAAACAGGCATTTCCAGATGTGTGGAACGCTTCAATAATTCCACATTAGTGTATATTAATCCTCTCTGGAAATTGGCATTAACTCGGCTTTAGCACCAGTCTAAATAAACACATCAGCTCTTAAAGCAGGAGCTTCTTTGCATAACAGCTGCATATAGCATCTGCATCCTGGTTATAGGTTCCCTCTACATTACCTCTGAAACGAGCTCCACTTTCCCAGTTTGCATTTAGCCGGACTCGGAATATTTCCTCCTTTTGCTGTCAGTGATGAGAAGAAAGATGCCATTGTAATTGCCAGTTGGCCTGCAGAGTAATGCCCTGTAATTGACAAAGATTGCTTGGCTGCAAGAAAGAAAGATACACTGATTAGGAGAGATCATCTTCAATATTGCATTTAACCTGTACTCTTTTTCCCCTTTACTTTTCACCTGAGTCCAGTAAAGGATGTCTCCCATTCTTTGCTGTGCGATTTTACTCTTTGCAGGAGAAAAAAGAAGGGCACTGAGGTCCATAGGGGAACACTTGGGCCCCCGGGAGTCCTTTCACTGAGTTGGGAGACTTAAAGGCCGTGGAATATGCTGATCCAGCCAAAGACAGAATTTGTTCCCCATCACATTCAAAATGTACCCTTTGACCTGCCAATCCCAGGGGGTGGCCAAGGCTTATGCCATTTTTCATCCGTGCCTGAAGCTATCAGGTCAGATCTTTGGATCTTCATTAGTTGGGAGAGTTTTTGGTTTTGGTGGGTTTTTTTTTTTTTCCCGTCTGTTTGTTTGCCTTTGCTCCTGAATTCAGGGTCGTGTTGCATTTTTCCTTGAGAATCACATTGACTTTTTTTTTCAGAGAGCTTTAAAAAATTGCACTGTTAGAAAAAAATATATATACAGGTTAAAATGCATTTTTCATGTCCTTTCATGCTTTATTGATTTTTTGTTCTCTCATTTTTCTTAAAAAAGAAAGTTTTAATGCAGTCTTTTTTTGGGAAAAGCAGTCAGCAGTTGATCCCTCCCCCAGGGTGAAAATACTGGACCCCTTGCTTAGAAATGCAACAGCATATATATTCTTTATCTATAGCAGCATCTGTATATGGGGGGGTGGGTGGTGAAACCTCATTAGTTATCTGTAACACAGCTCTTCCCACTAGACAGTATTTTAATAGCTACAGGGGACTTTTAACTCGCCACAGTTTTAAACTCTGCAGTAAAGTTTAAATGTTCTATGGGGAGTTTTTGGTATACCTATGGGATGTTCAATCTGAAGATGGAATAATCGTGTCTAAAAGCTAACACTGCTGTGCTGCAGCGGGTTAAGAAGACAGTCTGGCTGTAGCAGCTCGAGTCACTGTAGAGGCACGGGTTCAATCCCTGGCCCCACCCAGTGGGTTAAGGATCTAGTGTTGCTGTGAACTGGGGTGTAGGTTGCAGACACAACTCAGATCTGGCGTGGCTGTCGCTGTGGCATAGGCTGGCAGTTGCAGCTCCAATTTGACCCCTAGCTTGGGAACTTCCATATGCCTCAGGTGTGGCCCTAAAAACTAAAACAAACCCCCAAATAAAACAAAGACAAGAAAACAAACAAAAAATAACACTACCCAAAGAATATGTATTTATCTGTCTCCCATCCACATAGCTACCTGTCTCTCTCCCCATGAATGAAAGGTCATGTGTGGAGTGGAAAAGCACTGAGTTAGGTAGGAGTCAAGGGTATCCAGGTTTTAATCTCAGCTCTAAGACCCTGGACAAGTTATCTCGCCTCTTAGAGAATCTCTTTGTGTCTCTTTGAGTCATCAGAAGCTTGGACTATATCTCTAAGGAGAAATCCAGCCTTGACACTGCAACTATTTAGCACCTACTCTATCAATATGCTGCTTTCTGATGCATAAAAAAATGTGAATCGTGAGTGTAAGATCTCATTGTCACATGCTGCTGTATGTCACTTCCTTTATATTATGTTGTTTCCATAACAGCATTGTGTTTCTGTTTGCCATCTTGAGGCCAGAGATATGCTTTATCGACAATTCCACCTCTGTCTCCCTCTTGAAAGTTATACTGGCACATTCATGAGTTAGGATGGTCCAAAATAAGTTGGTAAGTTGGGATGATTTTCCACATAACCCAAAGTCAATATGCGTACATTGAAATCAGCTGATGCTGAGATTATTTTCACTCCCAATGTAGTTGACTTCATTTTTCTGGGGTAGACCCCCTGTGCATTGGGTGCATCTGGGAAGTTGAGGAGAGGAGTGAATGAAGGAGTGAGATATTTTCCACTGCAGGATCACAGATCTTAATTATAAACTACTTGGGGTTCATAGATCAGATGACTTACTTCCCCTGCCTCTTGACCGACCAAACCCTGTCCTTTCAGACTCACTTCTGGCTTGAATGTCCAGAGGCCACAGGGGGACTTGAGGAAAATACAGCATCCCTTGGCGCTCACAGGGATTTGATTCCAGAATCCCCCACAGATACCAAACACCACAGATGCTCAAGTCCCTCTTATTAAATGGTGTAGTGTTTACATAAAACCTACATACACCCGCCCGTGTACCTTAAATTATCTCCTCAGATTACTTGCAATACCAAATTCAAGTTTTGTTTTGGGGGACTTTCCAGAATATTTTTTTAATCTTCTCAGTCTGTGGTTGGTTGAATTCAGCAATGCAGACCCTGCAGATATGGTGGGCTGACTGTACGTGTATGTATGAAATCCAGTTTTCGTATCTGAGCTCAGTTCCAGGAGTAGCTCAGCTCTTGGCTGGCCATTCCAGAAAAACAAAACAACAACAACAACAGAAAGAAACGGAAACAAACAAAAAAGCCTCTTACCTCCAGTGGATCCACACTGCCTGCTATCAGCTGAGAAGCATACAGTGCTCCTTCTCAAGCCATGGTCCCTTAACAGAGCTGGACATCTGCTTGGCTTCCCCCTTCCTGTTTGGAACATCTGCGAAGCCTCCCATCAGCCCGGCAAGGGGTCCCCAGCCTTGCCTTGGCCAAGTGCCACAACCAACTTTTACATTTACGCCAACTCAGGCAGCTTCCCTCCCCTTCCTTCTCTGTTCTTCCTTTTCCTCGATCTTCACTAATACAACTCTTTGCATCATTTCAGGTTTAGTCTGTCTTAAATAAAGCCTTCTGTCACCTCCTGTAGGCGCTATCAATTATGAAATATTTTAGCTTAATGATAAAGTCTGGTTTTTTTTTTCATTCATTAAAAACTATTTACTGAGCGCATATTGTGAGCCAAGCCCTATGTTGGATGCTGGAGGTGTGATAATGAACAGCGTGCCGTCGTCCATGCAAGCTGCCCAGCTCTGTGCTTATTTTTCCCCGAGTGTGATAGGAGCTGAAACAGTCCAGATGGTCACCAAGCTCTGTTTCTACCTTGCTGACGCCCTTTCTCCACATTTTCCTTTTCTCGAGTCAATACCTTTAGCCTGGGAAACTGATTCTAGCGAGCCTGCACCCCCAGATGCATTTCTGCAAGCCAGCTGTTGCACACCTTGGTCGGTAAAGAGAACTCCTAGTGCTGATTCTGGAGAGAAAAGACGGGCGCCTTGTCTGGCGGTCTGTTGAGCCAGTGGTGTTTCCTCCAGAAAGTTCTGAAGGGTAGGTCGAATGAATATACTTTGAAGTGACTGTTTCCAACATGAGGTGGCCTGGTGCGCCCCTCCCATCACCAAAGTCATGCCTGTGCTCGCTCCCTCTAGGGAATCCGAGGTTTAATTTCACTTTCACCTCCAAGCCTTTGCCTGTTTCTAACATCTAATGACATAGGGACAAGCCCTCCCTGGAGGTAGCATGTTTTCTCTCAAAGTATTCATTTCATTAATGATCACGCTGTGTTACTCTGTTTTCCCTGTACTCTTCCATAGATCATTTTTATGATGTAGATACAAACTCTTTGATATTATAATTGTGAAGTACGTCTTATGAAGACAAATGCATTGGGCATAATGAGAATGGATTGCCAATAAAAGTTGAAGAACAGTGAAGCATTTTTTCACAGCCGAACCCTTATGCAGAACACTGTCACTTTGAATGCTCTGTAGAAGGCCCTTGGATGGAAGACGCTTATTTTCAGTCGAATGTTGATAAAGGTTTGACTTTGGTAGCATCTTAGTTATCTGATAAAAGCCAGAACCCTGTGCCTTGCTCACCTCTAATGTCTAATGCCTTCTACTGGCATTAAAATTATTGCCACGGCTCCAGACAGAGAAACGGAAGATAGCAGCATTGGGTTTCTGAGATTGAATTAGAGTTTAAAGAGTCACTTGGTTTTGTTTAAACAAATTACAAAAATAATGGGTTGCCCTTAAAAGGTCTGTTTCACATATTGTTATCCTTCACTTGCGACACCCCTGCCAGTGCCATTCCCAATGTTATGTCTCCCATTAGTCGCTAGGGGAGAAGAGTGATTTCTGGGGGTCTCCTCTGTGCTTTTTTTTTGCACTTTGTCCCTGATGCTGAAGAGCAGGGAGACAACATGTAGGATCATACCTAGAGGTATGCGGAAGAATATGTTGGTTGGTTGGTTGATGGATGGACTGATGAACTGGTCAGTGTAAATTCAAAAACTCTGAATTCACAGAGGGTTGGGAGACTGTGGACGGGGGGGCCAGAGATTGAGATGGGGTCCCCTAAAAGGCCAATGGGTGTTCCTAGAATATGGGGGAAACAAGAGCAGCAGGCCCAGACCTCTGCCAGGTCAAGGTCAGTCACATAACAGGAGAGCATGATGTTAACGGGCCCATTCGCTGTGTGACCTTCTCAGGTCACTCCACCTCTCCAGACCTCTGTGTCTCCCCTACAAAATGAGGACACGGAACTGGGGTGTGCTCTGAGGTTGCTGTGCCTTTAATATTTCATGAGCCTCTGCGGGCTGGAAGTACACGGCTCTCAGTCCAGGCAGAGCCAACTGAGAGGCTTAATTCTGAAAAAGTTTCCTCTCAAAGAGAGAACGTGCCTGTTTTAAGTATTTGAGGAAACATTTTGTAGAGTTGACCCAATTCCCACATTAAGGAAATAATGCCCAGGCCCATATGGCTAATTCCTTCCCAAACTGTTTGTTTGCCATCATGCAGACCTACCCTGAAAATAAAGTGTCTAGTCGAGTTTCAGAACCCAAATGGAGCAGAATGCAAATGAGCAAGATAATGGCGAAAAGTACATTTACTTTAAAAATTCTTCCGGGTGCAGTCATCAGTGGCAGAGGCACTGGGAGTGTTGATATTTAAACTACACCGATTCGTGATTCAAGCGCGTAATTTTTACCTTGGAGAAGAGATGCCTTTTGTTGAATGCCTTCCCCCACTCCTTTTTTTTTTTTTTTTGTGCTTTGGCAAGCACCTAGCCTTGCTCAGAAGCACAGATGGCAATCTGAAATCCAGGATTTTTTGCTGTGCTCAAAGGAAAAGATCTCTGACCCTGCTGTAAACCACAACCTAGGCACCGGAAGGTTATAAGAGTTCCTGAAGGCCATGTAGTTATCTCATCTCCAGGTCTTATCTGTCTGATACCAGTTGGGAATAAGAAAATAAGAATGAGGAGTTCCCGTAGTGACTCAGTGGTTAGCGAACCCAACTAGGACCCATGAGGATGCGGGTTCGATCCCTGGCCTCACTCAGTGGGTTAAGGATCCAGCATTGCCATGTGCTGGTGGTGTAGGTCACAGATGTGGCTCAGATTCCGTATTACTGTGGCTGTGGCTGCGGTGTAGGCCAGCAGTTGTAGCACAGGCCAGCAACTGTAGCTCTGATTCAACCCCTAGCCTGGGGACCTCCATATGCGGCAAGTGCAGCCCTAAAATTTTTTTAAAAAATTTAAAAATAAGAATAAAACTTCGGCCAGAGGGTTGCATTTGCGTAATGGTTGAGGTGGGTACTTTGCATCACTTGGTACATGAAGTAGACACAGCACAGCAAGATGTGATGCTGTGGATACCATCGGGTTAATCTTGATGGTGCAAACCACCAGCCTGGGGAGAAAGGACACCTTAGAGGAATTTTGGGGGGCAGAGAGAGGCTGAGAGGTGATCTGTCTGATCTGTGTCCCAATCTGTACCCTTGCTGATTGGACAAACCTTCTAATTTCCTATCTTAGCATCTTAGCATCTTTTAATACTAGGTAAACAGGTACTGCTTCTTCACTTGAAAAAGCATCGGTCCAGCACACAGGTGGTGGAGTCAGGCCTGACAGGTGTTTGGATTCCTCCTTTCCAGGAGGTCGCTGGTCCCTGAGTACCTGGAGTTGCCCCAGAGGCCTTTGTTCTGGGCGTTGAGTCACTCCTCTCCTTAGCTTTTAGTGTGTTGAATTTTCCATGGGCCAGTAATTATATCAAAATTGCTTTTGCTTTAAATAAGAATTATGCTTGAACCTTTTGAGCCAGAAGAAAAATGTACGGAGGGAATCATTAATTTTGAATAAAAACGCTTACTTTCCCATAGCCAACGAGGGAGGGAAATGTGAAATTGGTGTTTTCTCCAAACAGCCCAGCGCCGCTCCCCAGTCTGTTTGCTTGATCTATTATCCAGTCACCTGGAAAGTTGAATGTCTTGTTTGGCCTGAATCTGACTTTTATTCTTTTTCCCTCTACCTATTTCTTAAGGACCGTGTTATATGCATACCTCAGACTTCATTTGCATCACATTAAAGTAAAACATTTTAAATTTCTTCACAGCAGAAGTAAATCTGACAGACTTTATGAAGCTATTATACCTGCAGGTATTTTATACTTTTAAAATACATTCTTGTCAAGCTATCTTAATTATATTATTATATGTACTTTTGAACTTGTATCCGCTATTCCATGATATATTACACTTTTGACAGAGCCGTCCAAAATAGCTCCAATTTATATCAAAGTTCTTTGGCTGAACAAAGATGTATCTGTTGTGGGTTCTGGAGGAATTTGTTAATTTACACGCTGGCGTGTGTTACCATCGGCAGAGCAGCGGCTGTAATTTTCCGACCAGGTGATGACACGTGGCTGGTGGCCTTTCAGGACTGGCGGCCAGACAGTGGCAGATCTTCACTAACTGCCTAGTAACTCAGCTCCAGAGGTGGACATTGGCCATGCCCTGGGCGCCCTCCAGGCCTGCTCTTGGAGTCAGGCTGCCTTTCAAACGACCGCAGCTGTCACCAGGGCGCTATCCACTCACCAAGAATGCGGAGGGGTGCTCAGTATCTCATTTGTTTCTCATTTCTATTCAGCACCATGTGGACCAAGCGGGAAAGTGCCCGCACTCACAGAGAAGATGAGAGTAAGGCCGGGCCGGGCTGGGGTGGGATGGAGACAGAGAAGGAAAAGCTAGAGGCTCTACAGAACCCTTTCAAAGGGAACACAGGCTGAGCTCCCCCTTCCAGGGGCCACCGCTTCTTTGATGTACCTGCTCTCTGCATTCTGCTTAAAGTAGGGGCCACTTTGGCTTGTCCTGGCAGCCTGGTCAGATTGGGGAGGTATCCTGAATTCATCAGACCACACCTCCTCTTCCACTTACGACAGCGGGATGTCCTCGGGGTGCAAGCTCCCTGAGGGCAGGCACAGGGATGTTCTGGTCGCCTGTGTCCCCAGCATCCTGCATGGACCCTTGAGGAAACGTACCGAGGGAAGGCTGAGCTGCTTTTGGTTTCAGGCACATCAGGCTCTCTGTCTCCACTGGACTTGGGTCTCCTTTCTTTTTGTCAATGACCTGCTTCCCGTGTCCCTCGAGAGCTCCCCCCCACACTGCTGATTTAAGGGAAACAAGCTCCTTGTCATGGATGTGCTCAAGCAAATCCTGCAGAAGGGATTTCTGCTTCCAAGGAGAGGCTGGTGCAAATGACAGAAAGGCTCCGGCCACTCCAAGTACCTAGATTCTCTTATAGCAGGTCTGCAGGGTAACCCGGCTCTCCTGACGAGATGCCAGGAGAATGCCAGCAGCTTTATTCAGAAGTCTCAGACCTTCCTTGGATAAAGGTTGTATCTCCTTCTTTTTCATGATCTCCCAAGCCCTGTGAGGTATATCTGTATCTGGCATCATTTTGTTTATTGTTGTTGTGGTAGTGGTGGTGGTTGTGTGTTTTTGTTTTTGTTTTTTTGGGTTTTTTTTTTTTTGGTGGGGGGGAAGCTGCACCTACAGCATATGGAAGTTCCCAGGTTAGGGATCGAATCAGAGCTGCAGCTGTCAGCCACAGCCACAGCCACAGCAACACCAGGTCCGAGCTGCATCTGCGACTATGCCGCAGCTCAAGGCAACACCGGATCTTTAACCCAGAGAGCAAGGCCAGGGATCGAACCCACATCCTTGTGGATACTAGTCAGGCTCTTAAGCTGCTAAGCCACAATGGAACTCCTGTATCTGGCATTGTTGAAGGTGCAGAGAAGGTAGGTGACTTCCCCAAAGTCACACAGCATAATGTAGCATGGAATGCCCTGAGCAGCCCAGCTTGCCTGTCATTCGTGCCATGGCCCTCCCCCCCGATTTCCCTTGAGATCCAAGGGGGCTCTGCACGTTCCCCTCCCACTCAGACCTAGAGGTCCTTTATCAGTGGACCTCAGATAAAGGTGGAGGGAATTGCTGTTTGTGCTTTTTCTTCCTTCCCAAGAACACATGACCCTAATCTGGGCATCAGAGCAGAGGCGGTGCGCTGAGCACACCCCAGCCGGCAGGACACAGCTGTTTGAGGGGTGGAGATTGCTTCTGAAGGGTCTGTTTGGACCGTTTTAGGCATCATCTGCTCGCTTTACCAAAGGAGACTGCACGGATGCTCTTGATGTCTGCTCCTGGCTCAGGACCCCAGGCCAGGCCAGCTTCCAGATCGTAGGCAGACCTGCTTGTCTGGAGACACAGGTTCCATGCCTTTTCAAGCCAAGCAGAGAAATTTGGCTCCAGTCTCTCTCTGAGGCAGGAAAACAAGCCCACTGCCCAGTGCAGAAAACACGTCCCAGTTGTCACCGAGTGTATCCTGTGGCCCGTGCAGTGCCCTGGTCCCAACTCTCCCTTGTTCTTTTGAGGGAGCTTCACACCTGGCGGGAAGAGCCCCAAGGCCCTGACTGAGCACAGACTGTGCAGGCAACACCCCAGCTCCCTGCCCCTCCCTGCTTTCCTCGTGGGTGGTAGCAGGGGATGGGCTCACCCCAGGCCTCCTGGAGTTCACGCTCCCATTATCGAGGCCGCCTTTGCAATGAGTGGAATTGGAAGAGAGGCTGATGGAGCATCTGTTTGTCCAGCTTGAGGCTCGCCAAGCCTGGCATGATGAGGGTGTGGTAAAGCCAGGAGGGCCAGTGGGTTGTCTTGGAGGTTACTAGGGATTGTTGGCCTGAGCTGGGCCAGGAAGCTGCGTTCCGGTGAGATGCTTGCCTCTCGCAACGTGTAGTCTGATGTTTCATGAAGGATCCATCTTCTGGGCAGCTTACGTCTCTAAGGGCCAGGGATGGAAACCTCAGGCCAAGGGCTCCAGCTCTGGTTTAGCTTTTTGGCTCTGACCCCACAGTGGTGAGCCATCCCTGAGTGATGAGTCACTCGGCTGGATGGGGCCTCCAGCCTCAGGTCTCAAAAGCCAGGCTGGTTGATTTGCTGCCTTCGATAATTACATCTTCACCAAGAACCAGCCCTCTAATGGATCAGCTGTGGGCGGATGTGGCCCAGGCGGCCCGGGGGTGTGTGTGCAGGGAGGCTGTGAGCTGGGGGTGGGGAAGATGCACTCTGCTGCCCTGGCAGAGCACAAGGCCAGGCCAGAGGAGACGTGGCCTTGGCCTTGGACCGTAGACAGATGCCCTACTCCAGGACAGTGATCACTGGGCCACACACTAGCCAACGCTCACTTCTGCTCCTTAATCACGAGGCTCTCAGGTCCCAGTTTTAAAGGAGGTGTTCAAGTGCACATGGGCCAGATGAGCTTTATTCAAGATAAGACCATTTAGGGGCATTTGAAACTGACTGAGGGAGGAGCCATTCGAAAGGCTGCAGGGAGTTGGTACCCCAGGATAAACAAAGTAGCGGACCCATCACAAGGCACTAGCGAACACTGCAGCTTCAGGAACTGAACTTTTATCACTTTGGCAGCCAGAGAAAAGCATAGAGATTAGCTCGCTTTTGGACAGGGGGTATCTTTTTCTGCTTAACACAATCCAATTCCCAGACCATCCATCGAGCACCCGCTCAGCGAGAGGGACTTACAATAAAGACTCAACATGGCACAGCCCCTGCTTCCAAAGGCTTTACAGCTCTCATCTGGAGCAGAGCGAGGTAGGGGGCTGATAAGTCCAACACCTGCATGAATACCCCACGAGAGGGATACTGTCAGCCTCCCGTGAACGTGCGGGGTGCTCAGAGCCAAAAGTTAAGAAGTCATGAATGGCCCACCTGGTTTACTACACTTGGGCAGTTGGGGGAATTGATGTATTAGCAAATATGCCTACCTCTGCAGTTACTAAAAACCACAATCCCCTGCTTTGGGTTCTTCTAGAAACAGACCCATGCTTCAGTCCATTTAGAACCTCGTCCCTGGAAACACTGTAGGAGACAGGGAGAAAGCCAGGGGAGGGAAGGCGGCCCACAGACAGCTCCTTATGCAGTCGTCCCTGTGGGGCAGCCGGAGTGCAGGGCTGCACAAAAGAGACCTCAGAATCCTTTGAACCAAGGGGTGTGGAAATGGGGGCAGTTGTCTCTATGCCCCATCTCTGCCTCGTTTTGCTAGAAAAAACTGCTTCAGGCCCACAGTTCCCTGCTGCCCGCCCCCCCAAATCAGGCAGCCTCTGCATGCAGAGCTGAATGCTGCTAAGATAGCACAGGGCACCAGCCATGTCAAAAACAGTGATAAATAATGACCAGACCCTATACATATGTAGGACCTTCACTGCCACACTGCACTCCTAGACTGGGTCGTACTTTATCCTCATGACCGTAAGCAAGACTGAGCAGGGCCATAAGTTAGGAGCCATCATGAATAGTGGCAAAGTCTAAGCAAACACCCCCGCCCCCCCCCCCACACCCCGCACCATCCCACGATCCCAAAAGAGTGAAGGCGAGGAGTCTGGGGTGGTCCTTGTCATGACTGTGCCCCTCCCCCGTGCTCGCCATGCTGCCCACCCTCAAACCCCACCGGCCCCCCTCCCCCTGAAGCTCTCGACACCCAGGCTGAGGACCCACATCCATCAGCAGGGTCCTTCATTTCCCCTTCTCACACCCTGTGCCATACAACCAAGCAAGAACCAAGCCTTCAGCGAGGGCAGCCTTGTTTTGCTCTCTGGTTGTGTCTTCTTCAGGCTCAGCTTTGCCTCCTTGGTGACAGGAAGGTTTTTGATTCCCACCTGCCCCCCCCCCACCTGCCTGGCCTGTCATCGTATGTGCTTAACAGACATCTGGTTGATCACCACGAACTGGTCCAGTAGCAGACTTTGCTAAAGAGAACTGGCCATGCTCCCCCACCTGCCCCACCAGTCTGCCTTGAGTACTTTTCCGTAATGAGAAAAGGGAGAAGTTTCCAAATCTGGAAGCTCTCTGGCCAGTCAATAAACGGTCAAGTTTATATCGAATGCCTATTGCATACCTGGCTCTGAGGTGAGGGGCTCCAGGGGCTCCAGATATATCTGACAGGCGAGGCCTCCTGAGGGAGCCCACAGTTTTATTGCGGGACTAAACTAAAACCTAAAAATCAATTACCTCAGAAGTAATACTGGACTGAGAGGCAGTAAAGGTAGTGGTTAAAGGCTCATGGGGGAGCGGTGCAGAAAGTCTGGGTTCAGATTCTGGCCAACCTACCTCCTAGCCAAATGGAGCTTTAAGTAATTACTGCTCAGAGGCTAAGCCTCCACATTTGTCACCTGGAAATATTAACAGCATATCCTGACGGAGTTTGTGAGAGTGAAAAGAGGTGCTGCATGGAAAGCTCAATAGTCATTCGATGAAAAGTATTCCTATTATTATCTAATGTTAATATTACCTATTATCTAATTCGAGTCACTGCTGACTCAAAGTGCTACGGAAGTTTGGGGAAGTGAATAAGCAAAACAGCTTAGTCATGGAAAGAGGGATGGGTGAAGTGGGTGTTAGATTGGCTCTTGAGAGAGTTTTGGAAATGGAAGGGAAGAGAAAGAGCCTTCCAGGCCAGGAGAACAGCTGGATGGGAAGCTTGCTGGCAAAGGTGTGCCACATGCAGGCATCTCGGGGCACCTGGCCCCCTGGAAGTGCAGGGTAAATGGGAAGCGAGTCAGGAGTGCAGGTCCTAAAGGCTGACATGCTTGGCCAGGGGCGGTCGATTTGCCCAGAAGCTGGTTTTAGGGACTTACGCAGGGAAATGGCATGATAGTGGTGGAGTTTCAAGATCGTGATTCTTCTGCAAGTGTAGAATGGTTCTAAGTGCAAGAACCTGGGGACCAGGAGAGCACACAGGCTTTGGGGAGCCCCCCCCCCCACTCCTGGCCAGGTCAGGTGGAAAGGGAGGCACAATCTCCCCACAGTACACAAACGACTCTCCTCTCATTCTCTTTCTTCCTAAATGCTGGGCAGTCTTTGGCTTCTCCATTGCGTTTAGATAAGGGAGAAATCCCAGGCCACCACCCTCCTCCAATCAGTCTTCTAGGATCTCAGTCCAGATACACAACAGAAGCATGCATATTTCTCTTTCTTCTTTTTTTGTGCTCCAAAGACGGTCTGACATTGGTAAATCACTGCAGCAGGCTTTAAATGATGTATGAAATGAAAAATCCCTTCCCTGTGTTTTGGGAGCCTCCTGACCAGCAAAAAGTTGTCTCTGCTGGGCTGGCTACTGTATTATTTAGCTCAGAGGCAGCCAGAAACTCAGTGGAGGTGAGAAACTTGGGATCACAAAGGAAAGCAAAGTTAATTTTTTTTTTAATGTAAGAAAAATATCTACCAACACACTTAAAATGTCTTTCTCTCTGGTTCTCACCTTTTTTTTTTTTTTTAATTTCTGCTAAAAGCTTTTTGGATAAGAAAACTTTTTCTCCACTTCCTTATGCATTTTTCTTCTACCCAAGTGTCTGCTCTCATGCCTTAACTTCCCCAAAAGACAGAAACAAAGCCTTTGTTAATCATTTCAGAATCCTGTACAGTTGGTGGTATTTTTGTTCCTTTCTCAGGGACCATTTTTAGAGTGACCTTGCTCCTGTGAGTAGTTCAGGATGGCCAAGGTGGAAGAGAACTGGGAGATGGATTTGCCCAGATGGGCCCCCCACTTCTCGGAATCCTGGAGTATGGCCCTGAAGGCGGTGCAGGGGGTGCAGGATGCTGTGACAGCCTGGGTCTGCTTTAAGAGGCCAGGGAGGAAACTGTCCGCTGGACCTCTGCCCCAGGATCTGGTGATCCTAGGCTAAACACATCCGTGCATCTCTCCATGAGCTCCAGCAGTGCAGAGAGCAACAGGCAGCCTCAACTCAAAGCAGCCGCCTCTTGCCTTTCAGACAGAGCTGCAAATAGACTGAGAGCCTCCTTAGTCTGCAGGGAGAGAGGGCTTGATCAATTTGCTTTTAGCCGATGAAATAATCATTGACGTTTAGACGGACTTCTAATCTTGGCGCAGCACAGTCAAGAGGCATTTTAGCTATAGATGGTAAATGGGATCATCCCGGGATATATTTAGCAACGTGCCCTGGGGGCAGAAGAGGAGGCTTTGGGACCCAGGAAACACGTGGGAGCTAGAGCCTCTGCGCCTGGAGGCGAGCCACATAATTCCCTCGGTCTCCTCTGAGGGGCCCCTGGGTGTGTGTGTTGGGGTTGTGCACACATACGTGCAGGGAAGGGCAAGGAATAGCTCCGTGCTGGGCGCTGGGCAGATGGTCATGAATGCAACACACACACTGTGGGAGCCTACAAGCTGGCAGGAAAACACGCGGGGCATTAAAAGCTGGTAGGCCAGCCGAGGACGGTGCATGCGTGCGCGTGACAGAGAGGCGGAGTCCGGAGCGCTCGGAGCATGCGCCCTGCAGCCAATCAGCCAGGATGGGCGCCCTGGCGCACATCAACGTTAGGGGCCCACGCTTGGGCGATTCGTTTCCCCTCTGTCTCCTGGTCTCTTCACTCATGAAACGAGGATAAATCTACAGCTCCTCCATGCTTATCGTGAGGAACCAGTGCGTATAAGGCTCGAACTTCAACAAAGTTTGGGTCACTTGCTATTCCTTATGGGGAGGAGAGCAAGCCATGGGCATTTGATCCAGAGAGGAAGTGAAGTCTGCTGGAAACCAGTACCCACGTAGTCGACTGGCGCCTTATGTTTGCCTCAAAAAGGAGAGGGGCCACGGACGGACATCCCTCAGGTATTCCTGGGTATTGGTACCAGGACCCCTGCTGTTATTAAAATTCACAGATGCTTAAGCCCTTATACAAAATAACTTAGTGCACTGGGCCCTTCCTGTGCGTGACCTCTCCATCTGCCCACACATCAGGGCAACTGCACTTTCCCCAGTAATAAGAATGAAAGAACTCTGCCACCACTTTCACGTCCACCACGGTTATGTGTCACAATGGCAAGGCAGCTGTTTTAGGAGGCATGTGACCCTCCTAGCTCCACTTCTGCTTTTCTCCAGATTTCACAGGGGAAAGGGGAGGGGTGATGCTCCATTATCAGAATTCTTAGGATCATTCTGGAAGCCATTATTGTCTCATACAGGTGATAGAGATTCGGGAATGAAGTAGGAGACTGAGTTTGAACTAGGTGCTACTAATTCCTTAATGAGCCTCTGTTTCCTCATCCTTAAAATGGGAATAAGAACCCCATTTTCCTGACTTCACAAGATAAATAGATAATGAAAAGACTTATAAACTGCAATGTGCTCTGTACTTTGTAATGCATGTTGTCTGGGCAGACCCTCTTCTTCAGCTTCAGGCAGGATGCACAAAGAGGAAGGAGAGAAAGGACATTAATACCCACCTTACCCCTTATATCATCTGAACCAGTCCTGCGATCCATGGGTTTGCTCCTGGCCGCCTGGCTCTAAGAGATCTTTGGCCCCCAGTTGAGACCTGCAGCCCCACCTTGTTGTGTGAGCTTTGGCATAGGAAGGAGGCAGGGTGGAGGAATAGCAGCTGCTGGGGGTTCTGAAAAGCCCATAAAACCTCCCATGCACTTCCAGTATCACATGATTCAAGGATCTGGGCTTCACTGACTCCATTCTTTTCCTTTCGCTCCAACTGCATATCTCAGTGATGCCACTCAGGTGATGCAGGAGAGAAAGGGAAAGACTCCTGAAAATGTCCTAAGCAGCACATGAGCACAAACACACACATACACATTTCCCACTCCATTCAAATATCCTGAACCCTCATTGGGCTGAGCTGTCTTTCTGGGCAGCTAAGAAGGCTGGACCACAGCACAGACCAACTGAGCAGTCCCCAGTCTTTGCACCCAGATAGCACCTTCCAAACCAGCGGCTGAGGTGCTGCAGAAATACCTCCATATTTTCTTCCACCTCCGTGTAGGAGATGAAGGCATGGAGGCCGTGGCAGCCAGGCATCAGCAGGAGTTGCTGACAGCCTTTCAGACAGGAGGGAGCGAACAGGGAAAGGGGAGGCCAGTCCCTGACCATCACACTTCCTATGCCTGGAATTAACACCTTGTCACTCACAGCTCAGGTCTCCCAGTACTGGCTGTCACAGCCACGAAGCAGGTGTGATGCCCAGGCTCTCTGTGGTCAGAGAGCCACAGTGAGAAACTGCCAGCAGAACTCCCACTCTGTCTGTTTCTTGAGTGCCTGGCAGTGTAGACTCAGCTTCAAGGGTCTACACTATCAGATGCATCACTCTCTGGCAGATGATTTCTCTGTGCCTTCTCCATCTCTCAGAATCAGAGATTGCAGGACCGAAAAGGACCTTGGTGTTATTGATGAAATAATGAGGTCTAGTGGGGTTAGAGATGATGGTAGGAACAGTGGATAGTCACTAGAGGCCAGAAGTCGGTGCCTGGTGCAATGGAGACATCAAGCCTCTTTATTCACCAGGGCTGCTCATGGATGACAAAGACCAGGGGCTAGAGTCCCCTTTCCAAGCCCACTGTCCATATGTCCATTCCATTAAATTAGCACACCTGGTACTACTCAGATGGGTTCAGGTTTTCCCAGATCCCAGGAGGAATGTGGATTTTGTCAATACTCATAGCGGAGGTGCTGGCTTGGTTTCCAGTAAGAGTCAGTGAAGCTGGGAAAATTACTCATTACAGTTTTATTGATATTCACTTCGCTCTGCAAATGATGTGGGATGGTTCTGACAGGATGTCTTAATGGGACTGGCTAAGAATCCATTTGGGTGGATGTGGGTTAATGGGGCTGAAGAGACTAAAGGGTTCAGTTGCGTTGGTCCTATTCCCCAGGCATCTCCTTCCACCATCAGGAGCAAAATGATGTAGGACAGTGCCCAGCGTGATGCTTGGGGTAGAACTGCCACTCAGGAAATTCTCACGTGTCTTTTCCTCTCTCTTCCTGCATCACCTCTCTTTGAGTAGCATCAAAGTCTTCGCCTGGCTGTGGCTTTATTCATCAGGGCTGCTCGTTGCCAAGAAGGGCAGGGGCTGGAGAGGCCCTTCTCCAAACCTGGTGCCCACCCACCCATGTTTATTAGTCTGGTTCTGATACTAAAGGTTTAGAAGCAGATCACTAGAGTCTCATCTTCTGCAGAAAGATTTCTTATCACGTAGAATCCAGTGCTCCCGGACATCTGTGACAGTGTGTTGGATGAACACGTCTCATGGACTAGCCACAGGGAAACACCATCAGCCCATCCCTACTCCAGATCCAGGCAGGGAGAGAATTAATGACTGAACAGTTAAATATGGGTTATCTTTGCCTGATGAAACTCTAACACACAAACATAAATAAGCTCAGGGCTGCATTGGGATAGCTTTCTGCGATTTCTGTGTATGTAATTTCCACATATCATTCCATTTGATTCTCATCAATATCGTGTGAGGTAAGTAGGCCTAGAGACATCGTCTGAATTTCCTGTATTGGTCATTGGCTCGTTTACCAGCTCCGATCCATTCCCCAGCCTTCTCCTGCAAAATTCACCTCCCAGACTTCCTTCCAACTGGCTCCCATCTAGGTTCAGCCAATGGAACCTCTGTCAAGGGAATAGAGGATGGAGAAGAGAATAAGCCAGTGTATTTCACCCCTTCTCTCCTGGCTTTGGGTGGCCTGTGAGACTGTAGTTGTGTCTCATCCGTGGTCCACTTCCTACTGGGTGGCCCCGTGCCTCCAGCCCTGGCCTGGCTGTCTCCTGCTGCTAGCCTTTAAGCACCCTCACTCCCCCATTTTAGATTACCTGACATGAACACTGTTCACCAGGCTGCAACCTGACCAGTATATTCCTGGAAATTATGGAACCAAGCCTGGGGCAACATGGCTACCATGTTACCGTGTCTTTAGTGGAAAGAAAGTCCTTACACTTCTAGAACCCTGCCCTTTCCCAACTCACACGAGGGCAAAGAAAAGAGATCAATTTAACAGAAGTTGCTGCAACTCAAATTTATACAATTCTAGGGAACCTAAAGGGAAAAGCATAGACACAGAGAAGGAGAGTACCGAAGAGGGAGTTTGTAGCTGGGGCATCAGTTAAGACTTTGGGAAGAGGTGACATTTGAGCTGGGTAGGATATGAATGTGCTGAAACTGGTGTGAAGGAGATACTACTTCCCACACTGGGAAGGGTCCCATGTGGGGTCCTCTGTGGGGCACCCCATCTTCCAAGGGCCCACAGATGCTGCCCAGGACATGTCCCTGTGCCTCCCTCCTCCCCGTGGCTGCCAAGACTGTCAGCCTCTCTCTCTTGGACCAAGGCAGTGGTCTCCTGGCTGGTCCACCTGTACACTCTCCCTGCGCTGTTAGGAAGCATCTCTCTAAAACACACATCCCACCAAGCCAGTCTTCCATCAAGGCACCTTTTGACTCCCTGTTGCTCCTGGGATTAGTTCCCACTCCCAAGGCCAGAACTCAAGGCCAAATTGGGAGCAGTCACCAAGTCTTGAGTAGGCCACGTGCATCTCTTGTTCTGCTCAAACTCTGCCCCTGCCTAGAATGCCCTCCTCCCTTCCCCATCCAGCAAATTCCTTCCCATCATGTGCTGCTCTTAAACGATATAGTGTCTGTGTGCATGTTTGTTAGTTTGTGCTTTTATTACAGAACATGTCACATGATTTATTAAAAAGGAAATAGCCACATGCAATGTAGAGGTGCTTGACTGTACCTGCAATTCTACTAAAATGAACAGCCAACAATAACAGTAACATGCGCTAAGGGTTGAAGTTCCTGTAGAAATTGGTGTGTTCTGTGTTCTTGGGTAACCTAGAGATTCTGTCTCCCTGCCTCTCCTGTAAGTGGAAACTCTGCCCCCTCTTTCCACAATAATATCACTTCTGTTACTATCCCCTACCCTGACACTTCTGCCTGAAATGCAAATACTTGCACCCTTCTCTGTGCTCCTGGAACCCTGTTGCCCACACCTGTATTGAGTTGTATCAAATTGTCATATCCTTATGCATTTATCCATCCATTCCTACACCAGGAGCTCACAACTTGGCCTCTGCATCCCAGCACCAAGCACCCAGCCGCTGGCACATAATAAATGCTCACTAAATGTTGCACTGGAATGAGTTCCCTCCTTCTCGCCTCCTTGTACCCCATACTCCCCTTCTGAATCTTGCTGCTTAAACTGGAGGTCAGAAATGTCTGTCCCCTTCCACCCTGTGCTGGGCTCTCAGAATCTTTGGGGCCAGGGATGAGGATGCTGAGCAGCCCCTGACACTAACCCAGCTTCATTTGGGATGTGCTTTTCACACAACAGTGCATTGATAGAGGTGAATACAGCTAGAGAGATAAATACTAACAGGGAAGAAGGGAATTAAGAAAATTCTAGAAGGAAAGAGATTGGTTTTCAACCTGGATGCAAAGAGAGAAAAAAGAATTTTAAAGACCAGCATGCTGTGAAGAAGTGCTGTGTTGTGGAAACAGCAGTGACAAGAGTCAGAGTGAGGCTGATGCTGAGACAAGCAGTCTCCGCCACCCCACCCCAGGGCCTCTCGGTCCACCTCTCCTCACTCTGGCTCACTCAGAAGTCGCTTATGGAGTTCCTGTAGTGGCTTGGTGGAAACGAATCTGATTAGCATCCATGAGGACGCAGGTTTGATCCTTGGCCTTGCTCAGTGGGTTAAGGATCTTGCATAGCTGTGGCTGTGGTGTAGGCTGGCAGCTGTAGCTCCAATTTGACCCCTAGCCTGGGAAACTCCATATGCCCCAGGTGCGGCCCTAAAAAAAAAAAAAGACAAAAAAGAAGAAGAGGTCTCTTCCTCTTCCAGGCTGCTGGGTGACTACACCTGGGGAAGAAATTTCTTTCCACAACTATGTTTCTTCTCAGGGTTGGGTAGTACTTTTGTCTCTAATGGCAATTCGATTTACAGATGTTGAGGCCAACATTTTAAGTCTCTTCCTTGTGTATATGTATGTGTATGGTTCCTCCATTAGATTATTAATGACCTCCTCCGGCCAAAATGCTCTTTTGAGTCCATCTCTTCCTTGTCTCTCTTGCCCTGGCTTCCTTCCTGTCCTTTGACACTGCTCACTGTCATCCAGTCCAGCCGTCCCTCTGGACAGATAAGTTACATAGCACCACAGAAGCATGGACTCTGAAACTAGTTACCTGGCCCCCAGTCCCGGCTCCGCTAAGCGTAGCCCTAAACCCTTTTGTGCATTTCCATGTCTCAGTTTCCTCATGGGTGAAAATAGGGTTAATGATAGGCGCTCCCTCATGGGCCCTTTGTGAGGTTAAATTCCCTAATGTATATAAAGTGCTGAAGACAGTACCTAACACAGAATAAGAAGCATGCAAATATTTGCAGTTATTGTGGTGAGTTTTTTTCACTCATAGAAGCTGGTGCCCCTCCCCTCTTCCCATCTGAGGACCAGGGACAAAACTCTGTTTTCTTCGAAATTGTAGCAAGTCTCTTTCCCAAGGCTCTGCCTACAGGGGTAGCTGAGCAAATGTCAACTATTGTCCTTGCATAACTACCTTAAAAGGGTGTCTGTGGCCCAGCAGCTCATCTCATAATTTCGAGGGAAACCAGAATCTTTGTCCCCAGTTTGAGTCCCTCAGTGGCTGAGATTTCTGTGCTAAGAGATGGTGGCCCTCCGGCTACCCCCAGGAGTCCCAAGCCAGGAGCAGTGCAGGAGCCTCATCTAAACCATGCTTTCCTCCTAAATCCCTATCCCCAGCCAAAGCCACAGCAGCCTGACATCCTGCCTCTCCAGCCATAAATAGAACGATGACTGATTCGGTTTTGAAGGCAATCTTTCCATCAGCATCCCTTTGCTGGAGACTCTGCAAATCAACTGTCTGTACACAGGCTTGTTTGCAAATCTTCCAACACAGCCAGCTCTGGCCCTCCTCCTCCTCCTCAGAGCCCCAACAGAAAATCCCTCCCACCCCCCACCACACACACACACACACACACACACACACACACACACACAAAGAGACAGAGACAGAGTGAGAGCTGACCGGCCTTCTAAGAGATCAAAGAAGTGTATCAGTCTGCCTTGTGGATAACAGATAAAGATTCACACTGGCTCGCTCTGTGTGTGTGTGTGTGTGTGTGAGAGAGAGAGAGAACCACTAACCTCTCAAGAGGTCAGAACCAAGGGATCATTCTCTTTTTCTGATAATGACACAGCACCACGTGGCAAACAGCACTCACCTGGCCCACCGCCCCCACCCCGGCTTTCTCAGCATTTCCGGTGAATCTCTAGTGTATTAAGAGGGAAATGCACTTGGCAGTCTAATGTCTGCTGTTTAAGTCCTATTGCTTCGTGGAATCAGGCCCAGCAGCCTCTCGTTATGTCCAACTCCAGAGCAGCCTTCGACAGGATGTGCGGCATCCTTCAAGGTTAATGAGAGAAAAGCTCCTTTGGACCAGTTTCGTCTATATTTGTGTATTTTGCTGCCATGACATGGGAGCCGAAATGGACCAAATTGCTTCCCAGCATGAGCCCACAGTAATATTTCTCAAGCTTTTGTACATGAGCCCCTTGGCTTGGTTGGCTGGGGTGGTTTATGCGGTATGTGGAGCCCTGGCCGGGAGCCATCATGTTAGAGCTGCAGGTCTAAGGCTTATTTCACCTTCAGCACCAGCTCTGTGCCCTTTGGCTTCCTGGAGCAGGGCCAGAGCTCCCACATGGGTAATTTCCCCAAGGACCATGGGGAGGGGCTTCTCTGCCGCCCTCTCGGAGCCTTGCACTGCCCGCCGGCCTGCCATCCTTCCAGCATATCCCGGGCAGAGCTGGAGGACCCAGGCTCAGCCCTGCACCCTGACAACCAGATCTGCCCAGAGACCCTTCCCCCAGCGCGTCTGCTGCCTTCTTGGGAATCAGGCAGGAAGTAGCAGTAGGAACTCTGAGGTCTGGAAGACTCCATTCAATACCTGGATATGCTGCTTGTGAAAAATTGGACCTTGGAGGAAATACCTGTGTCAGATCAGTCCCAGGTCAGCCCCTAGGCAAGGATTCCTGAGCCAGTGCTTCCAGGAGAAACAGGAAGGAGAAGGGGCAGCAGGTAGAGATGGAGAAGAAGCCAAGCAGGGCTGTGCTTTCAGGCAGAGCCCAGTCCCACTGACCCTGCTGAGAAGCTCCCAGATATAAATCACACCCAAGGGTGTATCTGACTCTCAGCAAACACTCATCCTCCCCCACTAGACACTGGCTAAGGGCCCTGAGGAGTGTAAACATTCAGGCATCTCCCATTCTACATAAGTGCTGGCGAACAGTGGGCCCAAGGGCAGTGGTGCCCAGAGACTCGCAGGTGTGGACCAGTAGAAGCAAAGCATGCACGCAGGTCGGGATGGTACATGGGGCCAGCAGAAGGATGCAGAGGTCTGAGTGGACCACAAGTCATGCCCCTGGACCCTGAAGCCCACCAAGCTTCATGGCCCTTTGTATAAATGGAAGATACCAATAAGTATCCCACACCTATAAGTGCACATAAATGTCATTAATGTTCTTTCCCATTCACCTGTCAGGTTTCCTGCCTCCCATTGACAATTCCACTCAGTTAAGAAGCTTAATGCTCATGCTATGAAGTTAAATGGGAAAAACATTCAGCAGGAGTTCCCGTTGTGGCGCAGTGGTTAACATATCCGACTAGGAACCATGAGGTTGCGGGTTCGATCCCTGGCCTTGTTCAGTGGGTTAACAATTCGGCGTTGCCGTGAGCTGTGGTGTAGGTTGCAGACGCGGCTTGGATCCCACGTTGCTGTGGCTCTGGCGTAGTCTGGCAGCTACAGCTCCAATTAGACCCCTAGCCTGGGAACCTCCATATGCCCCGGGAGTGGCCCAAGAAATGGCAAAAAAACAAACAAACAAAAAAAAATTCAGCATATAGACCTGTGTCCCTGGCATACTCGTCATTGTATAAAAATCTTATATATATATATATTATTAGAAAATATTGAACATGCTAATAGTGATTACCTCTGGGTATTGAAACTATGAGTTATTATTTTATCCTTATACTTTCCTGATTTTTCTATCATGAGCAAGAGTTATTTTTATTTTAAAAAAGATACTTTAAAACACCGAGGCTTAGAAAGATCAAGCAGTTTAATTAAATGCTGTGAGAAAAAACTGAAAGGCCATCTTGTCTTCACTTGCTCCCAACTCCTACGTTTAGAGGCAGAGGCAAAGTCCCGAGGTTGAAAGATTTTTATCTTTGATTCTTAATCCCATCCTCGTTACGAAATTGCATTTCAGCAGAGGTCTTGGTGGATAGTGTGGCTTAAATAAAGTTAAACAGGCTTCTTTACTATGGAATTGTCCAGATGTATTAAAGTGCATCCTAAATTTAAAGACAGGTAACCTATGAAGTGCTCTGAAAAATTACCCGGCACGAGGACCTGTCTTTCAAGGAAGATCTGAGGCACTTTTGTCCCAGGACCAGCTTTGGGAAACAGCAGCCTCAGGGCCAAAAGAAGCAGAGCTCTTCTCTCAGGGCAGATGTTTTGGGGGGGAAGGACATCTTTGGATACCTGCAAATTTCCCCAGGTCTTCTGCTGGGCCCCCCATCCCTGCCTCTGCCCACAGCCTGGATCAGGTCCAGAAGAGCTCAGAGCCTGAGAAGCTCTGATGGATGAGCCACTAGTGCCCACAGAGGTGATGAGGGGAAGAACACCTGGGCCATCGCCCCCAGGTATGGCTGATCATGTCACATCTGCCTAGACCTTACCCAGAGGTGGCCAGCAGATCCCTGGTGGTGAGTCCTCAGGACTGGAAGGGCTGGTGACAGGCCCACTGGGAGAGCATGACCGGTCCTCACAAATGACAGGGAGTAATGCTGCTTCTTACAAAGCCGTTCTGAGTGGCAAATTAGCAAATCTGTAAAACAAGATCGCAGGAGGGGCTGCCCTTAGATGCCTTCTCCTGAGAGCGGGTTTTTCCACCAGGTTCCCCTGCAGGGAATGCCACCCCCACTGTGCTCTGGGCCCGAAGGCGGTGCCTGAACTTCCCTGTCTCCCGCTCCTCGTCTGTAGCAGGGGCATTACTTAAAGACAGGGATGAACCTACCTCTGCGGAGGATGATTTTAGTAAGGGATGTGGCTAGTTAGTCCAGAGAGGAAGAGAGGTTGAAATGACTGCAGGGAACAAATTGGAGTCTTGTGTGTTGCTGGCAGGAATGTAAAATGTCCAGCCGCTGTGGAAAACAGTGTGGTGGTTCCTCAGAAAGGGAAACGCAGAATTACCATTTGCTCTAATATCCCTGCTGCTGAGTATACACCCAAAGCATTGAAAGCAGGGACTCACACAGCGGTAGGCTTGTAACCAGGAGGTGGAAGCACCCCAGGTGTTCATCAGTGGGTGAATGGATAAGCCATACAGTGGAATATGATTCAGCCTTAAAAAGAGAGAAAATTCTGATACAAGCTATACCATGGATGGACCTTGAAGAGGTTATGCTCAATGAGATAAGACAGATACAAAAGGACATATATGTACCACGTGCTAACCAACTGTGTACCTGGAGCTCTGTCGGAGGGCAAATACTGGATGTTTTCACTTATCTGAGGTCCCTAGAAGAGGCAGATTTTTAGAGACACGAAGAATGGTGCTTGCCCATGGGTGGAGGTGGGGGACAATGGATAATGGGGAGTTCGTCTTTAATGGGTACAGAATTTCAGCTTGGGAGGATGAGAAATTTCTGGTTATGGATGGTAATGATGTTGGCACAGCATTGTGAGTGTACTTAATGCCGCTGAACTCTACACTTAAAAATGGTTAAATCAGTGAAACTTTACCTTACGTATATTTACCACAATTTAAAAAGAAGTATCAGTGTGAAGAGAAAAACAGAATCTGTACGCATTCTTTTTTCTCCCATTATCATGCTCCATCGTACGTGACTAGAAATAACAATAAAAAATTTTTTTTTAAAGAGAGAAAAGTCAGCTTCATGGGGAGTTGGGATGGTAGGTCAGAAGTTTTCCCTGGAGGCCCATCTCTCCTTCAGTACTCTCAGGGTGGGCTTGGGTGAGATTCCTGTATGTCCTTTGCTGACCGGAGTTTGAACTACTTGATCTGCGAGATCAATCGCCGTGTATTTATTTTCTGCCCACCATGACTATTGTTAAGTAAAGATAGAGAAATGGATTAATTTCTGACATGTAAAGTCCCTGTCATATATCTAGAATGAAACATAGAATTGAGTGTTCCACAGTATAGGTCCTGAGATCTGGAAAGATCAAGAGAGAGTTTTTCTTAAGTTTGTGTAAAAATAATGTTGGCAGTTTTTACAGGATTGGTACAACACCATAGGAAACAGGCATGGTGGCAAAAAGTTGGAGGAAGCGTACTTAAATGTGAAGCCCTCTCTGAGTGGGTGCAACTGGGTGGGGGGTGGATATTTTTAGTGTTTTAATGTCTTTTGTGATAGCAAATGATAAAAGTAACATTTGAGAAACTAAACGCATGAAAAGCGTCCATGGGGACTTGGGTTCGATCCCTGGCTTCCCTTAGTGGGTTAAGGATCTGGTATTGCCATGAGCTGTGGTGTAGGGCGCAGATGCAGCTTGGATCCTGCGTTGCTGTGGCTGTGGCGTGGTCTGGCAGCTACAGCTCCAATTTGACCTCCAGCCTGGGAACCTCCAAGTGCATGGCCCTAAAAAAAAAAGACAATAAAATAAAATAAAAAGCCAGGAAGTTCCCATCGTGGCGCAGCGGAAACAAATCCAACTAGGAACCATGAGGTTTTGGGTTCGATCCCTGGCCTCACTCAGTGGGTTAAGGATCTGGCATTGCCGTGAGCTGTGGTATAGGTCACAGAAGCAGCTTGGATCTGGCATTGCTGTGGCTGTGGTGTAGGCCTGAGGCTACAGCTCCAATTAGATCCCTAGCCTGGGAACCTCCATATGCCGCAGGTGCGGCCCTGAAAGGACAAAAAGACAAAAAAAAAGCCAGATATGGGGAGTGGGGTGAGATAGACACAGAACATCCTGCTTAATATAAATGAAAACAGTTCCTCATAGAAAAGACACAAATTACAGCCACAAGATAACTCCACAAGATGGCAGTTCACAGAATCAGTAAGACTCCAGTCTGTTTGGAAAGCCAAGTTGCCTATATGCCAAAATACGTATTTTGCAAATTGCTTAATTTACATTTGAAAGGGCCCAACCTTAATTCTTCAAGAAACTGAGTGGAAGGATTGAGAGAAAGAGAAGGAGGGAAAAAACCCTACAACACAGCAATTTAAGCATCCTTTCTTGGTTCTGCAATATACATAATTTGATTGAAATTGATAGCATTTGGAAAAAAGAAATATTTTTTTCCACTAAAAAAAAAGGCAGCGACACACAAAAAAAACCTGGCAGAGTTACCTGACGTCTTTGTTGTCAGAGACAATATTCATTTTCCTGAATCTAGATTAGAGGTGACACATTCTGCCCGGGGTTCAGAGCCTGCCGTTGCTTTGCTGAGGGGACCTTTAGCATAGTGTCGTAATTTTCCCGCTTCAGCTTCCTCTTTGAAAATTAATAGAATAAAAGCAGAGCAGATATTTGAAGCTCAGATGTAGTGTCTTGAATTCGAATGCACATAATGCTTTCTCTGCTGTCACCATGTCATTGTGTCACCGTGCTCTGAACTCACCATATCAGAGAGGGAGGGCTGCTGGGTGACCTTGCACAGGTGACATCTTATCTCAAGAATGAGTTTCCTGGGAGTTCCTGTCTTGGCTCAGAAGTAACGAAACCGACGAGCACCCATGAGGACGCGGATTCTACCCCTGGCTCCGCTCAGTAGGTTAAGGATCCGGTGTTGCCATGAGCTGTGCTGTAGGTCGAGGCTCAAATCTGGTGTTGCTGTGGCTGTGGTGTAGGCCAGGGGCTACAGCTCTGATTAGACCCCTAGCCTGGGAACTTCCATATGCCGTGGGTGTGGCTCTAATCAAAAAAAGAAAGAAAGAAGGAAAATAATGGGTTTCCTGGTTGTGGTGAGACGTGAGGAAATTTATAGATGTGGTGTTTGGCACAGAGCAGGTGCTCAGGAGTTCATCCCTTTATTTGACAGAGGGGCTTCAGGCAGATTAGATGATTGGTCTCAGGCTAGACAGCTAGTAAATGGCAGAGCTGAGCCTAGAACCTCAGTCTCCAAATCCCATCAAACCCAATGGTTGTTCCCCTCATTTCTTCCTCTCCCTCTTCTCTAGAATTCTGGAAAAGTTGTGCTTTATAAGAGAATGGCAGATAGAAAGTGGCAGGGTCGGGGGGAAAAGGAGGGGCCGCTGAGGGGAGGGGAAGAGAGGCCATGGCTGGCTTCATAGCGCACCTGCATCTCCCCGCCCGTTTGCTGGAGCCACCTGCCCAGTGGATATTCACGGCCATGGGGGAGCTCTGAGGAATGGTCCCGCTTTACACCATCCCATCACAAGTGAGCAAATAAAGAGCTCGCCTCTGGAGTTCCCATTGTGGCTCAGTGGTAACGAACCTGACTGGTATCCATGAGGACGTGGATTTGATCCCTGGCCTCGCTCAGTGGGTTAAAGATCCAGCATTGCTGCAAGCGATGGTGTAGGTGAAAGACAAGGCTCCAATCTGGTGTTGCTGTAGCTGTGGCATAGGCTGGCAGCTACAGCTCTTATTCGACCCCCGGCCTGGGAACAGAGCTCTCCTCCCTGCCAAAATGACTTCACTGCTCTCCCTGGGGGCTTGAGCCCACCATTCACAGCCCGCAGTATAGAAAAGAGAGAGAACCACTCGGGAGAGACAAGATGCGTGACCTGAAAAGAGGCACCCTGGGCTGGGGGGTGAGTGTGTGACTCTCTGGCCAGTGGAAAAGGACATTGAGCATCCTCTCTGTGGCTGCAGAAGACTGTGTGGCTGGAGAAGAGGGGAGAGGACCAGATGTTCCCCAGGGTAACTCCCAGAGCACCCCCCAGCAGTTCCAACAATTCACCACTTCCTCTAATTTAACTATAAGTACATATTGTGGTAGCACCAGAGCAATGTCGCTGAGCACGCTTGTGCATAGCCATCTAGAGAAGCCCCTCCTCGCGTGGATACTTCTCCCATGTCCCCCAAATGCCTAGAGCAGCCCACTTCAGTCCAGCAGTTTATAAATGATGTTCTCACCCCTGGTCCAGGACTTTTCCCACTGAACCACACCCTGTCATGCATGGAAGCACAACCCAGCGATCCACACACTCCGATTTCCAAAACACAGCCCTTTCTTTCAGTACGCACACACTGATGGTCTGGTCTTCCCACATGTAACTGGACGTGGATAGAATGATTTGAGATCGAAGCCTTCTCTATACAGAATCCTTCTCTCCAGTCCTCGGAGCTCCTACCAGAGACAGCCTGAGGCCCTGGCAATGCAGAAAGGAACACCTAGGGACCCTCATGGGCTGGCCACAGTAGTCATCTGAACTTCCAGAAGCTTACACCCCCCTGCATTTGACTCGGTTTGCAGTGTTTATGTGGCCCATTTTATCCACTCATCTTCTGGTCTGACTGCCTCTGCGGCCTGGCTATGGGTGTGAGGGTTTCCTGGTGAACCAGATGCAGGTGGTTCCTGCCAGTCAGAATCCTCCAGGGTCCCAGTCTCTTAGCCTCACTCCCCTGCCCAGCAGTGCTCACCAGTCAGATTCCCGGATCCAATCTTTCAACCACTTGGGCCTGACTTTTGAATTTGGTAACAGACCTTGGCCAAAGTACTGTCCTCTGGAGTCCTGGAGACAACGGTCCTCCATTGGCAGCAGAGATGGTGACCAGGGGCCGTCCACCCCCTCCCATCCCCTGACCCGTATCAGTTGTGTGCAGGGAGCCTGAGCCCAGAGCAATGAGGTACAAGAGGAGGAGGGAACAGAGCACCTGCGGGGATAGGCCTGGGCGAGCTTTGCCCCATCCCCCCCAAAGGAAGCTCCCCCAGTGGTCCATTCCCATCCGGAGGGCAGGCGCTTCTGCTGCAGAACCCCTCAGTCTCCTCTCTCCACCCCTACGTTGTCCCTGAAAAGTGAAGATAATAAAATCCACCTGCCGGGGCAGGGGAGGTGGAGGGGGGTTGTGCAGCTCGATGAGAAAATGCGGGTGAAATCGCTCTAGAAATTCTGAAGCGCCCTGAAGATGGTGGCAGTTGTGACCGAGCCTTAGCTATTGGACTCTGACTCCTCTGCCCCAAGGCCAGGCTGGACAGACCACAGGGGTCCCAGGAAAGAGATCCTGTTGTGATCTGACAAAAACAGATTATTTGTTTGTGATGACTGTTCACTGCTTCTTTTAGAAAGTGAAATGAATAAAATGTATGCAGTTCATGGACACTAAAGAGCCTTTTCATATCAATTTGGGAGGAGTTGTCAGCTTTGATTTATTAAGTAAAGTTCTGAGACAGGTTACTGGTGTGCTGTCAGCCTCCTGGTAATGGATGGGCCTCAGCTGACTGTGGCCATGAGCATGCATCCCACCTATGGCTTTCCAGAGAGGCTGCCCTTGGAGTTCCCACTGTGGTGCAGTGGGTTTAGAATCCGACTGAAGCAGCTCAGTTGGCTGCGGAAGTGCGGGTTCCATCCCCAACCCGGTGCAATGGGTTCAAAGGATCCATTACCAGGAGGAGGTGGTCGCAGCTGCAGCTCGGATTTAATACCCTGGCCTGGGAATTTTCATGTGTGGCGGGTGCAGCCATGAAATGAAAAAAATAAATAAATAAAATAAGAGACAGCCCTTGAAAACACAGCACATGCTTTCTTGGTGTAGGCCTACTTCTGTCACCCCCTGCCCCCTTGGTGTCTCTTTGTCATCTCTGCAGTACCCCACCCCACACCAGTTCTCCTCCCTCCCAGCCCCCATTGCCAAGTGCTTGTGATCAGAAAACACCACTGGGTGTCCCAAGTCTGACTCTTTCCACACCTGATCCAGATGTCCTGCCACTCAGGAGGGCTGGGGTGGCTAAGCAGACCCTATCAGAGCAGACTCCCCTGCAGACCCCCATTTCTTGGCTAGGCTTCATGGTCTCGCTCACAGCCATCAGCACTCTGGTCACTTTAAGGCTATGCAAGTCTCCCAGGGGACAAGACAGGGCAGACCCACGCCGATTGCCAGAACTGGGGCTGGAGTTGTTCCTTCTTGTAATCAGTGCTCGAGCGAAGAAGCTCACCTGCTCCAGCACTCATGAGGGAATCTCAGCATTTCGCAAGCACTTTTTTACTCAGAGAGCTTCCAAACACCCTTGATCTCCAGGCGAGAGTGAACCCCATCTCTGGTTCTGCACACTCGCCTTTCATAAGGTGGGGATACGCCTTAGGCTATATCAGTGGGTTTTCCATGAGTGTTTTTGCTTGTTTTTTTCCTGCTCACAGACCATGTCTTGGTGGCAGAGAGCTGTTCTGTGTTGCCTCTTGCTGCTGTGATCATGTGGGATGTTGTCCTAAAGGGCAGGAGAGAACAAGGATGCCGCTCTAGAGAAGTAGGGACCAGCCTCTCACTTTGGCTTCAGATTGTGTACAGTGAGGCTGGGAGTCTGTGGAGCACACAAGTCCTTCAGAGCACCAGGTGAAGGCCTTGCTTTTGCAGAAAGAAAAAAAAAACCTCTGTGATGCTTGGTCTTTCTGAACTTGACCCACATTCTCTCCTGATTGGGAGGTCAGCTCTGAATGTGACTGGAGGGCGTCATACTGAGTTAGACTCTCGGTCAGCCCAGTGTCTGTCTGTGACGGGGCCAATAGGACACTGGGCCCCTGATGGGTGGCAGTCCGCTCTCTGAGAATAAACGTGTCCTCATCACCAATCACTTGCCCTTCACGGTCCCTTGACGAGCTCCATCATCTCTGCACCACCTGTTAGTCTATCAAAAAAAAAAAAAAAAGGATGAGCCCTAACATAGCCATTGTCTTATAGTGGATAAGTGCTCATCTCGAGAAGGAAGGGCCTGGATGTTGGCCTCTCCACCTGCAACAGAGTAGACGGACAAGCATTGGCATCACAGAAGCCTGAGAGATATAGACTCTGTACAGGAGGTGGTTTTTTTCCTGAATAAGAGAGTTATCCTAAAACAAGTTCACAGAAATTCTTTAGTGATTCACAGAAATCCTTTAGTGGTTTGACATAGACAGTTGAGCAGAAGGAGCCATGTCCAAGGGGCAGAGCAGAGCATCATGGGTTGGATGTGCCGTCTCAGGCCATGGTCCTGGGTGCAGCGCCTGATGTGGATGAGCCTCCACACAGCAACCCCATGAAGGCAGGTCCTGTTCCCTCCACCTCCTCCCAGAAGCGCCCCGTCTCTCCTCTGTCCTACCTCCTCACCTCTGCAGAGCTCAGCAGAGCCTGGACACGTTCAGCCACTCCTCACCCGTCCCATCCTTCCTGGCCCAGCACCTGCCTGGGGACACAGGCTGAGGGGGAAGGAGGGAGGTGGGTTACTCTGTAGAACTGCTTCTTATTCCCTTTCTTCAACCCAAAGGCTCATCTTGATATGTAGCCACTGTCTTTTCCTGCGGGACCTATAGGTCAAATAGACCATTGTTGGGTGGGTGCGCAAAAGAGTAGTCCTTTCCGGCCAGTTGAGAGAGAATCAGGAAACCACGGTGAACAGTAATTAAAAGGGATCTCTAAAGGAGTTCCCGTTGTGGCTCAGTGGAAACGAGGATGCTCAGACCAGGCTCTAGGAGAGAGAGGACCCCAAGCTTGAAGGAAGTGCTGTAGTTATTCCACAGACACACAGAGGAGCGAGGGCTCTCTAAAGAGAAGGAACAGAAAGTACAAGCATGTAGAGGTGCGAAAACCTGCCCTCCTTGGGAAAGTGTGTGAAATGTCTCTGTTTCTTCTTTTGTAACCCCAGCCCTATCTGCCCTTTCACTTCAGATCCTTAGGGTCTCTGAATCATAGGAAATAGCACTATGTCACTGAGATACGGTCTGGAAACCTGAACAGAGATCCTTAAACTTGACCCTGAGCATGAGAATGTTCTGGAAAATGTTTATTAGGATGAGTCCGTTCTCTTGTCCATGAGATTCCTGCAGAAATCATGTGTGTGCCAAAAGAGACGTGTCTGGATTTACTAAGTTCTAGAGCTGTGATTTACATGAATTGCCTCTTTCTGCTAATAGGAAGGATAAAAATCATAACTCTCTCCTTGAACTCCAAAATGGCATGAAAAGACAATGATTACCAGTGTCAGTAGACACCCATATAATTTAATCCCGCTAGTGGATCTTATTTTTTAATGGATCAATCTCCCAGGGATTTCTCTATGTTCATGTCCCCAGCGAGAAGTCAATTTTATTGCTCGAGCTGTGTGCACTTTCCTTGCTGAAATCAAGAATACACAAAGCGTTCTGTAAGACACACAGCAGGGAGGGGATTCATCCTTGTCCACTTAAATATTCATGACAGCTTGCCTTTTGGTTCAAAAAGACACTTGTTTATTTAGATAAGATTTAATTTATTCATAATTTACCTAAATTTGCAGGAGCGTGCATTTACATTTTAGCGTATAAGGAGCATAATACATAAAACATCACGGAAGCATGCAAATTGTACAGTGACAGCAGTGGAACCCGCCTGGATGTTTTAGGGAGATAACACGCTTCCACCAGAGCAAAGACCTAAGCACAATGGCCTGGGATTGTTTGCCTCTAACACGCTGACTCATCATTATCTTTTCACCCAAGGCAGACTTCTCATTAAAAACTGGAATGTATATAATATAAAGTGATGCTAAAGAACAGCTTTCTGGAGCCAATGTTGTGTTGTCTTCTCTTTTCCCTGGTCCTTCGTTGTTCTGCAGTCAATCCTTTCACCTCCCCCGACCCCCAAACAAAATAAAAACAAATTTCAGTGCCCTCTGTTTCCAATTAATCAGTGACGACCTTACATTTGCATTCATTTACATTTGCATTCATTCCGCTAATACCCACTGTCCACTTGTTGCATATAGACTAGAGGAAGGTGTGATACATATATACAATGGAATATTACACAGCTGTTAAAAATTATGAAATAATGCCATTTGCAGCAACATGGATGGACCAAGAAATGATCATACTAAGTGAAGTAAGTCAAAGAAAGGCAAATATCATAAGAGATCACTAATATGTGAAGTCTAGTAGAAACAAAACAATAGGACTTATAAAACAGAAACAGACTCAAAGATTTCAAAACCAAACTTATGTTTACCAAAGGGGAAATGTGGGAGGGGGAGGGGTAAATTAGGGGGTTGAGATTGATACATACACACGACTATATATAAGAAATAGATGGGTAACAAGGACCTACTGTATAGCACAGGGGAATTTACTCAATACTGTGTAATAACCTATATAGAAAAGAATCTGGGAGTTCCTGTCGTGCCTCAGGGGAAACGAATCTGACTAGGAACTAGAAGGTTGCAGGTTTGATCCCTGGCCTTGCTCAGTGGGTTGAATATCTGGTGTTGCTGTGGCTGTGGTGTAGGCCACGGCTACAGCTTCAATTTGACCTCTAGCATGGGAACCTCCATATGCCACAGGTGCAGCCCTCGAAAAGACAAAAAAAGAAAAAAAGAAAAAGAAAAGAATCTGAAAAGGAATGGATATATGTATATGCATAATTGATTTACTTTGCATCTGTAATTAACACATCTTTGTAAATCAACTACATTCCAATAAATTTTAAAAGTACAAAAAAAAAAAAAAGACTCTTCTAGAAGATTCCAGGAGCCTCATGGAGCCCCTCATCTGTCTCCTCCAAGAGAAAATGAGTTCTCTGAAGGCAGGTGCCGTGCTCATCCACCCCCGTATTACTGGTCCAGCCTTGACTTCGCATGCTGTCGCTGATGGATAAATGTTGTGCGTGGTCTGGATCTTTTTTGTTGTTGTTTTGTTTTTTCAATGCTTCGCAATAGCGATTAAAAAAAAGAACTTTCCACGAAAGTTTTTGCCACAAGAACTTTCTCATGGCTTGTCACTGGCCTTGGTTCTGACAAGCCCTTGATCCTGACTCGTCCCTCGACTTCTCACCCAGAGCCCTTTCCTTCTTGCTGCGCAGGGTCTCTCCAGCCCGATCACTGTTTATAGGCTCTGGGGGAGGAAGTGGGGGATGCCATCTGAAGAGAGTGTAGGGAGATTTAAAGGAAGGGGAGTCTTTGCTACCTAAAGGCATTAAAACTTTATAATGCCAAACAATCCCGTTTTTCTTTATTTATGGATCATATATTCCCCCCTGTTATTACTGCCATATATTTTTCCAACCTGACAGCTGATAACACCGAAAATTCACTGCTGGCAAAAAATTCCATTTACCACTCTCTCCAAGATAATAATTTTAAAATTAAAGGAAAAAATACATATACATGTCTTTGCAAAAATATCCCAATTTATTTTTAGCCCCTGATCTCATACTTCACACTGAATATGGATTTGTGGGTCTAGATTCACTTTTTGATCAGAGTTCAGAGGGATTTTTTTAAAAAACCTACTCTCAAATATCCTCTCTTACCTGTTACCTGTTACTGTTAACTGTTAACTTGGGAACAAAATATCGGAGCAGGTCATCCCGGTTTCTCCAAGAGTTGATGCAATTTAATTTTAATTTGTCAAACGTGGCACTATGGCAGAGATTTATTTTTCCTCTTGATTTATTAGAAATGTCCTAAAAGGGGCAGTCTGTCACTCAGGTTATTTCAGCCAATCCTCTGGTCGAATATTCCGTTCCTTCGGCTTGCCACAAGAAGGGGGAAAACAACCGAAGAGACAAAAACCACAAGGGGGAAAAAGAAAGAAATCAATGTGCTTTAAACATGATGACAGGATGGGTTGTTTAAATTGCTTCTGCTCATGATTTAAAGCATGCCCAGTAGAAACCTCTATTATATTAACAATTTTTTCCCTTCATTTCAATCACTGTAGTTGCTGTATCTTATTACCTTTCAGACAGACGATGTCCAAATATAATGTTGAATCTGATTTTTATTATGATGATGATTATTTGTTTGAAGACTGATGGGCAGTGACTTCAAGGTCTGGGGCCAGGATTAGTAACATAAATAATGTGACTTCCGAATAACCCAAGATAATGATAAATCAGCTGCACATTTAACTGTAGATTGTATTCTATAGGATGTATTCCTAAAAAGGGCAGTTCTTTCAGGCTTCAGGAGGGAGAGAAATAGGATGCAATCCTTGCCAGAGACTGCATGTTATGGGGGCAAAGACAACAAGTTGCCCTCCCGTGTAACATGAGCAAAGCTTCCAGTAGGAGAGGTTGTGTTGTATTTTGACAGTATCTCCTGGAATCTCCATAGTTTGTCATTGAGACACTATGGCCAAGTCCGCTGACCTCTCTTGTAAAATTATTTCTGGCCGGCCTCCCTGTACTTCATCTCAGAGGCAGTGATCCCTTATGTTCGCTTTGAGAGTCTCATACCAGAATGACTCCTCAATGATTGTGTTAGGAGTGGAAAGGGTGGGAAGGAGTCATTGAATTCTGGACCCAGGTCTTCAGCAAGACCTGGTTCCTAAGTAATGGCTATGGAAGTAGCTCAATGATAAAGACTCTAACCCACCAATTCTATCTCTGCCCTGAGTCTCAGCCCATCCTTATATGTGAGGATCATGGTTTTCCATTCAGGGTGCTGAACTGTTATCTCAGCTACGTGTGGGAGTTTGCTTCTTTGCATACTGAGCACGTGTTGTTGCGTAATACAGTCTCCCTCAGTTTTATGAGGTTGGTCAGATTCAACCCATTTTGCAGTTTGAGGAGACTGAGTTTTAGATCAAAATGTCCTTCACCCAAGGTCACACACTTGCCAAACACTGAGATTGGGTTTGAACCGAATGTGTTTGTTTTTTACTTCAAAACTTCTCCACACCGTATTGTCTGAAGCTGTTGTTGTATTCATTTAACCAAAAAATACTTACTCACTACCTTACTATATTAATTATTAATATTAATTGTAAGTATTACTATAATAGTAATATTACTCTATGTTGGGCCCATCACCATCCAAGGTGCTGAGGATCAAAGCAAGGACCCACTGACCCTGCTATTAGGGGCACAGGAAACAGAAATGTGCTGTGTGTTGACAGAGCTGTGCACAGGGACGTCATGAGGGCATGGCTGAGGTCTCTGGGTCTGCCTGGCTCCGGGAGAGCTTCCTGAAGGAGCAGACCCTATGTCAGATTGGATCACGAAACACTTGCATGCTTCCTTCCTCTGAGCAGCGTCCACTTTGTGCATGTAACCAGGAGGTCTGTTGACCCATTCTGCGATGGAGAGGTCAAGGGAAAAATCTCTGAATGTTCTCTCGTCCCTACACAAGTCATATACACAAAGAGAAAGCTGACCTTCTTGTTACCATGTTCTTCCATGAGGTTAAGAAAAAAAGAAGAAAAAACTCCATCCTCTAGGCATCTCAGACAGACGTCTTAATGAGATTGTCAATACAGTAAAGACTTTTTGAACTGTTTGGTTTAACTGCTTAAGTTCAAGCAGTCTGCTCACCTTCCTTATAGCTGCTTGGCTCAGGTCCTCATCATATGCCTTAGAATCCTGGTAGGGAGTACAAAGGCTATTTATCCAGGCTTTGTTGGAGTCAGGATTTATTCCAGCCAAGAATCTTAAAGGTATCAGATTTAGAAATTAGTCTAGGGCAGCTTTATTCTCTGCCTACCAAATTCCCATTCATCCTTGTAAGTGAGTTTGACCCTTTACATGGTCAGAGGTAACAGCCCTCCCAAGAGGCCACCTCACTTCTGACATCAACTGCAAGTTCCGGAGGGTTCCCCAAACCACCCTCAGGATTGACCATTTTCTAGAGTGACTTATGGAACTCAGTGGAAGCTGTTACAGTCATGATTAAGGTTTTCTGTGGAAAAATGCTTAAAATCAGCCCAGAGAAGAAGACCTTAGGGCAGAATCTGGGCAAGCACCAAATGCAGAGCTTCGATTGTCCTCTTCTCATGGAGTCTGGAGGGCGACCTTCCTGGTACCCACATTTAACCATACGCAGGGAATATTGCCAATCGGGGAGACCCACCTGGGACTCAGTGCTCCTCTTGGGGCTCCATAATGTAGGCATGATTTTGTGGATAGATAGATTGATTGGTCACATGGTTGGTCTCAGTCTCCAGGTCCACTGATGCAGGCAGCCCAAAGCCCCAACCTAAATCACATGGTTAGACTGTGTGGTATAAACCAAAGCCCCCAGGCAAATAAAGGCACTGATGATGGCCAGACCTTTGGGCACAAAGTTAAGGACTCTCCAACACCATCCTCAGGACCAGCTCAGAGGGGCACCCTCCCATACAGAATCTGCTCTCCCCTTCTCAGCCCCCGCAATGCTTTGTCTACTGTGGGCACTGATTACATTGTAAACTTCTTGGGGCTGGAGACCCCCTCTGAATACCTTTTCTGTCTCCAACACTCTGCACCTATAGGGTTAAGCACATAGTACATGTTTAATAAACTTTAATTGAGTTGAATTTTTCTATTTGAGGAAGAAACCCAGCTTTGGATTTGTATGCATTTGGATCTTACTAGGTGCTTTTCTTTTGTTTTCTGGCAGACATTTACTTTTTGGGAATGTCATTCTTCCCTTATATCCAAGTGTAGGACACCAAAAAAAAATTTTTTAACTGTCTATCAGCCTGTAACACCCTTGGCTATATCTTAGCTTCCACTGATGCTCACAGAATCTTCTTAAGCCTGAGCAAGTACCATATACCTTCCTGAGTGCATCGATGATGTTTATGGGAGAAAACTGTTTCCAAACCCTGGGAGGTGTAGAGTCCAAAGCAGCTATTCCTTGCTTTGTGTTCTTTCTCCACGTGGTGATATTATTAAAGATAAGTCTGCTGGAGAATTCAACCCACTGAGAATCAATTGCAGGACTTCAGGGAGAAAAACTCCATTCTGGCAGAAACAGACAATTTCAAACAAAACACAAACAGTAGAGAAGTGGCAGGGAAGCCACTGAGAAATGCACAACTGGATGCACCTGGTTTTTTTCCCCTGATATCTGTTTGTTGTTACATGTTTGTTGTCATGTGGGTGGAGCTGCTATGCTCTGAGCATGATCAGTAGGCGGAACGCTCCCCAAACAAGCCATGATTTGCTTGCACTGAGCTTCTAATTATGTGCCAGCTGTGGAGTGTTCCTAATGTGTCTGGAATGGTGGCACAGACTAGGGGCCACTCTGCCAGCTGTGCATGGGAGAGGGTGTTGGCATCTTGGCAGTGCAACGCCGAGCAGCCTGCCACCATCCCCGTCAGCGAGGAAGGGCTGCGAGTCGGTGGTTGCCGAGAGGATTCTGTCATGAGAATTCTCTTCTTTACAAATTGGGAAAGAATAAGACTCTTGGATGGCAGAATTTCAAACCAACAGCATCTCAAAATAATATTCAGTAATGGCATTCAGAGAGCCCCTGAGTGATCTAATTTCCAATTTTTTTCTCAATAGTAAGCTGCTGAGATGATCTACAGTATCATCAGTGGTTCTCTCTCCTGCCAAGAGCCAGAGTCTGACAGAGGAGTTTCTTGGGGCTTCTGAAAGGATAGAAATGTCTATATTATATCTAGGACTTGGGTTTCTCTCTTAGCCCCCAATGGAATTAGGTGTTAACCGTTATACGAATGAATAGTTTCACCCTAACTTGGACCTCTTCTGGTGGCTTTGGTCATCTGGAAGATAAACTCTTTACTTTTTAAGTCTTAATGAAGTAGAGTTAGTTTTCAAGGTTGTGATAATTTCTGCTCTTCAACAAAGTGATTCAGTTATGCATGTACACACATCCATTCTCTTTCAGATTCTTTTCCCATATAGATTATCACAGAATAGCGGGTAGAGTTCTCTGTGCTACACAGCAGGTCCCTCAGTGTGCATATGTCAATCTTAAATCCCCAGTCCATCCCCTCGACCTGTCCCCTTTGGTAACCAAAGTTTGTTTTCAAAATCTATGAGTCTCTTTCTGCTCTGCAAATAAGTTCATTTGTATCCTTTTTTAAAGATCCCGCCTATAAGTGATGTCATCAGGTAAACTCTTGAACGAAACAGTCCCCACCCAAATTCTAGGTCATGTGAGCTACAGCAGCCTCGGCACCCAGCCTGCAATAGGAGGTCATGCAGTGGGGTCACAGAGCCCTACAGAGTGGCTCCAGGGATTGTGAGTGATTTACCTCCAATCACTTGAAATTCTATATATATCGCTGTAGATGTAATCATTGCCTTTCAGCTGTCCCTGGTACAATATTATAATCATGTAGGAAAAAATACCTTAGAAAACAAACTTTCTCCCAAACACTTGCACATCTGGGTGGATGCATTTGGGGGAGCAGACGCTCAGGGCAAAAGACGTTGAGAAAAAAGATGTGGTGGCCCCTGAGGGCTGAAACAAAATGTAGGCTTTACAGGGAATAAAACCTCAGGAAGTAGCAGGGTGTTAATTCTTCCTCATGAGTCTGGAGTCAGATGGAGGCCGAACATCAATTTCAAGAGCCTAGGACCTAATCGGACCTGTACCAACACGGGGGAACGTGGAACTTGGGAAGATGGGGGCGATCCGTGTACGACCTCAGATCGGGGTTTGCTGAGCACAGCGAAGAGCTCTGTGTGTCAACAGCCTGTTCATCTGCCTGGAGACACGCTATACTCAGGGGGCTAAAGGTGTGAGGACGTTCATTCTTCATACACAGTAACATGTCACCAGCTGTCTTCACAAAGGAATTCCAATTTGCATGTTTCAGTGTAAAGGAAACACTTTTGAGACTCCAACCATTGCTGTCTTAATGGGATTCTGCTGACATTCAAAAGGGTGCTTTTTAAGTGGGAGCCACAGATGAGTGACTAGCACGACAAAGTTTAGCCAGTACAGCAACTGTGCAGGTAGAGGTAATAATGCATTTTTCTGTCCATGAGAAGGTGGCCATGTAGACCCACAGTTGCCAACGCATCTGGGGACCACAGAGGCATCCCCATTTGCCATAGATGATTGGGGCTTGCACTTGTGTGTGCCTGTTTGTGAAATGCAGGTGTGGGTATGTTGTGCTTTGAAGGGCTGAGCAAAACACTTCACCAGGAAAAAGGAAGACAATAGGGCAGGACATGAAAGCCTTGTGCTGTTTGCGGGAGAAAGGGGGGCACTGTGTGACAAATCACTTCTGTTTGAAATAGTGGGAACAGGGCATCTCAGAGACTAGAGAAGCAAACTTGAACTATCCTGTTATGAGATAACAACAGTGAGAAGAGGATAGGGCCATGGGTACCTGGGCACACCTGAAACTCAGCACTGTCTGCTTCAGATTGCTTCAGTGCAGACCTTTGGTGTTATTTAATTGCTTGATTTGGCACCATTGGTGGAGTTCCCTTGAACAGATCCATGTTCAGAGGAACCTGTCGTGTGGGCACCAGCAGACCCCAGCACTGCTAGGTCCTTGAAGAGCAAGCATGCCGGGAAGAGTCCAGGCTGAAAAGGAAAAGGTTTTCTAGGTCCCAGCAGCAGCGTCGTGGGCCATGCTGACCCTTTCAGAACCCACATCTGCTCATTATGACATCCCCAGAGTGCAAGCCCAGTGCCACCTCTGAGAGCAGACCCTTTGCAAGGAAAACCCTTTAGGAGCATAAATTTGCAAGAGTAATACGGTGGCCCCATGAGTTTATTCTTTTTTTGGTTCTGCCCTAATGAGATATACAGCTCTGGCTCTGAGTAGATTTGAATGTGCAAGGAACCTGCTCTCCTGAAATATACTCCTGCCTCAAGCTTTCCTTGGGATAATTTCAGCTACAGGGAGAGGGAGGAGGCTTGCCTTTCTGCACAGGCCCTTCCAGGGATTTCCTTATAGGAACAGGCTTATTTTAAAGCAATTATAAATTTTTACATGCTCACTTATTTATTTTCTCCATCATATTTTTCTCCCAAGCATGTAATCATTGTGAGAGCTTCACTTAGAAAACAAACATACATTGACTCCTAGGCCTTACATTAATAGATGCTGTTTATTCTTATTTAATGCAGCACTGAACCAAGGGAGAAACATCTATGCACACAGTATTGGTACCCACGGTGATTCTGAACCTACCATCAAGCATGCAAATAACTTGACCCTGCTGTTCCATCTGGACTCCACTTGCTATGGAATCTGGATGTGGACTCACTTTCCTTATTGGAAAAGAAGATGCAGTAATATTTGATGGAGAAATAACATTTAATTTGGGGGAGTTTCTAAGGTTTAAATAGAGTAAGGCCAATTAAATATAAAGATTTGAGGAGTATGTTATTTGTACTGTTATAGAGATTAGATACAGACAGACAGATAGATAGACAAATAGATAAATAGATGAGATAGGTGGATAGATAGACAGACAGAGACAGATAGATAAGACAAACAGATTAATGCTTTCTTGTCAACTAGTTATATGCCATGAGGAATTGCTAAATAATGTTTTCCAAATACTAAGACATTTCAAATGCTCAGCCAGTAGTGTGAACTTGTCCTTAGTTCTTTGACCACTTACTATCTCTATCACCTCGAATTATTCTCTAAACTTACAACTTGAGGTTGTTGCTTTAACAAGGTATTAGGATCCTTTCAGGAAATGTTCCAGGCTCAGTATCCTTCAGAGAAAAAAAAAAAAACAAACCAACCAGCCAACAGAAAATACATATTTTCTGCTGTGTGTAGCCCCAACTTATAAGTTTGGGGTAAGGAATATTCAAGAATATGTTCAGCACTCACTGAGCCAGTTAAGGAGGGTTATATTTTGTTTCTTCTCAGGTGCCTTGGGGTCTTCAAAATTATGTACCTTTTTTTTTTTTTGGAGAAAAAAAAAGTGGTTCAGAAGATACAGGCTATGCAGAGGTCACCTGATGGCCTAGGTTGCTATTTAGAATAGAAGAGGGTGGGAGTTCCCACTGTGGTGCAGTGGGTTAAGAATCCAACTGCAGTGGCTTGAGTCTCTGCAGAGGTGCAGGCTCAATTCTGGGCTCAGTACAATGGGTTAGAGGATCCGGCATTGCCGCAGCTGTGGCTTAGATTCAGTCCCTGGCCTGGCAATTTCCATGTGCCATGGGTGTAGCCAGTAAAAAAAAAAAAAGAAAAGAAAAGAAAAAAGAAAAAAAAAGCTAGAATAGAAGAGGATGAAATGGATGCATGGAGGGATGGATGGAAAGAGAGAGAGAAAGACCGATTTAACAAATAATGAGAATATCCTCCAAGAAAGTTGCACCTTGACTTAATTTATTGAGCCCAGCATTTCTTTAGCCATCACTCTCTTCCTAGAACACCATCTTGGTGAAGGTGATCTTGCATCATGGACTAGATGAGATAACAGTGATCTCAGAATTGAACTTGAGCCAGGAACCATCCCTAAGTACCATGCCAGGTATTTGATACTTACTTGGCATCCCTAAAGTCAACATCACTGTCCCTGTTTTAGTGCAGACACAGAGGCCATACAGAATAAATGATGCGCTTAAGACCAGAGAGCTTGTGAGTGGCAGTGGTGGCAGTGCCAGTATTCAACCCCAATTTGGTGCAATCCATGATCCATGCTCCTGATCCCCGTGCTAAGGTTTAGCATCTGCAAAGTCTGGGTGATGATAATACGCAGGTCGGTATTATTCACATATGCGAAGACATATGTGGATGTACTCTCTGGCCACAAAGCAACATTCCAGTAATGATGACATGGTCTTTCTTCTTCTAATTGCTCCAATGAAGGACAGACTGCGTAGAGGTCCCAGGCTCCAGTCATGGGTGACGTAAACACTAGAGCCACTCCTTGGCACAGGGAGGCACACAGTTAGGAAGAAATCACTTCAAGAGCTCTCACACTTCAGCTGCTATGCTAAGTTAGTTTTGCATCCAGGCAGTTAGACAACGAATGCATTTGGCACCAACACCTTTCTAAATGCCTGCCCATCCAATCCCTGCTTAGCTGGCTCTCAACAGCCACACTGAAATGGAAACACTAAGAGATGACTGTCACCAAGCCACCTGTAGAACCAGGGATGCAAGAGGATAAGTCCCTCATTTAATTGTAAATGGGAGCTCCTTGCAGTCCAATTCAGAGGACCGTCACTCAGAAATGTTAACGCTATTTATTGCAGCATGCCTAGGATAATGGCATTTCTCAACATCTGTTTTCATTTAAAATTTCCAAGTTGCCTTTGTGTTCCATTCTGTGGGCACCACTTAGTAATGATGCCGTTCCTGCTTATAAAGCAGGATGGGAAGTGGCAAGTGGGAACCCAAAGAAAATATTATTAATGACTATTTGCAGCTGCTGGTGGGACTGGGTGGGTAGCTGCCAGCATCAATGGCAGAATTCATCTTGTACATTGTACCTATGATAAATATCAACCAGCAGTGACTGGCAATGGTTGTTAATTCATGAATGACTTTCAAGCAAACCAACGACTTGATCAGCAACAGTAACAGAATGCAGTTTTTTTTGCTCTTGCAAGGCGACCAGGAGCTTGAGATCAGAACATGGTCATCCTAGCCTCTCTCTTGTCTTTCTTTTTATACCTTGAGAGGTTTAGTCTGGAAGAAAAATAAAATAAAAAAAGCAGAAGTATCTGTGCTTTCGGGGCATGAAGTGTGGAAGGACCATGCACATCTTTCAAGGCTCAGATCAAAGCTCACATCTTTTCAACAGGCTTTTTGGCAATTCAGCCTTCTGGTTCCCACTGCATTCTTCTGACTCTGTCCCACCCATGTAGCATTTAATCATATTTTGCCTTTTATGGTAAAGACTTTTCCTTGTGCCTTTCTCATCTTCTGCGTGTACTGCAAGTTCTTAAAGGGTATCCATTTTTACCTCTTTTCCCCACATGTTGGCCCCTTCAGGCCCCATGCCTGGTCTCTGGCACCTAGCCGTTCTCATTAACTATTTCTTAAGTGAATAGCCTTGTGAGGGAACAGGTGAGCCGTGGCCTTCCCAATGCCAGGAGCTGACCTACAGGCCCAGAGTTTTAAGCGACTCCAGGATAGGTAGGAATGCAGTTTGAATCTTAAGACCCTTGAGATCACACCTTGAAAGCAAATAGCTTATCGTCCCTCTGACCTGGATTCTTAATGCCTCTGGAATCTACTGGAAGACTTTTGGTGGTTATATCTTTTAAAATTAAAGGGTACTTGATTTACAGTGGTGTGCCGGTTTCTGCTGTACAGCAAAGTGAGTCAGTCATACATGTGTATCAGTCTCTCCATATATATGCTGTTTTATATATATTATTTTCTGTCATGGTCTTCATCAAAAAGATTGACCAGGATCTCTTCAGTCATTGGAAGTAATTAGCACAGGCTGTGAATTCACAAGCAGCTCTCACACAAATCGATTTCTTTTCACATCCCTCTCCTCGTCGTCGTGTGACTTATTCTTTGCCTTTTCTGGGGTGGAGGAAAGTTCTCTTAGCCTGCCGTTCATGCCCCATGACACATTCCATCAGTCTGCCTCTGGTTTTAGCCCAAAAGGAAATAGCCTGGGCGGTGCCAGGGCCGCACCAACTCTCCTCCAACTTCGGTCCTCCTAGGCAGCCGTTCAGAATAGAAGAGGCCTCAGAGCCTTCCCAATACTATGGGGTCACCTCAGCCTGCAAAAAAGTGTGTCTAGAGGGTCTGAAAGTTCCCACTCCCTGGGGCATTTGCAGTCAGTAGGGGAGAGCAGGTGGATGAACCCCCAGCCTCCTTTGCACCGGGGACAGATCTGGGAGGCCTCCTGTATATTGTCCTTAGAGGTCCTAGAACAGGTCTCATTGCTGTGGCCCCATTCAGGCTCTCTCCTACCGGCCTTTCCTCTTCCTCGTCTCCCTTCCTCCTCCTTCATACCTGCTTCTTGGAATTGCCTCCCAATAAACCACCCGCACTCCTGCTTTCAGGGGACTCAAACTACTCAATCTGGCTCAGCTCTGATCAGAAAAAATATATACAAATAAAAGAAAATATAAAGAAATTAAAAGTCCCCAAATTTAGACATCCAAATGATGGTGGCTTTCAGCATCACCACCCACTTTGGACGAATAGACACTTATTTCACAAGCTCACTGGCCTTAAAGTGGCCGAGGATCTTCCCTCCAGGGCTGGGCGAGGGTGCAGCAGTGAGGTTCCCAACATGCCAAATGTCAGATGTGAGTGCAAGTCGGCCCTGGGTGGGGGGTGTAGGGGGCGAGGGTCTCTCCTTAAGTGCCTCGCATGCCTCCCCCTCGTCCTGGCCCTGCTGTTTACAAAGCATATTAGACAGCCACTTCTATATTTAGAATCTCATTTTATTTTAAATGGTCACACTCTAAGAAATCCAGACCCCTTATGCAATGACTTCTAAATGCCTTCAAAGGGGAGAGCAAGGGCAGACATGGGGATGAGGCCAGGAGAGCTATTTTCCAGCACTCCCTTCCCATTCAACCTCAAAGCAAGTCATGCTGCCTCACTATTCTCAAGTCCAGATGGGGAAATAATGCCCACCCCACCGAGCTCATGGAGGGGTGAACCAGGATCCCATCTGGTTAATCACTCAGTAAACTCTGTGAACCAGGACGCATGGCAAGGCATGGAATGGATTTAAAAAAAAAAAAAACTGCTACCCTTTAATGTATGGTCACCAAGTGTCCAAGTGTCATACACTGTATTAAATGCTTTTCATATGTTATTTCATTCAGTGCCTATAACAGTCCTTTAAGGTAAGTAATACTATTCCCATTGCACAGATGAGAAACTAAACTGGAGAAGATAATTAAGTCCATGTCCAAGTCAGCTACAATTGAACACAAGTCCGTCTGATTCAATTTAACATTGTGTAATTCATTGAATTTTACCCAGTGGAGCCTATGTGACAAGGCTCAGGCAAAGATAGGATGGAAACGTCTCCTGTCTATTAACTGTGACCTGAGGGTCTCCTTCCCACATCTGCCCCCGTTTAACTTACTCAGACACAAGTCCAAGAAAAGGACACCTACCAAAACTCACACATATTTAGGTAAAGCAGTCACTCTGGGACATGCCCTCCTATTTAATGGTGCAGCGATAGCCTTACTCAGCTTCAGAAATCCTTTAGCATTAGGTCCAAAACTGGTTCGAAAGAATATCCTCCAAGACCATTACTATTTATGTCCCCCACACAAAGACGCCATGCATCACCCTTTAAAGTAATCCAGACCTGCCAAAACAAAGCTTAATGAAGCATCTGAAGCTAGAAAGACCTTCCGCTGCATGTTTCCTTAAATCGGTTCTGATATTTGGGGACACCAAGGGGCGGATGACATTTGGTTCTTCCTTGTTATTTCTCTAAATACCAAGTTGAAAAACAGGAAAATGCAGACAAACCCGTAGGCAACTTGGGTGGGAAGAACCCCAAAAACTGACCAAGGAAATCCCTCCCCATGGCCATGCTCCTAGCCTAGAAAGGAAGGGTGAGCCTTGCTTCTGATGGCTCACTCTCAACACTGCCAAGGCTTCCAATAGTGACAAAAGGCGGCTGTACCACGTCTCTCCTAGGCAGGCTGTAGGATCACACTCAGTGTCATCCTGAAAAACGTTTTGTTTGGGGAAAGCACTTTACGCATCGGATGAATATCCATTTGTTCCCTTTCTGAGGGTGATATAGAACTAGGGGCATGAGGCTGGAGCCCCACGGGTGCCCATCTTCCTGCAGACCAGAACAGGTACTTCAGGAGAGAGCCAGTGTGGGCATTCAGCAATGCCTCCCAACATCTCAAGCAGATATTTCCCAGAACATTCAAGTCCTGGACATTCAAAGCAGCAACATCTGAAAAAGTTGGAGGAGATTCAGAGGAGAGAAAGAGTGATGAGCTAGAGGCCAGGGAGACACCCACTTAATAAGCAGCCCTAAAGGGATCTAGCAAATGATAGGTTCCTTGGTGACATGGAGGGAGGGGTCAAGTAAGTCAGTTATCACAGGAGCAAATAGGTGATATCTCCAGGATGAGCTATGGCTGAGCCCCTAGCCATTCGTTTGGCACGCAGGTATCGGGCATCCACCTGCGCCCGGCACGCAGATGAGGGCTTGGCGATACAAAGGCGATCAAACCAGGCAGCGTCCCCTCCTCATGGCGCTCACTGTCTAGCGAGAGAAACGGATGTTAATGTAATGACACAAAGAGACGCTCCCTGGCCGTGGTGATGAGCCCTGGGAGGGGGAGGACAGAGCTACAGACGCATGTCATGGGGGTCAGGGGAGACTATTCAGGGCAGACTTCTCTGAAGAAGGGGAGCCTAGGGAATGGCTAGGAGTTAACCCGGCCCAGGGGTGGAACCAGCATTCAAAGACTCTAAATGACAGTCCTTATTAGACTTTGCTAGATCCTGCTATTCATTGTGTTGATAATGAAACATGTGATTACTGTCCTGCAGAAGTGGTTATGAATATTCTCATAACTGTTTTTCAGTGTAATTGCCTTCTTTTGTAATCCTATATATTTTGTTTAATATTTGAATTTTTTTTGAGAAGAGTTCCATAGCATCATCAGACTACCAAAGTTTAAGAACTCCTGCTCTGAGTCAAGTGTTCAGACTCTGAATATAATTTTGAGGGTATTTCATATTCCAGAGCCCCATTTGTATTGCTCTCCCTGGCGTCACAGTGTGTGTAGCTATTGATGATGGAAGGCATGCCGGAGCCAGTCAGAAGGCCTGTATTTATATCTGGTTACTGCCCATGGTTAGCTGTGTGGCTTTGGGCAAGGTATTACCCTCTCTGAACTTAAGGGTCCTCATAGCCAGTCTTGGGTGGTAGAATACCTGCTTCGTGAGTTGGAAATGAGAGCATCTTTGTGCAAGCACCTGCACAGGTAGGCCCTCCATAAACGCTTTTTGAATCAGATTCAAGGCTGTGAGCTCTTCAGCCCATTTGCATATGCAGACCTCAGCTCCTAGGAGGAGAGTGCTCTTCTGTCTCCCTCCTGCTGAGCCCGGGGGCCGGGGGGGGCGGGGGGGGCTGCCTGATGCTTGGGGATGGCTCTGACAGCGAGGTGCCAAGAGAAAACCTGCCTCCATTTCCAGCCCTGTCCCCATGGGTGAACCATGCTGAGCCAAAGGGTTCACAGGGATCAGCAGGAAAAGGGAAAACAATTTGTTCAGGGGCCCTAGAGTCAGATGCTCAGCATGCTGGGCTTGTGGGGTTTTTCAGCTTTAATCAGCATCAAGTTGATCTCATTTTGAGAGATGCTGACAAATCCAGAATATCTACAGGTAGCTCCCACCAGACACCCCCGGCCCTCCCCTGGTCCCGTCCCTTCCCCTGCCCTCCTGAAGGCCGCTTGGCACCAGGATGGTGGACTACTGCCCCAGACCCAGTCATCGGCATTCGCCTCCACTCTTCCACTGGGGGCAGCGGGCGGCAGCAGTGTTGTTTTCCCTTTCAGTCCTGTCGGGTTGGTTTTTTTTTTTTTTCCCCTCCACTCTCTTCTTTTGTTGAGTTCCATTTTTCTGAAAATTAATTTATTGTGGCTGAAAGGACAGCAGACAGAGAACTCTGGAGACTGATTTCCCCCTATTTATCCGAGGCACTGGCCCAGTGCTAGCAGTGACAAAGCATGTTCTTCATTGCGGGGACCCAGCAATGAGACCAGCCGGGCTCTGGAGTTAAATAGCTTCTCTTCTCTGAGGAGCTCAAAGCACTTTGGAAACATGAGCTCATTTGGGGTCCGTTCTGACCTGGATTCAGCCTGCCCCACGGGCCTCCCTGGACACAGATGTCTAAGACAGCCCGCCTTCCTGCTGAGGCCATTCTGTCTGCCTAGAGTCAGAAAAATGGAGGCATAAAGCCCAAGTTAGATGAGCTTGTAATGAAAAGCAAATGCCCTGGAGGTTAGATGAGGGACTTTGAATTGGTCCCCCAGGTCCTCCAGGCTTTGGTGTGTGCCTTAGCCGAAGCATAATGCTTTCTTTTCAAAGGGTCAGATGAAATTATGAATGTGAAAGCTCCTAGCACCATACCTTGCAGAAAGTAGATGCTCAGTAAATGTTAGTTGAATCCAGAATGTCGAGAGTGAGGCAGGCCAGTGACTTCAGTGTGCGTTGTACCGCCGACGATGGACAGTTCTGTCCCTTACATGCAACTCCCAGTTCTCTTTCTCTGGGTTGCCTTTAGTGAATACCAGACATATGTGGTGGATCAGAGAGGGTCACAAGGTCCTTGACCTTGTTCCCATTGACAGGTCAGGTCACTGGATCCCACTGAATCTGGGCAAGACCTTTGACTGCTTTGACCCATGGAAAATGGCAAATTTAGTGCTGTGCGTTTCCTGGTCTGGTCCATAAAAGGCTGTTTCTGCCAGCACTCTCTCTGGAAGCTCTGTTCTGAAGTCCAAGCTGGCTCTGCTCTGAAGATGTTCCAAGTCCAAGAATGGCTCTCTATGGCTTTTCCATAGAGAGAGAGCCATGCTGACTGGCCCCCAGCTCTCCTGGCCAACCCAACCTAACCACCGGGCACATGCATGAAGCTGGCTTGGACCCTCTGTTCTAGAGCAGCTGCATAACTGATACCATGTGGAGCAGAAGAACCACTCCACCAAGTCCTGTCTGAATTCCTAGCCCATGACTCATGAGCTATAATACAGCGATAGTTATTTTAAGTCTCTAAGTTTGGGGGTATTTTCTTGTACAGCAATAAAAACCTCAGTATTAACATGAGTTACAAAAAGTACCCAGGGTCAGACTACTTTCCTCCAGAAGACATACATGTTAAAATTAAATGAAAACAGGAATTGGTCACAGGGTACAAGCATAGGACCTTCTGGAATTTGAGAGATGTTCCTGGATTGTCACTGGGAAGAGAAAGTCCTAGAGTGGTAGCCAGGGTCCCTTCACCTTCCTGTGTAGCAAAGATAATTGTTGTTATGTTTTAAGATACACTGCGTCTTTACAGAACAGCCCTCTGCTATAGAACATACTATGCTTTTTAGAACAGTAATGCCATCAGCCAACGCTGATGTGCCCCCCGCCATGTGTCAGGGTGACCCCGCCATGTGTCAGGCAGCCCTCTTCTACCCTCACACATATGGGCCATTTATTCCTGACAACAGCTCCGCAAGGTAGCTCTTACTATCATCCCCATTTTACAGGTGAGAAAACTGAGGAACAGAGAATGGAGTCTTTTCCAAGGTTACGCATTTGGAGGTGTGCTATAATATTTAGCTCTCCCATTAACACTGTGTGTCATTTCCTAGTGTTGCTGTAACAAATTACCAGAAGCTCCGTGCCTTAAAACAACCCTGATTTATTATCTTGTAGTTCTGGGGGGTCAGAGACTCAAAAATGGACTAAATCCCACTGGGCTAAAGTCAAGGTGTCCGTGGGGCCATGTGTCTTCCGGATGCTTGAGGGGAGTGTTTGTCTCTTTGCCTTTTCCAGCTTTCAGGGGCTCCCCGCACTCCTTGGCTCCTGGGATGCTAACTTCATCTTCAAAGCCAACATGACCAGACAAGCCTTTCTTGCACTACATCATTCTCACAGAAACTCTCCTGCCTCATCCTTTCATTTATAAGGACCATTGTGACTACACTGGGCCACCTGGATAACACAGGATAATCTCCCCATCTCAAGGTCGGCTGGTCAGCAACCTTACTTTCATCTTCCACCTCAATCTCCTCCCCTTTGTCTGTAACATAACATGTTCTCATGCTGCAGGAATAAAGACATGGACGTCTTTGGGGAGCACATTATACTGCCTACCACACCCTATAAGATGGGAATATCTCTCTTTCACAAATGCACGAGCTGAGGATCATGGCAGTTAAATGATTTTTCCGAGGTCACACACGCCCAGTGTCCCTCCACCTGAAACCTGTAGAATCTCAAGCTAAAAAGCAGGCATATTCTAGAAAATGGCCAGATAAGCCCTTCTAGAGGCAAGGATGTCGTTTGGAAGTGGACTAAGCAAATCACTATGCCTCTTCACCAGCCCATGAAAATATAATTTTCTAGCAGCTTTGTGGTGGTGAGAAGCATTATTGGGGGTTTCCCCCCCGCCAGCTTCTCCAGCCCGAACAAAAGAGAGAGAAACCTTGTCTAGGAAAACCCCTCTGAGATTGCTCGCTTATCTGTCCCTGAGAATTGAAGAAACACCATTTCTCATATCCAGTAAAGCCTTCCGATAATGAACTCTGCGATAAGGGGACTCCATTCATCGTGAAGCCACAAATCGTTCCAGTGCATCAACCCTTTCAGTCCCAACGGAGATAAAGAAGGACTGTTTTTGGAGCTCTCAAAAAGCATTTTTGTGTGCCTCGGACCTAGAAAGCTCAAAAGGTGTCCCAGGCGGTCCTCTGCCACCCTGCCCCATGTGCACGCTCCCCCTAGTTCAGCTGCCGGCTTGTTCTCCTGCACGCACGTGACCGAGCAACCAGCCAGGTGCTTGAGATACCTGCCCTTTGGTCCTCACCAAAACCCCTGGAGCTAGCTCACCTCTCTGACCCCTAGTTTCTACATCTGCAGCATGGGGAGAAGTGTGCCGTCAACAGCTAAATAAGTGGTGGTAGGATTCGAACCCAGCTCTGTTTGGCCCCAACCCCACGCCCTGGCCACATTGCCTTCTGCCTCGAACCTGCTTGCTTTGCCTTTCCACCCCACCTTGCCTGCCACGGAACCTGCCCCACCTGCTCCTACTTTGGTGCCTCCTTTGGCCGAAATTCCCTACCTCTTATAGGGCAGCCTTTATTCCTCTCTCTCCCTGGGTTTGAGTCATTCTCCCAGGATAGACTGTGAACTCGTCTGGGACAGAATCTATCCCCTACACAGGATTTCCCTTGAGTTCATCGTGGACTCAGCGTAGGGTTAGGCACACAGGATGCTTTGATCTGCAGATTGACCTACTTTATCATTAGAGCTTCTTGGTTATTGTGTAAAAAAATCTCACGATAAATTTCCATTCAGAAAGGTGGCTTGGGTCACTGCCATGGCATGGATTCAATCCCTGGCCCAGATACTTTTGCACGCAGCGGGCACGGCCAAAAAAATAAGTTGAAGAACACATGGGAATTTCCATCGTGGCTCAGTGGAAACCAGTCTGACTAGCATCCATGAGGACACAGGTTCTATCCCTGGCCTCGCTCAGTGGGTTAAGGATCCAGAGTTGCCATGAGCTGTGATGTAGATCACAGACACGGCTGAGAACTGGCATTGCTGTGGCTGTGCTATAGGCCAGCAGCTAGAGCTCCGATTGGACCCTTCGCCTGGGAACCTCCATATGCCACAGGTTCGGCCCTATAAAAGACAAAAAGGAAAAAAAAAAGAAAAAAGAAAGAAAGAAAAGAAAAAAAAAAACACATGGAACACCCACAGCCAGGTCACTGTTGGATTACCCTGAGCCTTAGGTGCCCTGACTCCCACTGCAGCACCCCTTCTCCCCACTGGGCTGGCTCTAATCGTTTTCTGAAAGAAAATTGCCATAGGAATAAAATGGTACTTGGATTTTTGTATGTTTTGTTCTTGCGTGGACCCTTGGCCCTGGAAACTGTGCCTGGCATGTGGTAGGAGCTCTAAAAAATATTGCATGAATAAATGAACATTATTAAAAAATATTTTTAATCCAAATATCAGAGGAGTACCTTAATTAGCTATTAATTAAATGACTAACTTGATTAGCCCTCATCAAATGGAATTCAGATGTTCTGGACCCCAGTCAAGTGCAGAGTCCAACTCTGAATGTTCGGAGTGGGGTCTTAGATGATTGTATTCTTAACACCCTTGCTGGGTCATTCTGGTCCATTCCAAAGTTCAAGGACCACTGTTTGGTAGCAGAATTCTTAGTTGTTGGTTCTGAACCTGGCAAAGGGCTCTAAAGTCACACAGGTGAATCGTCTGCAGGTAAAATCCTTTTGACAGGCCCAGAGGTTGGCCAAATTGACTCTCTCACCGTTACTCAGAGAGGTATGTGGAGGGCTGTATCCTCCACTCAGGCTCCCCAGGTATGGCCTGAACCCCACCCAAGGACCTGCAGCATTGGATCTGAGGAGGAGACCGGCTGAGGGGCTCCTCACCGGGGATGCTGCCTGGAGAAACCATCCATCACTTCTGCCCGTGACAATGGCAGGAAGGCGCAGCCTCCCACGATGGGCCTGCCCACCCCTGCTTGTCCACACCGCATTATGCCTGAGAAATTGATACTCATGTTGTTTTGTCTCGACACGCAGGGTGGCACCATGTCAGGTAGTTGCTTCCCGTACCTTTGCCCTCTTTCTGCCTGTGACCCTGAGCGGCACAGGGGACTGCACCTGCGCTCAGGAAGTTTGAATGCCTCTCAGCTTGGGAAAGGGTGGTGCACACTGAGAGATGCCCTCGTGGGCAAGCAGGAGCCTGGCAGACCAGCCCGTCACTGCAGGCTGCCTGGCAAGCAGGGACTCAGGTTTCCTGCCACCCTTCTGATGACGTCATCTCCTTGACGAGCCCGCTCATCTCTTACTCCTTCCCCTCCTCCACCGGGTTGGCGGGGGTCTAGACACTTAAGCCCCCCACAGGTCCTCACCAAGTACATGCCTTCTTCCTTCCCCTTTTCCCCTGGCCCACCACGTAGCCTCAGTTCAAGTCTACAAAATGTATCGAGTGTTCACCATGGACCAGACTCTGGACCAGGGCAGAGATATGGGGATAATATTTCCTGCCACTGGGGGGCTCACCTCTAATGAAGTCTAACATCTAAGGAAATTGAATGGCTGCGAAAATCCCTGCAGAATTTGAGAGACCAGTGATGGACTCTGGGTGGAGGCAGACCTGGAGTCAACAGTCATGGTCACTTTGTAGAGCCCATGCAATGGGGGGAATCCTGACAATCCACGAGGATTTCTTTCTCTGCAGGATTTCCTAAGCCTCCAAATCAGTCTTAGGGACCTCTCTCTCTCTCTGTGTCTCTCTCTGTCTCTGTCTCTCTCTCTCTGTCACACACACACACATACACTTCACCAGTTTGTACTTTAAACAACATATATAGTAGAGCGGAGTAGTTAACATTTTATTGAAACCCTATAGCATTCTGGGTGCTTTGTATACATGCTTTTATTTAATATATGCAGCTCTGTGAGAGAACTATCATCATAATTATGTGAGAAAACTGAGGCTCAGAGAGGCTAGGGAAATTGCCCAAAGCCACACAGCTCATATGTGGCAGAGGCAGGATTCAAGTATGGGCTGTGTGACTCCCAAGCTAGTTGAGCACCTCATACTCTGCCACGCAGCTTCCCTTATTTGCTTCACTGTTCACTCTTCCTAAGTCATTATTTGCCTTTCTGATGAGCCAGAAGCAATTGCAAAGGGCTGGCCTATAACCCACACCTCTCCTTCCCACTGGAGCCCACCACCCCCACCACCTCCTCAACGGTGAGCACCTTTCATTTGGCCCATGGCCAGCTGCTCCCAAGGCTGTGCTCCCCTGTGGCACCCCGGCCCTCAACTCCCGGCAAAGGCTGACCTCCAACAGATGCTCCCACCCACCTGAGAGCCACACGCCATTGTCTGCTAGGTCTCCAGTCATCAAAGGGTCCTAATACTCGTCAAGATTGAGCCTCACTTCTGTAACGGACAGTGACTGTCCTTATCAGCTGGGGCTCTTCTCTCCTGCTGAAGCCACTGAAGAGAGAGCTGACTGGCCCAGCAGAGGCATTTGTGAAGAGAAGCACCCCGAGGTGCTGAGATCTGGCGTCTGCACCCTTGGACTGATAACGGGTGAGCCTGTCAGAGCTTCTTCCCTGGGGGTTACCAGTGGGTCAACACAGTGACCCCCTCAGCCCTCAGATCAGGGTGAGTTTGGGGCGGCTGGAGCCCCAGGGAGTCAGATCCAGATAGGAACCCATCACCTGTTTCCTCCGTGTACTCTACAAATATTATCATTTTCTGTGTGTGTCGGGACGTGAACAAGTTTGAGGAACTCTTGGAGCTCCCTGATCCCTTTGAGACCTGACATCGGGTCTCATTGGTCTTCTGTCTGTCCTTTCATGAGTGTCATTTTGCTGTCCCTTAGACTCGAAGGACAAGAAAGCAAGGTGTGCCCTCCTGGATGGGGTGGGTTTCGGAGGGTGGGAGCTGAGACAAAGGTTCCAGCAATAGACAGTAGGATGGCAGAGACTGGGTCCCAGGGACACGTAATTGGTCAGAGAGGTGGCAGAAATGGCCCGTCCCTCCGTCTGGCCCTTCCCAAGAGCAGAGAGGGAGCAGCATTTCACTCCTTCTTTTTTGCCTCCGGAGACCAGGAGACAGAAGCCATTGGTCACTTGCACCCCTCGGCCACTCAGCCAGCAGTGTCATCTAAGTCATGACCAGTTTTTGCTCACTGGCTCTGCCATGGCCACTGCTCTGGGCTTGCTGCAGCCTCCCTCCTTGGAAACCAATTCTGGCTCAGAAAATCCACATTTCCTTCCTTTTCACCTGGCAGATGCAAAAGCAGACACTTTGAACACTGGGCCTGCGGTTCATCCTCTCCTCTTCCTCTGGTCTGAGATGGGCTGTTTATACACAGGGCCTTTTTGCTGTGTATCGATGGCCCAGCCTTTCCCTTTTTCTTGTTAATTTCAGCAGTGTTGGCTTTTTCCTGGTGAGTCTTCTTCCCCTGTACTCCTACAATTACGTGCTCTTTACCTGAGCCCAGTGTTTAACACGGCAGGTTCTCCCTTTCATCAGGTACCATGTTCCCCGGAACGGCTTTTGATTGGGCCCCGGCGCATCCACATTTGTTTAACGAGGTTCTGCTCCCCTGCTCCCTTTAGGTGCCACGTCTGTGATTAGAAGGGATGCCGGGCTTGTGCCATTTCCACGTGCCTCTTCAATAAATCACTTCTTTCTCTTCTCTGAGTTTGTTTCCTGGACAATTATTGATTGTGATGAGCCTCCCACAGCTCCCAGAGCGCCTTCGGTCTGGAACAACGTGGCAGGCAGGCCTTGGAGCAGAGGAGAGTCTGAGATTGTGCTTTCACGTGGCCGCTGACTGCCCTGCTGGGGTGGAGGAGGGATGGGTGGAAAGGAGGAGATTGGCAAGCATCCCGAGATTTGGTGATCGCTTGGGAAATCCCTGGTTTGGAGATTTGTACTTGGGTCTGACCTTAAAACTCAGCATTAGGGATTATAAATGAAAACAGAGCTCGAACTTTCTTTCTCCTGTGGGTCTCCAACTTTACAATTCTAAGCAGTTCTAACACACTTAATTCAGAACTGAGGCAGAATCCGAAGCACAGACGGATGAAACCTGCCTTCAGCCCCCTTCTAAATCCGGGGGCCATTATAATACCGTCGGCTTGTCAAACAAGCGATGCCTCACTCCACCTCAGGAAACAGAAACTCTGGAAAAGAAGTCTTCCCGCAAAAGGAGAAAAACAATTTACCTATTGTCTGTGAGATTTTAGGGTAATTGAGCTGACATGCATTTGAAAGATAATGAATAAATTCTGTTCCTATTTGTTATTTACCTACTTTCTAATTTTAATACAGAGCACTAGTGATAATTATCAAATTCTATATTTATAGGAAACTGACTCTTACTTAAGACTCCAATGGGGCAATTATCTCCATACTGTATGTACTGTTTCTTTATAAATGTTGAAAATTCAGTAATTACCGCTAGAACTAGCTGTGGCATTTTGAATACAGATACATAATAAGGAAGGAGGTCATTTGTTCATTAATATTCAAAACACACACTAATTCCTCCTCTTCTGTGGTGGTTGAGCTCAGCTTCGGGTTTTGTAAGAACTTTACTATGCCAGTTAAAAACTGCTATTGTGCAGTTTCTACTTATTGACAGTTGATAAGAGCGGTAACAAAGGGAAAATAGAACAAGTATATCTTATAATAAAAATAATAGCTTCCATTTATTGAATACTTATGATGTTTCAGGCATTGTGTGGTTTTAAATTTGTCCCCTTCATTCTCTCAATACTTTTACCAAACATGCATGATCCTTTCCCCGTGTTACAGAGAACTCAGTTGAGGGTTCAGAGAAGTTAGTAATGTGCCTGGGACACACAGTCAGAGGAGTGAGAGCCAAGAACAGAATCAGGGACTGTCTGGTTCTTGTCCCTTCCACCTGCAATCTAGAGTTGACTCCGTCATCTCAGTGGCTGAGCCGGAATCTTGACGTCCCTAGACTTTTCACTTGGGAAATGTTATAGAAATGGACTCACAGGCAGTACTTGTTCCTTATGATCCTAAATAAGAATGATAAAAATAGTATAAAGCAGAAATTTTCTTCATCTGTTCCAACACCGCAAAAGTAGACTTCCATGAATTCCCATTGTGGCATGATGGTTAACGAATCTGACTAGGAACTGTGAGGTTGTGGGTTCAATCCCTGGCCTTGCTCAATGGGTTAAGGATCCAGTGTTGCCATGAGCTGTGGTGTGGGTCACAGATGCGGCTTGGATCCTGCGTTGCTGTGGCTCTGGCGTAGGCCAGTGGCTACAGCTCCGAATGGACCCCTAGCCTGGGAACCTCCATAGGCCGAGGGAGCGGCTCAAGAAAAGGCAAAAAGACGGGGAAAAAAAAAGTAGACTTCCACAGCCAAAATAAGGGATCAGCGAGTTTAGATGCTTCTGTATCAGTGATTAATCCGCTAAATTTAAGGTACAATTGCAGGAAAGTAACCTAAAAGAACATACTCTTTTTTTTGTTTTGGTTTGGTTTGAATTCGTTTTAGCACTTTACAGATTTTGAACAAGCAGCTTTGAGTTAAAGCCCCTAGTCACTTACTCATAATTGCGACCTCTTTGCTTGAAAATGATCATGTATATGAACCTCAGTACAAATTATCAAAGTTCGTGAGTCCTAATGGCACTGCTAGTCAAGGTGCTTATGATGATATTCAGCACTAATGAGCAAGGGAATTCATTCTTCAGTCTTTCTTTGGGCAGAATTTCCACTCAGTGCAGTGAAAGTCAGGTGTGCAAAAATCTCAAGGTGATATTTTGGCCCAAAATACTTAGAATTTTTTAACAGAAAGTATCATCTTGGCAGTGTGAATGTTTGATAAGAAGATAAATGAGGGACTTACCAAGGAGAAAGAAGCAACAGGGAACAGAGATGGATCAGAGATGCCATCAATTGATTTGCTTCATACGCAGGTGGTGAGAGGTGCTTTGGACTAATGAACATGTTTTTAATGATTTTGAAGTGAATCCCAAAGCCTCGTTAATGCTCCAGTCACAGAGGGAAACAAGGCTGCAAATGCCTTTATCTCTCTGAGTCCTGGGTATCCGAAGGCACAGTCCTTGAATCAAGTTATTTGCAGCTCAAACCCATTGCTGAGAATTATTTTCACTAAATCTCTACCACCTTCCTAAAGTCTTGGAGTTATTACAAGGAGCTGCAAGGAGAAGCAAGCTCTGTTTCAGTGATGGTTGCCAGTTGACGGGTCTGAACTGGGGAAAGCAGAGCCTGACACTCAGTGAGCTGTGACGAATGAAAGGGAAAGACTGGCGTCATTGCCTTGATTTGCTCGTTAGGTTCTACCGTGTAGTCCCACCTGGCTGTGGGCTCGCATCCTATGAGCCCTGAGGTGAGCAGGCTCACACCCTCAGAACAGTGCCCTCTTCTGGGGCAAGTGAATGGAGATTGTTCACTTGGGGTCAGAGAAGCAGCACCCAGCCCAGAACCTGGGCTACAGTAGAGCGTGATGGAAACACATTGGCCAGCCTGGGTCTCAGTGAATCAGTGATGTAGCTGCCCATCCCCAAAGACAAGGACCTGAATTTCCAACACAGAGGCTCAAAGTCCCAGCAAACTAAGAAAGCCTGGCTGCTAAACATTATCATTCATTGAGAACTCACAGTTTGGAATCTAGTCATGAGATTGTTGTTAGCATTTGTGACGCATCTACTCTGTCCCAAGTGCTGAAGGGCTCTTTACCCTTCTAGATTGTCTTGTTCTGTCCACCTGACAGCAGTGACTGTGGATACTGTCAGAGCTCATCATGAAGGGCTGTCATAACTTGGGGTTTCCAGGGGGTAGCAGGGAGGCAGTGGGATAGACGAGGAGTTTGGGGTTGGTAGATGTAAACTATTATGTTTAGAATGGATAAGAAATGAGGTCCTACTGTATAGCACAGGGAACTATATCCAGTCTCTTGGGATAGATCATGATGGAATATAGGAAAAGGGAATTTGTGTGTGTGTGTGTGTGTGTGTGTGTGTGTGTATAGTACATGAGACAAGAGTATATAGGAAAATGTAGTTGGGACTACATGGTAGAACCTAACAAGCAAATCAAAGCAATGATGCCCATCTTTCCCTTTCATTCGTCACAGCTCACTGTCAGGCTCATGATAGAAAATAATATAGGAAAATGATATAGATGATAATATAGGAAAATGGATAATATAGTAAAAGGGAATTTATATACATATGTGTATGCGTGTATAGAACATGATAGAAGATAATATAGGAAAATTAAAATAGAAGATAATATAGGATAATATAGGAAAATAGCTGGGTCACTTTGCTCTACAGAAGAATTTGGCACAACATTTTGAATCAACTATACTTTAATACAAAATTTTTTAAAAAAGAAGTGCTGTCATAAAGTGTGGATAAATTCTGGGGGAGCTCTACTGCCTAAACCAGAAGTGATTGGCCCAGGGAGCCTCCTGACCCCTCCCCTGCCACTGTCAACACCAGCTCCTCCAAAACAATGTTAATGAGAGCCTGGTTTGTACTCAGCTCTGTCATAAATGCCCCCAAGTTCCCAAGTAGGAGAGTAAAGCTTTTGGCCTTCTGTTCCTTATGATCTCAATAGAAAAGAATAGGTTAAGTTGGTAGAAAATAACAAACTGTCTGCTTCATAGGTAGAATCTATTATATCTGGTCATCAGGGTAAATGGTTCAAATGTCAATCGGGTTGAAAAAGTCTCCAATCCTGAAAGTGCCTTAACCTTCTCATATTTACCAGTGGCAGTGGAAGGTCTGTGCTGTGTCAGTGTCAGTGCTGGAGTGGCAGGAGGGCTGGATTCGGAAGTAGTCTCTTGACTGTAAATTAATGTTTTGAGGGCTTGGTCTGATTTATTTGAGGCTTAAAGAAGTTTGTTGCTAATGTTGAGTACTATAAAAGTAGGCTTAGCTGTAACTGGCACTGTTCCTGATTCCCCTTCAGTTACTCGTTCACTTGTCCGTCCATCCATCCAGAGGTGACAGCTATTTATTGAGACTTCTATATGTGCCAGGCCTTTTGCAAGTTCTAGGGACATAGCAGGAAGCAACCCAGAAACAGTCCCCCTACCCTTTTGGAGCTTACAAGACAGCAGCCACATGGAAAATTCAGACAGGGACGACATGGCTCCATAACAAAGTCATTTGGTTTCTGGGTCAAGTTCTCCCTGGAGAAAGAGGATGCTGGGAGGGAAGGGAGAAGAGTGCTGAGGAGAAGCTCCTTGAGAAGAGCAGCCTTCTCAGAGCAGGAGGAAAGAGGCAATCATGAACCCGGAAGGGCCCTGCTGAGGCACCAGGCTTGGAATTGCTTGCTGGCTTCTTAGAGCCTGGCCACAGCAGGAGTTTAGAATCAGGGATTTAACACTCCTATTGGGCCCTCTTCTGGGACCAGCACATGCTCAGGGCTGCAGGCTGAGCAGGCAGAGAGCCTGGGTGGCCAATGGGATGGAGCAGATGGGGTTTGTCGAACGGGCTGCACGCCTCATTAGTGTGCTTCCTCCTTCCTTTGCACACTCCAACGTGCACGCCAACACCTGCAGCTGTCAGGGAGAGAGCTCCGGGCTTGGGGGCTTCAGACAACCTCCAGAATAGCATCACACTCTCGGGGCTGCAGCCAGGACCGCAGCAAAAGGTGGAAGCTGCTCTCTCGCTCAGCCTCCCTGATTAATTTGGTGTTTCAGACTCAGTAGCCCATGAGGTCTTCATCTCTTTCAGTTACTCCTCCAAACAGATGTCCGTTTTATGAGCCATTCCTGAACCTTTCCTGGAGAACCAATTTCCCCTCCTCCACATGAATGCCTCTGGCTTCCACCAGCCTCCAAAACCCTGGCAAGGCCCAGGTAGAGGGTTGAGCACAGAAAAAAATCTCTGGGCCAATCATTTGGTCTCGTGGCTCCCTACTCCCTTTATGAGATGTTTACAAGATGCTCAACCTGAGAAGAGAAAACACGGTACAGCTTGAAAACATGTGGAAGGCAGAGATTCTGGAGATACCCTACGGGACTTGGGGGTTTCCACAAAATGTTTTTAGAGAGCTGTCCAGGATGAAGGCCTCCTGGAAAGTTCTCACGTGTCTGCAGGAAGCTAACATATGGTAATCAGGGCAGTGTGGAGCGGCTGTAATTTTCGACAACATAACAAGGAACTTATCACTGTTTTCCGCTGGTGCTGCATATTCCTAGAATCCTTGCTTGCCGGAGAGGCGTGAATAGAAGATTTATTTTGTATTGTTAGACTGTCAAGGCACTCCAGAGCAACAACTTTTAAATGATAACTTCCCAAGCTTACAGAAGTTGTGAATTACATGCTTGTAGTCCAGTGTGAGCGAGGGGCTGACAGCTCGCCCCTCCCCACCATCCCTCTCCGTACCCTGTATGATGAGTGACTGAACACGCTGCCCTTCCCAAACCCAATGGGACTGTTATTAAGAATGACAGAAATCTATTTCTAGCCATGAAGCGAGTTGAGAAAGAGAACTTTTTCACTCCTTGGCCCCCAGGGCCCCAGGGGAAACTTCTTTGCCCGAACTGAGACCAGCTCGAGTTAACTGAATGCGAGAAAGAATTCTGGGGTTGGGTGGGGAAGGGAGGGAGGGCTGTGCAATGAGATGGGACATGATTTCGGGGGAGTTTTGTTAAATCTTCCATGTTAGCAGCCACTTAGTCTTGGGAGCAGCCCAGCCATTCCCTAGAAGTGGGCGTGACAGCAAAGCTTCATATGGCGCAGGACCCAACACACTATGTCCTTGACCTCTAAGCAGCTGATGGCCTCTTGAACCCTCCAACCTCTCCAGTTAGCCTAGAAGAATTGAGTTAATGAATTCGTTAATAAACAAATCTCTTTTTTTAATTAATTTTTTTTTTTTTTTGCTTTTTAGGGCTGCACCCACAGCATATGGAGGTTCTCAGGCTAGGGGTCGAATTGGAGCTGCAGCCACCAGCCTACACTATAGCCATAGCCACAGCCACGCAGGATCCAAGCCTCGTCTGTGACCTACACCACAGCTTACAGCAACGCCAGATCCTTAACCCATTGAGCAATGCCAGGAATCGAACCTGCGTCCTCATGGATGCTAGTCAGACTCGTTAACTGCCGAGCCGTGATGGGAACTCCTTTTTTTTTTTTTTTTTTTGGTTTTAAACAAACAAATCTCTTGAATGGGGTCCCAACCATATCATCAGTCTAGGTCTAAAGACACAGCATGGGGAAATTTCATTTTTCACTCCTGCCTCACCCTCCCTTTGCATCCATACAGCTCATAGAACTCTTCCAATTCCGTGAGCCCAGCAGTTACTGGAGTGTCTGTCTCCCCATCTGCCTGCTGGATTGCACCATCCTTTGGGGACATGTCGAGGGCCTCATTTATGGTTTTCTGTGTCACCACACACACAGTACTTAGTATACACCTAAATCAACTAAATAAATGGTCATTGAATTGACCCATCTATCAGGCTGATCCTAAGGCCAGCATCCCCCTTGATGACGCCCCTTCTTGAGCACAGGGAGGGTGGTATTTTCCCTTCAGCCTCCTGCCTAATTTCATTTGCTCCCGGGGCATGTGAGTCAGGGCTTGTTTTCCAGATGGGATGAACCTCCTCTTCTCCGCTGCCCCTTAATGAAGGTTCTGCTGAAGCCAAGCACTCCTTGTTGTGAGACTGTCATTGTGGTATCGTTCGTGCCTGCCGAGTTTGGGTTTATTATTAGGGGCCTGTACACAAGGGCTGGCTCCTTGCCCGTTAGTGTTTTTTTTTTTTTTCCTAAGGCAGCTGAAAACAGAATAGTTGTATTTGTTTGGGGGTGGGGGGAGAACAAGAGATTTTGTAAACAGTTATGAAAGAAAGTCAAATCGGTTGATTTTGGAATCTCCCGACCTTGACAGTGTCCCTCTAATACTCTATAAACATTTGTTTGGGGTATTTAATAAGCTGCCAGCTGACAAATTGCAGAACTTTTTGCAAGAGCCCCTTATCTTTTCTAGAACCACTGAGATGGCAAAATATATTCTCTGTCTCCACAATTCACTCTATATTTGCATGTGGAAATTGGAAAGCAAGTTGTTTTTCTTCGTTTGCATGACAAAACTCAGACCCCAAAATACAATTCAGCATTTAATTTGAGCTAGTTAGAGAGTGCAGAAAAGGGCCTCAGCCCCCGGTTGGCTCCATTTTGCGGCTGCTGTTTCTGTTGTTACAATTAAAATTGATGTATAATGTTAAGGGTATAAAGTACCTCCTAGGGCAGCGCTGCGGTGAACCTGGGGAGTCGCTGCCTCAGGAGGTCACTGGGAAAAAAACAAACCCCATGAAAAGCTGCCTTTATCTGAGGACCTTCATAACTCGGTTACAAGTTGGCAGAGGCCTCCCCTCAGCGTGAGAGGGGGGCCAGTCAGCCCTGGGCAAGGACGGAGTTGCTAGAATGACCCCTTGGAAGCCGCCCGGATCACAGCTTGCCAGATGCAGAACATAAGAAAGAACTTAGGACCGTTAATGTTTACATAAGTGCTCTCCTTGGCCAGTGACTCCCTAGCAGCATCCTCTGACTACACTGAGGCTCTGTTCCTTTCCCTCCTAGCCTCCAGAGGGAGCTCTCTTCTCCAAACTGCAGGCACTTGTCCCCCACCCCCACCCCAGGGCAGTAGCTGCTCCCTGATGCTTGCATGGGGTTGGGGGCGCCCCCTGCTGACATTGGACCCTCTTTGCTCCCTTTCTTCCTGATCTACACCAGTTGGGACATTGGCCCATTCCACCTGCATCCAGTGCTGACTATGAGATGAGCACCATGCCAGGCACTAAGGGATGCAGATGACCTATAATGGAAAGGAATCTGAAAAAAGCATGTGTGTGTGTGTGTGTGTGTGTGTGTGTGTGTGTGTGTAACTATATATACACACTGTATATGTATGTACATATGTATATATACACTATATATAGTATATATAACTGTGTATATATACACTATATATGTATGTACACATGTATATATATATATAGTATATATGTACATATGTAGTGTGTGTGTGTGTGTATACATACATACATGTATATATATATATAGCTGAATCACTTTGCTGTACATTTGAAACTAATACAACATTGGAAATTAACTATACCTCAATTTAAAAAAAGAACTTATCAGAAAAAAAAAGAGGATCTTCTCCATGCCCTCGAGGTCCAGTGCAGGAGATAGGCGAATGAACAGGTCCTTATAACACCAAGCTAACCCATACAGTGAAACTTTGGAATCAGAAATTGAACCGGATTCTACCTCTGACATCCAGAGGTCCTGTGTCCTTGGGCAGGTTACTCACACTGACTTGAGTTTCCTTTCATCATCTTCCTCTAAGAGCCCGATGCATTATTTAAGATGCTATGCATGAACCATCTAACGGCCTGGAACCGAGTAAGCACCGAGTAATTGGTAGTCACGTCTGTCCTAATAAAGAACAACCAGACCTGACTCCTGTTGCAGAGCAGAAGTGTGGAAAACCTCAAAAGCCTTCTAGAAATGCTTAAAAGACTATTTGGCAACATTCAGGTGCTGGATGAGGGGAAAAGATGTTCCAGAAGAAGAAGTGACAGTTCAAAGACCTGAAGATGGGAGAGAGATGAGGATCATAGGTACCTGCAGGTGGTTTCACGTGAGGATGCACGAGGCAAAGCTGGTGTTTCCTGTTGTGATGGGTACAACCACGGTGTGGGTGGGTGCAAAGTCATGGGCGGGGGTGGGGGTGACTTTCATAAAATTTTTCATTGAAATACATGTTAAACTTTTAAGTACTCATATATGGACAAGCTAATGAGAAGGTCTTGAGCACCAGAGGCTGAGGGTAAGTCACAGGGCTGCCTGCCAGTTAGAACGCCTGTTCCCTTCAGAGAAGGCCGGGGGCAGGGCTGGGCAGTCTCATACTAGAACTATCGATTCTCCTAACATCTCTCCCATTGTGTGGAAATGCAGCGATAATTCGCCTTAGTGATCTGGTGATTCCCTGCCCCGCATTCCAGAAATCAGTGTGAAAAGTTCCTTCGTTAAATGAGTCAGGTGTTATCAGTGGGGGTCTGACAGAACTAAAACTCTGGCAGGGAGTGGGGTCCGAGGCCTTCTGCCTTCTCAGACTGCATCCTGTTCGCAGACACGCCTGTGTGCTGGAAAGACCATCACTCTCTCTGGGTCTCCGTGATACCACCTCTGCCGAAAGCACCGTGGCTGCTATCTGCTCCTCGCCTAATAATACAACAGTATATGAGTCTTTCAGGCTCATTTCCAGATCACTCCAATAAAGCAAATATCGAAACAAAAGCAAGTCACACAAGTGTTTTGGTTTCCCAGTGTGTATAAAGCATACGTTTACACTATTCTGTAGTCTATTAAGTGTGCAATAAATAGCATTATGTCTGCAAAAGCACGGTGCCTAATTTAAAAATATTGCCGAGAGCCTTCAGAGGGTCATGGAAGTAACATTAAAGATCCCTGATCACAGATCCCTGTCACAAATATGTTCATAATGAAAAGATTTTGAAATGTTGTGAGAATTACCAAAATGTGACACTGAGACACAAAACGAGGAAATGCTGTTGGGGAAATGTCACCATTGGACTTGCTGAACGCAGGGTTGCCACAAACCTTCTATTTGCTTTTTTTTTTTTTTTTTTAAGGCATTATATGTGAAGCAAAATGAAGCAAAGCGCAATAAAACGAGATTTTCCCATATCGTTATCCCTAATTTAGAGGTAAGGACTCAGAGGGGTTGCAGAAGTCATAAACTTGCCTGACGTTATATGCAGCAAGTACGCCACTGAACTTGGGGGGCAACACGCCAAAGCCCATGAGAAGTGACTGCTACACTGTGGGCCATCTCTGGCTGAATCAAGGACTTCTGTGATTATTACAATTAACTGAGCACCCAGCTGTGGAGTAGCACAACCTTAGAACTAGAAAGGACTTATCCCCCACAACCCCTTCCCCAGTTTACAGAAGAGAGCTGCAGGAGTCAGGGACTGCTTGTCCAGGGCCCCGAGGCTACCTGGGGACGATTCCAGGCAAAGGAGTGCACTTGAAGGCAATCGCTTCTTCTCATCACTATTAGTCCTCAAACTGTTGTTGTGAGTATATGAGGGAGAATATCTTCCATGTTTTTATTATCTCCACGGAGGCTCATCAAGGCTGAAGAATCAAGACAATAGCATTCCCCAAAGATTTTATTCATTCCCCAGCTTCTCTTTTTGCAATGTGAACTCAAACTGGGATTCAGGGTCTGGATGTTTGTACAACTACTGGGCTGGTGACTGTTCAGGCGTTTAATTTGACACGTGATGGGTCTGTGTGGATTTTAAAAATTTCCTGAAATAGTTGAAGGGAGGAGTTTGGGACACAGGCACAGCTATGTCAAGAGGACAGCCGTGGAGCAGGAAACAGGAGGACACGCAGGCCACCCACCCCACCCCTGCCCAGTGAGTTGGGTTTGAGCCTCTGGTCCCATGGAGGTGGGGAGGGGGCTTGGATGGAGAGGCTGAGCTGACAACTCTGAAAGGTCCTGAATACCAGTTACCCCTTCCCTCCCTCCCTCCCTTCCTTCCTCTTTCCTTCCCTCCTTCTTTGCTCCCTTCCTTCCTTCCTCTCCTCCTTCCTCCCCTCCTTCCCCCCTTCTTGCTTCCTTCTTTCCTTGACTTTTCTTCCTTGCTTCTTTCCTTCTGTCTCTCTCCCTGTCTTCTCTCTTTCTTTCCCTTACCTGATAAATAAATATGGCATGTCTATTACATACTTTGTACTGTCCCGATTAGCAGTCACTCTGAAAACAAGTGTTCTTCAGATGACAAGCTGACAGGGTAGGGAAGAGTTATTTCATTTATTCATAAATGAATAAATGGCAGCAGAGAGACAATGGTCTGCAATCAGATCAAGGTTTCTTTGGATGGGACACCACACCACATTAAACACTGGAATTCAGAGCAAAACCAGATGAGGTGGGGTGAGGCTGGTCTGGAAAATTGTCCAAACAGTGGGCCAGGACCTTTGAGGAAGATGAGCAGAACGTTTGAGTAATTAAAACCCCACCACCCAGAATGGCTTCAAGTAGGTTAATCGCCTTTCCCCTTCCAGTTCTATTTATTAATAAGTAGCCCTTCTCTCGATCTTCAATATGGGACCTAAATGTATAAACAAGTCTTCTATAGTTTTAGAACAGTTATCATTGCAGCATTGTTTTGTGCGTTCATCTATGAGAGAATTAATCTGAAGACAGAGATGCTGTTTGTACTATAGCACATTTGCATACAAACATATACACACATGCACATATAATTCCTTCATCATAGGTGAAAACCCATCTGCAAAACCTCCTCAGACCTTGTGAACTGTGCTCCTTACATGATAAGCCAACCTTTTAAAATCTCCATCCCCTTGTAACCTTTCCCATAACCAAATATGTTTGCATCCAACCTCATCCAGCCTCTGGTCACAACCCTTAGCCAAGAAATGTCCAATGTGATTCTTTTTTTTTTCTTTTTTTTTTTTAGGGCCACACCTGCAGCATATGGAAGTTCCCAGACCAGGGGTTGGAATCAGAGCTGCAGCTGCCGACCTACATCACAGCAATAGCAACATGGGATCCGAGCTGAGTCCTCAACACCACAGCTCATGGCAACATCGGATCCTTAACCCACTGAGCAAGGCCAGGGGTAGAACCTGTATCCTCATGGATACTGGTCGGGTCCATAACCTGCTGAGCCATAATGGGAACTCCCTAGAAGGTGATTCTTGACATTTGTTGTATTGGCCATCCCTTTGAAAACTTAATAAAATCCTGGATTCCACTCCTTAGAAAGACACATCCAGCATTTGCCAATGATTTCCAGTAGCTCATCTACTCATAGAGATCTGAGCAACTCCAGGTTGGGAACCTCTGCTGGGAGGAGAGGTTGTTGTAACCAAGGGCTTCCCCATTCCTCTTAGTAAGTGTTGTAAACATGATCTATGACTTCTGGTTTCATTCAGCTGACAAACGCCCATATATTTTCTAAACAAAACGAAGTTACAAGTTAAAGCAGGGAAGCGTATGGCATAGTTTCTTTCTCACTAAAATGCTTTTGGGAAAAGATATCTACCCACAGATCACCTCCTCCTCCTCCTCCTTCTCCCCGTCCATAAACCAGTTTCAGGCCTATTTTTCAAAGTGAAGTTCACCAAGGGACTCAGATCCACTTCCTCTGACATCTTCTCATAAGCCTCTAAATGGATCGCCACCCCCTCCTTTTCATGAAGAAGAGGAGCTTTGCCATCTGAGCGCATCTCAGTTTGTAGGCATTTCCCTTCCACCCTTATGTATTTAAGGAAGAAAATTGCCACTTATTTGTACAGAGTAAATTGGCTTATGCGCCATAATAGGCTTCTCCACTCTTGCCTCTGCCAGGAAAAGGTCATCTTTAGACTCCCGCCCTCCACAGAACTCAGGGATTCTTGACAGCAAGTAGAGAAATCACATGCTCCTAAACTGTAATTTCCTTGGCAGATTAAGACCTCACCGGTCACAGGTTTTTGGTTTCAGCAGGTTTATTTCCTAGCCTTGCTGGCTGTTGACTGGGATGTAAATTGTACATCCTGTGCCCGTATCGACATCCAGCCAGAGTGTCTGAGACACACATGGGCACAAACCTACATGCATGCTACATGCATGCTTGTGTGTAGGAACACAAGCAAACATACGTGCGTGCCTACACACTCACAAACACAGACACACACGTACATGCATGCACACAGACACAGACACACGTACAAATACACACTGCAATCTTTGCTCTTTTCAGTTTGGATAACTCTTCAGCATACTACTCGGCAATGTCCTGCTGCAATTTGATGTTATTAGCCATTGCCTAGGCAACAGACATAGATGTGGGATGTGTGGCAGTAGGATCCCAGGTCCCTATGGAGCACTTACCCTTGAGTGTATCTAGTTTATAGCTGAGACAAAGTGAACATAAAGCAAGCAAGTTAGAAAAGAAGTTAACACCCATGTGGTGTCTGGGGGATAGTACAATTGACAGCCACTGTGGCTCAAGGGGTGCCTGTGGGAGGTTAGCTCGGGTCATACTGGGATGGAAGGCCTCCTCTGATTAAGAGGTCATCTGCTCCAGCTTTTCTTAACCAAGGGACTTACTAATTTACAGGAGAATTTCATAGTAGCCGACAATGACAATTTTTATATACTGTAAATCTCACTCCCAATAGGATTAACACATATTCTTCCAGTCCTTGGAGAGAAGGTAAGAGTTTCCTAACCTCAGGCCTTTGAGGATGCTCCTGGGACCAGGCACTTCTTAGGAGCTCTATGCTTTGGTGCTTTTGCAGAAGCCATTCCCTCTGTGAGTAATGCTGTTCCCTCAATTTTGCACATGGAGTTCTCTCACTTACATTCAGGACCTGGCTTGGTTGTGTTCATCCCTGCGAAGCCCTTACACTTCCTCTAAACAGACTGGATGTGGCACACGTCCTCGTGTGGAGCCAGTGAGAGAACATGCCTCCCAGAAGCATGCCTTCCATCAGTCAAGCCTGGGCTCTTTGGATGGGGCATTGCTGACTCCTCTGCTCCTCCCAACACCTGGCATCCTGTCTGGCTGGGCTGGCACTTCTTTTTTCATGTGCTCAGTGTTTCTGAATTGATGACTGGAGGAATCAATTAGGCAACCCTCTAACACTCACTCAGGGAGTTCCCGGGGAATACAGCTCGCTTATATATAGAACCACTTCTCGTGCTGCGTGAACGATGAGCTCTGGTTCCCAGGCTGCCTCCCTGGGCTGGACTTCCTTTGTCTCTGTTCCCACCTGCCTTGGCCCACGCCGCATGTAGGCTCTTTAACTCTCCCTGGGTCAGCGTCGGCACTTGGCGGGGGGGCCAAGGCAAAGAAAGGAAGAGAATCACGAGCAGATGTACTCTTGAAACTGAGTTTCTAAATGTCCACTGTCTTGGCTCTTTTTCTCTGTCACAGTTATGGACACCTAAACAGTGGCCTCACTTGCCTGTGGAATAACAATCAGGTTGTAACCAAGTGACTGGAGGTTTGGGGGGTTTGGAGGCAGTGGAGTGGAATCTTGTTTTATTTTTGCTTCTCTTAGATTTTAAAATGGTTTGAATTTGTGTTTTAAACAAATTACCTAAGAACAAATCCTATGACAGGCATATGCTAGGCGTGCATGTATTTCTCTCTTATTCCCACCCCACATTGTTGGGTAGGGGTCTTGATTCCATCCTACAGATGAAGAACAGGTGCGGGGGATAAAGCACCTGGCCAAGGTCCCACAGTGGTGAGTGGCAGAGCAAGGATTTGAACCCAGGTCCCTGGACTCAGAACCTTGTGCTCTGACTTCCTGCTGTGGCTCAGCGAGTTAAGAACCTGACATAGTGTCCATGAGGATGCGGGTTCGATCCCTGGCCTCCCTCAGTGAGTTAAGGATCCAGCGCTGCTGCAGGCTTCGGTGTAGGTCACAGATGTGGCTGGGATCTGGTGTTGCCATGGCTGTGGTACAGGCTGAAGCTGCAGCTCCAATTCGACCCCCAGCCCAGGAACTTCCATATGCCACAGGTGCGTCTATAAAAATAAAAACTAAAAAGAACTTTGTGCTCTTTGCATTACTGTATCTCTCAGTGCTAACACGGCTCGTGTTGGGAGACACTCACTTTCTTGTCTGACTCAACACATTAGAGATTTAGGGCTGGACACCCCATAGCAAAAACTCACGAAGCCTAAGGTTTGTCTTGGACTGTGTGCTCAGAAGCTACGTCATCCACATCCATGCTTGTGTCTCTGGTAGAAATATCCCTGCACCTTGCCTGGTGTTTGATTTACAGTAGAAATTCAAAATACGTTTGCGTAAATGATCCAGTGAGAAATGGTGTACCTGTTTGATGACCTCAGAGACTCTGGAACGGCCAATTAAGTTAACCGTACTGTAACTCTGAGGATAGAAAAGAAAGCAAGTACATTTTTGAAGAAGAGGTTTTCTACAAACTTATGGTTAAAGGGGAAAAATGGGGAAAACCAGGGGAGGGGTAAATTAGGAGTTTGGGGTTAACACATACACACTGCTGTATATAAAATATGTAAACAACAGAGACCTACTAGGTAGCACAGGACACCATAGTGAGTATCCTGTAATAACCTATAAGGGAAAAGAATCTGAAAAAGAATATATATTCCTATGTGTGTGTATAACTGAATCACTTTGTTGTATGTATGAAACCTTGTAAATCAACTATACTCCAATAAAAAAATATATTTTAAGCCCAAATATACAACCAAGGAAAGAATCAAGTACTGCTTTGAGGAAGATAATCACATCTTCAACTTCCTGTCCAATTTAGTACAAACATGTTATGTCTCTGTGATGACAATGTTTAAAGAATTAGGAGTAATTGGGAGTTCCCGTCATGGTTCAGTGGAAACGAATCTGACTAGCATCCATAAGGACGCAGGTTCAATCCCTGGCCTTGCTCAATGGGTTATGGATCCAGCGTTGCCGTGAGCTGTGGTGTAGGTCGCAGATGCGGCTCAGATCTGGTGTTGCTGTGGCTGTGGCATAGGCTAGTGGCTACAGCTCTGATTGGACCTCTCGCCTAGGAATCTCCATATGTCATGGGTGCAGCCCTAAAAAGACAAAAAAAAAAAAAAAAGGAATCTGGAGTAATAAACTACCAGGATATTTAAAAACCTGAGATACAAGTAAGTAAAATATACTTTTCTAGGACATTAGGGCTCCCCAGAAATCATTTTGAAATAAAATTCTTAAAAGTGAAAAGAAAAAAAAAGATGTTCTATAAAAATGGAAACTTAAAAGGGGTAGAGCTTCTAGTGACTCCTAAGTTAGGCAGAATAAACTGAGTTAACGATAAATCCACATCTATTTCAAGCACTCCACTTCGTCAGAGTTTTACCGGAAAGCAGGACGTCCAATGAGGCTGAAGTTTGCCGGCATCAGGTCTGAGGGCACGTGGCACCAGAGATGCCAGGCCCTCATGGTCCTTACCCCTGAGGATCCTTCACCAGCCCCGACAGCCAGCAGACCTCCTATTGGCTGGAGCTTCCGGAGGCTGCCACTCAGAATCCAGCCGCTGGGCCCTGCCACCCATTATCCCCATCACAGCCGCAGCCCCTGTGTAATGATCCCTGGCTTTCTGTTGGCTTCCTCATTGTCCAGGGCTTGAATAGTTCTGTTCAGTCAGAAGGCCTGGAGTTCACGCCTGGCCCTCGGAGGTGGCCTGTTTGTATGCTGGGGACAGAGTGTTGCATCTCAGCCGCTAATGGAGCTGAAAAGGTGCCTGGGGCTCATTATTCTTGAGGTGATCCTGAAGGTCGCAGTCCCACAAATGCCATTTGCAGGCGGAAAAGGCAGGAGAGAAGCATATTTGAGGTATCTGAGAATCCTAACACTTGGGTATTTTGTTTCCCACAAATAAGAAGTATAAGGTTTCTGGTATTCCATTGCAATTAAATCTTAATCAAGGGAGGAACCGCTGCCCAGAGACCTCCCTACCAGCCATTTGTGCCGTTTACATGACCACCCTAGTGCTATTTTCTTTCTCTGGGCATCCAGCCCCTCTGACCCGGGTTATCAGAGTGCAGCCCCTGCCTTATCATGAAAACCTACCTTTCCCCAGACCAGAAGGTGGAGCAGGTGCCCAGGCAATGCTGAGAGCGCAAATGAGGACACGGAGGTGGGCCAGGTTTCCAGTAGAGAAAGGTCCCACTTGGGTCAGATTCTAAATAGCCCAGCTTAATTAGTTTTCTGTTGGTCTGGACCACTTCCCTGAGATCTCCCAGGAAATTCTTAGTGATGCTAAGCCTGTGGGCACAAGGGATGTGCCCTGGATGCAGCAAGGCAACCTGCCCTTGAAGATATGGTTACAGGTGGCCTGAGGCTGTGTTAAGAATGGTCCTCACCTCTGGCTCCCATTGGGATGGGGGGGGGAACCTGTGGGGGAGTTTCACCCTCAGCCTAGGGCCACAGAGATTCAGATGCTTTGAAGCAGGACTGGGGATGGTTTTGTGTTTTAACTCCTCATGCGATTGTAAAGAGCAGTAGCGTGGAAGCCGCTCCTTCAGAGCCTCTGTAAGACCCAGCAGCTCCCTTCTGCTCACCCAGTGTCCTCAGATGCTGTTGGTCCTGTGACCCCCTGGAGGGCAGCCTCCACTCCTTTAGAAGTGTCCCCATAAGAAATCACTCACAGCAAGCCTCCCATCATCCCACTGCAAGTTCATCAAAATTGAGGGCAGAGGGGTTTCCAGGGTGAGGATGGGTTTCTGCCATCTCGCTGACTCCCCCTTCTCCTGCCTGGCTTCCCCTCTCTCTGTAGAACCACATGAGCCACCTCCCTCGTTTTCTGCTAAACAGTGAGTTCCACCCTGGCTTGAGTACCCAGGAATCTCCTCTTCCCCCAGGTCCTCATCCTCTTATTTTTCCAACAGAAATCATTCACATCCAAGAGAAATCTGGGAGGAGCTGGTAATATGATAATGTTTTCTCCCCTTTATCACACACACATACACACACCTCTTCGCGGTTCACCAAGCTCCTGCGGGGACATCCTCACAGGTGCTCCTCTGTGATAGGCCTTGTTGCAATCATCGTTTAACAGACAGAGGGACTGAGGCACAGCATGATTGAAATCACAGAGCCACTGTGGATGTGAACTCTCCTTGAGACCCCAAACCCATGCTCTTTCCTCTTACAGCACTTGGTTTCCTCAATCAAAAAGCATTTCTTAGGGAGTTCCCATTGTGGCTCAGTGGATTACGAACCCAACATAGTGTCCGTGAGGGTGCAGGTTCGAGCCCGGGCCTGGCTCAGTGGATGAAAGATCTTGCGTTGCCACAAACTGCAGCACTGGCCCAGGTCTGGCGTTGCTTTGGCTGTAGTGGAAGCCAGCAGCTGTAGCTCTGATTCGACCCCTAGCCTGGGAACTTCCAGATGCTGCAGGTGCAGTCCTAAAAAGACAAAAAAAAAAAAAAAAAGAAAATGTTTCTTAGGCTAATGGTATTCCGCCCTGAGTATCGGAAAGATGTGCTCACCATCCAGTTAGAATGAAACCAAAAGGACTAGGGGAACCCAGAGGGCAGGCCTGCAGTGAGATCTTTAGAGGCTCCTCATATTAAAATGATGGTCTGTAGCCCTGGGCGCCTGTCTGGTGCCCCAGGCTGATGTGGGCTTGTAAACAACACTAATCCTCGAAGTCAGCAAAAGGCCTGTTCTGAGCCCCTCTGCTTTTACTAATGAGGTCTCTTCCATTCTTCTCATGAAATAACACATGGGAAATTCTTTCCCAAAAGAAACGTGTTCCTAATTCTTTAGTTACCATTGCTTTTCTGGAACCCAGAGCATCTGTGTCTGCCGCCGCTGGACACGGAGCCACAGGCAGGCCTCCTGGGAGGATCCCTGGGCATCAGCCAGCAGGTTTGGAATCCCAGCAAGCGCTTTGCTGGGTTCTGGGAAAGGAACAGGCTGGGACGGACAGGGAAGATTTGGCTGTTTGAAAAGGGCAAGGAGCTGGGGGGCTTCTGAAGTAAAGGGGGCTGCCCAGACCCCTACCACAGGAAATCTTCCCTCTCCACCTGGCTGGGGTGGGTGCAGAGAGCCAACACTTCCAAGGTCATCAGCATCACACGGTCGGGAGTAGAAATCCACCTGCTCCCAGATGTTCCCCTTCCTCCTCCTGGCCAGGCACACAAGGGAGGCAGGAAACACAAAAGCCACCCCCGCGTTACTTTGCAGTGTCCACAGTCCCTCAGGATTTGCGTGGACATGCAGATGAACAGTTTCAAGCGAGTCAGAATGCAATTATTTCATTTTCCTTCCCATTCCGAATTGTCGATGTTTAGAAGTAAATTGCTCCCGGTGCTTCTGATTTACAAGGACAAAATGCGAATGCAGAAAACAGGTTCAGTGGAGTGATTTGAATTTCCATTACAATTACAGTTCTTTTCAACCATATGATTCTGTGCTTTCCTCTTATGCATCAGCCCAAGGCTGACAAGGGTTTTGCGGCTGTGACTCAGGCTGCCACGACCCTATGGGCAGCCCCATCACATCACACAGCCCCCGCTGCCGCAGGCCACCCGCTGGATTCGGACTAAGCTCCACAGCAAGCCACTGTTAGAACTGGAGTGCCAGCAGGGCTTGCTTTGGGCGACCAGCAGGGAGGCAGGTGTGGCTGAGCTTCACAGATCTGAAAGATGCTTCCCCCTTCCTCTCCCCAAACAGGCACCATCTCCTGCCCTAAGTAGTACACAGAGACCTGAACAGTACCAGCCTTTCCAGCCCAGCTCTGCCGTGACCTCACACCCCGGAAACATTGCCTTTGGGGTCTCACCCACTCCCAGCTCTGTGCTGGTTCTCCACACTCTGATCACACTTTCCCTGAGTCCCGGCGCTGTGACACTCTGTGAGCTGCGGCTCTGCTTGGGAGCATCACCATTTAAAAAGAGCAGGGGAGAGGGTGATACTTAACACAAGAGGGAACTCACACCAGTATCTCCAGTGCCCTATTACTCAGCGAGTGCCTGTTTGGAGCTTCAGGAGCAGGAGGAGGAGAATTTTGGTCTCAGTGGCAGACACATGGCAGTGTTCAAATCACACCCCTTAGGCAACCTGGCATGTTTGAGGGGAACACCAGCTCGGCCCCCACAGTGGTGACATCCCCTCCTTCCCCCTCCTCGAGCCATGCCACCCAGCTCACCAAGGCTCTCCTCCTTCTTCTGGATTCAGCAATGCCCTCACCCAGTGCAGCAGGATGGGGCTGCAGAACAAAATCCTCCATCAAGGGAAGCTTCAAGGCCATGCCCTGCCTGAGCCAAGGAATTGTCACCAGTCAGGGAGCCCCTCCCTTTTTATCCCACTTGCCAGGTTTTTTAGTTTCCCCATTTTAATATATAATCATCAGTGAGGCTTTATTTTATGTCTCACCTTTTTTTCCCTGCCCCCTCCCCCTGCAGTTCCCCAGGTCACCTCTAGAGACTGAAGAGTACGTTCAGGATTCCAGCGTTATTGCATTTGCAAAAAATAAAGCCCATGTCCCCGCCCCCCACAGATACAAAACTCCCAGCGAAAGATTAGTCTAAATCACAAATTAAATGAAGACATGATAGCAAAGTGGCTTATTGTTGGCGGTGTGAATAGCAAACTCACCAGACAAGGTAATAGTTCACCATGAAAAATGTGCTGTCACTTTTGAGTCACGCTTTTCCCAAAGCCTGTGTGAGCCTTTACCCAGGGTGGGGATGAGCCCGGCTTTGCCGAAGCTGGGCTAGTGTGGGAGAGCTGTTTCTCTGTGGGTACCGGGTAGGGAAGAAGAGTTGGGGGTTCAAGCAGCTCTGTAATTAATGTTTTTCATTCTTAGACTTTTATTTCTCAGAGCAGTTTTTAGGTTTATGGGAAAACTGAAGAGTTCCCATCGTGGCTCAGCGGTTAACGAACCCAACTAGCATCCATGAGGATGTGGGTTTGCTCCCTGGCCTCACTCAGTGGGTTAAGGATCCGGCGTTGCCACGAGCTGAGGTGTGGATCGCAGACTCGGCTTGGATCCAGCGTTGCTGTAGCTGTCACGTAGGCTGGAGGCTGAAGCTCCGATCGGACTCCTAGCCTGAGAACCTCCAAGTGCTGTGGGCGTGTCCCTAAAAAAAAAAAAAGTAAAGAAAAAAGGAAAACTAAACAGAAAATGCAGGGACTCCCAGACTCACCCCCACCCCTATTATTAACATCTTGAATTAGTGTGTTATATCTGTTACCATTGAGGGTCCAATATTGATATGTTTTTATTAGTTCAAGTCCCTGGTTTACACTATGGTTCACTCTCTGTGTTGTATGTTTTATGGGTTTTGCCAAATGCGTGATGGCGTGTATCTACCACTATGGTGTCATACAGAGTAGTTTCACTGCCCGGAAAATTCACTGGGCTCCCCTGATCCTGCCTCCCTCCAAATCCCAACCTCTGGAAATCTTTGTACTGTCTCTGAGGTTCTTTTTTTCCCAGAACTTCAATACTTGGAATCATACAATATGCAGTGTTTTCAGATTGTTTCTTTCACTTTGCAATATACATTTAAGTTTCCTCCATGAATTCTCATTTCTTTTTATTGCTCAAGAGTATTCCATTGTCTGGGTGTACCGCAGTTTGTTTATTCATTCACCTATGGAAAGACATCTTGGCTGATTCCGATGTTTGAGAATCCTGGGGGGAAAAAAGCTGCTTTAAACACTTGTGTGCAGGTTTATGTGTGAACAGAATTTTCAACTCATTTCAGTAAATATCTAGGCGAACAATTGCAGGATTGTATGCTAAGAGTCTGTTTAGTTGGTAAAAAACCACCACACTGTCTTCCCAAGTGGCTTTACCATTTGGCATTGCCACCAGTGGTAGCTGAGTGTTCCTGTCCCTCTGTATCCTCTATAGCATTTGGTTGTCATTTCCTTTCAGAAACATCCAGGTTAGAATAGTTTTGTAATCACACAAACCAACGTCATGTGACATCTTCACACATATCCTCTCATTTGATATTTGTTACCATCCTGTGAGGAAGCCCATTTTATAGACGAGGAAACTGAGACTCAGAAAGATGCTGTGAAAAACCCAAGCTCACCCACTAAGTGACAAGAGCAGGGCCTGGAATCCAGTCTTCTGAGGACAAAGTCCATGTTCTTTTGCTTCTATCCCATTGAATCAACCAAAGAGATGGTACCCAGGTAGGAACTATGGACCCAGGCCAGCAGGCTCTACCAGGCTCTTCCAGTACCTACTTACCCAGGAAATAGACTGAACAAGTCCTAAGGGTATCTAAGGCATCTTTTAGATAAAATTTTGTATTCAGCGTTTTAAAAAATTAACTCCAGGAGTTCCCGTCATGGCTCAGTGGTTAATGAATCTGACTAGGAACCATGAGGTTGCAGATTCAATCCCTGGCCTCGATCAGTGGATTAAGGATCCAGCATTGCCGTGAGCTGTGGTGTAGGTTGCAGACGCGGCTCGGATCCCACGTTCCTATGGCTGTGGTGTAGGCCAGCAGCTTCAGCTCCGATTAGACCAATAGTCTGGGAACCTCCATATGCCACGGATGCGGCCCTAGAAAAAGACAAAAAAAAAAATTAACTCCAGCCATCAGAAAGAATCATCAGAACATTGTTGGACTCTTTACCATTAGTTTGCATCTTAGAATAGCTTTTATTTTTCAATAACAGAAGGCACACTATAGTATTTCTAGTGCTTATTACCCTTTAAAGGTTTCAGTTTAGCCCTGGTGTCTCCCTATTCAGATATCTCTCATTCTTTCATTAGAAACTCAACTATTAGAGGTTCGTTCATCGGGGTTCCCATCGTGGCTCAGTGGTAACAGACCTGACTAGTGTCCATGAGGATGTGGGTTCAATCCCTGGCCTCACTCAGTGGGTTAAGGATCCAACATTGCCATGAGCTGTGGTGTAGGTTACAAACACCGCTCAGATCTAGCATTGCAGCAGCTACAGCTCTGATTCGACCCCTAGCCTGGGAACTTCCATATATGGTGGGTGAGGCCAAGAAAGAAAGAAAGAAAGAAAGAGAGAGAGAGAGAGAGAGAGAGAGGGAGGGAGGGAGGGAGGGAGGGAGGAAGAAAGAAAAATGCATTCATTGATTCCTTTATATCACTTTCCAGATCTTCAGTAGGTACCTATTACAGTCCAGATACTGGTGGAGAATGAAGAGAAGCCATATGTGTTTTTGGATTGCACACATATTCACAGTAGAGCTCAGAACTGTGGAGGAACTAGAGTTCCTCACATCTGCCTGTTCCTCATCTGAACTTCTCACGAGGGGGCTTTAGGTTTGTTCCAGTACCCTTGATGTGGTATAGTAATTTACACATTTGCCCGCGTTAATTCTCAGTCTCTTCGGGGAAACGGTTTAGTCTCTCAAATTGCACCCTCTTCCAGTAACTTTTTGGAAAGACACTTGCCCTGCACTGATTCTTCTGTGGGGCCATCACTGTTGGTGAGCAATGGGGTCTGCTCGGTGTGCCCATGAGCCTTCTGCAGAGCCCCTGGTGACCTCCGTGTTGCATGTCTCCTCTCTCTTTCCCTTTCACCCAGTGGCTGACTCATCAGACCCCTGATTCAGCGTTCATGTCCAGGGTTACTGAGGAGGGTTCCAAAGGGCAGAATCAACCGTCCCCCAGCCGGTCCTGAGGCCTGGTGGGCAGACCAAGGAAGGTGGGGCTGGCTGGGCCCAGACCACATCCTTGCCCACCGACTCGGAAGCTGCTCTCAGACCCCTTTGCCTACAAACGAGTGGCTGCAACCTCCTATTAGTCACTCCTTTTCATAAGTGTCCTGGAAATTCTTTTCCTTGTTTAAAGAAGGGCCAGAAAAGGAAATAGGTTTGCATGATGTGTTCAATTTTCTGCGAATCCCATAACTGTCAGGAGTGGCCAGACTTTCATTTCCCATGAGCTGAGGCCCAGCAGAAGCTCCTGTGAGCAGAAGTCCGCTGAGATGGTAGCTGACTGCATTAAGCCCAGTCCAGGGACGATGGATTGTTTTTTTTATTATAACACTCTCTGCCCTTCCTTCAGGATTTAATACCTCAACTATTTCCCATCTCATCAGGTCAAAAAATAACAACTAGATTGTCAGTACTGGCTCCCCCAGAAGTGCACTCTTTCCCCAGTAAGAGGTGTCCTAAACCCAGACCTTTCTTCGGAAGCAGACAGTCAGTGTGCAGGAGGCAATTTCAGATCTTTTGTTCACGAAGATGGTTTTCCTCTCACCTTCCTAGCAGTAGAAAAAGGCCATTCCGGAGACCACTTTTTTTTGTCCTCCCAAACCCAACAAGTAAGCTCATTTGCATTTGCCTTCTCATTTGCACATCCCCCACACCACCCGATTTAGTCGGTGTATTATTTTCTCCGTCATTTTTTAAAAGAACACAGGCCATTTCTAAGCAGAGCACAATAGGCATTGTTCTTGTGTATGATGTTTCCATCCATCATTTGCTCCTCTGGGAGCAGGAGGAGGAAAGAGAGACAGCGGCAAAGCCTGGGCCAGCGGTGGAGACAGACGGGGACAGGGACAACAGAAAAGCACCCTGGCTCCCATCCGAGCTAGTGATGGTCTCACCACATCCGGGGTCAGGGCTGAAATCACCCTTTGCTCTGACTCATGGGTGGTGAGGTGCATCATTACTTCTTCATCTGTGCATATGCTGTTCAGGTTTACCTCAGGCTGGTGTAACACATGCCAGAACAATCAGAAAAAAGAATGGATCGCAGGGTTGGCTTGTTTGCATTAGAGTGTGTTTCTTGTTGAATTAAGCATGAATGGGGCACTAACAATATGCTAGGTGTTATGCATATTGAATCCTTGCAATAACTCTCTGAGTTAGGTGTAACTAGTCTCCTTCGCTAGATCAAGACACTGAACCTCAACAAGATTTAGTTCCCTGACCAGTGGCACCAGACCAATCAGGATGAGCCTCTTTCTATGAGGACTGGGAGGCTATAACTTACGACTGGGAATCGGAGATTTTATGGCCTCCCTTTTACCCGTTCACCCATCATCTGACATATTTCCCAAGCATGTGGACCAAGTCTCTTTAACATATTAGTATCTGTCCAGGACCCAGTGCGATGCCTGGCCATCTCAGATTGGCAAGAAACAAGGGAACGAATCCGTGGGTGGTGAGAGGACCACGCAGACAGAGGGGGTGAGGGGGATTAGAGGTAACTAGGTGGACAGAGATTTTAGTTATGAAGATAGAAAGGTCTAGAAAAGGACATGGTCTCAGGGAAGCAATGTGATTGAAGAGGTTGGTTTGGAACAGGATCAGTTTGAAGTGCCTGTGAGACATTCAGGGGGGTGGCATCAAACAGGCAGCTGGATCCAGTGGAAAAGTTTGGGCTGGAGATATAAATATGGCAATTGTCAACCATAGATGGTGGGAAGGATGAGATTATTAAAAAGGATGGGGAGTCTGGGGTTAAGAGATGAAAACTGTTGCATTTGGAGTGGATGGGCAAGGGGATCCTGCTGAATAGCACAGGGAACTATATATCTAATCACTTGTGGTGGAACATGATGGAGGATAATGTGAGAAAAAGAATGTATGTGTATATATATACATATATGTGACTGGGTCACTTTGCTGTACAGCAGAAATTGACAAAACACTGTAAATCAACCATAATAAAGATTTTAAAAAGAGAGCACGTCAGAGAAAGGAAAAGTCAAGGTTGGGGTCCCATGTTTTAGGGAATAGGAACCTGCTAGGGAGGCTGAGGAAATGCTGAAAGAGATGGATGAGCAGGAACAGCAGAGTGCCCGTCATCCAGACTGAAAGCCAGGGGAGGCAACCATGTGGGATGTTTCTTGCAGAACAAGGAGGATGGAGACAGAAGGCAGATGGACCCCAAGATCTGGCAGCCTAAAGGTTGACACTGGCCTTGACAAGAACAAGTTCTTGTAACCGTAGAGTAGAAACCAGAAACTCCTGGCTCGGGAGTGAATGGGAAGAGCTGAACTGGACCCAATGTATGTAGATAACTTTGCCAGAACTTTTCCTGAGAAAGATGCAGAGAAAGAGGCTGCCAGAATAAGGTGTGGGGTCTAAGGGAGACTTCAAGAGCAGGTGGCAGTTGAGTGAGGATTTCTTGATTGTGCCTAATGGGAATGATCCAGGGAAGAGACGAAGAACTTCAGGATGCAAGAAAGGAAGGAGGTAGCTGAGGAGCCTTGAGAAAGGGGAGGAGATGGACACAGCACACAGGAGGAAGGACTGGCTTTTGTCACAGGAGACTGAATGTGAGGGAACGGAAGAAGGAAAAGATGAACGCAGGTAGGTTTGTCGGTTTGGTGGTGGAAATACCTACTTTCTCCATGCAGTATGAGAGTCATCAACATTTCTCAGACTTACATTAAGTGCCCACTATATGCCCAGACTACTAGATGCAGAGGGGATAAAGAGTAGTCTTTGCCCCTAAAGGGCTCATGGTCACATGGCGGGGACAGACACCTATATTACAGCCTCATCACATGACAGAGGTAGTCACAGGACAAGGATGGGCACAGCCCAATCATCTGGTCAAAGAAAGTGGCTTGGGTTGCTGGACAAGGGTGCCCAGGCTTACACACCAGCAGGGACTGAAGAGATGTCACCCTCTGATGATGACAGTTATTTAAGAATTCTGATTTTCTACCAATGATGGTCATAGTATGGGGACTGAAATCCCCCAAACAGACCCTTATTTCCCCCTCCTTTCTGTGACACCAATCACACAATGTGCAGCTGTCTGGAAGACTCCAGACTGAACCCTGTTTCCAAATAAGCAGTCAGTTTCTTTCTTTGATAGTGATTGTAGGGCCTTTGTGGTGAGCAACGTGGAGAAGTCATGATGATGGCTCTGGTGAGGCTAAAGGTGGGTTTTTTGTTTTTGTTTTGTTTTGTTTTTGCTTTTGAAGGCTGCACCCATGACATATAGAAGTTCCCAGGCTACAAATTGAATCAGAGCTGTAGCCACCAGCCTACACCATAGCCACAGCAACACAGGATCCAATCTACATCTTCAACCTATACCACAGATCACTGGCAACACCAAATCCTTAACCCACTGAGCAAGGCCAGGGATCAAACCCTCATCCTCATGGATACTAGTCAGATTCGTTTCTGCTGAGCCATGACAGGAACTCCCTAAAGCTGGCTTTTAACCCACGCATCCTACAAACCACAGTGTGGTCCACCTGCCATCCTTCAAGCGGGCTTCCCCAAAATGAGCTTAGCACAGCAGGTTTCTCTCCAGCCCAGCATCCCAAGCAGTGGCCCTGCTGCTCCCTAGGATGTCTTGGACAGGAGCGTTTGCACTCTGCAGAGCCACTGGTAGGAAACAGACAGGAGAGACAAGGAAAGGAGCCCATCCCTGACTCCATCTCAAAGCCAAGGGCCTCAGACTGCAGATAAGCAAGATGCAGGTTGTGTGCCCTCTGAGTCAGCACAGTGGGAAGAATCATATCTCAGCCAGTTAGAGGTGGAAGCCCAAGGAGACCACAATGAATGCAAAAGAACTTGGACCTGCAGAGCAGCTCTGGGGGGCAGTGTCCATAGGAATGGAAAAGAAATGGTTAGAAATGATTTCCTTCCAGACTGTGACCACTCCAACTGAGTTGTTCCCTTCTTTCTTCCCAGTCCCAACTTCATCACCTGCAATGCTGAGCAGAGATCAGGGGAGGCAGAATATTGTCATGGCTCAGAGTGTGGGCTCTGGGGCAAGGCTGCCGAGGTTGTCCCTGTATCAGCTGTGGCGCATCTTGACCTCTCAGTGCTTCCATTTCCCCATGTGTAAAGTGGGGGTGATGGTGGAGATGATACTGGTAACTGTGTCACAGGGTTGTTAAGTGGACCAAGTGGAATAGTCCCTGGCACATAGTACCTGGCAGGTGGTTAATAAATAAATGAAACTGTATAAATGCCAAGAGGAAGCAGGGTGAAGAGTAGATGTGATAGAATAGAGCTGCTTCCGTTGTTAAAAGATAATGCAAATAGTGCTGCAATGAACATTGGAGTGCATGTGTCTTGAATCATTATATTGTATACTTGAAACTAATATAATATTGTAGGTCAGTTACAAATCAATTAAAATAAATAAATCAGGGAGTTCCTGTCTTGGCACAGCGGAAACGAATCCAACTAGGAACCGTAAGGTTGCGGGTTCGATCCCTGGCCTTGCTCAGTGGGTTAAGGATCTGGTGTTGCCGTGAGCTGTGGTGTAGGTCACAGATAAGGCTCAGATCTGCTGTTGCTGTGGCTTAGGTGTAGGCCAGCGGCTACAGCTCCAATTAGACCCCTAGCCTGGGAACCTCCATATGCCGCGGGTGCAGCCCTAAAAAGACCAAAAATAAAAATAAAAAGACAATGCACACTGAGGTATAGGGAATGATGAGGACCTACTGTATAGCATGGAGAACTCTACCCAATGTTCTGGGATAATCTATGTGGGAAAAGAATCTGAAAGCAAAAGGATGTTTGTATATCTATGACTGAATCACTTTGTTGTGCAGCAGAAATTATCACAGCCTTGTAAATCAACTATACTTCAATAAAACCTAAAAAAAAAAGAAAGAGAGAGAGAGACAGCCAATGAGGCCAGTTCATCAGGAGTGTGCTCTTTGAAGGCAAGCGTCTCTGCTGCTGATGGGGTGGCAGGCTCAGAAACAAAGGCCCAAATGGAGAGCGTCTGTGCTTCACTGGGTGGTGAAAAGGAAAAGAAATAACAAGAAGCAAGTATTGTCTCCCTGAAACTGGCTATCCGAACTGTACCACTCCCGCCAAACAAAGGCACCGAAAGAACATTTACATTCATTAAAAAATGTATCTTTCCAGGAAAAAAAGGACCAGTCTTCTTTGCCTCTAGTGAAAAACGTAAAAAGAAGATGCTAGAAGTTGGCATGCAAAGTTGGCTCTCCCCTCCAGCTATGGGGAGGAAAACAGTGTGGTGAAAACTTGGGTTGGGTGTTGGATGTGTTTGTGTTGACTTGAGTGGGGTTGGTTTGAATGGATTGTTCTTAGCATTTGGCAAGGATTTAAATTATGGGACTAACAGACACCCCGGGGCCACTGGCCTTTGTAATATGATTAATTGTGCAAACTCCCCATACAGAAAGCAGGCTGTTTGCTTGTGGTCCACACACTGCCAATCAAAGGGGAACCTGAAAACACATACCACAGGGATGACAAAACCCTGCACCTGAGGATCGATGGGCCCCAGCAAGCATCATTCTGTCCTTCATCGCATCAGCTGTCCCCTCCAGTGAGTGGCCCTCTGGCTTGGCTAAAAGTACATCTGGCCCATCTTGTCACTGATAACATAAGTACCCCTGCCCCCATGCTGGCCCTTTCCTAGCTGTTATACAGGCAAATGCCCCAAACCCACCACGCTCCATCAGCCAAGATTCCCTCTAACTAGAGATAAGGGGAGGGAGAGGGTGCCACTGCCCCTCCCTCAGACCCGCTCTGCTCCTGTTGCTACTGATTGCTCATCTGGAAGAAAAAACCAACTCCATTTTCTGTCTCCTTTCATACTGGCCTTCATTACCGGCTGCCTGTCCCGGGGCTCCAGCCCAATTAGGAAATCAACTGAAGGCTTGATACAAAGTGCCCTGCAAGTGGGCCCAGCCCAGCTATTGCTCTGTCGCTTCAGCGCACGGAGCCCTGGGTAGGAGAGCATTGGCTCGGGGTGCGCAAGGCGTTTGCTCCCAGGCTGCCCAGCTGTGAGCAGCGGGCAAGCCTGGAGTTGGCCAGTTTCCTCCAGTCAGCCTAGACTGACAAATCACCACCCACTTTGATGAAAAAAAGGCCCGCAAAGCTGATCCTGGAGGAAGTCAGCATGTCCATCTTAGGAAATCATCATCCCATTCTTGCCCAGCCATGTTCCCTTTTATGTTATTCATTTTTATTAAGGTTCTTTTATTATTGATGGCCATTATTATATTTTTCTACGCATGCTATGGAACCCCATTCTACTATCCATATGCACTGGGGGACAGGACTTGACATATTTTTAAAATAATCACTTCCATTAGGCTGTAATATTAGCACATCATAGAAAATTTGGAAACCAGAGAAAAGAAAAAAAGAATCAACTCAAATCCCACCAGTCTAATACAAACTCCATTAGCATTTTGGTGGAATTTCCTTCGAGTCTTTTTCTTATGCATATTTTAACATAGTAGTAATTATCTTTACTTATATTTATCTTCCCTTTTTATCATTTAGCATAGTTATCATATGCAATCTCTATGTTACATGATTCTCATAAACAATCATTTTAAAGGTTTCATAATGGTCCATCAAATCAGTGAGCCATAATTTATTTAACCCTATCTCAGGGCCTGAATATTGAGGCTGTTTTTGTTATCCCACTTAAAGATTTTTTTGGTGTTTAGAATTCTTTTCTGAGAACAGCTTCACAAAAGTGGGATACCTAAGTCAAAGGATATGAACATCTTTTTGACTGCTGGTACACACTGCCAAGGTGCTTTCTAATCTATGTTTTCATCTAATCATATTCTGTAGGCTTTTTTGGGGGGGGGGCCTCACTCACGGCATATGGAGGTTCTCAGGCTAGAGGTCCAATCAGAGCTACAGCTGCCAGCCTACCCCACAGCCACAGCAACATCAGATCCGAGCCAAGTCTGCGACCTACACCATAGCTCACAGCAACCCACTGAGCAAGGCCAGGGATCAAACCCACAACCTCATGGTTCCTAGTCAGATTCGTTTCCACTGCACCACTACAGGAACTCCCATATTCTGTGGGCTTGCAATCAGCAGCGTGTTTTTATGTTGGGGAAGGGACACATAGGGCCCAGGCATGACATCAATAAGGTGACAATCTGGGCTATCTTGCTCTTTAGAAAGAAGGCCCTTGGAGAAGGCCCTGGAGCACTTCACACCACGAGGCACTGCTGGGCAAGAGAGGAACAGACAAGGACCTCTGACCATGCCGGAGGTGGAGGCAGCCTTGGACGAATCGAAGTGTGTTTCTTTGTTAGGGTGAAAAGCAGAAAATTAATGTCAGGTTTGTCATGCATAATTCAAAATGCTCCTCACTTCTGCTGCATTAAGACGTTTGCTTACAGAGAGCCACCTGGCTGACTGTCACCAGATCACATGTAAATAATAAAAAACAACTCTCTGAAGGCAACGCTCTGGATGGATTCCCCTACTTTTCCACCCCCTCCCTGCCCCCGACACCTCCCACACCACTTTTCCTCCACAGCAGTTCGGTAAAGTTTGGTATAAAGTCCTCCCCTACTTTACTTCTGTGGGTAAAGTGTAATTAAGAACGTTCTCCTGGAGTTCCCGTCGTGGCTCAGTGGTTAGCGCATCCGACTAGTAACCATGAGGTTGCAGGTTCGATCCCCGGCCTCACTCAGTGGGTTAAGGATCCAGTGTTACTGTGAGCTGTGGTGTAGGTTACAGATGCAGCTCGGATCCCACGTTGCTGTGGCTGTGGTGTAGGCCAGCAGCTACAGCTCCCATTGGACCCCTAGCCTGGGAACCTCCATATGCCACAGGCACGGCCCTAGAAAGAAAGTTTTCCCCATAAGATCCTCATCTCCTTTGACGCATCTGGCTTTTCTACCTTCCGACAGGTAAAAAGCCAGAGCTATGACTGCCCAGATTTGGAAGGCAGTGCCTCTTGAAGGTGAATCCATTGGCCAGTGGTAGTTCATGAAGTTTCTTCTGGAAACTCATAGGTGATCCTGTGTGGTACATCTGTTGATGAATGCAACTGACTATTCTTTTATTTAGCATAAATTAGTACTGTGTTCAAATGCTTGACAAGCTCTAAGAAAAATGGTGAAGTGGGTAATTTTGACTTTAGGAATGCCATGTGGGCTTGTGCAGGTTGTCCATGGCACAAGAGCATCTGGCTTGAGGGGAGTGGTTGAGGGGGAAAAAAGTTAAGACTGATACCCAGCCTACTAGCTACTGCCAAGTTTATGTACCCCAGCAGTAAGCTGTCTCCAATTAATATTATTATTCTAGGTGTGCCTTTTTTGTTGTTGTTGTTGTTGTCTTTTATCTTTTTAGAGCCGCACCCACAGCATATGGAGATTCCCAGGCTAGGGGTCGAAACAAAGCTACCACTGTTGGCCTACCCCACAGCTATAGCCAACGAGGGATCCGAGGCGCATCTGCAACCTACACCACAGCTCACAGCAATGCCAGATCTTTAACCCACTGAGAAAGGCTAGGGTCCACTTGAGTCCTCATGGATACTAGTCGGGTTCGTTAACCACCAAGCCACGACGGGAACTCCTAGGTGTGCCATTTTTAAAATGAGCTTTTTACTTGAGAACAGTTTTAAATTTACAGAAAAATTATAAAATAGTACAGCATTCCCACATATCCCCACCCTGTTTCCTCTAATGTTGCTTTCTGCTGTCAGATTTGTTCTAATTAAGGCATCAATGTTGAAACAGTATTAAGTCCATACTTCATTTAATTTCCTTAATATCATTTCCTATCCCAGGACCCCATCCAAGATACTACATTCTATTTAGCAGTTTTGTCTCCTGGGGCTGCTCTTGACTGTGACGGTTTCTTAGGTTTTCTTAGTTTTTGATGACCTTGCCAGTTTTGAGGAGTACTGGTCGGGTACCTTGTAAAATGCCCCTTGGTTGGAATTTGTCTGGTGTTTTCTCATGCTGTAAGCTAGAGTCACTGGTTTGGGGGAAATCCACACAGGTCGAGTGCCACTGCCATCACGTCATATCGAGGGTGGATTCTATCAACATGACTTGTCACCTAGAGGTTAACTCTGATCACCTGGCCAAGGTCCTATTTGTCAGGCTTCTCCATGGTCAAGTTACTCTTTTTTCCCCCACTTTTCATATTGCTCTGGAAGGACGTCACTATGTACAGCCCATACTTAAGGAGTAGGGAGTTATGCCCTACCACCTCAAGGGCAGAGCATCCATAGAAACTATTTGGAAGTCCTTTGCTCAAAGATATATCTATCCTCCTATATTAATTTGTTTTACTTCTTTATTCAATTATCTATTTATCATATGGGTCCATACTGTATGCACATCATGAGTATGGACTCATGGATTTTTCATCTCATACTTTGGGTTATGATCCAACACTATTTATTTTGTTGCTCAAATTGTTCTGTCTTTGGACATGGGGAGTTCTTTCTGTTGGCTTCTGTCCCTTTGGAATAACCCATCACTGTGCAGGTTTTTTAGACGATGTTGCATTGCTTCCCCCCAAACAAAATATGCTGACGTCTTAATCCACATTACCTCAGGATATGACCTTAGTTTGAAATAGGGAGGTTGGAGTTCCCACTGTGTCACAGCAGAAACAAATCTAACTAGTATCCATGAGGATGTGGGTTCAATCCCTGGCCTCACTCAGTGGGTTGGGGATCCAGTGTTGCTGTGAGCTGTGGTGTAGGGTAAAGATGTGGCTTGGATCCTGAGTTGCTGTGGCTATGGTGTAGGCTGGCAGCTGTAGCTCTGATTCAACCCCTAGACTGGGAACCTCCATATGCCACAGGTGTGGCCCTAAAAAGAAGGAGGGAGGGAGGGAGGAAGGAAGGAAGGAAGGAAGGAAGGAAGGAAGGAAGGAAGGAAGGAAGGAAAGAAGGAAGGAAGGAGAGAAATAGAGTTGTTGCAGATGTAACTGGTTAAGATGAAGCCATATCATAGAGTAGGATAGCTTGTTAATCCAGTGTGACTAGTGTACTTATAAGAAAAGAGGTAAGACAACAGGGAGAAGATGGCCATGTGGTGGCAAAGGCAGACATTGGAGTGATGTATCTACAAGCCAAGGAATGCCGAGGGTCACCCGTAAATACCAGGAACAGGGAGGGAGGGAAGGAGTCTCCCTTACAGGTTCCAGAGGAAGCATGGCCCTGCTTACACCTTAATTTTAGACTTCTAACCCTCCAGAACTGTGAGTGAATAAGTCCCTGTTGTTTTTAAGCCACCCGATTGATAGTCTTTTGTTGTGACAGCCTGAGGAGACCAACACAGAGCACTTCCTTATGCTCTGGCATCACAAGATGCTCTACATTCATCTTGTAGATGACCTGCCCCAATCCTAGAATCAGCCATTTCATCAAGGAACTCTGGCTCCTTTTTTTTTTTTTTTCATTTTTTTTATTACTCAAATGAATTTATCACATCTGTAGTTGTATAATGATCATAACAATCTGATTTCACAGGATTTCCATCCCACAGCCCAAGCACATCCCCCCACCCCCCAAACTGTCTCCTCCAGAGACCATAAGTTTTTCAATGTCTGTGAGTCAGCATCTGTTCTGCAAAGAAGTTCTGTCTGTCCTTTTTTCAGCTTCCACATGTCAGTGAAAGCATTGGATGTTGGTGTCTCATTGTATGGCTGACTTCACTTAGCATGATAGTTTCTAGGTCCATCCATGTTGCTAAAAATGCCGGTATTTCGTTCTTTTTAATGGCTGAGTAATATTCCATTGTGTATATGTACCACATCTTCTGGATTCACTCCTCTGTCGATGGACATTTAGGTTGTTCCCATGTTTTGGCTATTGTAAATAGTACTGCAATGAACATTGGAGTACACGTGTCTTTGCAAGTCGTGGTTTTCTCTGGATAGATGCCCAGGAGTGGGACTGCTGGTTCAAATGTTAGTTCTATGATTAGTTTTCTGAGGAATCTCCATACTGCTTTCCACAGTGGTTGCACCAATGTACAATCCCACCAACAGTGTACTAGGGTTCCTTTTTCTCCACACCCTCTCCAGCACTTACTGTTTGTAGACTTTTGGATGATGGCCATTCTAGCTGGTGTAAGGTGGTACCTCAGAGTGGTTTTGATTTGCATTTCTCTAATAATGAGTGACACTGAACATCTTTTCGTGTGTTTCTCGGCCATCTGTATGTCTTCTTTGGAGAATTATCTGTTTAGATCTTCTGCCCATTTTTGGATGGGGTTGTTTGTTTTTTTGGTATGGAGCTGCAGAAGTTGTTTATAAATTTTGGAGATGAATCCCTTGTCAGTTGATTCATTTGCAAAGATTTTCTCCCATTCTGTGGGTTGTCTTTTTGTGTTGTTTAGGGTTTCCTTTGCTGTGCAGACACTTTGAAGTTTGATTAGGTCCCATTTGTTTATTAACTCTGGCTCCTTTTAGTAGAGAATGATATTAGAAACCAAAATCTGAATGCTTGATGCACTTGTTGCTCCTGGGGTGCTGTTGCTTCCAGGCCCTCTCAGAAGACAGAGCAAGGAAGTGTACATGTGCAAAGTAACCCTCACCTATGCACATTATCTGTAAATAATTCTGTATGTAACCATCTATGTGTGTATTAAGCTAAAGATGCATTTGTACTCTAATCCAGCTCTAATCCATTACCACCTTCTAGCTGCTTCCATTTCTTACGTGTAACCTCTCACCCCAACAGCAAGTTATCTGGCTCCCACCATCTGCCACCCATGTGCTTAACTGTTCAGCTTTAGTGCACCTGTAGAGCATATCAGAATGGTTAACCTGGAGATGCCTTTTGTAATTCACACAAAAGGTGCCATCTGGGCCAGGAGCATCACTGTGCCCCCTCCAAATTGAGCTTCCTCCCTGCAAGTTTAAGAGCCTGCAACCTCTGTACTTCTCCCCTCATCTCCTCTAAAATCAAACTTAGTTTCTCAAAAGGATCTGTTATCAGTTATTTATATCTTTGTATCAGTCAGAATAAGCTCAGCTTAGCAGCATGAACAAATGAACATCAAAATCGTAGATTTGCTTAATACAACAAAGCTTCACCTCTAATAGGCATCAGATTCTGATACAGCTTGGGTGGCCTGTCTCCACGTTCAGCTTTGTGGTTTTGAACATGTGACCTTTACAGTGGGAACCAGAGGGGAAGAGAGAGCTGAAAGATTATGTAGGATTCTTTTTTAAAGACTTAGGCCTGGCAGCCACTTACCTGCCTCGTGCCCACATGCCAGTGGAAGAACTGTCTCTTAGCCTGAAGCTAATATCTAGGAAAGCTGGGCAGCAGATGTGGCCCTGTGAGCCCAGGAAAGGAGACCATAGGCTGAGCACATAGCATTGCCTCTGCTTTAATCTTTGTGTGCATTTTTGTCCAGGGGTTAACTTTCCCCAAGTCTTTCTTATTTAAAATCTTTCCTTTGTAACCAAAAGTCTTATTTTACTATTAAGGACTTTTGAATATTTGTAACCAGGGAGAAAGGAAAGGGCAGTTTGGGAAATGTTTTTAGCCCTCTTCTGAAATCTATCCTACAGGTACCCCTTTTTCTACCAATACACAAAGTCAGATTCAGGGTGATATTTAATTTTTTAGAGCTTCATCATTTGTTGGCAACTCCTCAAAAGCAGCTCCACAAGAGTTCCCATCATGGCTCAGCAGAAACAAATCTGACTAGTATCCATGAGGATGCAGGTTCAATCCCAGGCCTCACTCACTGGGTTAAGGATCTGGCATTGCCATTAGCTGTGGTGTAGATCACAGATGAGGCTCAGATCCTGTGTTGCTGTGGCTGTGGCATAGGCTAGAGGCTACAGCTCCAATTTAACTCCTAGCCTGGGAATCTCCATATGCTGTAGGTGCAGCCCTTAAGAAAAAAAAAAAAAAAAAGAAGCTCCACAATTTCCTTTTCTTCTCCAGAGCTAAGGTGGCAAATGGCAGTGTGTGGGCCAGGTGGTCCACAGAGGTACCTGATTCCCTTGCATGATGCATGGCCCAAAGGGAATTGGGACACACTACCCAAGGGCACCTTCCTCCATATGATTTTTGCAGCTATGGGAAAACAACTGTTTTTATTAGGAAAGGAGATGAGCCCCATTCTTCATAGAATTTTAGTGTCAGAAGAAACCTTAAAAATGAGGTCCAAATATTTTTTTAATGACACAGGGAGAAGGCTTATGATAATCTAACATTAAGGGGGAGGAAAGGCACATTACAAAAGTGTTCGTTTTCACTCCACAATGCACTAGGCACAGAGAAAGCAGACTACACCAAAATATTAACAATGGTTTTCTCTGAGTGGTGGAATAATGGGTGTTTTTAATTATCTTGTTTATACTTTGATGTATTTTCCAGGCTTTCTATAATGAATAATATGTGACTTTCATCATCTGAAAAGGAATGCTAAGAAAAACTTAAAAAGACGTCCAATCCAGTTCACTTCCCCCTTGTAGAGATGAGGAAACTAGTGCCCAGAGAGATGAGATGGTTTGTCCAATATCACGGGGATATTAAATTGAAAGGTCAGGAACCTAAGTGTTCGCATAAAGCTTCTCTTCTCCACAGCTCCCGTTACAGACTAAGCAGATGTAGGTTAAGCCCCAGGGGAAAAACATCCCCCCCCACTTCCACATGCACCACATACACATACACCCACACTCCCCCTTTCACCCTAATCCAGAATATCCAGAGTTAAGAATGGCTCACAACCCCTCCCTCTGTTCCACCGAGAAGTATGAGAGCTTTTGCAATCTCTGGGGAGGAGCGGGGTAAGGAAACTTCTTTTTAGCATCTGAGATAGGTAGGCATTGTGCTGAAACTTTGTTATCTCACTAAAACCCAGCAGTGAGAATGGGAAAGAGAAGATGGGAGGAGGATGACTGACATTTGAACTCACAACAAATTAAGCCATAAGGCTACTTTGTCCCCATTTTGCAGATGGAGAGACTGAGGCACAATCATAACCACCGGTAGCAGAGCTGAGACTCAGACTCGCCCCAGGCTTTCTGGCCCATGGCAGCACCATTACCACTCAGCCTCCCTGCTGTACTAAGTTTCAGATGCATGTCCAGAGCTCCATGTGTATGTGTTAAATTCATGTCAAGACACAGTTGCGTCCTATGCCTGAAATTTCAGCAGCCTCTCAAATCTCACTCTGACAATACCTGCCAGCCTAGCGCAGGTGGCCTGGCCTGCATCCCAAGGTAATGGATGTGTTGCCAGATGTAGGCATCTGGGCACTTCTGGGTACCCATTTACCTTTGTGCAGGACATCCCCCAAGCTTGATGCCCTGTCAGGAGGCTGTTCGGGGAAGATATATACTGATGAGAAATCTCAGCCCCCAAATTCATTTTTCAAAGAACCCAAGCAGATCTGGTGATTTATTCTCTGTCATTCTGATCCCAGCATATGTTCCACATCAGGTAAGTGAGATAGAAAGGATGGTTCAGCAAACATTAAGTTAAAAGAAGCCCTGTCAGGCTCCCCCACGAATAGCTGGTTTTTATTTAAAGCCACAAAGTAATTAATTACACTAAGTAAAAAGCTACAGCTCTCTCCTGCCCAACACGTCTCAAGTGTTTCCCACAGAAGACGCTGTTCTTACACAATCACAGTACACACGCCCACACAAGCTTGGGTTTGTGTTGCTTCCTCATTTTCATCCTCCTCGTCTGCCATCCCTTCCTGTTTTCCTTTGACTCTGAATCCCTCCCTGCCTCTCTCTCCCTGTGCCTCCTGCCCATCTTCCCTCTCCTAACCCCTCTCCATCTCTTCCCTTCATTCTGAAGCCTATTTCTGGTCTCAGAAGTTCCATCCTCCCTTCTACATGCCACCGGGAGCTTCCCACTGACACATGAAGCCAGGCTCAGCCCAGCTCCCCTCCAGCTTTGCCTCTGGTAACAGACCTAGAACCTGTTCACTCCCTTCCTGCTAGCTCTGCCCCTCTCCTGAAGGTACAGATGGCAGCAGAGCACGTGATTCAGACGGTTGTACTTGATCCCAAAAAGGGAGTCGAACCATATGTCATTGGTTCACGAAACTCATCTGGGTAGGAGAGAAGGTTGATTCTGGCTCACTGCTGTGGGGACTGTTGTGGATAGAACCGCGTAGATGGACAGATGGGAGGAAGGATAGATGGACAGATGGGAGGGAGGAAATATAAAAGTGTGGCAGGACTTTATCATTTCATCCACACATTCATTCAGAAAGCCTTGATTAAGCTTCTACTGTGTGCTAAGCCTGGTGTCAGATGTTGAGAAGATGGACAGAAAGTAAAACAAAGCAAAACAGTCTGTTTGGTGAGATAAGCCTGAAAACAGTAATTATAATACAAAGAGAGACCTTATAAATGGTGATCGGACAAGATTTTCTGGGACTCCAGGAGAGGATATTATCATTTGGGTGGGGGAGGGAGAAAAGGGATTAACACAGGTTTCCCAGGACACAGTGCTGCAGACAAACATTGTAGGAAAGGAAATAAATGTGATGCGGGAAGAGAGAAGAGCCTTATTCCCAGTCACAGAGGAGGAAAGGGTTAATCCTTTTACGAGACCCACTTAGTAGAGCAGGGCTGAGACATGGGTGCGGGTGGGATACCCACAGTACATGAAGTGCAAGGTCTCAGAGGCAGGTCACAGAGCCTTGTACATCCTACCAAAGAGTCCAGACTTCAGCGTGTGGACAGTGGGGAGCAACTGACGGCATTTAAGCAAGGGAATAACATGGTCCATCTTGCATTTTTGATCAGTCACTCTGGCAGGTGTGCAAACTGGCTTATGGGTTTCTAAGACAGGTGGCTGGAGATGGCCACTCAGATAAGAGATGATAAAGGCCATGCCCGCAGCAGCAGTGATGGGCAAAGATGGCAGGAGCATTTTTCCAAGGCAACTGGCCTAGATGCTTTCATACGTATGTGTTACCTCATGTGTGTGTTCAGAAGCATGTACGTGACTGCACAGCACATCACGCCAAAACAGAGCACACATGTGGTCAACTATAAAATAATAAGAGGAACAGTTCCTCTGCACTCGAATGGGATAGACAGGTCCTTGAATGGCATCAAAATTGCTTGTCTTGGTGTTACATGGACTACGTGATCACTTTTATTCAGAAAGAGTTAACATGGCACTCTCCATACACCGCTTGTGGGGATAGACATCAGTACAACCTTTCTGGAAAGCAGTGTGGTCCTACTTTTTGAAAGCTGTAAGATATGCAGTTTTTGTTCCAGCAATTTCTATTCTAGAAATTCAAACTAAGGAAAAATTAGGGATGTGTGCAAAGATTTAGCCAAAAGGATATTTATCGCAGCATTGTTGTCATAGCAAAAATATAAAAGCAATACAAATTGCAACAATTGAGGCTGAGTTTAATACTTTATTGCACAACCGTACGGTCACATGGTTTGCAGCCTTTAAATGCCATGGCGTGGAAGTATATTCATGGACATGGAAAGATGTTCACACAGATTTAGCCCCTCTTCCAAGATGCAGTTCTAAATAAAAATGGGTGATTGCTATGCAAACACAACTTTAAGACAAATCCCCTGGCATCCCCTTGCACTAGTTTCCAATATATTTTTAAGTGAAGAAGCAAGCTACAGAACAACATATATAGTGTGATCCTATTTTAATTAAAAAGAAAAATATGGGCATGTGTATCTCATGAATATATAGCCCTAGAAAGGATGGCATGATATCTCCTAAAATGTTAAATGTTTTTATCACTGGGTAGGGAGTCATAGGGGCTGGATAATTTTTTTTTTTTTGTCTTTTTAGAGCCGTACTTGCTGCATATGGAGGTTCCCAGGCTAGGGGTCTAATCAGAGCTACAACTGCCAGCCTACGCCACAGCCATAGCAATGTGGGATATGAGCCGTGTCTGCAACCTATACCACAGCTCATGGCAACACCAGATCCTTAACCCACTGAGCGAGGCCAGGGATCGAACCTGAATCCTCATGGATACTAGTCAGGTTTGTTAACCACTGAGCTATGGTGGGAACCCCAGGGGTTGGATGATTTCTATTCTTTTGGATTGTCTATAGATTTTTCATTTATTTGTACATTAGAAATGCATTTCTTATATTTTAAAAAAGAAAACAGGAGGAAGGAAGCCCTGAATAATCTTTACTACTGTGTAGCAGGAAGACTCACCCTTTCTTGCTGCTTCGTTTATTCATCCATCATGCTTGATGTACCTCTTGTTTCTAAGCATCATGGAAGGTACCAGGGGTACAAGGATGATTAAGCATGATTCTTGTCCTCAAGGAGCTCCTAATCTAACAGGAAAACTGATTAATAGATAAATAGGTATAGTATGGTGTGGTAGGTAAAGCAAGGATGGAAGTATTTGTATCATTTGCTGGACTCACAAGTGAGTCCTGTAGGTGATTGAACTTACATTGGGTGGCTGCCATTCTGCTCTTTTTGCATCTTTTGTCTTGTCTAAAAAGTGGCTGAGGGAGTTCCTATTGTGTCTCAGTGGATTCAGAACCCAACATAGCGTCTGTGAGGGTACGAGTTTGATCCCTGGCCTGGCTCCATGAGTTAAGGATCCGGCATTGCTGCAAGCGGATGTGGCTCAGATCTGGTGTTGCTATGGCTGTGGAGTAGGCGGCAGCTGCAGCTCTAATTCAACCCCTAGCCTGGAACTTCATATGCTGTGGGAGCAGCCCTTAAAATAAAAGAAAAAAGAGAAAACTGGCTAGAGAAGAGGCAGCATGGTGGGGTGAAAGAGTATTATGCTGGGAGGGGGCTCTCGTCTGGCTCTTCAGCGAACCCAGGAAAGCTTTGTTGTCTATGGAGCAAAGCTTCGTCACTCGGTGTCCAAGACCTTTCTCTCGCTCCAGCCTGCATTTCCAGTAGTACATCCTTCATACCCGAACTATCCATCCCTAACTTCTAGACCTTCCAGACCCTTGAACAACTTGGTGACTTGAAACACCTTGTTTTCTGCACCTGTCACCCAGGTTTCTCTGCCCCAGCCCTGCTGCCGTTTGGGGCCAGATGATTCTTGGTGGTGCCCGGTGGGGGGTGGGGGGCTGTGCCTGTGTGTCGGAGGCTGTTTGCAGCATCCCTGGTCTTCGCTCACTAGCAGCAGCAGCCTCCCTCCCATCATGATGATCAAAAATGTCTCCAGATGTCATATGTCCTCTGGGGGAGAAATCTGCCCAGGTGAAGAAGCATTGCGGTCATCAACCGTGTAACCTCAGAAAGGTCACTTACCATCGGTGGACCTGAACTGGCAGCCAGAAAGTTGGGATGTGGCAACAGAAGCAAGCAAACGCCCTGTGGCTCTGATGTCCACAGTTCAGTCAGTGTTTACTGGGCTCTCCCATGTGCTTCATGTTGTGCTGTGGTCAAGGGGATGCTGGAAGGAACCCTGTTCCTCCCTCTCGAGTTTCATATCAAACAGTGACCAGGCAACCGGCCGAAGCGTGTGAGCCCAGCCCAGTCCCGAGGCCCTGAGCATTCCCACACAGCAGTCCTGCTGCGGGTGCCACTCCAGGGCCCTGGGGAGGGAGAGAGTTTCTCTCCTGACCTTTGAGCTTTGGTACCCCTCACAGATGGCAGTGCTGGCATCTCTCATGAAGCCATGTGGGGCATCTATGGCTGCAAAGCCAAAGTTCCGTGCCCTCATAGAGGCCTCATGTGGATGTCACTCTCCTAGGCTTCTGGGTACCGCCCCAGGCTGGCCATGCCATGCAAGCCAGGCGCTGCTGGCCAAGTGGGAGCCCCGTCACCCAGAGCTGGTCTGAAAACGCTTCCTGTGGGGAAGATCGCCGGGCAGAGGACTAGGTGAAAGGAAAAAAGGCATTCCACCAAACCATCCCTCAGGTGTCTGGATTACCACAAACTTTTTTTTTTTTTTTTTTTTTGCTTTTGCTTTTCAGGGCCGCACCCAAGGCACATGGAGGTTCCCAGGCTAGGCGTCAAATCAGAGCTACAGCTGAAACACTTTCCCTGCTCCGTGTTCTTTAAGCCTCCGAAGTGAAGGGTAGCCTCTGCCTCAGGAGCCTAGCCCCTCACCCTCAGAAAAGGCGATTATCCATCAGGCTCAGACCTGCACCCCCCATAAGCCAGAGAGGTCAGATGTCTCCAGGCAGCCTCTTTCTCAAGCTCTTCAGGTAAAAAGAGCAGGACATTGCCAGGGCGGTGGGAGAGAACCCAAATCAGGCTTGAGAAGAAGCGAATTCAGATCCCAGCTCATCCCCTCCCCTACAAAATGCGAATAATAGCATTTCGCCCTCCAAGATCTACGTTAGGTTTAAAAATGATTTGTTTTAACTCCACTTGTAATACTATCACTTTAATTCAGAAATTTAAATTTACGCATTCATAGCAACTATTTGAAAAAGTATATGCCTTGTTTTAAAAAAATGGGAAATGCCATTTTTTTAAAAAATGATTTTTTTTAAGAAATCGCATACATGCGGTATTTTCCAGGACCTGGTACATGAAAGGAATCTTTTATTAGGTAATGTTTCTTTTTTTAATTTATTTTGTGAAAGTATGATTGATTTACAATGTTGTGTTAACTTCTGCTGTACAGCAGTGATTCAGTTTTTTATATATATATATAAATATATATACCATAATGGCAAAGAATATGTGTATGTATAAAGAATATATATATGCACATATATTTTCTTTTTTTTTATTCTTTTCCATTATGGTTTATCCCGGTGTGTTGACTCTAGCTCCCTGCGCTATTCGGTAGGGCCTTGTTCATCCATTCTGTGTAGAATAGTTTGCATGTGCTGACACCAAACTACCAGTTCAATCCTCCCCCCCCCACCCCCCTCCCTCTGGGCAACCAGAGGTCTCTTCTGTTTGTTCCTGAGTCCTTTTCTGTTAGGAGATGTTTCTCGAGCACTTATGATGCACCAGAAAGGAGAACAGGTCCTGAGGACCTGGGGGAGTGAGACGGGCTTGGTGGTCTGGAGAAGCCAGGCAAGGCCTGACCAGGCTGCTCAGACTGGCTGAGAGGGATGGCTGGGAGGCTCGGAAGGAGGGGCAGGGCTATCACAGGAGGAAAAGGGAAGTGGCGCTGTCCCAGGATTCATGTGTATCTCCTGGCGAGTCGAGACAGGCACCCTGGTCAGGGAGCTCCCACCACCTGCACTGCCCACACAAAGCTGGCTTTGCTGGAAGTGTCCATGCTGCTGGGAAAGATATGTAACTCGATGCTTAACTCAGTGGGACTGGGGAGAATTCCATTCTGCTGTCAGGAACCGACTTCCAAGGCATCCATCTGAATTTTTAAATCGATGGACTCCGTAAGTGAGCGCATCTGGCAAACAGCTCCTTCTGCTTGCCTCCCACGGCTTGCATATTCCTTCACAGAACAACCACGAGGTGAACGCAGTGGTTTCTCACAATGAGGGGCTTTCTGGGGCCTGGGGAGTTGGGGATTTGTTGTTTGCCCCAACAGCTTAGAAACAATCACGCCTAGTGGATGACTGGTTATCAATAGCTTGATGGGAAATTCTGTTATTCTTTTAGTAAGATAAACCATATTTGGGAGTTCTGGGGTGCAACAGGGGTCCATCCTGGGGTGCCGTGGGGTGGAGCAGCTTGTAGGCAACGTCCAAGGGCAGGGCAGCCAGGAGCAAGAGCGGCACCTTCACAGATAGGGGTCAGAGGCTGGGCCACAGCTGGAGCCGGCTGTCAGTCTGGCTTCCATTGAGGATGCAGATCCAATTGGCTCAGAAGTTGGGTCAGCATCTCCGAGAGAGCCCTGTCCTAGAGGGACCGGCCTAGCCCAAGGGCTTGGCTGTCTAAAGGAGAGCTTTTCCAGCTGGAGCTGAAAGAACTTGACAGGAGCCCCATTCTGCCTCCACCCCAGGGGAGGCACAGGTCCTACAGATGCAGTGATGGCGTCCCGGATGCACAGCCCGAAGCCATGCCCGGCCCCTCCGTTTGCACACTGCACTAGGCTGGGGTGAGGTAATGCATAGTGTCTTGGGTACAGGAGGCCCAGAGCTCTGAGGGTCAAAGCAAAATTCCATAGCTGAAGTCAAGCCAGATCACTTCCCCCTCTGCCTGCATATCTGAGGGCAGAGCCCATCCCAAGGGCTGCAGAGGCCCCAGGGCACTGGCTCTGGGCCCCGCTGGAGGTGACTGAGGTGGCCACTGGTGTGGATTCTAAGTTCTTTCTCCCTCCTCCTGCACATGAAGATCCTAGGTCCTGTTTTGCTGCTGGGTTAGGGCCCTCGTCCCTCACCCCCATCCCTACTTCCTACCCCTCCTTCATCTGTTCAAGCAGCTGGAGGATTCCATGCAGGAGCCTGTACACAAGTTCCTGCAGGGCATTTGGTCCAAGGGGCTTCCCTCCCATCCCCTCGCTCTTTCTTTCCAGGCTTTAGTTTCACTCTGTTCCCCCTAGGACCCCCAGCACTTCTTCTAACCCATCAGAGGCCCCACAACCCTCTCCCCTGGCCTCATTCCCATCTGCCAAGATATTTAAGGGGACAGGGAAAGTAAAGAGGGGATCAGAATGTATCCTGCTGCTTAGAGATTTGGAACGTCTCCAGAATTATCCAAATAATTGAGTCTCTCAAAACTTTTTGCTTTCCATCAATCACACACTCAATGGGTAGCATCTGCCAGGTTCAGTTTTAGGGACAGTTAGGGGCATAGAGATGAATAAGGCACGTGGGTCCCAGCCCCCCGAGGAACTCACAGGGAACACACACGCATGCACAGCTTGATGCTCTTCCTACAGCAGACGCTAGCACACTCAGGGCAAAGGACTGTCAGTTGTGTCCATTGCTTCACGTCTCCGCTGTGACCTAGGCTCTAGACCCAGCCCAGGATCTCATACCTTGATGGGCCTTGAATTAGTCAGAGTTCCCCAGAGAAACAGAACCAACGGGATCCATAAATACATAGAGAGAGATTTATTTGAAGGTTGGTTCACACAATTGCGGGACTGGCATGTTGAAAGCCTGCAGGATGGGCCAGAGGGCGGCACACCCAGGGCAGAGCGGCAGTCCGAGCCTGAGGGCCATTTACCACCAGGATCCCCTCTTGTTCAGGGCAGGTCAGTGTTTGTTCTGTGCAGGCCTTCAGCTGATTAGATGCAGCCCACCCACAAGTCAAGCACATGGGAGGGCAGTCGGCTTTAGTCCGCCAACTTCAGTGCTAAACCCCAAAGCACCTTCATGGAAACAACCAGAATATGTGTGACCAAATATCTGGGCCCTGGGATCGGTGGACGCATGAAATGAACTGTCACAGTGCTATAAAATCAAGACATTGAACCACAAGTGATTTTGAAGATTCCTTTATTTCCAGTATTTTAGGAGACGGGCCCCTCTGGTAAATGAGACGCAGTTAGTCCTTTCCCTGTTGGGACTTTTTAGAGAACCAAGACATCCTTAGAGGTTTGCTCAAGATCAATGATGCCACCAAACGATTCTGCCATGCACCCCCCTTCCCACTTGTTCCAGATGACAAACCCCCAGGACAGGACTTTGCTCAGTGGCCCAGTTCTAATGTTCATGGGAATCGCCTGGGGAGCTTTCAACCAAGCGGTTTCCCAGCCCATCTGTGACAAAGATTCTGATTTGTTGGATGTGGCAAGGCTGGCGGGGGCCTGGGCCCTAAAACCCTACCCAGCAAGAAACATCCCCAGGGAAGGAAGAGGCTGCAAGCCCCAAGACGGTAGCCCCAGGAGGCTGCTGGATTAAGGAGCCACCAGGTGACTTCATGGACGGTGGTCTGTGGGTACACTTTTGGCCTCTCCACAGCATCCCGGGCCGAAGCAGTGCAGGTGGGGGGTGAGTGCAAAGGTGCCTTTGAAAGCAACAACTCGCCACTCCCCTGCCTACATCTCACCCGGTCCTCCCCATCCCCACAGCCCCCCTTGGCTGAAGCTTCCTCCTCCCAAACTTCTTTTTCAAATTACCCCAAATTACAAGCCATCCCTGCTGAGTGGTGGGAGGGAGGTGGGGAGGTGCCAGGTTGGCATTTCACCTGTACGCAAGCTTCCTATCTCTCTCTATCCCAGACACCGTCTCTGCAGCCTCAGATTTGAGAGTCTGCTCCTCCAAAGACTCACCTGGAAAGAATTTAGCATCCTTGCCAAGCCCCATACCCCAAACCTTCATGCTGGGTTTAGTTTATAAGTTTATAATTTGTAGCATCTCTTTCCTCCCAAATAATACTTGGAGATTTCACCAGACCTGCTCCAGAAGGTTTAGAGTCCAGAACAGATAAGAGCTCCCATCATGAGAGCTGCACTGGGGCCATCTGCCTGGGAACCAGCTGGAACCTCTCTGCTTTCCAGGCCGCTGGGGAGATTGTGGTTCCCTGAGACTGACCCTCACCACCCCCTTAAGACTGGAAGCAGGCGGAGAGAAAGGAAGAGATTTTTTTTTGCTTTTTAGGGCCACCTCCAAGGCATATGGAGGTTCCCAGCCTAGAGATTGAATCAGAGCTATAGCTGCCAGCCACAGCAACAGCCACGCAGGATCCAAGCCATGTCTGTGACTTACACCGCAGCTCACAGCAACCATGGATCCCCGACCCACTGAGCGAGGCCAGGGATTGAATCTGCATCCTCATGGATACTAGTCCGATTCACTTCCGCTGAGCCACGACAGGAACTCCCGAGAGGAAAGGCTTTAAGGAAGTCGGACGGCCTGTAGGGATATTAGGATATGATTAAGGCAAGTGGCTGCTGTTTTCTATTGACGGATGCTCAGCTCGCCAACAAAGGGAGTAGAGAGGTGGGCCTCTGATCTTAGGTCAGGAGTCAGTGCCCGCAGGATGAAAGCCAGGTCTGGCTGGTGAAAGTTGAGGGACTGGGTGAAATATCAAGTCCTTCAAAGCCTGTACATAACAGGCTGCCCCTGTAATCACTTGCAACAAGAGGCATGATGTGCTTTGCCTTCCATTTTATAACCATCGAGACTTTTTTTTAAAGATTCCGCTAATTGCCATTTGCAGACGATTATTATCTCTTCAGAATCCCCTGGCGCAAATGAATCACACACCGTACATCGTGTCTGAGCTCTCGCAACCCATTCACTGACCCCAACTGCTGCTGGGACTGAAGCAACAGGAAGAGAGAGGGACTGAAGGCCAGGGAAGGGCTTGGGAGAAAACCAGACGGCTCCTTCCGGGGTCTGCAGGTCGGTGGGGGGGAATCAATTTATGATCTGCCTGGAGTATGTCGAAGACAAAGGAAGAGAAAGGGCCTGAATGGCTGAATTTTTTTTTTTTTTTTGGTCTTTTTATGGCCACACCTGCGGCATATGGAGGTTCCCAGGCTAGGGGTCGAATTGGAGCTGTAGCCACCGGCCTACACCACAGCCACAGCAATGCCAGATCCAAGCCATGTCTGCAACCTACACCACAGCTCATGGCAACACCGGATCCTTAACCCACTGAGCAAGACCAGGGATCAAACCTGCCTCCTCATGGATCCTAGTCAGATTCATTTCTGCTGAGCCACGACAGAAACTCCATGAATGGGTAGATTTTGCTCACAACTGGAGCAGCCGTGGAGGGAAAGTTGAGAGACTGGGTAAGATATCAGCCTGCCACACACAGGGAGGCTCCACCCCACACCCAACTCAGGCTCCCTGGCTCCATCACTGTTGCAAGCTGAACTATAGTCATCCCAACTCTGAGGCTGGGAATGTGGGAAGGAAGGAAACTGGACATGCCCGCAGAGTCTAACACAGGCGTTTTTAATGGGATCTGCAAATCCAACCATAGAAGGAGCTGGGAAAAACAAGAGTCAATAGCTGTTATCCACAGTGTTTTAGCTCTTTGCCCATCACCCTGTCAAGTCAGCCTGATTTGTTATGTATGATTGTCCTCACCTTATAAATGAAGAACCAAGGCTCAGGAGGTTAAGTCACTTGCCCGAGATCATATAACTTGTCACAGTCAATGTCGAGACCCACATCTTGATTCCAGAACCCCAGCTGGAAACTGCATTGTCTTCTTCTGCCTCTACCCCAGGAGCTGTCCTGTGGGAGCTCACCTAAGACAAATCCTTACTTCCTTATCCTTCACAGGGTCTGGTGTCAAGAGCAGGATATTCAGGAGACATGTAATTAAAAGTTGCTAAATGAAGGCAGGAAGGACCTGGGGGATTGAGAAGTCTCTCCATGCATTTCAGTGTTAAATGGAAAGATGCAAAATGCATGAATATCATATGCAAATCAACATCTATCATTCTCATCAACTGCCTGTATCGGCATCACATTGGAGAGAGGAGAGGGTTCCATGGGTTTCACTGGAGTGGGCTCCCCTTCTTGATGACAGTATCTTTCAATCACGTCTCATGTTGAGCAGATATTGTAGGATTTGTGTGACTCTGGCCTCTCTTGATCATCTATCAAAATTCTATCCATCCTTCAAGATTTGCTTCCACGGAGCCTACCCTGACTGCTGGCCCTTATCGAGTCAATATTAAGCCCCTACCTTGTTCTGGATCTTTCACTTGGGGAGACACGTGTAAGCAGGTAATGGCAATGCATTAGACTTCGTGAAATATGAGAGGTGTGCATGAAGCAGAGGAAGAAGAAAAAGGAATGATGGGCTAGAGACGGGGGCTGTGGACAGGTTAAGGAAGGCTCCACCAAGGAAGAGATAACTGAATTAGAATCTTACAGGCTCTGCAGGAGACTGACAGGTAAACAAGACACAAAGGAGAGCCCAGGAGACAGCCTGTACAGAGGCATGGCAGTGTCCCATGGAAATGTATATTTTGGAAGCTACAAGTACTAATTATTTTAAAAGATTTTGAAACATAAAGCAGGTTGTGTTACTTCTCTGCTTGAAATACTTCCCTGGTTCCCACACACAGAGAAAGCAATCTCGACACCTTGCCATGGCTGCCATGGCCTGCCACGTTCTGGCTCCTGCTTTTTGCTCAGACTTACACCATGTCCCCTTGCCCCCAGGTTCATCAGGCTCCAGAGACACAGCCTTCCTTCTGTTCCTGAAGGACACCCAGCTCATTCCCACCTCAGGACCTTTCCATGTGTTCCACTCGCCTGGAATTCTCTTTTCTCAGCTCCCCTCCCCCAAGTTGGGGAGAGGACTCATATTCAAGTCTCAGCTCCACTGTCACATCCCCCAAGAGTCCCACTCTGACCACTCCATCCAAAGTACTCTTCCAGCCCACCTTTGGTCACATCAACCTGTTTCACTTTCTCCAGTGCACATCTCACTGTTTGAACCTGTCTTACTTATTTCTTTGCTTTTTATTGTCTGTCTTTTCTACATGCACTAAACACAAGTCCGTAAGATCCTCAGACTGCTTGAGTGATTCACATGCACCCCCCAGAACGCCGGGACACACAGTGTCTGCCCCAAACAGGGCATCAGTATTTGTGGAATAATATGGATAGATGGATGGATGGATGGATGGGTAAATAAATGAATGAATGCTAGTTGCTGGACAAGGCTGATATGAGGAACCATAAAGTTCTAAGGACGGAGAGACATTCAGGGAGCTGACCACACTGGGCTTTGATTGTCACGCAGATCGTTTATCCTGTAGCCAATAGAGATGCTGGGAAATTATGATTCTCACCAGACAATTAATTATCATTTAATTATCTCTTGCTTTGCATTGGCTTCTGAGAGTTCCTTATGCCTGAACCTTACCTCATCCAATTGCCAACCACTCAGCATGAACCAATTTTGGCAGAGAATTCTACACAGTCCTTATTTTACTGGGTTGTCAGGGGCAAGTTTCTCCTCTTAAATCCCTCTAGCACTGGTGTGAACATAGAGTAGGTCCTCAGTAAATATCTGTTGACTGAATATCGGAGGTGGTCCTTGAAAAGAGTAAAAAGGCGGAAACTAGCATGTCGAGCAGGGTGACGTCTGGGCACCAGGTTAGGGCTTTCCATATTCAGTCTCCACCGCTGCCTTATGCAGTGTGTGTTATTAGCCCCACTCATGGTCTAACGAGGGCTTAGAGAGGATCAGCAGCGGGTCTTACTCAAGCCTCAGGCCCAGGACTCCTTCCACTGTTCCATGCTGCTCTTCAGTCAATGGTCCTGCCCTCCGCACTCCCTGAGGGTGTCTGTCCCGCAAGCAGCCTAGTAGCCACAACTGAGGCGAGAACTCAGCGGGCTCCCTCAGGTCTCTGGGACCTGATCACTAAGCAAAGAGCTCTGCCTCTTGCCCTGAGGATGCCACCACCCCCTCCCTTCTGATTCGGTAGAAAATGCCCTTGGCCTTTCCAAGAGGCCCTTTGACCGTGGGGCTGGGTACCTGGTATAAAACACATAGAGGAGTTCCCATGTGGCTTAGTGGGGTAAGAACTGACATAGTGCCCATGAGGATACTGGTTTGATCCCTGGCCTCACTCAGTGGGTTAAGGATCTGATGTTGCCATGACTGTGGCAGAGGTCTGGCAGCTGCACCTCTGATTCAACCCCTAGCCTGGGGACTTCCATGTGCCGCAGGTGCAGCCCTACAAAAAAGGGAATGCATCAATAAATAAAATAAAATAAAATACATAGAGAGGGAAGCTGATTTTTAGCTTGCTGTCTCTTCCCATGTCCAAGTGTATGCTCCTCCCTCATTTGAGCCTGGCATCCCCTGAAAAACCCAGCACTCGCACCAGTATGCTTGTAGCCTTGTTCGTAAACATCCACGCTCGGCAGAGCTCTGGGAGCCTGGGTCCCACACATCTCTTAGTTGTGTTAAACCAGCCTGCATATCTCATGTTGAAGGTTCCCCTTCCCGAAAAGCAGGACCCCCCCCCCAAGCCCCCTCCCCTATGCAGACTCCTCCCTCTCTGTGCCTGGACCAGTCCCTTGTGGCCAGAGAGAATTAGTGCTCTACCCTTGACCCAGCTCTCCGTGCCTCAGTTTGCCCATATGCCAGATGGAGCAATGGCTTTCTCCTGCCTCCACGAGGGAGTCCTAGGCACCAATTACCGTAGGTAAATCACTTTCATCATCATGATTATCAAAGCACTTCGTGATCCCCGGTCAGGAAGATGATCATTAGGTTCTGCAACACCCCTTCCCCTGCCCGCGGCAGAAAGCGAATTCCAGACGTGCCGGTTGAGGCCACGAAAGCCCTGGCAGAGAGTGTCCATGAACAGGCCCCTTTTCGGGGGAAATGATCATAGCACCACACTGCTAGCTCCACCATGAGGCACAGTAATCTCTTTCCGATGCCACCGCCCCTCCGGGAAAACTTGGCTGGGTTCGGGATATATGGTTGCCTGCTTGTTTATCTTTTTCATGGAATAAAAGAAAACGAGAGAGGAAGGATGCCACATCTGAGGAGGAGAAAAGAGAGAAAACAAGCAAAATAGCACAAGATTTCCACCCGGCCCCCTCTCTCCCAAGTTTTTTTTTTTTTTTTTTTTCCTTCTCTATGTAGGAGTGAGCGTTCTAATTCTGCAATGCTGTCATTACTGTAATGGGTTTGGCAGCCCCGTATTACAGTACCAAGGCTGTCAGGAACGGATGACATGCTGTCTGTTACAGGCTCCTACTGTTCTCAGCCAACCGAGGGCCAAGAAGACAGGGGAGGAGGTGGTGGGGGGAGACTCCAGTTGGCGTAGGCATCCTGGGAGATGATCATTTTAACCCACTCACAAGGGTAGGGATGAAATGATCCCTAGATGCCACCCCCGGAGGGCTGGCAAATGCAAGGGGTTATGGGGGTTGGAACTAAACAGCAGAGCAAGGAGGTGAATGGACTCCAGGGAAAGCTTCCTTCCAGCCTGGCCACGCTCGGATTGCTGGCGATGGTTCTGTAACCTAAAGTGCAAACTACCAAATGAGGGGGCTTGGCGGGAAGGGCAGGGGAAATGCCTCCTGATCCAGGGAGGAGTTTTAACTGGGAGAAAAATGGGGAGCTTGAACCTAGTGCGTGCCTGTTTATAATCACCATTCAACCAGCCTGCAGGAGGGGGAAGAGTTAATCACCCCGAGGAGTGAAGGGTGTCCAGCTCTCCAGGCTGAGGTCGATTTTGTTGCCGTGTGGCTCCTTCTAAACCTGCCTGACTCCCTTTGCCTGACCCTTGACCTCATTAAAGGGAGACAGCAAAGAAAATGATGGTAGTGCCTTCTTCCTGGAGCCCTAAGAGAAAAGGCTTTCTTTAATAAAAATAGTTGTAGAAGCAAGTAACGGTGCCCCAGCAATTATCAGAGCATCTTTTATTCCACAGCCAAATGCTGGGACCACAGCCCTGCTGGCACACAGCCTGAGGAAAAGCCCCATGATAATTCCTTAATAATTCGCCTGCCGAGCACTCAGCGAGGGCCGCGGAGCAGGTGCAGCAATGGGCTTGCCGGCTGTAAGAGGCCCCGCGATAGGTACTCAGGAGGACGGGATGCGTCGGTCCAGGCTTTTCTTTGCCCTGAGCTGTCTGCACTGGGAACTGCCCCAGAAAGAAGAAATACTGGGAAGAGGGTGGGAAAGGACACCACGTTTATGAACTCGGGGGGATTCTAGTAAGTAGATAAATTCACAGATGAACTTGATGACACTTGTGCCAAGACTCTCCTTGCTTCAGCCCCTGAAGGTTGACCATCATCCTAGCCTTCATTGTACAGTTGGGGACTGCTACCTAGCCAGTCAAAAGAGTTTTACAAAACCATGGTCTGTGGTCGGCCAGGGGCATCTGGTAACCATGGAGAGCTTCCAAGTTATTAATCTGGCCACAGAAGGCTGGAAGACTTTAGATGCTTTTTATCAGCCTCTGATCTTTAGAGAATGGCATCCTTTCTCCATCTCGAGCATGTCACGGTTGTCCCTCTGTGCTATAGCTCTAAACTGACTCCTTGTACTTTTCCACCTGTGCACTATTTGATTATACCCCACAATCCTTCAAATGACAGCAAGGAACTCTTGCACTTGACAAACAGAGCTGATGTATTGATGGAAATGACACCCAACTAGTTCATGACAGAAGATCCAGGAGTGTGGGGCCCTTGGCCCAAGGCCCAGTCTTAAGGAGACCTGCCCCTTTGGGTCCGGAAGTAGGAGCCATGTTGATGGGGCCCCTCGAGGCCCCTGAATTATTACATCCCAATCGTGTGTGAAATAACTTACACGCCCCGTGTCCAGGGCCTGCATGTTCAGAGAGAGGACGAGGGTGCTACCGACGATCATGTAAACTGAGACCCCGGGGATGAGTGGGGAATTGTTTTCAGGATTGAGGTCCAGTTGTCACTGGCTCACTGAGGGCCGGCACGGGCCTCCCGAGCAGGGGAGGTGGCACGGAGAAGGAGGTGGGCATCGGCGATGGGCAGGCGGGGAGAAGGTCCTCAGCACCCCTGGGGAAGGCGCATCTGCCGAGAGCACACCGGGAGCAGCACAGCCCTGAAGCCACACTGCCACCTGTTTGTAGCACAGACATCCAGAGCCTCCACGGAAGGCAGAACACAGCACAAGGCCGTCACCCTTTCCTGTCCCCATCTAGCTGTGGTGGTGAGAGGCAGGCTGCCCAGCAGAAGTGATACTTACTGAGACTGTCAGCACCGCTGCTGTGGTCCCGTGGACCAGGATGACCTGCTGTTGGATGCCCTTCCTGGAGAAACTGAGTTATGGTTCCTTTTGCCCCAGGGTGTATGTGGGTGAGTGGGTTAGACAGGGGGAAAGTTAGCATTTTATTCATTCTGATCTGAATCCTTTTCGAAACTCAAATGGCATGCATAATCTTCCCCTTAATTAGAGCTTCTGAAATATCACTGGGCATCTCTCTAACCCCACCTTTCCTTGCCCTCTGCAAAGGATGATGGGAGGACTTTGCTGGGGAAGGGGGGGTGGGCGGCGCAGAGTTGCAGGGAAGAAAAGATACAGGAAAAGAGAGAAACGATTCAGGGGACAGAAGCCAAGAGAGGTGGAATGTCAGCTGTAAACGAAGTGGGAGAATTAATCAGAGCCTGATGTTTTCAGAGAAGAAAGGGAGTGAGCGAGCGAGACAGAAACTGAATTCACTCAGCATCTACCACGGGTCGGGGCTTCATGAACACTGCACATGGGGTGTGCAGAAAGAAGGGGCCTGCTTCTGTCATCCTGACTCGACAAGTGAGGAACTGAGGCTCAAAAGCTTGGAAACATATTCAAGGTCATATAGCAAGGACAGGGCAGGCAGACTTCAGTCCTGGGCTGAGGGCACCACGCTCCCCTCCCCACCCCAACCTGTGCTTTGGCCCCTCTTTAGGGGCACATTTCTTGAGTAACGTACTAGGCTGTTGTCACAGATCCCATGTGTGTGTCATGTGGCTCCAGAGAGACTAGACTCCTCAAGGGACGACCCTGCCAGCTGTCACCTTTGTAATGCCCCTGCACCCCATGCCCTGTCCCCACCCCCTCCACCAGAGTGCCCTTCAGAGCTCAGCAAATGATAAGAAGTGGGCGCTGCTGCTCTGCCCTGACTGTAGATACACACGGACCTTCCTGAGGTCGCTTGCTTCACGTGTTGAAGATGCCACCACAGTCTGAAGGCTGGTACGGAGTTGTCACGTTACTGAATGCCAGGTTGGAAGGAATTCCAGCCATCATCCAGCCTAACTCCCTGATTTGGCTCCGGAAGGAAGAGAGTTGTTCAAAAACACACAGCTGGTTAATGACAGAGCCAGACTCAGCTCTCAAACCCAGCCCGGCCCTCTTTCCTCTCTGCCAGACGATGCCAGGAAGGGGAGTGTGTTGGGGGGTCAGGACAGGACTCCCGGGCCCCACCCCCCCTCCTCCTACCTCGTCATGCTCTCAAATGTCAATCCCAGGAGCCCTGAGTATGAATGACCTCTGAGAGTATGTCCCCAGAGCGGCAACCCCAACAAAGAAACAAAGGAGAAATGCGGGGCCAAGCCTGATTTGGAAGGGATTGCTGCAAAAGATGACCCCAAAGTCAGTGGAGTTGGGCCCCAGCTCCTACTAAGCTTTTACCCATGGAGAGCCTGCCTAGAAGGCTGACAAAGGGGAATGTGACACTCCCACATCCTCCACTAAAGGGCTCCATAGCAGAGTCCTGTTTAGGGCCACATGACAAAGACCCAACTTAACAGTGTCATAAACCCCGAATTGTCATTTCTGTGTCTCAGGCAGTCGGGAGGCAGGCAGTAGAGGGTGACTCCCATCACTGACCCGCAGTGGCCACTCCAGGTCCTAGTGATGTGCCCAAATTCCAGTCAATGGGAAGGAGAGAAATAGGAGGAAGGCACTTCTCTCTTTCTTTGAAGGGAATGGTCCAGAAGTTATCCACATCCCTTTTGCTCCCATCCTATTGGCCAGGGGGTGATCACAGCTGCCAGGGAGGATGGGAATATGGGGCTTTTTCTGGGCAGCCTTATTTTCTACCAATATAGGACATACTTTAGTAGTCGCTAAAAAATCAGAGAAGAATGGATATTAAAGGACTGCTAGTGACTTTTGTCTCAGTGGACGTTATTTCTAATGAATATTGTGCATCTGCTCTGGCAACCCAGTGCACTCCAACTCTCCCAGCCCAGGGATGGGTCCTGCTGCAAGGCATCCCCAAGTGAAAGGCGATTAAGCCAAGAGGAATGACTGGGAGACCCAGACGAAATTCAATTATGGGAGATTCAGAGCCAGATATCAGAAAATGAGATTGAAAGCAGGGAGCCACCTCCTGGGGAGGCTCCCCAAGAGATTTTATAGGAAAGACGATAAAGCCAAGGAGAAACAGCACAGATTCTAACTCTGCTCCAGCCCCCAGGGGCTGAGTGGGGTGCCCACTGATCTACTTCCTGCGATCTGGTGATATACAGAGGCTACACGGTAATTACATTTCCCCAAGATTTGTTAGCATTAAGAGTAACTACGTCCCAAAGTAATAACAGTGTAACTGCATAATCTGCTCTGTGGGTTAGGCTTGCACTTGCTTCCTAAATCCTCTTCCCATTTACTGATCCTGACACTTCGGGGCACTTCCCGTGAACTGTCAACTGCTAACCTGGCATTGACAGAGAAAGGAGCAAGGGGTGAGGCAGGAGGCGTGGACTCTGGACACTGCCCTCTGCTGGTGACTGGAGGTGAGTCACCATACCCACCAAGCCCTGCAAGTCGGTAAGAAATTCACCAGAAAGGCCAGTCCCGCACAGTACCCGCTGGCGTAAGCCTCAGGGAGGTCTGTCAGTAGCCTTTGCCTGGGCAGAGCGCTGGGGTCTGACAGGCTGACTGCCCTCCCTCTTCCTTTATTTAGGCCGCGCATGACCCCGAGCCCCTGTCAACTCCATTTTCACCCAGAGTTTCCATTCTTCTCAGACAGGTCAGGACAGGGATTCCAGGCCCTAGCAGATTTCTCGGAAGGGGTGAGCTGGAGGAAGTGGACCACTTCCATGCTCAGCCCAGACGTTCCCCGTAGTCCAGCATCAAGGACTATGCAGCGGACCTGACCTTCAGCTTCTTACTCCATTTATTTGTCCCAGTGGGTGAAAATGGACAACAGGTCGACCGCCTTCCTAACCACCCCTAACCGGAGTGACCACTCTCCTTTATGAATAACTCCTATAGGAGTTCCCATCGTGGCTAAGCGGTTAACAAATCCAACTAGTATCTATGAGGACATGAGTTCAATCCCGAGCCTCACTCAGTGGGTTGAGGATCCAGCATTGCCATGAGCTGTGGTGTAGGTCACAGATGCGGCTTGGATCTGGCGTTGCTGTGGCTGTGGTGTACTCCAGCAGCTATAGCTTTGATTCGACCCCTAATCTGGGACCCTCCATATGCCATGAGTGCGGCCCTAAATAGATTAAAGACAAAACAGAAAAAAAAGGAATAACTCCTGTAGTGTGCATAGCACTTTCCAGCTTATAAAGCATTTCCATACCCATTGCTTCATTTAATGTCTGATACAATCCCACCATCTGGCATTATCACTCCTGTTCTACTGATGAGCTTCAGAGATAGAAGTAGTTGGCCAGGTTCATGTAGCTAAAAAGTGATGGAGCTAAGGCTGGAATCGTGATCATAGGATTTCCAGTCCTAGAGTTTTTCGAGGTCCTAGACATCTCAATGGCCTCCCAACTCCTAGCGGACCCTGAGTGGAGCACTGGCACTAGTGGGTGTGGTGCTGTGTGGTAGCGGGTATGTCTTGCTGTGTGACAGTGCCCCTGTGTAGGCTTGGGTTTGTGGTTGAGTCCTCCAGCTATGGTGCAGGTTAGTGAGAACTGACTCTTAGGTGCTTCTTTGGATCCCTCCAGCATCCAGCTCAAGATGGAACATAAAGGAGGGTCTCAAACACGAGTGGAATCGTTGTTGGCCTGCAGAAATGCCAGCTGTATGAACTCGCCGGAATGAAACCCTTTGAAGCAACCAGCTCCTGGGAAGACATGAGGACAGTGTGGATGGGTGGGGCCTGGAAGACTCCCACCTGTCTCCTCCTCCAGTTGGAGCTCTGTTCAAACATACTCGATGATCACGAGATCTCAGTATGGGAGCCAGGAGTTGGCAGCCTCTCAAAATTACGGAATGGAGACCTAGGAGTGACCCCCACCCCCAGACCAAGTGGAGTGAGGAAAAGAGAATCTCAGACTGATCAGAACCATCCTAAACATCTAGGATTTGTGGTTGAATGAATGAATGGGGAACCAGAGCAAAAGGCTCTTGGGAATAAGAACTGTGCTAGAGGAGTTCTTGTGGCTCAGTGGGTCAAGAACCCGACTAGTATCCATGAGGATGTAGGTTCAATCCCTGGCCTCACTCAGGGGGCTGAGGATCTGGCATTGCTTCAAGCTGCAGTGTAGGTTGCAGACTCAGCTTGGATCTGGCACTCCTGTGGCTGTGTTGCAGGTTGGCAGCTATAGCTCTGATTTGATTGCTGGCCCGGGAACCTCCACGTGCCACAGGTGAGGCCCTAAAAAGAAAGAAAAAAAAAGGAGGAGGGGAAGAACTGTGCTAGATAAACAGCAGGTGCAAGGGAAGTCTCAGAGGCCTCTCTGTGTAGGGAGTCCCGGATTGGGTTGGGGTTAGGTGGGGTGACTTTGAACCATAGGCCTACGCTTGGCCTTGTTTAGCTGACATCATTTATCTCCTGCTGCCTCTCCATCTCTGCCATTGTTCTCTGCAAACACTGCATCCTAGCTTCTTCCAGATGTGTTTCCTTACCCCAAAGAGAATTGAATCTGCAATTCTTCACTTTGAGAGACTATATTGATAATGTAGTTTTTCAGAAAAACGTATTTCTTTATTGTCTGAATAGAAAGGTATGTAAAATGTTAGATATGTTTATGTCCAGTTCTTAGGGTCAGGCTTCTTTATGTCATAGAAGGACCCTCTCTAAGAGTGTATTTGTAGATGCAGCTAATGAGCTTTTCCTTCTAGAAAATTCTCTTTAGAAGTAGGCTATCCTCCTGGCCAGCACCAGGATATATGGTGTCTAATAATGATTGCCAAAGATTTTTCTTTTCTCACTAGCCCCTATCAGTAAAAAATTTAGCATACACCCAGAATATATGCATTTCTACATAAGTTATACACAGGCACTCCAATTCCATTGTATTATATGCATTAAAATATATATATGCAGAATAAGCAATATAAAATTAGGAGATGAGGAGTTTCCATTGTGGTTCAATGGTAATGAACCCAACTAATATCCATGAGGATGTGGGTTCGATCCCAGTGGGTTAAGGATCCGGCATTACCATGAACTGTGGTGTAGGTCACAGATACAGCTTGGATCCCATTTGCTGTGGCTGTGGCCGACAGAACTGCAGGTCCAGTTCCACCTGTAACCTGGGAAACTCCATGTGCCACAGGTGTGGCCCAAAAAAAAAAAAATTGAAATGAAATTCTTTTTTCCTGTACCATAAAGGATCAAATGACCTTCTGAGGTGCCTGCAACTCACTTTGGAGGCCACTGGCTTATACAAGATGGCACCAAGTGCACCCAAAGCAAACACAATCAAAGAAGCATTTTATTTATTTATTTTTATTTTTGGCCGCACCCACAACATATGGAAGTTCCCAGGTCAGGGATTCAATTCGAGCTGCACCTGCAGCAACACCAGATCCTTTATCCACTGCATCAGGCCAGAAATCAAACCCCCATGCCTCTGCAGCCGCCCGATCCATTGCAGTAGGATTCTTAACCCCCTGCACCACAGCGGGAACTCCAAAGAAGCATTTTAAATGGCTTTCTTGGGTAGCTCCTGTTTCCCAATAAGTTCTCAAACATCTCATTCTAAAAGGTCCCATTGCATCTTGTAAGGGTTAAAAAAGATACCGACACACCGCATTTCATATCGGTCAAAGATTTTTCTGCCACAGAAGCAGTTTTGAGGGAGAAATTGTCATCTAGCACCACAGTTATGCAAATGCAATAGTTATTTTTGACACTGGTAAATAATTGTTCTGTATGCACAGGCACTGTTTTCTTACCTTATCATGCAAGGTCTCAAGTCATAATTTAGATGTTTGGAAGTGATTAACATTTGGGGGCTATGGCAAGCCATTTGTGCAGTGTTCCCCATCTATCTTCTCCCTTGAAAAGGTGATTAGCTATTTAGGGGGGTGGGAGGGAATACCTAACAAAATGCTCCTCTGATCAAGGCAAATCAGGCTGCCTGAAAGGATGATTGGCTGACATACGTGTACAAGCCATACCCTGGGTTGTCCTGTGTGCACATCAGAATTAACGAAGGCTGCCTTTGTCAGAAATTCATCTGAGTTCAAATACTATGAAAATCACTACCCCTCAAAATAGTACTACTACGAATTATTTGATGAGGAACAAAAATAGAATGAAAATATACACGTGACACTGGTAATACGACAAACATAGTACTGTTATAAAAATCTTTTTAAAAGACTGCAAGACAGCATTGCCAGCCCACTCTAAAAATAGCTAATTAAGAGAGATTCCTTTATGCTAATGCTCTTAATTGCCTGGGCAGCTTTATAGAAAAGTCAGTTAGTTACTGGCTAGTACTTTGAGAATCTTAATAGCCAAAACCAGGAGCCCAGTTAAATAGTGTCACAGCGGGAACCCTAGTTCCTTCCTGCATGGCTATACTGGAAGTCTTTCTGGCTAATGAGTGAATCACAGCCATTATGCAAATGAGTGCCTCCTGATTGGCAACAGCTTGTATCTCTCCCCACCACCCATGCAAATGAGGCCAACTGAATGGTTGTTTGTAGTCCAATGCAGAATGAGAGAATGATAAAATGTTAGAGCCAGTATCCTTTAAAGATCACGTGACCTAACTTCTCAATTTATGGATGAGGAAACTGAGTCTTCAGAGATTAGGATCCCTGCCTGAATTTCCTCAGTTAGCTAGAGGTAAAGCCAAAGGTGACTTCAGGCCTTTAAACCTCTAATAGACTCTGATTTTTCCCTGCCTTTAGTTTGTATTTCATCTTGTAAACTTTGGGATTCTACACACAGAAACACATGAGACCCCGTTACAGCAACAGGGAAACTAAAGTTGATGGAATGGAGTGTCACCAGATCAAGGACTCAAGAGACCTGTCCTTGGAGGGACCGGAAAACCAGTGGGCTCTGCCCATCATATGGGAATTGAGCCCTTTCCCATGGGAGAATTCCGGAGTCTTCTAACACCATCATGAAAGGACACAGAAGTGACTTTCATGAGTCCTTGAAACACTTCCCCACACTGCGTAGAAAATACCCAAGGTTTTTCTATTTTCCCCCCAGAGTTCTGAGCTGAGGCCAATGGCTTCTGTCGCAGCAAATCTGTATTATGAAACCTCTTTACTTCTGAATTGTTGGGACTGGCTTTTTCTTTTCTTCCCTTTTCTTTTCTTTTTCCAATCCCTTTGTAATCATCTCAAAGCCAAGTGCTCATTTCCACCAGAACTTTAAACATTGTGCCTTTATGTAGCACAGCTTTTAATTTTCCTCCCTAACAGAAGTGATTGTTTATGTTGTAAATGCCACATTAGTCTCCATGAAATGGAGATGGAATTGATTTTCATTTCAGAGATTTCACAGCTTGCCCCAGAACTTTATGCTTGATTGCCAATGCTCAGAAATGCATGGGCTTCTGAGAGGTTCAGAAATGATGTGTGTAACATGGCATATAAAAATGTGAGAATTGGAGCCAGATTTGTTGGGAGACAGACCCCTGTGTCTTAGTAGCTGTGTCTGCCCAGGCACTCAAAGAAACCATTGCCTTGAGTACAGGAGACATCTTCAAGAAAGAGACTTCAGTCTTAAGTCATCTTACCCATAGAACCACCATCTTGCCCACCAGAAAACTCTGGAAGATTTATTCATGGATCCCTTATGTCAACAGCATCTCTTGAACACCTGCCCAGAGCTACTGGGACTTTATAGGAGTGAGAGGAGGAGTGGCAAGCACCCTGAGAAGTTTATAACCTAACTGGAGATGCCACCATCATCCTTGGCAAAGACATGTGGATGCATTCCAGGCACTATTCAGAGTATATACTGCTCAAAGCAAAGGAAGGGGAAAGCTGCATTGGCTCATGAGGAATGAAAGTGGCATGGAGGGCAGATGTCAGATTGACCCAAAGGAAATGTTTTATTTTTGCCTTGTCTCCCTTGCTGCCTACAGAGCTCCAGGCCCCTCCTCCTTGGGGAAGCTGTCGTATTAACTGCTGAAGCCAAAATGACAGATGGCTCCACTCTCTTTCAGAGATGTGAGATAATGCCACTGGCATTTCATGGGCTTAGAACCAATACTACATCTATCCTGGTCTTGGTCATCTATGGGTCTGACCATCCAGAGAGCATGGCTTCCAAGGGACCTGCCTTACTCTCCTGGAAGCCCCTTCCCCCTCAATAACTCCTTTGAAACTAGGGTTTTTAGAACACAGTTAACATTCAATACAATCCAATTGAGAAATTTCCTATCATTCTACTCTTTAGTCACTGGATGCACCATTTTAAAGGTTTATATTTACGTACAGGGTGGGCAGAAAAACATCTCTGCAGCACACTGATTTTTTTCTGCGCAAGTTGTTTATTTTTTAACACAGATTTCAAATATTTTAAGTATAATTGACTTATTGTTTTAGTTTCAAGTAACATAGTGATTCAATATTTTTATATATTACAAAATGATCACCATTGCAAGTCTCATTACCACCAATCACCATACCAAGTTATTCCTATATATATATGTATGTGTGTATGTGTGTGTGTATAATATATCTTCAAGCAACTCAGATTGCCTCCATATCTTGGCTATTATAGATAATGCTGCAATGAACACTGGGAGGCAAAAACCTTCTCAAATTAGTGTTTCCATTTTCTTCAGATAAAGTCCCATGAGTGGATTTCCTGGATCACGATAGTTTTAGTTTTAATTTTTTGAGGAACCTATATACTATTTTCCATACTGGCTCTATCAATTTAAATTCTCACACAAGACTCCTTTTCTTCACATCCTTTCCAAAACTTCTTGTTCTTGTCTTTTTGAGAATAGCCATTCTGCCAGGTGCTAGGTGATATTTCATTGTGGTTTTGATTTGCATTTCCATGATGATTAGTGATGCTGAGCATCTTTCATGTGCCTTTTGTAGTACCACATAAATATTAGCATTATTTGTTTCAGTTGTATGAAAAATGCCCTGGATATTTTGATAGGGATTACACTGAATCTGTGGCTTTCTTTAAGTAGTATGGATATTTTAACAATGTTAATTTTTCCAATTTATGAGCATGGTGTATATTTCCATTTATTTGTGTCATGTTCAGTTTTTTTGATCAATGTCTTGAAGTTTTCAGAGTACACATCTTTCACCTCCTGGGTTAAATTTATTCCAGTGTATCCCACTCTTTTTGATGCGGTGGTGAATAGGATTGCTTTCTTAATTTCTTTTTCTGATAGTTTGTTATTGGTGTATAAAAAAATGCAAAATATTTCTCTCTATTAATTTTATACCCTGCAACTTTGCTGAATTCATTTATTAGTTCTAATTGTTTCTTGATGGAGTCTTTAGGGTTTTCTATAAGTAGTATATGTCATCTGCAAATAGCAACAATTTTACTTCTTCCCTTCCAATCTGGATGCCTTTTATTTCCTCTTCTTGTTTGATTATTAGTTCTAATTGTTTCTTGATGGAGTCTTTAGGGTTTTCTATAAGTAGTATATGTCATCTGCAAATAGCAACAATTTTACTTCTTCCCTTCCAATCTGGATGCCTTTTATTTCCTCTTCTTGTTTGATTGCTGTGGCTAGGACTTCTGATACCATATTGAATAAAAGTGGTAGGAGTGGGCATCCTAGCCTTGTTCCTAATCTTAGAAGGAGTGCTTTCAGCTTTTCACCATTGAGTACAATGTTGGCTGTGGGTTTTTCATATGTGGCTTTTATTATGTTGATTATTTTTCTCTATACCTACTTTGTTGAATTTTGTTAATCATAAATGGACATTTGACTTTGTCAAAAGCTTTTTTGGCATCTTGAGAGATGATCATATGATTTTTATCCCCTTTTTTTTTTGTCTTTTTGCTATTTCTTTGGGCCGCTCCCACGGCATATGGAGGTTCCCAGGCTAGGGGTTGAATCGGAGCTGTAGCCACCGGCCTACGCCAGAGCCACAGCAACGCAGGATCCGAGCCGCGTCTGCAACCTACACCACAGCTCACGGCAACGCCAGATCGTTAACCCATTGAGCAAGGGCGGGGACCGAACCCGCAACCTCATGGTTCCTAGTCAGATTTGTTAACCACTACGCCACGACGGGAATTCCTATCCTTCTTTTTGTTAATGTGGTATTTCATACTGAATTTTCAGATAATGAACCATCCTTGCATTCATAGCATATGACCCCACTTGAACATGGCATATGATCTTTAAATTATTAAATTAGTTTGCTAATATTTTGTTAAAATTTTTTGATTCTCTTTTCATCAGGGATATTGCCCTGAAATTTTCTTTTTTTATAGTGTCCTTGTCTGGTTTGGTATCATAGACCTCATAGAATGAATTTGGAAATGTTCCCTCCCTGTTCAGTTTTTTTGGAATAGTGGATAAGGACAGGTATTATTAATTCTTCTTTAAATGTTTGGAAGAATTCACCTGTGATGTCATCTGGTCCTGAACTTTGTTTTTTGGGATTTTTGATTACTGATTTAATTTCATTACTAGTAATTGGTCTTTCCATGTTTTCTGTTCCTTCCTGATTAGTCTCGGAAGATGGTGTGTTCCTATGAATTTACTCATTTCTTCTAGGTTTTCCAATTTGTTGCCATAAAATTGTTTGTAGTAGCCTCTCATGATTGTTTGCAGTTCTTGGTATCAGCTGTAACTCCCCCTCTTTTATTTCTTTCTTTTTCTCATGATGATCTGGCTAAGGTTTATCAGTTGCATTTATCTTTTAAAAGAACCAACATTTAGTTTCGTTAATTTTTCTATTCCTTTTTTTGGTGTCTATTTTATTTTTTCCATCTTGTTCATTACTTTCTTCCTTCTACTAACTTTGGGCTTTGTTCTTCTTTTTCTAATTCTTTTAGGTATAAGGTCAGATTGTTTATTTGAGATTTTTCTTGTTTCTTAAGGTAGGTCTCTATTGCCATAAATGTTCCTCTTAGAACTGCTTTTGCTGTAACTTATACATTTTGGAGGTTGTGTTTCCATTTTCATTTATCTCAAGATATATTTTTATCTCCTCTTTAATTCTTATTGACCTATTTTTTAGTCTCCATGTGCTTATGTTTTTTACAGTTTTCTTCTTATAATAGGGTTCCAGTTTCTTACTATCATGATTAGAAAAGATAAGTGATATCATTTCAGTCTCCTTAAATTTACTGGCACTTGTTTTGTGGTCAAACATGTGATTGATTACCCTGGAGATTGCTCCATATGACATGAAAAGAATATGTGCTCTGCAGTTCTGGGATGGAATGTTTTTATATAGCTATTAAATCCATATGGTTTAATGTGTTGTTTAAGGCCAATATTTCCTTGTTGCTTTTCTGTCTGAATGATCTATCCATTGATATAACTGAGGCATTAGAGTTCTCTACTATTATTGCATCACTGTCAATTTCTTCCTTTAAGTTTGTTAATATTTGCTTTATATATTTAGGTGCTCCTATGTTGGGTGCATAAATATTTACAAATGTTATGTCCTCTTTTTGGACATGTCCTTCTTTGTCCTTTTTGTAATGTCCTTCTTTGCCTTTTGCTACAGTTGTTGTTTTGAAGTCTATTTTTTCTGATATTGGTATTACTACCCCAGCTTTCTTTTTGTTTCCTTTTTTATGGAATATCTTTTCCTTCCCTTCACTTTCAGTCTATGTATATCTTTAGATCTGAAGTGAGTCTCTTAAAGGCAACATATAGGTAGGCCCTGTTTTTGAAATTCATTCAACTATTCTATGTCTTTTGGTTGGAACATTTAAGTCCATTTACATTTAAAGGGATTATTGATAGATAAGTATTATTTCCAGTTTGCTAATTGTTTTCTGGTTGTTTTCATAGTTTTTCTCAGTTCCTTTCTTAGTTTGTTCTCTTGTAGTTTAATGATTTTCTTTAGTGTTACGCTTGGGTTCCTTTCAATTTTTTGTGTATGTGTTAAGGAGTTTTGGTTTGTGATTACAATGAGGTTCATGTATATCAGCCTACATATATAGCAGCTTATTTTAAGCTGATAGTTATTTAAGTTCAAATGCATTGTAAGAGCACTACATTTTTACTGCTCCTCCATGTTTTATGTTTTGGACATCATATTTTACTTTTTTAAAAAAATTTCATGTATCCCTTAACAACTTAGTAGTTACAATTGATTTTACCACTTTTGTCTTTTAACCTTCATACTAGCTTTTTAAGTGGCTGCTCCATTGCCTTTGCTGTATGCTTGCCTTTACCAGTGAGATGTTTTTCTTTTTACTAGTTATAGCCATTTTTTGTACACTTTCTTATTACTAGTTATAGCCGTTTTTTGCTGCTTAAAGAAGTCCCTTTAATATTTCCTGTGCGGCTACTTTAGTGATGATGAACTCTTTCCCTTTTTGGTTGCCTGGGAAAATCTTTATCTCTCCTTCGATTCTGAATGATAACCTTGCCATGTAAAGTATTCTTGGTTTGAAGTGTCTTCCTATCAGCACTTTCAATTTATCACACCATGTTCTGGCCTGTAAAGTTTCTGCTTAAAAATCATCTGATAATCTGGAGTTCCCATTGTGATGCCGTGGAAACAAATCCAACTAGTAACCATGAGTTAAGATCCTGTGTTACTGTGGCTGTGGTGTAAGCTGGCAGCTGTAGCTCTAATTCAGCCCCTAGCCTGCAAACCTCCATATGCCATGGGCACAGCCCTAAATAAATAAATAAATAGCAAAAATCATCTGATAGTCTTATGGGAGTTCCCTTGTATATGACTAGTTGTTTTTCTCTTGCTGTCTTTAAAATTGTCTCTTTGTCTTTAATTTTTTGCCATTTTAATTATATTTTATCTTATTGTGGTTCTCTTTAGGTTCATCTTATTTAAGATTCTCTGGGCTTCCTGACCTGGATGTCAGTTTCCTGCCCCAGGTTAGGGAGGTTTTCAGCCATTATTTCTTCAAATAAGTTTCCTGCCACTTTCTCTCTCTCTTGTTTCTATGAAACAGCTACCTCTCCAAGTCTTAAGGGCATGACTTTGTGTAGGCACATTCCCTGTGTAGACTGTGTGTGCTGGGTGGCTTTGGCAGGCCAGATGTGCCTGGCCAGGAGCGGGAGTGGTGTTGGGCTGGGGACGGGGAGGGTTGTCCCATGATGCACCACATAGCCTATAATTTACATGGCAGTGTTGAGGGATGGGGTTGTCTGCTGGAGAATATCAGGAAATTTTATTTTGAATGATTATCATCATCGTTATAATAGATCTTTCTATTTAATTAGATCAAGTTCCATTGAGTTATAAATATGTATTTTTTTACTTAATGAATTTTACTACATTTATAGTTGTACAACAATCATCACAACCAAATTTTACAGCATTTCCATCCCAAACCCTCAGTGCCTCCCCCACCCCCCAACCTATCTCATTTGGAAACTATAAGTTTTTCAAAGTCTGCAAGTCAGTATCTGTTCTGCAAAGACGTTCATTGTGTCATTTTGTTTTATTCCACATGTAAGTGATAGCATTTGATGTTGGTGTCTCATTGTCTGACTGACTTCACTTACCATGATAATATCTAGGTCCATCCATGTTGCTACAAATGCCGTTATTTCTTTCCTTTTAATGGCTGAGTAACATTCCATTGTGTATATGTACCACATCTTCTTGATCCACTCCTCTGTCAATGGACATTTAGGTTGTTTCCATGTCTTGGCTACTGCAAATAGTGCTGCAGTGAACATTGGAGTACATATGTCTTTTTGAGTCATGGTTTTCTCTGGATAAATGCCCAGGAGTGGGATTGCTGGATCAAATAGTAGTTCTATTTTTAGTTTTCTGAGGAATCTCCATACTGTTTTCCACAGTGGTTGCACCAATTTACATTCCCACCAACAGTGTACTAGGGTTCCTTTTTGTCCACACCCTCTCCAGCATTTATTGTTTGTAGACTTTTTGATGATGGCCATTCTGGCTGGTATAAGATGATACTTCATAGTGGTTTTGATTTGCATTTCTCTAATAATGAGTGATGTTGAACATCTTTTCATGTGTTTTTTGGCCATTCGTATGTCTTCTTTGGAGAATTATCTGTTTAGATCTTCTGCCCATTTTTTGATAGAGTTGTTTGTTTTTTTGGTATTGAGCAGTAGGAGGTGTTTATAAATTTTGGAGATGAATCCCTTGTCAGTTGATTCATTTGCAAATATTTCCTCCCATTCTGTGGGTTGGCTTTTTGTTTCGTTTAGGGTTTCCTTTGCTGTGCAGAAAATTTTTAGTTTGATTAAGTTCCATTTGTTTATTTTTGTTTTTATTGTCATTACTCTAAGAGGTGGATCTGAGAAGATGTTTCTGTCGTTTATGTCAGAGTGTTTGGCCTGTTTTCCTCTAAGAGTTTTATAGTATCCCATCTTATAGCTAGGTCTTTAATCCATTTTGAGTTTATTTTTGTGTATGGTATTAGGAAGTGTCATAATTTCATTATTTTACATGTGGCTGTCCAGTTTTCCCAGCACCACTTATTGAACAGGCTGTCTTTTCTCCATTGTATATTCTTGCCTCCTTTGTCATAGATTAGTTGACTGTAGGTGCGTGAGTTTAATTCTGGGCTTTCTCTCCTGTTCCACTTATCTTTATTTCTGTCTTTGTGCCAGTACCATACTGTTTTAATGACTGTTGCTTTGTAGTAAATTCTGAAGTCACGGAGCCTGATTCCTCCAGCTCCATTTTTCTTTTTCAGGAAGTCTTTGGCTATTCTGGGTCTTTTGTGCTTCCAAACAAACTTTAAAATATTTTGTTCCAGTTCCGTAAAATATGTTGTTCAAGTCCTTGGTAATTTGATGGGGATTGCATTGAATCTGTAGATTGCCTTGTGTACTATAGTCATTTTGATAATAATGACTCTTCCAATCCAAGAACCTGGTATGTCTTTCCATCTGTTTGTGTTGTCTTTTATTTTTCATCAGCATCTTATAGTTTTCAGAGTACAGGTCTTTTGTCTCTTTTTGTTTGCTTGTTTGTTTTGTTTGTCTTTTTGCCATTTCTTGGGCCACTCCCACGACATATGGAGTTTCCCAGGCTAGGGGTTGAATCAGAGCTGTAGCTGTCGACCTACACCAGAGCCACAGCAACACGGGATCTGAGCCATGTCTGAGACCTACACCACAGCTCATGGCAACACCAGATCCTTAGCCCACTGAGCAAGGCCAGGGATCATACCCTCAACCTCATGGTTCCTAGTCGGATTCGTTAACCATTGCACCACAACGGGAACTCCAGGTCTTTTGTCTCTTTAGGTAGGTCTGTTCCTAAGTATTTTATTCTTTTTTGATATAATGGTAAACAGGATTGCTTCCCTAATTTCTCTTTCTGATCTTTCATTGTTGGTATATAGAAATGCCATCGATTTCTGTGTATTAATTTTGTATCCTGCAACTTTGCCAAATTCATTGATGAGCTCTAACAGTTTTCTGGCAGAGTCTTTAGGATTCTCTAGGTATAGTATCATGTCATCTGCTGGAGAATATCAGGAAATTTTATTTTGAATGATTATCATCATTGTTATTATAAACCTTTCTATTCAATTAGATCTAGCTCTCTTGAGTTATAAATATGTATATTTTAATGTTAACAATATGAGCTTTATTGGCCAAAGACATAATCGGTGATTAAAACAAATCTCTCGATGTCTAAAACCGCCACCCTAATTAATGATAGAGTGTGAGGAGACCTAATTCCACGGACAGTCAATGAGCAAAACTCCTTTACATCAAGATGACAACTGAGTGTGATTTAATATTCCTGAATGAGGCTCCAGAACTGGGCTCTGGGTCATCTAGGCTGGTGGGAGACTCTTTCTCCCTGTCTGTCCATCTCTCTCTCTTTCTTTCTCTCATTCTCTTCCCTTGAATGGCAGATGGCAAACACACACGCAAGGTAGGGGAGAGGGAATGGAAAAAAGTACAAATAAGCTGCAAGGAGAAGAGTTACTTGAAACTGTCAGGGAGACACATTTTGACAAGGAGAGCTGGAATTAGTCCACTGCCAGGGGAAGTGCTGGAGCAACAGGAATGGGGATGGGGTGGACAGGGAGGGTTAGGCAAGCAGCAAACCATTTCCTGGGTAGGCCTTTTTCTTCTTTTTCTCTGTGTTTTCTCCCTCCCTCTCTCTCTCTCTCTCTCTCTCTCTCTCACACACACACACACACACACACGCACACACACATTTTCTGGTGTGTTTCTTCTTTAAACAGAGTGGGGGTGGAGGTGGCTTTATCAAGTCCAGTTCTCATTTTGCATCGAAAGAGTAGTACTGATTTTTCCACCCGTGACTGCTGAAAATTAAAATTTCTTCATGAAGCTGGGTTTCTATTCTTGTTGTGTTCCTTATCTTTTTAAATATGATTACCTGCACTTCAGGGCTTCATGGCTAAAATCATAATGAACTTCCCCACCCACCCACAGTGCACAGGATCAAGAGAGAATTGCCTGCAGACCCATGTTTGTGGCTGTAGGAGGGCCAGCAAGGGCCTTGGGCTGGAATAAATGTTTTTCCTCTGGTTACTTAATGCCCTGTCTTTGGGCCACTGGCTTATTGACTTACTACTAATTTTCTTGTCAGGATAATTCTTCCAATCAAGATTTAAAACAAACTAGGAGGTTACTAAAGTGCTGAGATTAAAGCCTAATGCTTTTTTTTTATTTGATTAAGATACTCTTATCTGGCTTCTTGGGTCCCGATTTCGACCAAGCACAAACCTTCCTTAAAGGGCCAGGCTTGTTTGTTTCAAGCAAACACTTTGTTCACATCGGCGTCTCCTGCTGTGCACTTGCTCACTACGAAGAAGAAATAGATTATCCCCACTGCATCAACTTGCAGGCAGCTGCTCAGGGCAATTTTCTTCAATGTCTTGCCATGGAAAAAGAGACCAGTCATTTCCTAAGTGGCGATTTGGGGTGACCTATATTTTAGGTAACTGTGGGATTCACCATCAGCTTCTCTCCTTCCAATATGTAGACCCAGAGCCTTAATAGAGAACGGCACTTAGAGAGGAGATTATTGAGAAAGGGAAACAATTTAGAACACAGCGAGGTCACCTGACACCACCAAATGTGCTGACTGACCATGACGTTAAAGATGGTCTTTTAAATTTATCTCTTGGAGTTTCTGTCGTGGCGCAGTGGTTAACGAATCCAACTAGGAACCATGAGGTTGTGGGTTCCATCCCTGGCCTTGCTCAGTGGGTTGAGGATCCCGCGTTGCTGTGGCTTGGGTGTAGGCTGGTGGCTGGGGCTCCAATTAGACCCCTAGCCTGGGAATCTCCATATGCTCTAGAAAAGGCAAAAAGACAAAATAAATAAATAAATAAATAAATTTATCTCTTATCCCCATTCTTTGCTTCTCAAAAGATGTTGAGCCCCTTCACCAATCTCTGAAGAAGATATTGTCCAGTTTATAGCCCTTAAACCAAGTAGGCTTTGCCCTTGCCCTTCTGATATTTTCTGTACACGTTCATTTGCACAACTAAGAGAAAGCTGTCCAGTCAAACATCCAGCCCAGCTACATAGTCTAGAGTTAAAGACCAGAGACAGACATACAGAAAGCATGAAGGCAGTGAGGCGGGTTCTGGGGCTGCTGTTTTCCGCACTGAACATCTTTATTTTCCACCGAGTTTTCTTTTAATCTCTCTTTCTATTAAAAGTCTTCTCAATGCTAATGCAATAAAATTAGATCTGTAGCCAGATGCAAAGCAAAACTTTTGGCAGGGAATACTCTATCAAAAGACATTGCAAATGAAATATGCTCTCCCTTGGGGATTATTCTACAGTTTAATTTAATTTGAAATATCAAATTAAATTAATTCAAATGGTTATGCAGTTTCCAGGGAAAACAGACTTCATTTATGATATTCTGCCACCAAATTGTTTAGCAGCCGTCATACATCTTACATTGTTAACTAAGAAAGATAAATAGTGACAAGGTAGGCTGTTCCCCTCATTTCCCAGTCTCAGCCTTAAATAGAACCCAAGGAAATCCTTCCAACATCATAGGCTCCCTTATTGGGCACCATAAATATTTATTAAGACCATTATAGTTAAGACTGATACTATCTGTGCAAGCTTCTATCTGATCATTTCCAAGCATGAGATGAAGATGTATGAGGCCTCATGAGAGGAACAGATGTGATGATTCCCATTTTGTAGACCAGGAGACAGGTGGTGATGGGATTTACCCAGCCTCCTACGGGGAGCCAGGAAGAGATGCAGGAGCTCAGATCCAGTGCCCAGGTTCTCAACCCTCCACTTTATCAGCGTATGCTCCCAGTTTCTAACCTTCTGCTAGGTCTTAATATAATTTGAACTAGGTCTGCACTGTCCAAGAAAATAGACAGAGTCATTATTGAGTAAATGAATCAATGTAGACATTCCATCTGGAGAGCTCGGGAGAAGGCTTGTCCCACAGTGGTCTTTTATTTAATTTTCTTTTTTAGATTAGCAGACATTAAAGTTGCCTCTTTTCTTCAGCTGTCATTTTTGTTTGTTGTTTTTCCTAACGGATGTAAGCTACCAACTCTCTTTGTGCAAGTGTGGGTAGCCAGGAAGAGGGACCTACATCTTCATGGTGCAGAATGGAGCTCATGGCTCCTTGGGGTAACAACAGGACCCTCCTATCTGGTTCTGGAAAGCCTGGCTGGCTGCAGGTTGGAGAGAAAGAGGCAGAGCCCCTCCAAGGCCGTGAGGATGCGTGTTGCTCTGATGCTTGGTCACTTTGATTCCTCTGGCATGGAGAGTGGACTAGCAAACATTTACCAACATGTTCTGTCCTGGGGAACTTTCTTTGGCCGTGTTTTTCTTCTTTCTTTTATAGCATAGGTTTATTGAACGCATGCTGTTCCTTGAGTCTAGTAACCTCATGTCCCTAAATGTTGACTGGAGGAAGGCAGACTCTTTGCGGAAGGCTTATATCTCTGCTATTGCTTTCATACCCACTGGCCACATGAAAACTCCAAGGCTTTTCTGCTAAAACAGAATTTAATATTATCACAAGAGACTCTGGAAGAGCACAGAAGGCTAGATTTACTGCAGTTCATTGCTGCTTCCTTCAACAGAGAACACGTGTTCTAGGAAACAAAGAGGGTTTATCTGTACCAACGTCTCCGCACCACCACCAGCGCTGCCCAGCTCAGCCCCCACTTCCTCCTCAAATCCCCAAGGAAAGGTACAGACCCCATTATTCCTTTTTTAAAAATTCTATTGGAGTATAGTTGACTTATAATGTTGTATTAATTTCAGGTGTACAGCCAAGTAAATCGGTATAAATAGATCCATACTACAGCCATACTAAATCCATACTATATCCATACATATAAATCCATACTCTATCCATACATATAAAGAAAGATCCATTCTTTCTTTTCCCATGTAGGTTATTGCAAACTATTGAGTAGATATTCCTGTGCTCTACAGCAGCAGGATCTCATGAATCATCTAATTTATCCAGTAGTGTGTATATGTTATTCCCACCCTTCCAGTTCTTCCCTCCCCACAACGGTTTCACCTAAAGGCATAAATTTCAAAACCCATTATTCTTTTTTATACTCTTCACTTCGGGGAGAGATCTTTTGGGGGGTACAGCTGGAAGAATCCAAGGATTTAGATTTCTTTGTCACGAAAAATGGAATTTGCATTCCTCTGACATGTGAACCTGCAGGGGAAAAAATAGTCATTATTAGAACAATGATACTTAATACAATAGATGCTTGTAAATTGTACCCAAACTTGAAAGAGTTCAGTGTCCTATAGTTCTGCATTTGTTTTCAGGTACAACACCCAGCGGGCTTGTTCTGTTGTAAGGATAATGCTATTACACAATCATTATTATTAGCACAGCAATGATAATGTAAATTCTACAGCTACATAATTAACTCACCAGCCAGTTAGCACCTAGGATCTCCTGAACTCATAAATACCTAACTAATCCTGACATTTTTTTAAAGCCGTCTTTTCAATTCTTGAGAAAGGGACCCACAAAATCCCTAAGTGAGGAGGCTCCTAAAGATAGTTTCAGAAGCCAAGACCCATCGCCAGGTACTTGGCTGAAGAAAGTCATAAGAGCTACAACGTTTTAACACCAACCAAGAGAGCCTGGGGAATGTTTAAATGCAATCTCTTTTTCTATCTTTGCAATTCCGGGATAGATGTTCCTGTCCCTGTTTCGCAAAAGAAGAAACCGAGCCACAAGGAAGTGCAGTAGCTTGATCAAGGTCACATGGGACTGAAAACGGGTTCTTTTTTGCTCTCAAGCCCAGGTTCTGACAGACTGTGTAATTCTCTGTCTGCCCTGGTTACAGATAAACACAAGTCAAGAGACCTGGACTCTTGTCTCACTTTTCCTATTCATCTTCTTTCACTTTCCCCTTTGCATTTTTTTCCTGTCTCTGGCTCTCTTCTTACAATCATATAGACTCTGGAATTTTTCTCACTGGTTTTTTTTTCTTTCGCTCAGCAAAAATATTTGGATAGAATCCATTTGCAGCAGGTTTTGTAACATCACTTTGCACAGCCTTGTAACCCATGGTCCCACTTGCCCCTAAAATCCCACATTCCATAATTATGGTAACTCTCTCATCAAAGGGCTAGATGTGGAGAAAATGATCTCTCTCTGCGACAAATACCAAATGAATCGAGTTTATTTAGCTAGCGGAAGAGAAACTTGAGCAGTGTCTTTAAAACAGCTTTCAAGTTTATCACAGGGATATTGAAAACTTCCCAGCTGTTCTCCATTGCTCGCAAAAACAGAACAGAAGGAAAGTGGTTCCCTCAAAGCAATAGCACTCTGATTATGTATAAGAACTTTCTGGCTGTGAAGGATTGTTAGACAAGGACATGGTTTACTGAGGTAGGGTGTCCTTGACCTTTCTGAATCAAAGGGTTTGCTCCCCAGAGCATTTTAGACTTAGGGGGAGTGGATCTAATGAGCTGAGTGGAAGGTCATCCAGTCTGAGTCCTCATTGCACACAACGCCTTCAGTTTGTCTACACTGTCAATGTGAAGTGGAAGTTTCTTCGATGTTCAGGTCAATTCTGCAACACAGATGTAAGATAAAATATATTTGATCTACAGGATCCAAATTGATTTCTCTGTCCAGATCACATGGACACACATCCGTATACAGAAACTTCATGTGAGATCATATGAAGATAGCAAACTTAATTGGATTTATAAAATCGGTGAATGTTTTTAACTTCTTAGGGGTAGGTGCCAGGTAAATAGAAGCCATCTCTAGGTGATTGCTGCTATGAATTTTATGAACACATTCATGGAAATAGAGACAAATGAGCATCAGTCACTAAGGACCTGGGTTCAAGTCCTTGTGCAATCCATGGGATATATCCGAGTCTGCCTTCCTATCTGATGTTAAATGAAAAACATGACATCGCCTGGTATGGGTCGGGGGGGGGGGAAGGGAGGTTCAGTTGCATAGCATCTGTAAGTCACCCCACAGAGTGCCTGCCAATACAGGTTGATTTTTTGCCCAATAAAATGTCCAGGGGAACCTCCTCCATTCTCACGTGGGCTAGTGACCCTGGTCCAGCCCAGGTGCCCTGTAAGGCTTTGCTGCTACCTTCACTGGCAAGTTCATACCACATCCCTAAGCCTCTCTGAGCCAAACCCCTCCAGTCTGGGCCCTCATTTCCAAAGATGATAGGAGAGGAATGCTCTTCTCTAATGTTGCTTGAAGTGTCAGGGCGAACTTTGAGCCCCTATGTGTTTTTGAGCATCAGGTATTTTTATAGCCCATGTGTCATAATGGAGAATATTTTCAGGGCATCCCCAAGAACTAGCAGTATGCGCAGTGAGGGGCCATTGAAATGGTAGCACCACAGTAGAAGCACTGAATGGGAGCCTTAAAGGACCCAAGTTCTGGCTGCGAGGTTGCCAAGGTAACTTGGGGTAGGTCCCTTCTCTGCTCTGTGCCTCAATAGCCATTAGCATTTACTCTGTGCCTACTGTGTGCAGGGGGACCTGTTGATCATGTCCATTAATTCAGTATCCACAGAAAGCCCCCGACTAGATAGATAACGCAGCCTTCATTTTACAGATGGGGACACTGAGGATTAGCAAACTTGGGAGACTTAACAAAGAGCCTCTGATGGCTCTAAAACAGATGAGCAGACATCAGCACCCATGACGCATGGCCTCACAGCATGCACTTGTCGCATACACTTGTTGCCCTTTACAGCCCTGACTCGGTTTCCTCGTGAAGAAAATGAGGTCAGATGAAGATCTCTAGGATCTTCTATGGCCCAGGGAATTGATGACTCCGCCTCTGGACTTCTTCCCAGCCTCGCAGCCAGCCTGATGCCTTCAGGGTGGAGTTATGGAAATGAGCCCAACAGTCAATTTCCATCTTTCTCACTCCCACCCCTTCATTTGTGTCCTTTCCTCTGCTATTTAGAAGTCTCTTTTATTTCCTTCTCGGAGAAATAATTGTTGACTCTTTTTTTTTTCTTTTAAGACGAGCTTTTTGGTGAGGGGTCACAATCGCAAGAATACTTGGGTTAAAAAAAGTCACTTGAAAAATACTCCTTTGGAGATGCTCTCATAACATAATTATGAGCCATCTGTTAACCTCCTCTCCCCTTGCATGATCTTTCTGCGCTCAGCCACCGGTGTCCCCAAGAGAAAGCAGGCAGGAGGCGGAGATGAGCCCTCCTTATTGGGGATGGGGGTGGAAACTTCAGCAATGCTGGTCAGTGCACAATAGCCAAGGTATAGACAATCCAAGCCAAACATCAATACCAGCAAATGTTCTCCAGATTAGCAGATAAATTGTATCAGGAGAGGGCCGGGGAGCCAAATTTATACAGTTGACAAAGGATTCGGCTCCATGGGAGCACAATCCTGGTCTATAAATACCTCCACAAAACAGCATAAGTGAAGTAAGGGAATTAATCACCGTCCAAAGCCAGAAGGACAAGGTGCACCAGCCCTCAGCGTGGAGAAAGAGATGGAAAGCACATAGGAGAAGGTTCAGAGCTGAGAGCGCCAAGTACAGGGAGAGCTAGGATCTCCGGGGGAGGTGGCCGTGCTCCACCTCTGCTGTCTGGAGACCGGGCTGGAGGAGATGAAATGCTAATAAAGCAGAGTCCTAGGAGGCCCAGAAAGACTGCATGGAGGTCAAATAAGATGACCCAAGTGGTTCTCCCACCTATGAGTCAATGAACTGAGGAGTAATTACTTGCTCTCAAAAATTGCTTGGTAAATACGCTGAGTAAATCAAAGAAGCCATTTGAGCAGCAGCAGAGTAGCTGCAGACACGAGCAGATTGGAGGCTTCGGATTCCAAAGAGGTCCCACGCGGAGTGGGGTTGGTCTGGGAGACTTTTTATCGTGATGTTGGATGGCACCCTGGCCTGGTTCATCCACATTTATTAACATGAAAAGCAGCCTCCCCTTGTCAGAAGGCAGGCACTCAACCATGGGCCCTACTCGGCCTTGCCTCCCTGCCCCATCAGGAAGAGTCCTCCTCTTCCTGCCCCCCCCCCCCACCTCCAACAATATTAATGTCTCCAGCCTAAGAATGTGAGCCGAGCCAGCCCTCTCCTCCACAGAGCCCCTTTAGACATGGCCTGAAACGCCTGCCGGGAATAATTCTGGCCGTAGGCAAGCTCAAGAATTATTGATGAAATAACCTTTGGGGGCCTGAGGCTGGGGTTGTGCAGATGCCATGGCAAGATTATTGTTTAAGTGGGGACTTGATCAGGCGGTGACCTAGAAAACATTTAGTTCTTTTATTGCTTTCGCAGCTTCCTAGGGCTAACACCGTCTGCTGCCGGGGAAGTCTGGGCAGCTGACTGGGAAAGGGAGTAAGAGGAAGTGGATGCCGAGATGGTCTGCAAGCCCAGAAGGGCAAAAAGTACCAAGGCAGCATCTCAGCCCAGGATGAGGCGGCCCTGGGCCTCCCTTGAGGCACCAGGACTGGAATGGCATAAAACAATTCAGCTTTGCCGTGTCTTGCTATTTTCACCTTAAAAGCTCAGCCTCACCAGATTCAGAGAGCAGATAAATCAGTCACGAGGGAAGTGGTTATTCATGGAGCGGTTCTTTACAGGGGCCACAGGGATAGGCTGATTCAGAAGGAGACTGAGAAGTAGATGAGGAGAAAGTCGTCTGGGAAGGCTACATCCGGGGCCCAGGAACAGGAAAAGGGGCAACGTGCTTCTGTGTCGGAGGCTTCAGGCTGACCGCCAGGTCTCTAAGGGGTGAAGGCCACTGCAAAGAATAGCACTGCCGCACACAGCAAGGGATGTAGGGTCCTGTCTCTACTCTCTGCACATAGTTGTTCTCTCTCCCATTCATTCGCTTGGTCAGTTTTGTTTGTTTTTTTGTTTTGGTTTTTTCGGTTTGGGGGGGGGTTGTTTTTGTTGTTGTTGTTGTTTGTTTGTTTGTTTTGCTTTTTAGGGCCATACCCATATGGAAGTTCCCAGGCTAGGGGTCAAATTGGAGCTGTAGCCAGTGGCCTATGCCACATCACAGCCACAGCAACATGGTGTTCCATGCCACATCTGCGACCTGCACCACAGCTCAGGGCAATGCCAGATCCTTAACCCACTGAGCGAGGCCAGGGGTTGAACCTGCATCCTCATGGATACTAGTCTGGTTTGTAACCATTCAACTCTCTCAGTTTGTACTAAGTGCCTACCTCATGCCAGGCCCTTTGCTAGCAGATTCCAAAAATAAATAAGACAGTTTCCAGTCCTAACATGCTCAAGGGAGATGCACTCCCAATCGCATTGAGTGCTTAATGCCACAATAGAGAGATACACACAGCCTTCCCTGTGAGTACCATGGCAAGTGCCAAGAACACTGCTTTATCAAAAGGTAACTTATGAACAGGCCTTTGAAGGGTGAATAGGAGTTTTCCAGTTGGAGAAAGACAGTACAGATAGTGGTAATGAGTTGCATGACTTAATCAAGCTCCAGGATAACTGGGGTGTAGAGTGCCTAATGGGGAAGGTGTGAGGTAACAGCTTTCAGTATTAAGTGTTTACCGTACTCTGACCAAGAGCTTTGCTTCTGTTATTTAATTCTTACAACCCTCAGAAATACAGAATCATTGTGTAACTTGATGAGGGTCACAGCTTGTCAGAACAGAGCAGGGATGTGACATCTGCTTGCCTAGGATGAAGCCAGACCCCAAGCTTTATGCTCTAAGTCAAGCTTACTGAAGGAAAGGCTAGGATGCTTGAAATTTTAGAATCCAGGGCTCCAGAGCTATAAAGTACCTTAGAGGCCACTGATCCAAACTGCTCATTGGATAGAAAAAAAAAAAAAAAGTTAGTTATACAGCTGAAAGGATTTCAGTCATTTTAAGACAGGTCTTCAGGACTATATTAAGAAGGTCAGGACCACTCAAGGCAGGATGTGAGCATGTCTGCTTCAGAATATACTCTGGAGACAGTGAGGGCTACTTGGAGCAGGGCAGAGACTGAAGGCAGAGAGACACCACTTATCCACCGTGTCGTCCACAAATCACTCACCTTGGAACCACTGTCGGCCCTTCCCCCAGACCTACCTATCCAGAAGTTCTAGGCAGGGGGCGGGAGAAGGTTTGCTTGTAATCTGCTCCCCATGTGAGTCGCGGGTACAATAGAGTTTGAGCATAATGAGGGGGGAGTTATTGTCATCCTTGCAATTCTCCAGGTTAGAGGTAGCAGTGGCGTGACTTGGGCAGTGACTTGGCAGTGATCATGATAATGTAGGAGGCAGGCCAGAGCTTTCATAGAGATAGCGTCATCAGGACATGGTTAGATGAGGCAGAGAGATCTCCAAGATGGCACTGAGGTTTCCAGCCTGGGTGCCTTGGCTGGTAATGCTGATGCATGGAGGTTGGAGTTTAGTTTTGAAACACTATGAGTTTTTGATGTATCTGAGGCTATGCCAGCGGAGATGTCTGTCGAGTCATTGAAACTCGTGTGTGGTGCTCAGACAGGAGGCAGATCATGGATAGAGATAGGAACTGGGGAGTCCTGATTTATTGCTCCCTCCTGCATAAAGTTGATCCTGGTGCATGAGGCAGAGTCAATCACTTTCTCCACTATGCATCCGCAACACTTGTACAACAACACACATCACACCACATTGAGTCTCTTTGTTTTCTGTTACCTCCTCTGCTGCTAAACCACAGACTGGTGAAGAGCAAGGACCTGTCATTCATGTCCAGATGCCCAAACACCCAGCACTGTGTCTGGCACACATGATGCATTAAAACCTCACTGAATACGTGCAAGAGAATAGAGAATTAGACAAAACGGAGTGAAGTTCTGAGGACCTGATCTCAGGGACTATCAACATTTACGGGGGCAGGGGAGCAGGTCTGCAAGGAACCCTAACAAAGGGTGGTTAGAGCGGGAGGAAGTAAAGCAAAGGAAAATACTGACAAGGAGGAGAGCGAGAGAAAAACCCTTCCTTTGCTGCCAAGAGGCCGAGCAGCGCTCTGGCCAGCAGTGGTGCCCAGTACTGTTGTCCCTTTGAGGAGTAAGGCTAGACTGTGCAAAGATAAGTGCCTCCCATCAAGCCTGGCTTCTGGAACTTTCATCTAGTTATTTTCTTGAGAGTCTAAGCAGCCCTTGCATTGTGGAGGTGAATTGTAAAGTTGTGATTGTGTCAAACAATGAGGTGAAAGAATCTGAAAGGCCATTGGAGGCCAAGATCTCACGTGGTCCTCCCACAGGGTGAAGCCACGGTTAGGACACTTTTTTCTTCTCTCTTTGATCTCTGGCTTTGGCCTTGTAGGCTTCTCTTCATGCAGGTGTTTGGGAATTTGGTGAGAAAAGCAAAGAACCACTGGAAATGGCCATACCAAAGACACCAAGTATTTACCATAACATAACCAATTAACTGAAGGTTCTGTTTGGTTTTGTTTTCTTTCTTTTTTCCCTTTTTCTCCCCCCCCCCCCATTTTTTTGGTTTGTTTGTTTCACTGGCCTCAGCTCATGTGTACACATAGTAAAATTCCATTTTGTCTTCTTTTCAGATGTTGAAATGTGAACCAAATGCTGTTTTTAATGAGTTAGGAAATTGTTCAGGCTTCTCTCTCTCTCTCTCTCTCTCTCTCTCTTTTTTTTTTTTCCTTTTGAATTGCTATAGGGCGTACCTCAGAGCTTCACTTGGAAACCTGCAATTTCAGAGTCATTTTCCTTAAGCAAAAGAGGCTCTTCTGCCTCACAGAGACATCGCTGCAGCTCAAATTCGAGGAGTCTCTGGTGGAGGAACCAGGGTTTGGGGAGGATGAGGTGGGAGAGGTTCCCTGAGATCCTCTCAAGGGAGTGACCAGAGGCAGGGGGCTGCTGGGCATGGCCAGAGGTGCCCACTAGTGGCCAGGGTCTCCCTCTTTGAGCTGGGCCTCCAGCCTAGAATAGTCAATGACCCAGCAGACCTTTCCACCAGAATGGCCCCTATCTCTCAAATCTAATGTCTTGAACAGAGTCGGTTGCTTTCCTCACAGAATCTGTTCTGTTACTGTTTCAATCTCTCTTTAGTGTCTGTAGTGTGGCAGACACAATTTCTTGGGTTGGGGTCCAGTGGGCAACAAAGATGCACTACCTGGCTCGTGAAACCTCCTCTCTAGCAGGGAAAGCTGATCTGAAATGTCGACCTTGTCCTGAGTGTCATAAATAACATTAAGAAGAGTCATGATCACTGAGTCCTTACTGTCTACCAGTCGCCATTGACCTCACCATCGGACCTGGGACAGGGAGCCCAGACTTAGTCTGGAGGGTCAAGAACGGCTCTGAGTCCTCTTCCTCGGCCCTGTGAGGTTGTCCGTGTTGGCCTCAGATGCACTTTGGAAACTGAGCTCTCTGCCTCTTCTGTCCACACGGTCCTCTCTAATGTCACCAAGGCATGGCGCCGCCTCCGCCACCTGCCCCTCCTCTCCATTCCTCCTGGCCTCTCTGGTCCAGCAGTCTGTCTCCCACACCTGCAATATCACCACAGCCCTGGCCTCTCTGCCTCCAGCCTCCCTCCTGTCCTAACTGGTCTGCATATCTCCTCCAGACGAACTTTCCAGAAAGGCTGCTTCCTGCTCAACGACTCAGTCACTTATTCAACAAAGATTTATCAAAGGGTCTACCTCACCCAAAAACCTCAGGTTATATGTATTTCAGAAGAGAAGGTGATGCCACGTGCATCCCTTGACTAAAGACAGCCCAACCTCCTTTGTCTGACACCCCTTCCCTCCCCCCAGAGGCCAGCCTTCCAGATTCATCTCCACAGTGGCCTATGTACCATCTCCCCCAAGCACAACATCTGCCTTCTTGGGGCCCCTGCTCCTCTCCCATTTCTACTTATCATTCAGTGATAAGGCCCTCATCAAATATCACCTTTCAGAGTTCCTGTTGTGGCTCAGCAGTAGTGAACCTGACTAGTGTCCATGAGGACACGGTTCAATCCCTGACCCTGCTCAGTGGGTTAAGGAGCCAGCATTGCTGTGGGCTGTGGTGTAGGCCACAGATGTGGCTCGGCTCCCGATTCGCTGTGGCTACAGTGTAGGCCAGTGTCTGCAACTCTGATTGGACCCCTAGCCTGGGAACTCCCTTGTGCCATAGGTGTGGCCCTAAAAAGACAAAAAACAAAAATAAAATGAAATAAAAACAAATATCACCTTTCCATGAGGCTGTCCCTGATGAAACCGAGCAGAGGTGCAGAGGTAGTTTCTTCCATCACTGAAATTCTTCTGTGGCACGTCCACACCACACCGTATGCTGGTGTGTACCTCGCACACTCATGTACATGCCACATGCGTTGCTGAGAACCCCTAGGAATCCATGTGAATAGCTGCTATTGGGAAGCTTGGTTCTCCTCCAGGAACTGTGCAGAACCACCAGCCAGATCTTCTCTTGTACGCATCACCACCCTCTCACGAAGCAGGCACCATCCTCCCGTCCCTGCATTACAGATGAGATCAAAGAGGGTAGGTGAACTGCATAAACGAGGTCACTCAGTCAGGAATTAGCAGAGGTTCAAACCCGGTTTTGACCAAATCCCATCTCTCTACTCCTGCACTGCCATTTGGCAGGCAAGAGTTCTTTAAACAGCCGTGGCACCCGGGTGCCTTGTACATGCTTTGTGTGCAGTACACATTCCCGTTACCTTCCAGGACCTCACACAGAGTCCAGAACGCCTCCCACATGCGCAGCAAACAGCTGTGGCTGAATGAACGGGTTTTTTGCTGGGCCCCACGGCAAACTTTCTGAATGAGGACAGCTGAAACCAGGGCCTAAGAGTCTCTGTTAAATGTCCAGGTGATTCGTACGCAGCCAACCAGCACCTCTCCACAGATTGACATTACGAACCTAATCCAGCAAAAGTGAAAGTGGGGCCCACAGAACTTAATTGACTTGCCCCAGGTCAGTGGCCCTGTCTGGTGGCTGGGGCTTTTGCAGTCAGCTCCTCTAAGTGTCCGCCTCGCTGTAAGATAAGATACTAACATTGGGCAGAAAGCAAGTCCATATCTCCATCTGTCCTGTCTAAGGGGACCTTAAATTGGTTTTCCTGACTCTTCCTTCTGAGGAAGCCCTTACTGAGGGCGTCATCTCAGATAAGCTGAGCAGGGGACAGCCTCTGAGCAGCTGACCTCAAAACTTCAAACCACAGCCAACTAAGTCTTTGACCTAGAAGTGCCTTGTTATTGGGTTTTGCTTAATGCAGATCCATCATCTTCAGAACTGCCTTCTTGCTTCTTTAGAGAGGAGCCCTGTTGCCCAGCAACCAGTGTGTCAGTGACATGATCGATAAAGACCTGGCCATGTAACCACTCTCTGAAACTGTGTTTGGCCTATCTGGTTCTAAAAGCCACTGTCTACTGATTTTTTAGCAGCTGGGGTGATGGATTCAAAAGAAAATAAGATTTGGAGGTAGACATACTTGGGTTGATGTCCCGATTCAGGCATTTCCAGGCTGTGTGATCTTGACAAGTCACTTGCCCTCTCTGAGCCTCAGTCTCCTCATTCCTCTGGTGAGGAGAGTTTAATGGGAAATCTCTGGTTCCTACCAGTTCTGACATCTTTGTTCTGTGTTCCATGACCTGGGGTGTGAGCTCCTCCTATGATCCAAGTTCAGCATGAGGAAGAGCCTCAGTTCTGCTTCGTGCTGACCATTCCCTATTATCAATTCAGCCCACTGAGGCAAGAAAATAAATCAGAAGCACTGAGAGGTTAGGGTCCCTTGTCCTTCCCTGAATACCACCCTCCGGCCAACCCCCAAGTCTCCCCTTGATAAGAAAACTCCCTTGCATACAGACAGACAACATGACGCTCTTGGAAATCCTTAAGAAATGTTGTCCATATGTTTTTGAGTCATTTACACTGAACCCATCATAATATTGTTCTTTGAAGATCCATTTACATTTGTTCTAAAGGCTTATTTTAAAGCTTATGCAAATGAACTAGATTAAGGTTGCATTCTGGAAGCTGAGGCTGGAAAATGGGAAGTTCATTTTAAAGCTTGGTGTAAATAGAGTTTCACATGTGTTCGAAATAGTTCTCCCTTCCTAGCCCAAGTGTCCTCCATTCAACCCCCTGGTATCCTCAGACCCAGAGAAGTTCTCTGCGAGGGAAATGCTAATTGATGGCAGTTAGGAGGAATGCAAAGAGCTGATGAATGCAAGTCTAATTCGCCCCCTCTTAACTAGCCTTATGGCATTGGAGAAGTCGCTCAATTTTCCTAGGTTTCAGTTTCTTCCTGGGGGACCAACACCAGACCTCTGTGGTTCCCTAATGTCCATCACATTAGAGTTGCATGAGGAGCAGATTCCGAACTTCTCACTTGACCTACTGAATTAGAGTATCTGGGAGTAGAAGGCTCAGAATCTGAATTTTTCACAGGCTCCTAATTCCCATGCGTGCCCAGGCCTGAGAACCACTAGGCTAGATAGTCAATGGGGATCTCGCCTCTCTACCTCCAAGATTCCACAACTTGTTCCAGAACTCAGATTTCCCCACTTGCCTCCTACCCTCTTGTATGTGCTAAAAATTCCCATTCATCCTGCGGTCCCCATTGTGGACTCTCAAGCATTTTCTTTTTTTTTTTTTGTCTTTTGTTGTTGTTGTTGTTGTCGTCGTTGTTGTTGTTGCTATTTCTTGGGCCACTCCCACGGCATATGGAGGTTCCCAGGCTAGGGGTTGAATCGGAGCTGTAGCCACCGGCCTACGCCAGAGCCACAGCAACGCAGGATCTGAGCCGTGTCTGCAACCTACACCACAGCTCACGGCAACGCCAGATCGTTAACCCACTGAGCAAGGGCAGGGACCGAACCCGCAACCTCATGGTTCCTAGTCGGATTCGTTAACCACTGCACCACGACGGGAACTCCTCAAGCATTTTCTTTGAAGAATTTCGATGCACTTGTTGAACTCAGGTTGCATGCAAGACACCATCACCCATCATCCCAACACATTCTGATGGGGAAGCTGAAGTTTAGAGCTCAGTATCCAGCTGCATTCCAGAGCCCCCAAGAAGCCACCGTGCTCCCTCTAAGGGATCCAGCAGACCCACTGGCAAACAAACACAGCTGCAACAGCAAAGAACACTCGCCTGCCTATGTCGGTATTGGCTGAGTGACGTTGTGGAGACCTGTCTTAGACCTGTGCTCCAAAGCACAGGTGAAAGTGGAGATGGAGGTGAAAAGAGAGAAGAGGCCTGGGCTTTGGAAAGGACTCCTTGTCTTTGACCTAAATTGTTCTTCCTACCATTAAGAACAGAGTCGGCTTGTGTTACATAATGCCTGGGATGGTTTTCCATTCAGTACCCCCAGACATGAGCTCCTGGTGAGGAAACCTGCTCCCCGGCCTGCCACTTTCCCTCTTCTCACACAGCCCCAAAGTCAGTACTGTCTGTTGGTATTTCAGAGAGCTTTGTCTCTTGTGATACCACGGAGGACTCTCATGGAACCATGAGCATCTTCTGCTCAGTGAGTCTGACTTTCTCCCAGTAGCATGACCTCGTTTTAAAGTAAATCTAGGAGTTCCCATCATGGCTCAGCGATTAACGAACCCGACTAGTATCCATGAGGACACAGGTTCGATCCCTGGCCTTGCTCAGTGGGTTAAGGATCTAGCATTGCCATGAGCTATGCTGTAGGTCACAGACGTGGCTCAGGTCCCACGTTGCTGTGGCTCTGGTGTAGGCCACAAGCTGCAGCTCTGATTTGACCCCTAGCCTGGGAACCTCCATATGCCATGAGTGTGGCCCTAAGAAGACGAAATAAACAAAGTAAATCTAGCTATACATCCATATACCCTTGCTGTGTGGCAGAAATTGACAGAACATTGTAAATCAACTATAACAAAAAAATTTTTTTAGAAAGTAAATCTAGCAACGGTTACCTTCTCTGCTCCCAACAAGAAAAGGATATACCTGACCCCAGGCCATGCAGACTTAAGAATTTGTCTAAATTTGTCTTGCAGTTCATTTTCGCACCCCATCCCGCTCATCTCTCTATACCATCAGAGCATCAAGTGCCCCGCTCCCCAAACCCTACCATCGTGGAGAGCCAGTCAAGCAATGGGATAACTGTTTTCTTAGCCTTCTCTCCCAAGATAAAAGAAGATGTGGGGAGCGAGCAATGTTTTACCTGTGGGGATAAATCAAAGCTATAAGCCACAACGCTTCCAGGTAGGAGAGAGATCTGTGAGCAAGGGGCTTTCGTGCGACCCCCAAGCCTGAGCACATTTGTGACTGCTGAAGGCTGGTCTGGAATATCCAGACGGACTTTTCTCCATACAACTTCCAGACAACTGCAGCCCCCAAAGGAGAGCAGATACCCTCTCCACTGAATTTAGCAATCGAGCAATTTAGTTTCTTTCAATCCTATTTATAAACCCATATTTCACACCGCCGCTTCCATTCAGCCCCATCTGCAGTTTCTTCCATTAATCACAGCACAACTCCCCACCGTAGCTTTCATTACCTGCTCAAAATGAATGTGGAGAGAAAACATAATTAGATGGCACTTTAAAAAAATAATATCTTGAAAATAGAGCAATGACTTAAATAAAAAAGGAGGGAGGGGAAAAAAGCACCATTTGAACTAATGGGCCAAATTACCTCAGGTTAAGGTGGCTTTTAAATCAGCTTTTTCCTTCTGACTCTCTCTCTCTCTCTCCCTCTGCCCCCACCCCTCCAGTGAATCATGACAAATCTAGAGTCGGGCTCGACGGATGATTAGATTTCCTCGTCTCTGCCGAAACAATGAAATATTTCTATAATATTAAACCCATCAAACTGATCAAAGTGCAGTGTCAAAATTCAAAGTGCCCCTTCTTGTCCAATCCCCTCGGCTCTGGCAAAGTGGAGCACATTTTATTTGCTGGCCCTCACTTCCCTGAGGTTTTTCAAAACCCGAGACGTGTTGCCTGACTGGCAGGGGTGGCTGCATTGCTCCTGGAGGTGTCTGCCACCATCCAGATGCAGGCAGGAGTATTCACTGAGGGCTACCTCGCCTACCAAGCCCCCCACCCCACACTTTTGACTGTCGTTTGCGCCTCTTGGCAGCCGGAAAGGGAGATTTTGTGTGTTATCACACCCAGCAGCTGAGCAAGGCGAGGAACCCTGGGGAAGGGTGTGTTAGGCTAAGACCCGGCAGGGCTCCTGACCCCTGCCCCCGCCCCCAGGAACATGCTCGTCTGGGAACTTTACCCCAGTCTCTGTTTTCTCACCTGCAAAATGAGAGTAATTCAGTCACGGCTGCTCAGCCTACTGCGCATGGCCGTTTACACAGATGCAAATGAAGCGATTTATGGGGGAGCCGGTAACCCAGCCAGGAGAGGGTCCCATGAACACTGTTATGAGTCTCAGCTAATGCTCTGCAGGCGAACCATCTGTGGAAGGCAGGCCACTCCCACAGGTAAATCCACAGTTTAGACAGTAATTTGGAACCATGAGAAGAGTTCAGCTTCGGAGCCAGACCAGTCTGGATTGGGGTTTCCACTCTGGCACTTTCTGGCTGTGGGGCTGTAAGCAAGTTACTCCGTCTTTCAGAAACGCAGTTACTTTGTTTGCACGATGGAGATAATACATACCTGCCTTTTAAGACCACTGAGGTGTTATGAGAAATAAATGAAACAGGTATTTAAGCACCTAGAACACAGTAGGCACTCAATAAATGAGAGCCTTATCACTGAGGGGCTTTGTTTACTAAACCTTGTCTGGAAGAATAAGGAAGCAGGAGAGGTTGCTCTGCCTTGAAGGAGTTTCGTGCCTGACACCAGGTCAAGCCTGGAGACCTGGGGGCCTGCAGAATAGAGTTCACTTTTTTTTTTTCCATAAACCTTTTTTTTTTTTTTTTTTTTGCAAGTAACGACCTCGATCATGCAGCAGTAAACCTCTTTCTAGGTTGGTAGTGGTGGTAGTGGTGGTGGTTGTTTTAATGCGTTTTTGTTTTGTTTTGGCCTTCTGATCCTAAGACCTGGTAGGGCTGAAATAGGAAAGGACGTTTCTGGGAAGGGAAAAGGATGGAGGAAGCCAAAAATGGATGAAGTCCATTTCTTAACAAATGAGAAAACAAGCTCAGGATTTACAGACTAAGTGCTATTAATTACCATCCAACAAATATTGAACCACCGTTGTTGTGCTCCTAGAAAAAAACCAGGGGACTCAGCCTGGTTCCTGAAAGGCTCCATTAGCGCTCTGTGTGAACCCCACATCCCATATGTGTGGCCCTGAGGATGCCTAGAGAGGCATATGTAGGCACACCCCTCAACCAACATTCTGATCGGTCCCTCTGGGAAGCCCATCTGTGGCCTGTGTCTGGGACTGTAGGCGAGGGTGAGCTCTCTACGGAAGGAAGGCAGAGGACCAGACAAGTTGCCGCAGGTGGGCAGCCAAGGGCGATGTTGAAGGCATCTCCCCATGGAATCAAAGATAAGTCGGGTTTTCTTCCTGGGCTTAGCTGTGGGCCTTGCACACTTTGTAGCTAGCACACAGGAAGCCTTGGGTCTATACACTTACACATTTAAAATGTTCCACCCTGACCAACCTTCCACATACACAAGCCTCCTCCAGCACATCCGTGTCCCCAAATGCTCTCATACACTGGAGGACGCCGAGATGGGGAAGATACTCACCCCACACAGATGCGTGCTATAGGTCATCACTGTGCTAAGTGTTCAGACACGTGATCTCATTGCATGCACCACTGGGATGATAGCCATCATCATACGGGTAGGGAAACTGAGACTGAGATGCAGTGACCTCACATGTGACATGTGACCCTGGAGCCTCTGTCCTCTCCTCGATACATGTTGCCCCTCCCTAGACCCAGGGCAGGACCTTTCGGGCTACTTGGGTAGTAATGCACTGTGGTGGGTGATGGGGGTGGAAGGGCCAGCTCACACCCGCTCTGCCTTCTCCCTGCCTCCTTGGCCTGGGCCCTGGGTGCTCTGGAGCTGAAGCAGCCAGCATACGGTCTGGCCTGCTCGCCGTCCCCCTGCCCTGCTCGCCCCCCCCCCCCCCCCCGCCTCCCTCCCGTGCTCCTGGGTGACAGCCACCGTTGTCCCTAAAGCCGGCCTCCCCTCAGGAGGACACGTTCATCCTCCCTTTGGCAGGCGCACCCCCGCTCGGCACACTCCCACCCAGATTCCGCCGAATCAGCATCAGAAAATGGCCGCACAGAGCAAATGAGAAACTCACCACCCAAGAAAATTTTAGCCTTTTTTTTTTTCCTGAAGTCTAAACAAGCGCACTGCTCCTGAGGATAATGCTTTCTGATGTAACGAATTGCTGGCTCCCTGGGTAACTAGATAGCACCTTTCTCTCCCACACTCCCTGACAGCCAGGGTGGGGCACGCCCTTGGAGTTCTTTTTCCCAGGTACCTCGGGGACAAGTAGGGTGAGCCCCATCAGCCTCATCCCTATGACCTTTAACCCTACCCCCACTCCATTTTCTCATCCATAACATCAAGAGACTGGTCTAGACGAGGGTGTGTCAGCCTCAGCACTGTTGACATTTCAGATTGGAGGACCCATTGTTGCAGGACCATCCTGAGCATTGAAGGATATTTAGCAGCATCCCTGGCCTGTACCCACTCATGCCCCCACCCTGCCATCTAGTTGTGACAACCCAGAATTCTTGCAGACCTTGTCGGACGTTCTCTGGAGAACAGAATTGCCCCCAGTTAAGAACCACTGACCTACCTGATCACTGAGGGTCTTCCCAACATTCAGGTTCTCTGTTTCTTTTTATTTATTTATTTATTTATTATTTTGGCTTTTTAGTGCCACACCCACAGCATACGGAGGTTCCCATGCTAGGGATCAAATCGGAGCTGTAACTGCCAGGCTACGCCACAGCCACAGCAACGCAGGATCTGAGTCATGTCTGTAACCTACACCACAGCTCATGGCAATGCCAGATCCTTAACCCACTGAGCAAGGCCAGGGATTGAACCTGCATCCTCATGGATGCTAGTCAGATTCATTAACCACTGAGTCAGGATAGGAACTCCAGGTTCTCCGTTTAGACAGTGACATGAACACACAAAGAGTCTGGATGGGGTTGGACTAGACATGGACCTCTCTTCACATCCTGACGCTCACACTTAGATTTTAGCTTATAAAGTGGTCAAATGACTTCACTTCTCTGAACCTCAGTTTGTTTATCTGCAAAATGGAGGCAATAGTACCCCCTTCATAGGGTTGGTTGAAGGATTCATTGAGAAAAAATGCTTATGAAACATCTGGCACATAGTAGATTGCTCCCCAAGTGGTACTGTTGCCTCTATGATTTCAACTAAAAGTAAACCAGATCATCTGCTTTCTCTAGACAGGCCCTCTTGGGATGAAATCATGCAGGTTCACCCAAAGCTGGCCAGCCAGCTGCAACACCTATGCAAGGAAAGAAGCTAATATGTGTATTAAACACTACTACGTGCTGGGGACCGCATTAGGCATGAAAATTCTCAGGCCACCTCAGGAATGTAAACAGTATTGAGAACTGAAATTGTAGTGACAGCTACGGGCATGCCCATTGTGCCAATGCCTAGCAGATCAGGATCTGGAAATACCGGAGGAGGAGTTCCTCTTGTGGATCAGCCGGTTAAGAACCCAATATCGTGTCCGTGAGGATACAGGTCCAATCCCTGGCCTCACTCAGTGGGTTAAGGATCCAGCATTGCCGTAAGGTTGCAGGTGCAGCTCAGATCCAGCGTTGTCGTGTCTATGGTGTAGGCTGGCAGCTGTACCTCTGATTCGACCCCTAGCCCGGGAACTTCCATATGCTGCAGGTGCAGCCGTAAAAAGAAAAGAAAAATGGAAAATAAAAATATCAGGGTATTTACTTGGTACCTTCGGTAACAGGACTGAGTCCTCTTACTTCTGCCATTAAATTAAGATTCCTCTGTTACCCAGGATAAATGCCGTGTCTGAGACAGGAGAGAAGGAAAAGTAATTTTGAACTGGATTCATTCACTCCCCGTGAGTTCAAGTCTCCTCTATGGTTTGGTTCTGCCCAAAGAGCAGTTTACTTCAGCTCATATAAAAGGAGACAAGGAAATAATAACTGTCCTTAGAGTGAGTTAGAGGTTTTGATTCCCTCTTCTCTCTTTTCCCATCTTCTGGGGCCTGACAGCAATCTGCTATTCCAGAGCCACCTCTTCCCCCGTACCCGAGGCACATGACCGAGATCCCATCACAGGTCTGGCCCACCCCACATGAGGCTTTACTCTTCAGTTACAGTACTGATCTGTCTCTGGGCTCCAGGCTTAGTTTCTATAAAGTGCTAACAAAGAGTGGGCGGAGGAGGCTGGAAAGGGGGCCAGTAGAAACTCTCCTTTTTCTCTGCCTGGTTGACCAGCCTCTGGTCTCTGCTGCTCCAGGGTCCCAGCAGGGCTTACCTGGGCTTGTTGGTTTCCTTTGCTATCACTGGCCCCCCTGCTCTACTCACCAGCCTCCTGTTCATGCTCGGATCCAGTCATGTTTGGCACACCTGCAAGGTGCCGGTCCCTTTCACGTATTTGGTATCACCTAGCCTTCCCAGGAACCCATCTGACAGGGTTAAGGGGAGGCAAAGGATGTCATCAGTGGGCACCACGAGCAACTGGTAGAAGTGAGTACACCTGTCACCCGGCTGAGTCCCGGTGCTGGTTCCTCTCTCCAGCAGTGGCCAGCCACAGTCCCGACAGGAAAACCCTTTCTTCTCCAGGATGGGAAACATCTCCTAGGAGCCTCTGTGCTACGGATGCTGTGATTCGCCCCAGGCAGCGCCTGTCAGCCCCGCCTTGGACCAGAGCCAGAAACAGGCCTGGACCAAAGGACATGTCATTCCCTGAACATTTACATCTGTGTCTTTTATTCATCATCCCTTGGCCCCAGTTAACCCCCAGCCACCCCTTCTCTCCAACCTGGCCAACTCCTATTCATCTTCAAGAACCAGTTCAAGATTCACCTCTTCAGTGAAAACTCTGACCTCTTCGTGAATCTCCCCCCACTCTGTGTCTTTAGCACTTTGAACATGTCTGTGCTGTAGCAGGTGTCATCTCATGTCTTATTTGCCACTTTCTGCAGTTCCTAGCACATAACGGTACTAAGTTAAGATTTCTTAAATGAACAAATGGATGAATGGAAAAATGGGGGGGAGGGAATCTTGGGCCAAATAACAGGGTTTTTGATGTACTTTAGAAATGGCCCCCAAAAAATCTGCCATAGGCTCTGAAAGTAGAGGGTTGCTGGGGTTTTTTTGGGTTTTTTTGTTTTGTTTTGTTTTGTTTTGTTTTGTTTTCCATGACAGCCTGGGAATTTTGAAGGAATAGCAGAGAAAAGTCTATTTTCTTCCCACCCACTGGTTGATTTCTTTTAGTGCAATACTTCTCAAACTTTGATGGGCACACAGGTCACCTGGGGGTCTTGTTAAGATGCAGATTCTGACTCAGTGGTTCTGGGTGGAGCTCCCAGGTGACCCTTGAGCTGCTGGACCACCCTTTGAGAAGCAGCCTCTGATTTTTTTCTAGGCTGCATCCTACCTCAGCTGAAGCTGCTGGCCTGTCACTCTGAGCCCCCAGCAGGGCCAGAACGCCCTGGCATCCCGGTGCCAGCTTGGCAAAGCAGCTGTCTACTGGTTTATTTATTCCCTCTCATTATCACCAGGGGAAGAGAAACCATAGGCATGCCGCATCTTGTTTACAACGAGCCTCGGAAAAGTTTAAAGTGCAAGTTTTTTTTTTTTTTTAATTGCATCAGCAGCCCCTTAGAATCACACATATCAGGGGACAAAAACAGGCTAAAGGAAATTCATAAAATATTAAATGACACTGTGTCAAGACACAGATAGGGGCAGAACGGTAATTAAAGTAAACAGCACATCAAAACCCTGGCTAAAACCGTTATTTAAATTGAAAGTAAATGTAGGAACAGATCATGTAGCCTTGTACAAATGTGTTTCCAAGAGCCTTTTAAGAATATTAATGATTATGGAAGTATAATGGCTGCATATCAATGACCATTTTTACAACAAGTGACAGCTCGGAGGGAAAAGAAAAGAATCCAGATCCTTCCAAAGATTGCATCCGGCTTGATCGCCCCAGCGCATGGCGTCCCTGCTGGGAATGGAGGGTGGGCTGGGCGGATGAGGACGGTGTCCTGAGCTTATGAGGCTTCATAAGTGGTGTGAGGGACAGAGGCTGTTGGGCCAGGGCGCCTTGGCCATGACTGCGGTCCTCGTCCTTCTCGTCTGAGACACCGGCTGAGCCCCTGCTCTGTGTGTGGCCCCGTGCGTCCTTAGCGTTTCCAAAAATCCTTTCCCGCCTTGCTTTCAAGTTTCTGAAAATGTCAGCAGCGCCGAAACCCAAAGAGAGACTGTAGAGGACCGTAGCTGCCTTCTCAACAGAGGTGCTAGACATCACCCGTCTGAATTGGAAACCGGCCCCCTTCTCAGGGGGGAAACATTCCAAATAGCTCCAAACGCCTCCGAGCCCAGAGTTCACGTCTTCTGCATTCACAGTGAGGGCCAGTCCCCCTCCTCTGAGAGCAGACCATCCCCCAAAACTATCTGAGACCACAGTGGGTAGGAAAGCTGCTCAGGATCCAAAAGGAAACACTTCAGCACAGTTTTCCCCGGTAGGGTTCAGCCTCTGGCTCACTTCTGGTTCACTGGGTTTTCTGATGAGAAGGGGCTCCCGCAGGCCCTTTTCTGTCTGCCGCCCTCTGGGCTCGGATCCCGAGCCTCTCCTTAGGCGTCTTTTTATCAGAAACTCCTGATGGGCAGCCTCCCAGCCTCAAAAGGCCCCCTTCCTAAAAGTGTCTCCTCTCTTCTCCGAGATGACAGCCAGGCTTGAAGACTGTGTCTGATACTGGGCCAGGCTTCCAGGCCAACTCCAGACCAGGATGGGAAGGAAAGTCTGGCTCCTCACTGTCCCCCTGTCCCCGGCTTCAGCCCTCCTGGGGCTGGTGAGGCACTGGATGGCCCCTTGTCATGAAGTGTTTAGGCCTGACTTGCTTAGTGGGAAAGAGTCTGACCCAGCTGACTGGAGCGCTCCAGACTCTTGAGGCTGAGCCCAGCCAACAACAAAGCATCCCTTCCCTTTCTGTGCTTGCATTTTCTTTGGGTGGCCTCTCGAGGCATGGACAGGATTGGGCAACCCTGGGCTCACTATAGGAACTGACCAAATTAGTGCATTATTATAAATGATGAAATCATATTATTAATGACAGGTTCATATCAACAACTATATTTTTCTACCCGTTCCCTATAATCCTCCATCCCGAATCTCTGGCTTCGATGGCCAGTCGTGCAGGAAGCCGCAGTCTCCTCATGGACAGGTCGGTGAGGCTTGGGGGCTGGGCAGCAAGGTGGTGACATTAATGAGATCCCCACTCCTGGTGCACCCTGGAACCCGCCAAGCCGCTCACGGGCCCCCCCAACTTGGTGATTTTGTTCACCTTCTGGCGGCTACATCCCCCTCTCCTCCGTGTTGGGGGCTCACTCCTCGCTTGATTCTTCAAAGTGCTGCCTGCATCAAAGTGGCCACTGTTTCCAGCATCTTTCTTTCATGGTCCCTTTTGTGCTTTGCTTTTGATGCAGCCCGTGCTGGGGGGGCCAGGCTTTTGCCTTTCAGCTTGCAAATAAATGGAGGCACTTAGGCAGCAGCTGCCAAAGCCAGCCAATGAGTTTCCTATTCTTCCCTAACTGGGAGTGGGAGGGGTCAGGCAGCTCAGGACTGACCACTGGTCTTCTTGGGGCCATCAGCACTGCTGAGCAGGGCAGAGCTCAAGAGTCCCAAGAGCTGAGGGCCAAGCCTCGTCCTTCCAGCAACAAGGGGTGTGAAGTTCAGCCAAGCCTGCTTCCTTCACTCACTCATTCACCAGCAGAGTGCAGAGCAGTGGGTCTCCAATTGTCAACAAAATCACACCAGTGGCCTCAAGGAGGCTGCAACAATGTGGGGAGGTGATACACATGAGAATACACACACCTCCTGGAGTTCCCGTCATGGCTCAGTGGTTAACGAATCTGACTAGGAACGATGAGGTTGTGGGTTCGATCCCTGGCCTCGATCAGTGGGTTCAGGCTCCGGCATTGCCAGGACCTGTGGTGTAGGTTGCAGACTCAGTTCAGATCTGGCGTTGCTGTTGCTCTGACGTAGGCTGGCGGCTACAGCTCTGATTAGACCCCTAGCCTGGGAACATCCATATGCCTCGGGTGCAGCCCTAAAAAGACAAAAAAAAAAAAAAAAGAATACACACACGTCCTCGTGGAGGGGACACTCAGCTGAAGCTAGGAGAATGAAATAGGCACAGGCCAGACGCTGACAGTGGACATGGTGGTTGAGCCCTGGGTCAGGGTCATGAAGGAACAGGATTTCCCCAAGGAGCTGCAGGTTCTCCCGTCTGGCTGGAGCAGAGAGGAGGAGAGAGATAGAACATGAGGGGTGTTAGGTGGGGGCCAGATTATGGAGAGTTTGCAAACTGCAGACGTCCCTCTGTATCCAACCAGCTTGGGATTCAACCAACCTCGGATCAATAATATTTAATTTTAAGAAATTCCGGAAAGTTCCAAAAAGGAAAACGTGAATGTACCACCCAGCAGCAACCCTTGCCACAGTGTTTACCTTGTAGTAGGTATTCTAAGTAATCTAGAGATGATTTAAAGCATATGGGGAGTTCCCGTCGTGGCGCAGTGGTTAACGAATCCGACTAGGAACCATGAGGTTGCGGGTTTGATCCCTGCCCTTGCTCAGTGGGTTGGCGATGCGGTGTTGCCGTGAGCTGTGGTGTGGGTTGCAGACATGGCTCGGATCCCACGTTGCTCTGGCTCTGGCGTAGGCCGGTGGCTACGGCTCCAATTCGACCCCTAGCCTGGGAACCTCCATATGCCGCAGGAGCGGCCCAAGAAATAGCAAAAAAAGACCAAAAAAAAAAGCATATGGGAGCGGAGTTTCCATCGTGGCTCAGTGGTTAACGAACCTGGCTAGTAATCATGAGGTGGCAGGTTCAATTCCTGGCCTCACTCAGTGGGTTGGGGATCCGGCGTCGCCATGAGCTGTGGTGTAGGTCGCAGACACGGCTCAGATCCTGTGTTGCTGTGGCTCTAGCATAGGCTGGCAGCAACAGCTCCAGTTCGACCCCTAGCCTGGGAACCTCCATTATGCCGCAGGTGAGGCCCTAGAAAAGACAAAAAGACAAAAAAAGAAAAAAAAAAGTATGTGGGAGGATTATGTTGGTTACATGCAAATACTTGAACTTTTTATGTAAGGGACTTGAGCATCTGGGAATTTTGGTATCTGAGAGGGTTCCTGAAATAGTCTCCCCTGGATCCCGAGGGAGCACTGTCTGCTGAGGAGGTGGGAAGTGGAGCATGCAGACGGATTTGTTTGTAGTTAAGAATTCCCGGAGTTCCTGTTGTGGTTCGGTGGGGTTAAGGCCCGATGTTGTCTCGGTGAGGCTGCAGGTTCAATCCCTGGCCTCGCTCAGTGAGTTAAGGATCCAGCATTGCCACAAGCTGCAGCATAAGTCACAGATGTGGCTCAGATCTGGTGTTGTCATGTCTGTGGTGTAGGCCAGCAACTGAGGCTCCAATTTGACTCCTAGCCTGGAAACTTCCATCTGCCGCAGGTAACGCTGTAAGAAGGAAAAGAAAAAACTGTCTCCAGACATTGCCAACCATCCCCACAGAACCAAGTCTCCCCCGGGTGAGAAGCACCCATCTAAGCACAGGATGGTGAGATCCTAAGTATAGTGTGAAGATGGGGCCAGACTGAAAACGCTGAGAAGAACCCATGATCCACAGACATGTGAGGCAGGGAGAAGGGCTGACGCCAGGTGACCCCGAGATTTTCGGTGGACAACCAGGGGATGCTGAGGGTGCACTGAGACAGGGGGAAAGAGGGGGCAGACCAGATTCGGTGGAGAGGGTGCTCAGAGGTTCTTTGATCTCATCAAACCTGAGGGCCCCTGTTGGGTCCCCAGGTGCAGGGACAGTAAGACTGAGGGTCAGAGCCAGGTGTGGGTGGGAGACTCAGATGGAAGGTCTCTGGGGCAATGAGATCCTAGGGACACCAACGTCTTAGCAGATGGGGAAAGGACAGGTCACTGGGAAGAAACAGTCAGAGAGGTCAGTGGAAGATCAGGAGGCTGGTGTCCCAGAAAGAAGGCAGGGAGAGAGAGTTTGCAGAGGAAATGTCACAGAAATGTCAAAGAAGGGAAGGCCGAAAGCATCCATCATACCTCCAAAGATTGCTTCGGAGCAAATGTGAAAGATCTGGAAAAGGTTCACAGCACAGGACAAACACAACAGCTTTCAGTGGCATCTAGATTCCCCCTGGACGAGCTCCCTGTGCCCCTGGCTGCCTCTCCAGCTGGTAAAATAGCAGATGTATGCTTGGGGGGGGGGCTGCACTGCTGGCTCTTCCCTGCCCTAGGAGGTGCCCTGTGCCTCATGGTGGTCACTGCAGCACCCAGGCCCATGACCACCTGGGGACCACCGGCCAGCCAGTCCCCTGTATGCCCCCCCACCCATCTGTCTCCAGCAGCAAAAGGCCAAGGGGCTGCTCCTGTGTCCCTGTCCACCCTGCATTAACGAGGAGGACCCCTGCGTGTTAAGGTGACTTGCTCCTGAGGAAGCGAGAAGCCCTGTTGACAGCCTGATTCCCTCCTGGGCTCTGTGAGGCTCCCCTGCAGTGACCTGGCAGAATGGTCCAAATTCCCACTCTACCTCTCCCGTATCCTCCCTAGGATGACCCTCCTGAGGCTCCCCTCCCTCCTTTCCATTCTTTACCCACGCACCACCTCTCTTCTCCCAAAGAATTAAGGTGTTTGTTAAACCAGAAGTCTTGTGTTTCTTAGACATCTCTTTACCCTACATTCTCAGGCCACCTCTTTGTAGCTGCTCTTCTCCCCCACCTATAATTCGGGCAGCCCCGACTCAAGTTTACACACACGCACACCTGCTCCCAAACCACCTCCCCTGGGGTCTCCTAGACAGCCCCCTGCCCAGGCCAGCCCCACCCCTCCTCCCACCCTCAAGCTTTGGAGCCTGGGCTCTGCTCCCAGGACACAGAAGTCAATGCCTACAGGGTGCGTGGAGGTCAGCCCAGGAGCCGCAGCCCTGCCTGGTGTGTGTGACCTCAGAGAGGGGCAGGGCCATGGAATCAGCACAGGGTGTGGGAGGAACTGGGTGCGGAATCTTTTGTCCAGAGGACCAAGTCACTTCCTGGGCAGACCTACCCCTGTCACTCCATGGATCAGTACTCAGGGCTTCCTCTGCCTCTCTCCCCCGCCCTGTACAAAGTCCAGGTTGTTCCGGATTTCTTGGGTCGTAAGTCGGCATCACTCAGCCTGGACAGACAGGCAGCCAGCAGTCTAAGCTATATCATTCCAGCTCAGATGAACAAATACCATGAAACTCCGTGTGGGCGGGGCAGGGTGCTTAGCGCTGGAATAAAGCAGGAGGTAAGACACGCCCTGCCTCTCTAGGGCCCCACACTCCTGGGGAAAAGGCATCCACGACACCTCTCTTTAGTATGGTGGGTACGTGTGGCATGAATGCCACTGGAGGACATCCATCCATGCGACACCCCCATGCCCATTCTGCAGAAGGGAGCACTGAGGCTCAGGGGCTTTGAGTGACTCACCCAAGGTCACAGAGCTATTGAGGGGTCCTCTGATCCTCCCCCTCTGTGGTCACATTTATTTCACTGGGGCTTACCGACCTGCTGTGATGGCCCACCTTGCCCACTGATGGCCCTGCCCTGCCACCCCCAGCCCCTCTGATTCTATCACCCTCTGTGACTCTGATACACCCTGTGAGGGACTGCTTTGCCCCACTGTCCTGTGGGATATACTGGAGGCTCCCAGGCAGCATTGCCCTGCTTCTCAGAGCCATGGGGTGTGGGGTCCGTGGGAGAAATGCTTGCACCTGGGGTGGCTCTGCTTCAAGTTCATGCCATCCCTCTGGGTCTCCTCATCCCTGGACTGGAGGGCTCAGGGCTCCAGCTCAGTATCCTGCTGCCTATGGGTGTGGCCTCCTGCATCCGTGCCAGGTTAGTCCCTCAGAAAGAGCTGTGCCCCGCCCCCACTGCCCATACTCCTCCCCGCCTTGAAAGTCAGCGATTTAGCCCTTTTGTCCTCCTAGAGACAGCGTTTCGGTAGCAATTGTGGAAATGGCTCAAGCTACATCAAATCTGATTTTCTTTGGGGGAGAAAATTGAATTCTCCACTTTGTGAGGCAGACAGAGAGATTAGAAGGAGGACCAGGAAAGCAGAGCACACCCAGGGTGGGACGGCCAGACACTTGGAGGGGTGGAGGAAGAGGGCTGTGCGGGGTGGGAATGTCACCCGGCAGGCCGGGCCCTGGGGGAGAGCTGGGTGGTTCTGGGCCTTTGAGCCTCCTCACTCGTCACAGAAGCCAAGTCCTCCAAATTGAGACTCAGCACTAAGCCAGGGTACCACCATCCAAGTCCTTCCTCATTTAAATTTTTAGATCTGTAAACCTGGAGTTCCCGTCGTGAAGCAGCAGAAACGAATCCGACGAGGAACCATGAGGTTGTGGGTTCGATCCCTGGCCTGGCTCAGTGAGTTAGGGATCTGGCATTGCTGTGAGCTGTGGTGTAGGTCGCAGACGCTGCTTGGATCCCGTGTTGCTGTGGCCGTGGCATAGGCCGGCGGCTATAGCTCTGATTAGACCCCTAGCCTGGGAACCCCCATGTGCCACGGGAACGGCCCTAAAAGGACAAAAGACCAAAAAAAAAAAAACTGCAAACCCTGAGGCCTTTCGGCAAAACCATGTATTTCTGGTGGAGAACTCTTGCCAAGGGAGCATGGAGGTGAGGAAGAAGAAGCAGCCTGAGCTTCTGCGAATCCGGTCTGGTGGCACTGTGGGACTGCTGGGTGCACCGACGGTCCAGCCAGCTGCCCATGGGAGAAACACCCCACTGTATGTGCGTCCCTGCTGTCATTCTCAGTCATCCCACACACATGTATTGATTGACAGTTTCTCCCGGGGAGGCTCCATGCAGGGCATTGGGAACTGGAGTAAGTCCCTGGCCTCAGGGAGCTCTCAGTCCCTGGGGAAGAGGCTTGACATCAGCTGTGGCAGAGGTCCTGAGACCTCTGATAGAAATGTGGCTCAGAGGATAAGGCGTCTCAGAGGAAGAAGCAGCTGACTGCCCTGTAGAAGTGGAGGAGAAAGAGATGAAACCTTTCAAGAGAGGGGACATCTGAGCCAGGCCTTGAAGGATGAGTAGGAGTTTTCCAGGACAAAGGTAGAAAGGGGGCGTTTCCAGCATGGGGAATAGGACAAGCTAAGGCATGAAGCATAAACACGTGGCATGGTCAGAAACAGCGTGGGGTCCAATTCAGAGTCTCACTGAGAGAAGGAGAATGACAGGGGAGGGGTGGGGAGAAGGGGCTGGAAACGTAGGCCGGAACCACTCACAGAGAGCCATCTTGGAGTTCCCATCGTGGCTCAGCAGAAAGGAATCTGACTAGCATCCATGTGGATGCAGGTTTCATCCCTGGCCTCGCTCAGTGGATTAAGGATCCTGCGTTGCCGTGAGCTGTAGTGTAGGTCACAGACATGGCTCGGATCTGGTGTTGCTGTGGCTGTGGTGTAGGCCAGCGGCTATAGCTCCGATTCAACCCCTAGCCTGGGAGCCTCCATATCCCCCAGGTTCTGCCCTAAAAAGACCAAAAAAAAAAAAAAAGGCATCTTGGGAAGTTTGGAATCTTCCATGAGGCCAAAAATGTATCTTCAGAGAACTTCCAAAAGAAACAATGTGAAATTCATGAGAGAAAGTTCTAGAAGACTCGTCCATGGACTTGTGAGGGATTTATAATGGCTTCCCTAGAATCAGTGAATGTCAGAGACTGAAGGAACTTGAACTTAAGAGAGTATCTTGGTGCTTGTCCAGCTGGGTTCAGTGGAGCCCCAGGGTTCCACAGAAGGGCTTCAGGACCCAGTCTAGGGTGCTGGGTTTAGAATGAGAGGGAGAGTGCTCAGTGGGGTGGCCTGCAGGGCCCTAGCGACAGAGGCCACCAGCCCTGGGGTCCTCCAGGGAGGTCTGTGCCGTGACAGGCCATCCCACTGCATCTTCCAAGCAAGGTTGGCTCCCAAGGAAGGCAGGAGAGCTACTGAGCACATGTGCATGCTCAGAAGAAAGGGGGGAGGGGGTCCAGCCAGCTTGAGGGTGAGTGGGCCAAACTGATAGCCATGTAGTGCTTTTGTTTATGGAGCAGCATCAATGAGATGTAAGGAGATGCAAAAAAAAAAAAAACAAAAAAAAAAAACCCAGGTGGGTGTTGGCACAATTCCCAACTCCTGATGGTCTGCCCAGAGTCAGTGAGTCAGGCCACTAATGCACAGGGTATCAAATGAATCCTTTTGTTCTGCTTTGATCGCTCCTGATAGCACACTCTGCCAGAGATATCATAGCTTTGATCTCTCGGCACTGATGTTAAGTTTCTGGAGCTCAGTAGCATCTCCTTGAGATTAATTCCGCATGGCACAGCCGGCACCACGCTGTCCTCTCCCATATACATCACACCCAGCCAACATCCCTCTAGCCTGTCCCTCAGTGTTTGCCCACAGGCCTAGGAAAGAACCCCCTCTGCCCTGCCCTCTGCCCTCCCCTCACCGAAACCCACACTGGGTAAAGCCATAATAAAATGAAGAACCCGTTAGGCAGACACCAGAAGACAGGCCTTTGATTCCTGATTCAACCACTTTTCAGGCAAATTCCTCACCTCTCTGAACCTCAGTCTCTCTGTCTGTAAAACAGGAATGAAAGTACCTACTGCCACATGCAGCATGCCACCTGATGCAAAGTCAAGGCACCATAAATATTCATTGAATGATTAATTGACTGGTTGATTGATGATAAAGGGGAGTGCAGGAAAGTTGTTATGATTAAGGTTATTCGAGTTTAATAAGAACTCTCCGCACATAAGCAAGTCTTGGTCCTGCTTCCCAAGCTCAGCATTCAAAAGATGTCTCTTTGGAATTCGAAAGGGGAAAAAAAAAAACATCAGAAAAAGGCAGGAGTTCCCATCATGTCTCAGTGGTTAATGAACCTGACTAGGATCCATGAGGACGCAAGTTTGACCCCTGGCCTCGCTCAGTGGGTTAAGGATCCGGTGTTGTTGTGAGCTGTGGTGTAGGTCACAGACGTGGCTCAGATCCTGCATTGATGTGGCTGTGGCGTAGGCTGGCAGCTGTAGCTCCGATTGGACCCCTGGCCTGGGAACCTCCATACACCATGGGTGCAGCCCTAAAAAGCAAAAAAAAAAAAAAAAAGAGGAAGAAAGTAGTTGTAGTTCCCTGGTGGCTCAGCGGGTTAAGGATCCAGTGCTGTCACTTTGCAGCTCCAGTCACTGCTACGGTGTGGATTCAATCCCTAGCCTGAGAACTTCTGTGTGCAAGGAGAAGAGAAAGAGGAGAAGGAGAGGAAGAGGAGGAGGAGGAAGAGGAGAAAGACTAGAAGAGGAAGGGGGATGGGGAGTAGGAAAAGAAGAAGAAGGGCAGCGAAAATGTACACCTGCACTGAGTGTCAGCATGACATATCTCCTGAGCAGCGGAGGAGGCCTCACCATCCCTGGGGGAGAGAAAGGATCACCCCAGCTGGAAATTCATAGAGCCCACCCATCTCATCAGCAGCCCCTCCCAGATCCTGCCTGGATCTTTGGAGAGGGCTGATAGGGAGTGACATGGCTCAGAACCTCCGGGGCGTCCATCTGCTAGCTCACTCACTCTGCATCTTATCTGTTAGAGGAATGAGCTATGACAACAGGTCTGTTTGTGTATGTGCGTGCACACGCGTGCCTGTGTGTGTGATGCACCAAAGGGCTTGTCTTGTGATAGTGTTTGTGTGCGCAGCACAGTGTTTAAGGTATAGAGAAAATGAACCAACATCAAGGAGATGGAAACAAGGAATCTTACATAGGACCCTATCTTCCCTTTGCCAGGGCAGAAGAAAGCTAAGTCTGAAGGGTGAGATGGAGGTCTCATTCTCTGCTCTTGTCTCTTAGGTCACCCATGGGCCCAGTGAGGGCAGGGTGCACTCTCCATCTCTGTCCTCAGCAAGGAGGCTTGGGTCTGAGAAAGAGCCAGGCAAGACACAGAGGCTCAAAGAGACAGCCTCAGCCATTTCTGTTTCCATTGTGCATGTCTGTGGATCTTCCTACACCTCGTTTCAGCATCATAAAGCTTCGTGAAAGCAATCAGATCAGAGTCTGGTTTTCTGCAAGTGTGTCTTGAATGGAAGAAAATTCCCAGGAACCCTGGATGGGGAGATAACTGTGCTGGTGTTTACCTTCTCTTAAAATGTTCTGGGAGTTTCTGTCATGGCTCAGTGGAAATGAACCTGACTAGCATCCATGAGGACTCAGGTTTGATCCTTGGCCTTGCTCAGTGGGTTAAGGATTTGGCGTTGCTGTGAGCTGTGGTCTAGGTTGTAGATGCGGCTCGGATCCCGCATTGCTGTGGCTGTGTTGTAGAGAGCACAGCTCTGATTCTACCTCTAGCCTGGGAACCTCCATATGCCATGGGTGTGGCCCTAAAAAGACCCCCCCCAAAAAAAAAGAAAAGAAATATTCTGAGTATCTTGTTGGTTTGAGGCCTTGTTCCCTGAGTTTCAAGTCCCAACAAGCATGTGTACTGATCCCTTTCTTCCTTCTTTCCCTCCTCCCTTCCTTTCCCATATCAGGTCATTTATGTAATTCAACAAAATTAATTGAGCATCTTTAATCAAGCACTGGTCTAAATGCTAAGAATATAAGCCCATAACACACAGTCACTACTCTCAAAAAGTTCACAGTTTAGAAGAGTAGCAATGGGAGTTCCCGTCGTGGCTCAGTGGTTAACGAATCTGACTAGGAACCATGAGGTTGCAGGTTCGATCCCTGGCCTTGTTCAGTGGGTTGGGGATCCAGCGTTGCGGTGAGCTGTGATGTAGGTCACAGACGCGGCTCAGATCCCGTGTTGCTGTGGCTCTGGTGTAGGCTGGTGGCTACAGCTCCGATTGGACCCCTAGCCTGGGAACCTCCATATGCCGCAGGAGTGGCCCCAAGAAAATGGCAAAAAGACAAAAAAAAAAAAAAAAAGAAGAAGAGTAGCAAATACTTCAGTTGCTTTGGGTGCTCTTCTAGAGCCTTTGTTTTAAAAGCATGGAGGAGAAGGGTCCAGAAACTGTTTTCTTGCCTAAGGTGAGATGTTAGGTAAGGTCACCCCAACTGTTTATTGATTCCACAGAATATGTGAGTCAGGAAACCAAAGAGGATTAATTTGAAAGAACTGATACCTCTTACTAGCAGAGTGTGATGGACAGAGCGTGGTCCCTCCCTTCCTTGCTTAACCATTTCTTTCCTTTTTTTATTTTTATTTTTTTGTCTTTTTGCCATTTCTTGGGCCGCTCCCGTGGCATATGGAGGTTCCCAGGCTAGGGGTCTAATCGGAGCTGCAGCCACCGGCCCACGCCAGAGCCACAGCAATGTAGGATCCGAGCCGCGTCTGCAACCTACACCACAGCTCACAGCAACGCCGGATCGTCAACCCACTGAGCAAGGGCAGGGACCGAACCCGCAACCCCATGGTTCCTAGTCGGATTTGTTAACCACTGCGCCACGACGGGAACTCCCTGCTTAACCATTTCTGGCTCCCTCGCCATCACCCCTGCCCATGAATGCAGTGTTCTCTGATTTGTCCCTGTTCCCTTTCCTTTCCACTGCATTCCACAGACACAGATGAGCCCTGCTAAGTGTGAGAGCCAGCAGGGTTTCAGTGGGGATGCCCTACTGTGTTCATTGAATACCTACTATGTGCTGGTGCCACAGGCTCTGCTCTAAATGCCGGAGCAGAGATGACTGGCCCACAGTCCCTCCCCAGGAGGATCTCAGTGCAGGAGCCCACCTGTGCCAGACGCTGAAAAAAGGCCATATTCTGTGTGCTGCCATAAATGATGGATGAGGAAGAGGGAAGAGGCGAGGGGTCAGTTCTGTCTTGGAAGACAAAGGATGGTTTCCTGATCTACGTGATACCCAGAGCTTAGCATCTAGTAAGAGAAATGAGATTTTGTACAAAGATTAGTATGCTCCAATGCACCATGGAACAAACAAGAAGGAGCTTATATCTGGCTGGAAGATGAGGAGTGTTTCATGAAAAGGTGGTCTTAGAGCCAGACCTTGCCAATAGGTAGACTTTTCAACATCATTCGCTTGGCCAATATTTCCTGAATAATTATCATATTCTTCTAGGTACAGAGGAATTCAGTAATTGAGAACGTAGACAAAAGGTCTTGCCCTTATGGAGCTCACCTTCTAGCAGGGAAGACAGAAAATGAACAATACAAATTAGCTAGAGCAGGGGTCCAGCAAACTTCCTGGAAAGGGTTAGTCAGTAAGGAGTTTAGTCTTTAGGGCCATCTGGTCTCTGTCACAACCACTCAGCTCTGTTGTTGCAGCGCAGAAACAGTTGTTGACAATGCATAAATGCATAGGTGCAACTGTGTTCCAATAACACTGTATTTACAGAAACGGGGGCGGGCTGGATTTGGCCCCTGGGCCATGATTTGCAAGCCCTGATATAGTAAGTTACAGAGTCAGAAGTGCTAAGAAGAAAACAGAAGTCAGCCAGGTAAAAATAAATGAGAGAAATGTCGTAGGCGGGGGTGAAATGTTAGTAGGGGAGCCAGAGAAAATGTCTCCAAGAAGAGGGATGAGACTTCCTGTAGGAAGTGAGGGAGAAGCTGCACCAGGACCAGAACTGCCTTGGACAGAAGGAAGAGCAAGACCCGAGCCTGGAGCCCAAGTAAGGCCTTCGGGTTCAAGTGTCATTGAGGACATGATGCCTGGGCGAAGGATGTTTGCAGGCAACCAGATTGGATAGACTGGGTAGTGATGCCATACGAGGGAGTCCTAATTTTCTTCATAAGGAAGGGCTTTTCTGCAAATTCCTCTGTTCTGACCAGAGCAGACACAGATGGTTCAGCAACACAAACAAGCTTTTCAAGTGTGAAGCGCCTTCCTGCTATCAGCCATGTGTCATAGCCCTGAGTCCAGGACAGTGCTGGGGGCCCTTCATGCGCAGGCATGAAGATGCTATCATCCCCCCAAAGTACCCCTGTCACTGACCCTCCTTCAGTGCATAGATGTCCTCACCAGCCCTGCAGTTCATCCTCACCTCTTCTCCGCAAGCCCAGCCTGCAGCCCCCATCCTTGGTCCGGTCTTCTCTTGCTTGGGGAGCAGGCTCCTAGAGACAAGACCAGGGAAGTATCTGTTCTGGGCCACGCACTGTGCTCGATGCCTTGCTGCCTTATTTACTCCTCAGAACTGTTTTGTTTTTTAGGGCCTCGCCCACTGCATATGGAAGTTCCCAGGCTAGGGGTAGAATCGGAGCTACAGCTGCCAGCCTACACCACAGCCACAGCTATGTGGGATCCAAGCCATGCCTGCAGTCTACACCATAGCTTACAGCAACACCAGATTCCCAACCCACTGATCAAGATCAGGGATCAGGGAGTTCCTGTCGTGGCGCAGTGGTTAAGGAATCCGACTAGGAACCATGAGGTTGCGGGTTCGGTCCCTGCCCTTGCTCAGTGGGTTAACGATCCGGCGTTGCCGTGAGCTGTGGTGTAGGTTGCAGACACGGCTCGGATCCCGTGTTGCTGTGGCTCTGGCGTAGGCCGGTGGCTACAGCTCCGATTCAACCCCTAGCCTGGGAACCTCCATATGCCGCGGGAGCGGCCCAAGAAATAGCAACAACAACAACAAAAAAGACAAAAGACAAAAAAAGAAAAGAAAAAAAAAGATCAGGGATCAAACCCGAACCCTCATGGATACTAATTGGGTTCGTTTCCATGGTGCCACAATGGGAACTCCTCTCAGAACTTTTTAAGGAAGGTGCCAGGAGGAATGTGAGCAGGGACAGTCCGTGACATCCCCATAGTCCAGTTCCCGAGTGTCGGGAGGTAAGACTGAATTAGGACCCGACGTTCTTTCCCAGTCACCGTGATGTTCCTCACTCAGTCAGCTCCAGAATGCACTTTGGCACCAGCCAAAATTCTTCTCTTTCGTAGCCCCCTCCCTGATCAGCTCAACTGGTACCCAACTAGCTCCTCCCATAGGAGCCCAGTTTCTGTCTTCTCTCAGGCATATGAAACAAACCCTTCTCCCAGACTCTTCCAGCCCCTGCCCTTTTAACATGTCAGACCAAATGCTCTATGCCTTTTCATGGCTCCTCCTCCCCTCCTGGACCCTTCTCTGTCTCCTCCCACTTTTCCAAGGCATCTTCTTCAACCGCAACCCTTCAGCATCATCCCCAAGGCTACCAGGCCCAGCCATAGGCCAGTCCCTTTCTCCCTGACTAGGGTGATCACACCATGTTTCCCCAGGGCAGTCCTGACTTGTGCCCATTGTCCCGGCATCATTATTGAGAACTCCCCATTCCCTCCCCCAAAGTGCCTCTTTTCCAAGGATGAATGTCATCTTCACCTAGGCTAAGCATGGGAGTGAACACTAAACCCATTGGATCTAAGTTGAAAATAATTTTCAGCTCATCACCCAGGGTGCTTCTTAGGAGCTGTTGCTGTCATCCTGGTGCATGATGCCACCACCTGGGTCAGGGAGGCAGCCACAGAGATGGTAAGAAATGGTCATTTTCTGGATACAAGATTGAATGTAGAGTGTTGGAGAAAGAGAGGCATCAGGGATGACTTCTTAGGTTGTAACCTGAGCAATAAGAGGAGTGAAGTTGCCATATCCGGAGTTGAGGACAATATTGAGAGGATCAGGTCGGGGGCCTTGGGCAAAGTGTGGGGATGGGCAGGCTTGGAATCAGGAATTTGGGGCTTGGGATTTGGTTTTGGATGGGTTACATTTTAGGTTCCCTTAAGACATCCAAATGGAGATGTCAGGCAAGGGGGTAGTCTTCAGCCTGTGGATGGTACTAGAAGCCATGGGACCAAGTGAGATACACTAGGTAGTAAGCGTAGGCAGCCAGAGAAGCCCTGAGGCCTTCCAACATTTGGGAATAAAAGAAATGGGGAAGAACCAACAAAGAGAAGGAGCAGCTGTGACACAGCCTGGACCCCGTAAAATGGAATATTACTCTGTCATTAAAAAGGATGAAATAATGCCATTTGCAGCAACATGGAAGGACCTAGAGATGATCGTACTAAGTGAAGTAAGTCAGACATAGACAAATATCATATGCTATCACTTATATTTAAAAATGATACAAATGAACGTTTTTATGAAACTGAAATAAACTCACAGACTTAGAAAACAAACTCATGGTTGCCAAAGGGGAAAGGTGGTAGGGGAGGGATGAATTAGGAGTTTGGGATTGACATATACACAGTACTTAGGTAAAATAGTTACTCAACAAGGACCTACTGGAGCTCGCATCGTGGCTCAGTGGTTAACGAACCCAACTAGTAACCATGAGGTTGCAGGTTCGATCCCTGGCCTCGCTCAGTGGGTTAAGGACCCAGCGTTGCTGTGAGCCTTTGTACAGGTCACATATGCAGCTCGGATCCTGCATCACCATAGCTGTGGCGTAGGCCGGCGGCTACAGCTCCGATTAGACCCTTAGCCTGGGAACCTCCATGTGCCCTGGGTTCGGCCCTAAAAAGACAAAAAGACAAAAAACAAAACACAAAACAAAACAAGGACCTACTGTATAGCACAAGGAACTCTACTCAATATTCTGTATCAACCTACATGGGAAAAGAATCTGAAAAATAATGGATATGTGTATATGTATAACTGAATCACTCTGCTGTGTGCCTAGAACTGACACAGCATTTTAAATCAACTATACTCCAATATAAAATGAAAATAAATAAAAAATAAAATAAAAGTGGATCCTAAAGAGATTGTCCTCCCAGAGGCTAAGAGAAGAAAGCATTCAAAGAAGGAGTACTGATCAACCACGTCAACTAGAGATGATCACTGGATTTGGCAGGAACCTTGAAAAGAAGTGCCTCAGTGAACTGGGAGCAAACTGAGTGAGTGGGTTCAAGAGAAGATGGATGTGTAGTTTTCTAAGGTACCTCCATACTGTTCACCATAGTGGCTATACCAGCTTACATTCCCACCAGCAGTGCAGGAGGGGTCCCTTTTCTCCACACCCCCTCCAGCACTCGTTATTTGTAGACTTATTAACGATGGCCATTCTTACTGGTGTGAGGTGGTATCTCATGGTAGTTTTGATTTGCATTTCCCTAATAATCAGGGATGTTGAGCATTTTTTCATGTGCTTGTTGGCCATCTGTATATCTTCCTTGGAGAAGAGTCTATTCAGGTCTTTTGCCCATTTTTCCATTGGGTGCTTGGCTTTTTTGCTGTTGAGTTATATAAGTTGCTTGTATATTCTAGAGATTAAGCCCTTGTCCGTTACATCATTTGAAACTATTTTCCCCCATTCTGTAAGTTGTCTTTTTGGTTTTCTTTGCTGTGCAAAAGCTTTCAGTTTGATTAGGAACCACTGGTTTATTTTTGCTCTTATTTCTGTTGCCTTGGGAGAATGACCTGAGAAAATATTCATGAGGTTCCCCATGCTGTACAGTGGGAAAAAAATAAGTTTAAAAAAAAAAAGAGGATGGATGAAGGCAAATTGGAGACAATGGGAGATAGCTCTTCTGTGTCATGTATAAGAGAACACAGGAAAGGACCTATAGCAGGAGGGAAACAGACTGGGGAAATTTGTCCATTTTTGTTTTTTGGTTTTTTGGGTGTTTTTTTTGTTTTGTTTTGTTTTTTAGCACCACACCCACGGGATATGGAAGTTCCCAGGCTAGGGGTCGAATCAGAGCTACAGCTGCTGGCCACAGCCACAGCCACAGCAACACAGGATCCAAGCTGGATCTGCAACCTACACCACAGCTCATGGCAACGATGGATCCTTAACCCACTGAGTGAAGCCAGGGATCGAACCCGAAACCTCATGGTTCCTAATCAGAGTCTTTTCTGGTGATTGACAACAGGAACTCCTGTCCATTTTTTAAAAGTAAGCTATCTCACAGCATATTTGTAAGGAAAGAATTAAAGAGAGAAGAGGGAAATGATGGCGCTGGAAAGAAAGAAGGCAAATGTTTGGATCGATGTCCTTGGGCAGGAGACAGGGGTTGGGATTCGGCCCCAAAGAGAAGGGTTGGACCTCAGAGGGGGAAGAAGGACTCAGGAAAGCCCCACCCACCCCAGTATCACATCAGTGGGGGTGCCTGGCAGCATGATGCTACCAGAGCCCAGGAAGCTCTGTGAGGGCTTTGGTGAACTTGACCAATCGCTTTGTCTAGATTGCCTTGTCTTAAGTATTAGCTGACCATGCCTACCTCAAATGACCCTCATGTAAAGTCTATTAGTTCAAAGAATATAAGCAAATACAGTGCTTATCCCATTGTAGGGGGTCAGCAAAGCCTAGATCCTTTTCCCCTCCCTCCCTAGGCCTGCCCTCCAGGGTTTCCCTGGGAACCTCTGACTCATTTTGAGAAACACGGATGGCCCTTCTGCTTTCTTTGCTGCTTCAAGGCCAGCAGGGCTAAAAGGAGGCACAGCCAGGAGGAGCTGGAGTTCTCCCAGACACCCTTTTGTATATTTGTCTCCATAGATTTTTTTTTTTTTTTTTTTTTGCCTGTGCGTTTGGTGAGTCATTCTTCTGTGACAATTTTTCATTTCTGTGCAGCCTCGTGGAGCTAGATTCTGTAAGCTGCACCTGCTGGCAGCTCAGATCTTCAAAGAGCTACTTCCCACTGAGTGGGGCCAAACCCAGGAGCCACTGCCCTCCCTCAGAGCCCCAGTACAGGGGTGGGAGGTGCCTGGCTGCCATTGCATGGTTCCAGGATGGCCCAGCCTGCCTGAGTCCGAGGCCGAGGGCAGAAATAGGGCTGCCGGAAATGGAAGTCTCCCTCCTGACAGCCCCGGGGCAGCCAGAGTGGGCAAGGGACTCAGGCCCAGGATGCAAGAGCTCCGTGAGCGTCCCTTGCCCAAGTCAGAGATCCACGAATCCCTGACCCAGAAAGACAGGGCTCTTGTCATGAGGAAAGGGACATTTTTAACTTGCATCCACAAACCTCCTGAGGAAAAAATTTAAAGTTCTGTCAAAACAGGTTAGCATATTAGCAATCACAGTTCAGGACCATCTGTATGTGTTCCATTTGTGGCATTTAGGATGGTTATTCACATTAGTTATTTCCCTGCTAAAGTCCCTTCTAATTTCTGAACACTGTTATTTCTAAGAAAGATGGATATTAAATATGCCCCACATCAGCACAGGGTGGCATTACAGCATGCTATTAAGTTCGGGTGCTGTGGTTTGGCAGCAAATAATTCGGCTATTTGTAATCACAATAAAGTGTTTTATCTTGTGGCTCAAAATGAAAACTAGCATTGATGGAAACTGATTTCTTAGTTTGGCAGTGACCTTGCAGTCACCAGGAAAGACAGGGACCATCAGGATGGGGTGAGTGGTAACCTGAGGACAGGGAGCAGGGAGGAGGAGAAGGTATGGAGACAGCGATTCCCCACATGGCCACACGGGGTTGGTAAAAGGGCTCAGTTTCCACAGAGAACCCTCAGATTTGGGTAAGGAGTAGCCAACTGCTAGAACATTCTCTCACTTCTGGTTCACACAGCCCCTTGAGCCCCCATAAGAGAATTTACGGACAGTGGAGGAGGGTGGACAGAGGCCACTTCCAAAGAGCTTCAGCTTGCCAGCCACACTCACATGGCACTAGATGGCATGTGTCATGGCAGACTTGGAAAGGAGCCTTTATTATTATCATTACCAGGACAACAAGATAAAGAGCCCTCCTCCTAACTCCCAACACCGCTTCCCAAAGAAGACAGCAGTAGGTTAAACAGTTAAGCCCCAAGAAGGCAGTCTTTAAGGCCAGGTCCAACAGGAAGGTCATTGGAAAGCAAATGAAGCTCCCTTTGTGGAGCTCTTTGCTTAAACATGACACTTGAGATCTTTGCAGGGTTTGGTAGGATTAAATGCTTCCTCGAGATCCCCTCCTGGTTAAGCATGTCTGCATCCTCTCATTTGCTCATTCATTTATCAAAAATGTACCTCACAGTGTGCCAGGCCAACAAGTGAATGAGACAGGAATCGTCTTCCTAGGGAGACTAAGAGCTAACCCCGAGCAACAAGCAAGTCTATGGTCACAGGTTGAGATAAGGAAGCAAGTGGATAGTGATTGAGCATAACATCTCATTTATATGGGTTCCAGGATAAAGTGAAAATCAACTGATATGAATCAGCTTAGTCAGCTGTGGCACTCCCAGATTTCCATCAAATTCCCGGCAAACTCAAGCTAGCAAATAACTCCTTTGCCTGGCACAGCTAATTCTAAAATCAACCGTGGTTCCCATTTCTGCTGGAGAGATAGCTCCCCCTGGTGGTTGGAGGCCTAAGTTTTCACTTGTTTAAGACAGTATGGGAATCTTCTGTGCTAAATTGTTACCTTAGATGGGAACCAAGCAGCACATAAAAGCAGGTACTTGCCTCTTCCCCTGGAGTAGGAACCATCCTGGATCATCTTAAACTTCCTTTATCCCTGAGTTCGAATCCCAACCTACCTACTTCCTCAATATTGTGATTTGAGTCAGAATTACTTAAATTCTCAGAGCCTCCATTTCGTCATCATATATAACAATGAGGGTGACAGCACTGATTCGGTGTTGGTGTAAGGATTATAGAAGATAACGAAATGACCCCTAGCTCAGCGTGTGGCATCTAGCAGGTCTGCCAGAGATGATAGCTGCTTTACTCCTCTTAGCTTAAGATTTTCGAAATGTTTCTTTGCGGCTCCCTGCCTTCCCCCTCCTCTCCATCTCTCTCCATCTCCTCTCTTCTTTCTCCTTTCTTTCCCATAACTTCTCATGTTTCCCCTCACCTCCCTGTGCTCTTCTTTTTTCCGCATCTCATCCTCCACCCTTCCCATCCCCAACCGCTTTCTAATAACTAACATGGGGCACATTGAAGGTGCTCTTAGGAGATAAAAGGCATCCTGGGCTAAGCCAGAGAGGAGCCATCTTCTGTCAGTCAATAGCACTGCAGACGGCTCTTGCATTCTTCAGAGGGGCTCCAGGAGCCTTCCCACCACTTCACACTGGAGCACTGGTCCCCGCCACCACCATCATCCTCAATGATGTTTGCACACGCGCTGTCTTCCCGCTGGCTCTTTCGAATGCCTTCTGAGGTCTGCACGCTCTGCCTTCCTCTTCCTCTCCTTCCTTTGCCTGCCAGCCCTCTCCCTTCTTAGCTCACCTTGCTTCCCTCTTCTGTATCATTTCATATGCTCTCTGTCCCTTTCCTCTTGTTTTTGATTTGCAAAATGGCCTGTGAAGCAGCCTGCGACAGCTCTTCCCTGTCACCATAAAAGCTTTTTCATCTCCATTTGGAGCCATTTACCCCAATCATTTCTGTCTTTAAGATCACACTGATGAGCCCATGTGGTCTTTCACTGTCAACAATCCCCAGGAAAGGAGAGTGCGTCCTTAAAACTTGCTTTTTAATCTGCAGACCCCTCGGGGGCTGGCAGGTGCCAGGCTGAAGCCACAAAGTGGCTCAAGTGGGCCAGCTGGGCACTGAGATCTTTGGGAAGGAACTAGAAAGCAGGAAATTGTTGTGTTTCCTTCCCACATGAGACAGATGGAAGGGGTACGGAGGCCAAGCCTGCTTTTCTCATTTGATTCTTTCTCTACCTAGTTTTCTCTAAAGAGAAAGGAAACAGGATTAGCAGAGGACAAAATAGAGACATCACTTATCTAGGCACTGTTCCTGAGGTGGTGGGACAGGAGGCTTGCACAAGGACCTGACTGTAGAGTCCCCAGCAATGCAGACACACAGAAAGGTCATGTGTGAGTTTAGAATTTTAAATATATGTATACATCAAGCCCGGTTCTTCAGCCTGTGACTTGAGGCCCTGGGGGAATAAAAGTCATACAAATGAAACTCTGCTAGTTAATCCAGAAGGCCTCCCTTTTCCACAGTGAGACTTAGTACATGTACCCCAGCCCCCAACCCTTGTGGCATCTTGGGGACCTCCCCTTGTCTTATTTAGATTATCTTCAAAGCAGATTCTGAGACAAAGATTCAAATGCATGTTGTTCGTTTGCAGAGGTGATCCCAGGAAACACTGGGGCAGAGCTAGGCAGGGAGTGAGCAAGAAAGGAGGGAACGGAGCCAAGGGAGGGCTCATTATCACAGTCAGGCCCACTGGGCAGCTCTGGGGCATGGCCTTCCCCCGTTGAGAAGCGAGGAACCTGGGATGTTTGTCTTCGCAAAACCCATCCATCCCTTGCTGAGAGCTGGTTCCAATCTTTGCCCTGTGCGGGAACTGAACACATTTCTGCAGCTGGAAAAGATGCCCCTCCTCCAGGCCCTGCGGAAAACACAGGTGTGTGCACAGGTGCCTTCTGCGCACAGAGCTGAGTGCTAAGGGGACATGGGCAGTGTGGCAACAGCCTCCTTCCGTGCTTGGCCTGCACCCCGTGACCCCTCGTCCTTGCTGCTCTAGCCCAGGGGCAGCACACTTTATCTATAAAAGGCTGGAGAGCACCTGTTTTAGGCGTTGTAACCAGTCTCTGTTGCAGCTACTCAATTCTGCCCCTGAAGTGCAAGATTGGAGGAGGTGCGCGCTGCCAGGGCTGGGGCTGTGTTGCCACTCCCCTCCCCCACCAATGATGGGCCTTTCGGTGTGGCACCCTGGGCACCTTACTTCCCTCACACTAGTCCCTGCCCAAAAAGTGCAAAAGTGGTCACACCCAAAAGTGCACAAGTACGTGCAGCTGTGTTGCAAGGAAACCCAAAAATCAGGCAGACAGCTGTACTTGGCCCGCAGTCCCTGCTCAAGCCAGTCTGGTCTCTGAGGTCCTCAGAGCACCCTGCTCCCCCCTGCTCTCCCTCTTCATGTGCTGTTCCCTGTACCCCACCCATCACCCCTGGATATTTCCTCCTCAGCCTTCAGGTCAAGATTATTTCCTGAAGGGAGCCTTCCATGTGCCCCTGGCCAGAGCCGACCCTCACACCCTCCGCTCTCCTTCAGAACACTTATCACAGTTGTAATTGCATAATTAATTGTGTAATTAGTTGTTTAATGTCTGTCTCCCTCCCCAGAACGTAGGCTCCCATCAGTTACCAAGGCCTGTGAAGTCTGCTTCCTAACACGTCTGGATCCTTTCCATCCTCCCTGCCTCCACCAGCACAGCCCTGGGCCAGGCTGTCACCCAGACCCCTGCAGCAGCCTCCTGACCGATCCTCCTGGGCATGTCGTTCCTCTGCAGAACAGCATCCCTGGGCTCCCCGGGGCCTTCATGAGGCCCCATCCAGCCCTCATTCATCTGCCAGCCTCAGCCACTCCCTTTGCGTGGTCAGGCTTATCTACCGGTCATCCCTGACTTCCAAAAAGAGAAGGTCTGCAGGCCTTTGCACGGCTGGCTCCCCTGCACGGATGCCCTTTCTCTCCCCTCTGTACTTCCCATCAGTCCAGGCACTTCCCCAAGAGGCCTTCCTGGACCATTTGTCCTCATACCCTGCAGCCCCGCAGCCTCATGACACCATGGGCCTCTCGGTCCCCAATTTCATGCTTCTTACACTATATTACAGCTGATTATTTACCTGAGCGTCACCCTGTCAGTCTATGAGCATCCTGATACCAGGAGCCAAGCACCTAGTACCCAGCACTCAGCACCTAGCACCCAGCACTCAGCACCTGCCACACAGCACCTAGCATCCAGCACCTAGCACCACACCAGAGCTTAGAAGGCTCTGAGTAAGTGTCTGGTGAATGACCAAAAGCCCTGGAACACCTAAGCTGTAGCTTCCCTCTGGATGACTGGCAGGAGGTTTGAGTGGCCTCTGACCCTCCTGTTATGTTGTAGGAGGAGCAAGAATGGAAAAAAAGGGGGTCTTGGCCCCAAAGTAGCATGATCCCCACCTGCCTTTTCTCTCTACAGGCAGCTTCTGGGTTGTCACCAACTTCAGGAAGCCAAACTCCCATTCCCCTCCCCCTCCCACCCACAAGCTTCACACAGCACCTGGACAGGAGCCCTAGATCCTGACATCAGGGGCCCAGGGCATCATGCCTGGGCCTTACCTGCATTCTGACCCCTAAGGAGGAGGTGCCAGACCAGGAGGATATGAGTAGCAACCACAGGCCTCCATTTGGTCTTTTGCTCCCCCACCCCTGGGAAACAGAGGGGACAGGCTGAGCTTGGACTGACATCCGGGGGCAGCAGGAGTGGCCCCCTGGATTGAAGTGGCCCTGGCCTTTGGCTGTCATAGCATCATCCAGAGAGAGGGGCCTCTGAGTGTCTCACCCCTCCCAGCCCCTGCCTCACTCAGAAAGGCCCCGTTCGGAACTGCCTTGATAGGCGAGGACATCCCCCCCGGCCGCGTGCACACACATGCACACACACTCACACACTCCCCCTTATCTGCCGCACACATTTCCTCCACCTCCGGGCTGCCAGCAGCCAGCTGTACTGTCACTTTTATGATTGCAGATAATTCACATTCAAACAAACTCTGACTCACCAGAGACACAGAAAGAAAATGCTAGGAGAGTGGGAACAGCACAGCTTGCTGCTTTGCTTTTCCCTTCCCTGGAATCTTTTGTGGCCAAAGAGAACCTTTGGGAGAGGGGCTTGGCCAGCACTGGTGGAAACCCAGGTACCGCTGCACCAAGGAAGAACGGGCCGGTGCTACTGGGAGTGGGCTTCCTTGGCTCCCAAAGGAGGTACTTTCAGTGGAGGGCTAGTTCCTTCGTGTGCCTGGGATAGCCTGCGCTTAGGTCTGTGACTACCTTCTGTAACGAGGGGCTCCATAGCTGGCCCTGCCCAGAATCTGGAGAGGCAGGGCAGGTCGGAGGTGACCCTGTGGCTTAGCCCTGGCCTTTGCCTGCAAAGCATCATCAGGCAATGGGCACTGTGCTCAAAACCCCCACCTTACTACATCAGAGTTCTTAGTCCATCCCCCCTAAATCAAATGTCTATCAGATCAAAGCTTTCCATTTGTTTTCCCCATACAACTAATGTGATACTAGTTCTGCTAACTATCTGGGAACCGTCCATGTAATAAATTACACCAAGGATCCTCCTTAAACTCAGGTGGTTACTTGTTCACGCACCAGGCAGGATGGAGAGCCTTCTGTTGCACTGACTCCACCCCTGTGCCACCACTTGGTCCAGGAAAGGATGGAGCAGAGTCTTTTCTCCAAAGATCTAAAGCTCTTTACCAGCTCCTGGGGTTCATGATCAAAATCTGGATGCCCAGAGAGTTAGACAGTTAAGTGGTTAATTTGGTAGTGTAGACCACCAATTTTTCTTGAGGGAAGGTAAACCCTGCCAGTTTCTCCCCAGGATCAGCTGAGCAGAGGCCGCTGCAGCTCTCACTGCCCAGAAAGGGGCCCCTGGCTTCAAGGGCCCCCTTCCGCATTCTCCCGGGTGAACTATCCCCTCAGGCCCCAACCCCAGCGCACCCCACTCACTGTGAAGAGATCCATCAGGTCTGTGAGAATGTGGCTATGCACTAATTAATGTTTCATTAATTATTAAAGTGGCATTTACTGAGCTTTAGCAACTCCCAAATCAGCCTTCGTGTTTATGGCTGTTGTTACACTTCAGCGATTCTATTCTTAATAATCGACTGTGATCTGTTTGACTTGGAATCACTTTTCTTATTAAACTAAAGCAAACCTTGATATGAGACACTTAATTATGAGTGAGTCTCATTTGCTTCCCCTCAGGGCACCAGGGACTCCAAGTCCACACTGGGGATGCAGGAACCCCACATCTGAGACAGCGGAGGGCTCCCTGCCTGGGAGAAAAGCAAGGCCATGGTCATTCATGCAAAGCGTCATTTAGAGAAATATCCCAAGCGCCTATGTGCACACATTAACTGGGGCTCTAAGGACTGTCTTCTCACCTTATTAAGAATGTCAGCAGCCACAGAGAGTTATTTGAATGCGATTGAACTGTCTTAGGAAGCTAATGCCGGCTTCCTATTTGGCTGCTTCCGGGACCTGGCTGAACACACACAGGAAGGGGCGGTGGGCAGTGGAGAGGACGTTGGGCTGTTCCTCCTTCCCTGGGCTCTGTGAAGCCCTGCGTTTCTGACCCCATGAACATGCCCCTCTAGACATGACACTGCTCCTAAAACCCACCTGGTGGCCAGGACTCTGCTGTCCATGGACAGGTCTGGGGTCGACAGGTGTCAGCCCACCTGCTGATGGACACACATAGCCTGGAAGCATGAGCAGGGGCCCCGCAGGAGGAGGTTGGGGTTCCAATCAGAGAGCTGATGCTCATTTTCTGTCTCCTGGGGACATTTACTATCACTCTGAGCTATGGATCCTGTATCTCTAAAATGGCTGTGACAATAACTACCTTGCAGAGTATTTATGAGGATTAGAGATTTAATGCGAAATGCTCACATGGCAGTGTGATGTCTGGTGCACAGAAGAGGCTCAGGAGAGGTGGCTCTCGTTAGCCATACACACCCTCGTCCCCATTGCTCCACTTCCCCCACTTCTTCAGCCAATACTTTGCACAACAAAGCCCCACAAACTGGCTTTAACGACAGAAATGTATTTTCTCACCATTCTGGAGGCTCCAAGTCCAAGATCAAGGTGTCAGCAGTTTGGGTTTCTTCTGAGGCCTCTCTCCCTGGCTGGAAATAGCCATCTTCTGCCCGTGTCTTCACGGGGTCTTCCCTTCAGTGTGTCTGTATCCTCTTCTTGTAAGGACACCAGTCATTGTGGATTTGAACCCTCCCAGAGACCTTGTCTTAACTTAATTACTTCTTTAAAGGCCCTCTCCGCAAGCACAGTCATATTCTGATGTCCTGGACATAAGGAATTCAGCACGTGAATTGGGGGGGACATAGTTCAGCCCATGATGGCCCCCTCCTGCCACCACAACCACATATTAGCAGCACCTACCTGGACGTTAGCCAGTTTGGGGTGAACTCCGTCTTTTCTATTTGATGGCACCTTCCACCACAGGGCCTGCCCTGCCACCTACCCCCTCCCTCAGGAGACTGATGGGAGTCAAATTCCCCTTGGGATAGAGTTTGTGATAAAACCAAGTAGCCAAATCAGAACTGTATTATGGGGCGGGGGGAGGGGGGAGGTTGGGACGCCAGGAAAAGAACTTGGAATTGCTCTCGTAATATCTTGATCCTTTCGCTTAGGGATATAATAAAACACACTTCATAAGGTTGTTGACAGGATTAAATGAAGTAAGCACAGAGTATGAGGAGGCCCGACGTGATGTAGGCTTTCGAATACCTCTGCCCTTCTCTCCTGCTCAGGAAAGATGCCGTGAACACAGTGTTACAGAAGATTCCTCCGGCCATGATGGCAGAGGCTGGACCAGGGTGTGGCCGAACCCGTGGAATTAAGATGGATCAGGGCAGTAACAGTGGGATAGAGGAGAAGAAAACTTCAACAGACACCTGAAGGAAGAAACGCTGAATTTAGGGACAGTGGCTAGGAGGAAGGGACAGTGACAAAGAAGCGGAGAGATGATAGTTGATCCCATGGTCTTAGACCCAGCCAAGTGGAGAACAGAGCGCTTGACAGAAGGGGAAGCTGGAGAGTGGATGGGATGGCCGTGAGCTCCCTAGAGGTCATGCTGAAGGGGAAAGGAGGACCTGGGAGGCACTGGAGGAATGGGGGAGGAGGTCGGGTGCCTCTCCCGGACCTTTAACTACCCGCCTGCCTGCTGCCTGCTGGACCGCAGGACCGCAGGCAGCAAACTGGGAACTGAAGCTTGTTAATTAAGCCATTGTTACGGATGGTGATGACTCCCTGGCTGGTGCGCCCAGGGCCAGGATTTGAGACCTGAGATAAAGGACTCGATTTCCAGTCCTCCCCTCCAGTCATTCCCTTTAAAAAAAAAAAAAAAAGAAAAAAAAAAAAAAGAAAAAGAAAAAGAAAAATAGGGTATTCACAGCTGAATTACAGATCTACTTTCCCATTTTCCAAGAGGAGAACAAATAGAATTCCTGAGCAGGAGCGCTTTTCTGGCTAAATGCCCTTGGCGAGGAGGACATTGTTATTCCAATATTGTTTGTTTCAGACTTTCAGGCCTTCTCTGATGCTTGACTTCACATCCTCATTTTGCCTGCTTTCATGGCAATATAACATTGTAAACTGCCAGGGAGGAAAAAGAAGCGGCACAGGCTGATAAGGTATCGGGCGGCATGAATATTTTCTGACTCCTTGTTGGGGGATTTCTTTCACATGTGAAAAGCAGGTGGAAGAGGGAGACAGTCTATTTCTTGATCGTCGAATGGCACACGGATGCCCTAGGACCTGTGGAAATTATCACCTTAGTCAGGGCCCCTGCAAGAGGTCCATCATCCTCTTAGTGGCCTACTCACCACTTATTCCACCCAGCAGCCCCGTGTTACACTGCAGGTGAGTGAGCAGGCGAGAGAATGAATGAGCATGGAGTCCACAAGATTTTTCCTCTAGAGTTCCCACTGTGGCTCAGCGGAAATGAATCTAGTATCCATGAGGATGCGTGTTCGATCCCTGGCCCCACTCAGTGGGTTAAGGATCCAGCATTGCCGTGAGCTGTGGGGTAGCTCTCAGACATGGCTGGTATCTGGCATTGGTGTGGCTGAGGTGTAGGCCTGCAGCTACAGCTCTGATTCGACCCCCCATTTCCATATGCCACAGGTGCAGCCCTAAAAAGGGAAAGAAAAAAAAAACTATTTTCCTAGAGGAGGCAGGAAGAGGGAGTTCTTGGCCTCAGTAGAAGCTTCCCAAGAAAGCAAGAAAAGCTAATCACAGTGACAAAGAAGAAGAGCATCAGAGCATTTATTGAAAGGAATTTTTCCACTGAGAAGAAATGACCCAGGGGAAGGAGATTTTTCTAAAGAAGTGCAGCAAGAAGTCTATGGAAGAAAGAAAGGGTTAGATGGGAATGAAATGGAGGTATTATCTCTGGGGCTGGCTACAGGGCTGAGTGCCCCAGACCTGGTTCCAAGAGCAAATTGCCATCCTACAGGAAGTGCCCCCTGGAACAGCAGAGAAGCAGACTTTAGGTGCTGGCTACAAATAGATCAAGGAAACAAAGTGGTAGAGAAATAGACCCAAGTGTAACTGTAGGAGATATTTATGATAAAGTGGTGTTTCAGAGCAATGGGGGCAAGCGCAACTATTTAGTAATTGCTGTTGGAAACTGGCTAGACCTTTGGGAAGAAAGACATTAAGCAGGATCCCTTCCTCACTCCTTATACTAAAACAAATTCCAGTGGGATAAAAAATAGACAAAACCATAAAACTAGAGAAAAAGAACATGTTATCACATATATCCATGTGTGTGTATTGGTATACCAAAGTGAGAGGCTAAAAATTAATCTGTGTAGAAATATTTGTAACGCAGATGACAAAGGGCTAATTTCTTTCATTTGTCATCTGAGAGTTCTTATAATTCAATAAGGAGAAGCGTTCTTAAAATTCATTGAAGAAGAAAGCTCTTATGAGTCAGTAGAAAAATGAGCAAAGGATAGTCACGGAAAAAGAAAACAAATAGCTAATAAACATATCAAAAGATGAACCACTTCAATCACCATTGAAGAAAAGCAAACTAAAACATGGTTGTTTTTTTAATCTATCAGATAAGAAAAGATTAAAAGTTTGATTAAATCCCTCTGCCCTTGTGGGCAAGGGTATAGAGAATCAGGCACATTTGTATAATTTTAGTAGGAGTGCAAAATGTGGCAGGACACATTTGGAGGATAATTAAGCAATATCTGACAAAATTTTAAATTCACTTGTCAGTTAATAAGAATTTTATTTGTAGGAACTTGACCTAGAGAGATATATTTATACATGTGTGCTAATACACTTGTATAGGATGTCCATTGCCATGCCCCTGCAAGGAACCAGATAGGACGTAAATGTTCTTTAATATATTAGTTTTATAAAATTATAGCCAATCAGTGATGACTCTGTAGTTACTGAAATGAATAAATCAATCCACACGATTCAGTAGTCTCTTTGTATGTACCAAGCTGCCTTACAACATGGTAGCTTAGAGCAAAAGCCACTATTTACTGTCTTTCATGGTTCTGTGGCTTGGCTGCTTTCAGTCCAGTGGTTCCTTTGCTCTGTCTGGTATCACCAGGGGCTGCTACGGTCATCTGAAGGTTCGACTGGACTGGAAGGCACAAGGTAGTTCACTCATGTGGAGGCAATGGATGCTGAATGTTACCTGGGAGCTCAGCTTGTGCTCTTGACCTAGTCCCTCACTTCTGCATGGGTCTCTCCGGAGGCTGAAAAGGGCAAGATGAAGGTGCTGGCAGATCCCATCTCCATGGGATGCAGAATTCCCACAGCTGGATTCCAAGAGGAAGCATTACGTCTCACAGTTCCAGAGGCTGAAAAGGGCAAGATGAAGGTGCTGGCAGATCCCATCTCCATGGGATGCAGAATTCCCACAGCTGGATTCCAAGAGGAAGCATTGCAAGCACCCGAAAGCACAAACAGCAAGTCACTTAAGGCTGTGTCTCAGAAGGTACACAGCATCACTTCCTCCACATTTTATGGGAGAAGTGACAAAGTCTTTGTGGCCCTCTAATCCCCCATAGTGTGTTTTCCATTTATATACATATACACATATCTATGTATACATATACATTCGGACATATATACATGCCTGCGGATACACAGATATATATATAAAATTTCTGGCATGATGTTTAAGAACCTATTTATCATTTTGGCATCAATAGAAATTTTGTAGCCTTACCATAAACACATGATGTTTTTTAATTTGAAAAATAAAGCCAAAATCTTTTTAAGAAAACCAAACCCATTTATTAGGTCAAAGAAATGGTATTTAGTAGGTATGCTGTTGATTGACCACTCACATTAAAGTTTGGCCCCAAGATTCCTCCCACTCTAATCATGCCGTTTACGTAGCTTTCTTAGTAGTTTCAGGCTACTCTAATAGAATACCATAGACCGGGTAGTTTATAAACAGTAGACATTACGTCTCACAGTTCCGGAGGCTGAAAAGGGCAAGATGAAGGTGCTGGCAGATTTGGTATCTGGTGAGGGCCCACTTCCTGGTTGACAGACGGTCGTCTTGCTGTGTCCTTCCCTGCTGTAAGGACAGAGGGCGCTCTCTGGGGTCTGTTTGATAAGGAGGTGACTGATAATTTACAGAGGCAGAAAACTGGCCCCAGATATAAAGGATACTTTTGTCCTAATGGCATGATTTCAGGAGGAAATGGGTGATGGGTGGGTGATGGCCTGTTGTGAACTTTGGCTGCTTTCCTTTTGGAGAACGCCTGGCCTATTTTGTCACCAGTGAACATGGTTTCTGTGAGAGGCCTTGGGATTGGTGTTGTGGTGGCACCAGAAATGACTTACTAGAGGAGTTCCCGTCGTGGTGCAGTGGTTAATGAATCCGACTAGGAACCATGAGGTTGCGGGTTCGGTCCCTGCCCTTGCTCAGTGGGTTAACGATCCGGTGTTGCCGTGAGCTGTGATGTAGGTTGCAGACGCAACTCAGATCCCATATTGCTGTGGCTCTGGCCTAGGCCAGAGGCTACAGCTCCGATTCGACCCCTAGATCTGGGAACCTCCATATGCTGCGTGAGCAGCCCTAGAAAAGGCAAAAAGACGAAGGAAGGAAGGAAGGAAGGAAGGAAGGAAGGAAGGAAGGAAGGAAGGAAGGAAGGAAGGAAGGAAGGAAGGAAGGAAGGAAGGAAAGAAAGAAAGAAAGAAAGAAAGAAAGAAAGAAAGAAAGAAAGAAAGAAAGAAAGAAAGAAAGAAAGAAAGAAAGAAAGAAAGAAATGACTTACCAGAGTTCCCCAGTGGCCTAGCAGTTAAGTACTCAGAGATGTCACTGCTATGGCTCAGGTTCGATACCTGGCCTGGGAACTTCTGCATACCACAGGTATAGCCAAAAAAAAAAAAAAAAAAATGAAGAAGAAGCCTTGCTAATGCAGACACCCAGCAGTCATGGAAGGCCATGTGTCAGGAAGGACTCAGCCTCCCTCTTAACCCCAACTTGTGAAAACCACGACATCTGAAAATAAAGTGCCCTCTGTGTATGGGGAGTAAGCCTGAGCTGGATACACACGTGTGCATGGGCACACGGACAAGGATGAGATGGTCTCCCCAAGGGAGACCATACAGGGCTGTGGCCCCCAAGCTGAGCTGCACTCTGCCAAAATCTCTCGGCCAGAACTTCTAAGGGAGAAGCCCATGCGCCCCTCATCAGCTAAGCCTGGACACTTCCTGTCTGACTAACCTCAGACAGGTTGCCTAATCTCTCTGGCCTCAGTTTTCTTATCTGTGACATGGGAATAAGGTGATAACAGTCCCATCTTGCAGGATGTGGGAGAGGATAAAGGTAAAATGCATGACACAGAGCCTGACACATCACAGGTGATCAGGAATTGGTTGAGTTGGTGCTGCTGCTGATAGTAATGACAATGATTTTATGGGCTTCTCATAAGAGCCCCTGAGCAAGGCTGCTGCACCCTACTGCTCCCTGGGCACCATCATCTGTGGCGTTTGTTTCTGGCTGCCCTTGGCCTCGTGCGGTACACTGTCTGCACAGCTACCCACAGTAACCCAGGCTGTGGGGCAGGCCAGTCAAGGTGAACAGGAAGGAATCCAGGTTTCCCGGCTCCTCCCAGGCGTCCTGCCCCATCCCACCTCCACTGGCCAGAGCAGCACGCACACCTCAGAGAATGTGCCATCCTGTCACCTCATCATTAGAGTCCATAGTCACCATAGACCCACCCTCCCTGAAAATAAAGACACAGTAATCCTGTCTGTGAATCAGCTGTAATCAGCAATGGCAGCAGGCATGACCCTGAACGAGTGCGCCAGAGCTAGGTCTGTCCCCACCCCCAGGATTTCCCCTCCTGGAAACAAATAGGGGTTGGGGTGGGAAGGGGGCACCTAGTCCCACCAGCCCTCTGCTAGGAATGCCATGCTCCCAAAGCAGGCCGGGCAGAGAGGGGCCACGTGGGCACCAGGGTGCGAGAGCAAGGCACAGGCAGCCCCGCCAGCATTTCCCTCTGGAGCCGCCAGCCCTGAGCACCGCGCTTTGCTTTGCTTTGTTCAGAAGAGAATGAATGGTTGGAGGCACATCCGGGCCAGGTAATACACGCCTCCCGCCACCCTAGGACTTCACGCAAGGACGCGACACAGGCAATGTGGTAATAGTCATCGTCATGCCATGTGTTTCTGAACCCCTGTGCATTTTTCAAGGAGGCCGTGCTTTCTCCAACTTGGGCCACCCAAAGCTGTATGCATAGCTGTGCTGCCATCAGAGGGGTGTGTTCCACCTTGACAGGCCCCACACTGAGCGTTTCAACTGCATCGTCATTTAATTCTCACAACAAACCAACGAGGCAGGTACTAGTCTTCCCCGTTTTACAGATGAGGTTGGCAGTGGGAAACAGAAACCTTCCCAGGCTTTCCTAAGATAATGTAGCTGTTGGTGGTGGCTGAGCCCAGATTCAAAGTCAGGCATCTCCAGCCCCAAAGCCCACACTCACAGCCTTTACCTTTCTTTTCATGAGTTTTTTGTTTGTTTTTGTTTTTTTGTTTTTTGTCTTTTTGCCTTTTCTAGGGCCGTTCACGTGGCATATGGAGGTTCAGGCTAGGTCTAATCGGAGCTGTAGCCACCAGCCTACACCAGAGCCACAGCAATGCCAGATCCGAGCCGAGTCTGCGATCTACACCACAGCTCACGGCAACACCGGATCCTTAACCCACTGAGCAAGGCCAGGGATCGAACCTGCAACTTCATGGTTCCTAGTCGGATTCGTTAACCACGGAGCCACGACAGGAACTCCTCTTTTCATAAGTTAAATAGAGAGGTTAAGACCCTGTTATAAAGAAGGAAATCGAGGCCCGACAAATGTTAAAGAAACTACAGGGCCCTGCAGCAAGTGGATGACAGGTCCAGAGCCAGGACCTGACCAGCATTGACTAACCTAAGAGTCTTAATGAGATAAAATGATGAAAACCCTAAGTTTTTATAGCACCTTAACAGGATGTTTGCCTTTCCCTTTTTATAGATGGGAAAACTGAAAAGGACTCATGCAAACTCTCCCCATGACGGTGAGGGTATCGCTCCCACTAAGCTGGGACCAGCTCCAGGACTCCTCCCGGGAGCCACCCCAGCCCATCTCTCTTCTTCCCTTCCCTCCCCTCCTCTAGTGAGGGGGGCTCTGTGGGCTCTGATCCCCTTTCTTACTCACATGCTGTAAGAGTTCCCAAGCATACCAGCAGAGAAACTGCCTTTAAAAGCACCAGCCAGAGATCCCATTGTGGCACAGCAGGTTAAGAAGCCAACATATGCCAGTGAGGATGCAGGTTCGATCCCTGGCCTCACTCAGTGGGTTAAGGATCCAGTGTTGCCAGCTGCAGAATAGGTCCCAGATGCAGCTCAGATCTGGCATTGCTGTGGCTGTGGGTTTAGGCTGGCAGCTGCACCTCCAGTTCGACCCCACCCTGGGAACTTCCACATGCCACAGGCGCCACTATAAAAATAAAAAATAAAAGCACCGATTTAGAGATCCCCCTGAGGCATAGCGGGTTAAGGATCCAGTGTTGTCACTGCAGCGGCTTGAGTTGCTGCAGTGGCACAGGTTCCGTCTTTGACCCAGGAACTTCCACAAGCCATGGGCGCAGCCCCAAAAATAAAAATTAAAATAAATAAAATAAAATAAAAGCACCAACCTAGTGACTCTTCAAGGGATCTTCCATTTCAAGATGACGGGCTGCAGGATGACAGGTTGCAAGCTCAAAGCCATCAAGGAGAAAGAGCCATTGATTCAGAGCACTGATGCCCAGCTGCCTCCCTGCTGCTTCTCTTAGATGTCCTTTGTAGCAGCACAACGCCCACTGCCCTCCCAGAGAACCGGGGGGCTCAGGGCTTCTCCACCTGTCAGTGCTGACGTTTGGATGTATGCTGAGAGATAGGTGCATAGACCATTCACTTGTGACATCACTCATCTAGGAGTTCGTCCTGAAAGTGGGGAGGAGGTCACACACACACAAGCACACACTCATGTGATTCATTTACTGAGGAACAAACCTGGGCGTAGGAAAGTGGTTGAAATGCATTGAGATGATTTCTACAGAGCTACTTTGTTCAAGTGGCCCTTTCATGACAAGGCAGCGTGGCTTTTGCAGAGACACTGACGTATGCCCGGGCTTTCAGAGGCTATTTTGGGATGAATGGGCTGCTGGGCTGGCTTTTGTGGGTTCTTGTTAAGTGAAATGAATCTGGAGGCCTTGATACTGGGCTTTGTCTACACGGCCAGACACAAAGCAAGGAGTTGCTGGGAAGATCAGGGGCAGGAGCTGGGTTTAAAGGGACTGAGCTCATTAGCCCTGCACCCCCCGGGAAGGTTGGGAATGAGGGCTCTGCCTGTAAAGAGTCCTCAGGGAGATATTAGCCCAGAGCAAATTTAGGCCCGTGTGGACATTGCGAAGGAGGAGGTTACTGGAGAAGAGATTTAATGTGCTGAATGGTGGCCTGAAGCCCACAGACAGACAACGCCTGGTCCCTCAGGGCTCCTGGCTGCCTCTTGAACCCCCAGTCTTCTGAGCACGGCATCCATCAGGTACACCCGGAGCGGGATCCAGCGAGGGGAGGGCCTTGTCCTGGCAAGGGGGCCAGTGCACCCAGCTTGGCCCAGGGACAGAGGACCTAGAGCTCATAAAGGGCGATCATAGTTTGAGTAACATAGCGTGGTACTCTCAGATCATTCTCCAGCCCTGCAGCTGAAGAAGGGAGCTGTGAGAAGGAGGAAATAAGCCAAATGACAGAGCGAAGGAGGGCAGGGTACCGAGCCCCTCTGGGGAGTGACTTCATCACAGCTCGAAGGGTGGGATGCTGTTTCCCTTTCACCAACTTGCCGTCTTCGGAGTCGAGGCATTTTCAGCCTCCTGTGCGAGACTTTGCTGACCCTGTGACCTGGAAGAGGAGGATTTGAGGGGGTCTTGGCTTATAACCCATGTTCCTTAATTATGACCCGCTAAAGGGTGGCTTTGGAACCCTGGGTGGATAAGTGGTGGAATCTTGGATTCAGGGCCTCAGCTGTCAACTCCATCCTCTCTCGGAGTGATGGCTTTAACATGTGGCCCTTTATGCTTCTCTTTCACTTACTCTGTGTTTCCTGAGCAGCGAGCAGGCACTGTGTCAGGGGCCGGAGGATGCAAGGATAAACCAGTAATAAATACCTAAGACACGTTTTCCTGCTCTTGAGTCCAGTCTATAGACAGATGTGGACACATAAGTTGTGAGAATACTGTTAATATAAAGAATTATAATAACAGAAAGAACGTGATGCTCTGACAGTAGCTGTTGGTTGAGGGATGATCTAGAAGGTCTTAACAGAAGAAGGAACTCCTGAGCTGGTTTTTTGAGGACACATGGGAGGTAGCAAGGAAGGGGGAGGGGAAGAGATGGCTGCCAAAAGGGACAGCCTGCACAAAATCTCCAAGGCACGAAGGAGCAAGGCCATAGCAAGAAGCAGGGGTGCGGGAAGTGATGACCTTCTTTGCTGGCTCCGTTCTTCCTCCAAGAAGGAAGGGCAGCAGCCAACCGCCAGCCTTTGAATAATGCTCCCCAGTCTGCATAGCTTTTCACATCCAGGATTCTCCTTTGATTCCCAAACCAACCCTGTGGCTATTAGCCCCATTTTACAGATGAATTATGAGCTTGGGATTATACACCACATTAGCTGCAGTGCTAATGAGAAGGGAGGAGGGGAGGGAGCTGCCAAAAATCTATATACGGTCATCCCTCAGTATCCCCAGGGGATGGTTGCAGGACCCTCAAGGGTACCAAAGTCTGTGGATGCTCAAGTCTCTAATGTAAAATCATGTAGTGTTTGCATATAACCTAGCACATCCTTCCAGATACTTTAAATCATCTCTAGATTACTTATGATACTAATACAATGTAAATACATATATAAATAGTTACCAACACATGGCCAATTCAGGTTTTGTTTCTTGGAACTTTCTGGAGTTCTTTTTCCACGTATTTTCAATCCACAGTGGGTTCCATGCCCAGATGCGGAGCCTGTGGATGTGAAGAGCTGCATGTGGTCTTCTCCCCTAGGGCTGGCAGGAACATGAAGGCAAGGGAAGGAGAGGAGAAGGAGGGAGTCAGCCAAGGTGTCCTTTCCGTTGATCCTAACAGGAAATGACCTCCCCCTCATTCCAGATAAATGGCTCCAAATGTTCATCAAGTAAAATTTACGGATGATTTCTCTTAGACACTAGAAACGGTAGGTAGAAAGGGATATTAACCAGTCCCTGCACCTGTGCTCCTGCTTGTAGCCACCTGGAAAGTGCTGGGAGCCCCATAGAGAAGCAGTCACTCTCAGAGCAGCGATTGTCCCTGTTAGGGCCACCCTGATTGCAGTTCATGGTAATGCAGTTCTTCCTGTCATTCAAGTTCAAAACCTTGAAGTCAAACCTGACCGCTTCTTTCCTCCTGCATGCTCTAAGTCACAACAGCGAATTGTTAATACCTCTCCCCTCCCCCAACCACTCCTTTCCATTGACACAATGCACTGACCTAAATCACCCCCAGGCATCTCTGCTTCCCCTTCTGTCCCTTTTCTCCCATTGCCATCCACCCGCGTGACCCCAGGAGGTCACATGATCTAAGGCAAAGCTTCAGCCCCTCGGTTCCCCCATTCGAAACCATTCTAACATCACACCTGCTCAATAGATGTTTGGTGAATGAAATAATCTTTTTTTTCCATTTTGAAATAATTGTATTTTATTTTTCATCAATTAATATTTATGTATTACTATCAATAGAAGTAACAATCAAAAAGTAATCATGAAACAAATAATATTTACTATATAATAGGCACTGGGTTAGTTTCTAGAGTTACAGAGATGAAGTACCACAGTTCCTTGGCCCTTAAATGCATGTTTTCCCCCAAATTTTAATATTTCTGGAATTAGAACTTGTCTTAACACAGGTTTGACCCCTTGTCTCACTCCGTGGGTTAAAGATCCAGCATTGCTGTTGCTGTGGCGCAGGCTGGCAACTGCAGCTCTGATTCAACCCCTAGCCTGGGAACTTCCCTATGCCACAGCTGCAGCCCTAAAAAGAAAAAAAAGAAAAAAGAAATAAATAAAAATACAAAATAAATTTCACATTTCTTTTTACCTATTTAATGTGGCTGCTGAGACATTTAAAATCACACATGTGAGTGTTATTTTTCTATGGGACACTGCTGCCCTAGAGAACAGGAGAAGCGTGTTGTGTTTTGTCTTTTTTAGCACCTTGTGGGAACACTGTCAGTATTTGTCTGATGAATGGTGATGTGTGTAAACACTTCCTTTTATCCACTTAGCCGTCCTGGGGGAGGCTGGGTGATGATATTGGACGTGTGAGGATGAGCTGCGGGGAGGGGCTCTGGCTTTGCCATAATGGCCTCCCCCTGCGGTTCCCCTGGCCCAGTCTGCCTGTGGCTAATGGGTCACTGGTGGCACCCCGCACCACCCCAGCACCTCTAAGCCTTCAGGAGACACTTGGGGTGCTGGCCTCACTCCTCCTTTCACCCATCCTGTTTCTCTTCCAGCACCTCTCCCAGGAACGAGGAAGGGAATCATTTATTGGGAGCAAGGGGAGGTGAAGTAAGCTGTGATTTTTGTACACAAAGATGAAACTTACTGGTGAGCAACCTGTAGACTCCTACCTGTGCAGCATCCTAGGACCGGAGCGCCGTCACACCCCCTTCTGGGGAGCAAGGGCTTGTGAAGCCCTTTGCATCCTGGCATTGAAGAGGCAGCGACGTGGGTGGGAAACCTGGAGCCTTTCCCACTGGGCTCCCTGCTGGAGGCCACCTGTCTTCTCTGGGACTCGATGCCAGAGCAGGGAGAGGAGCCAACGGCAGTTGGAATCGCCCAGACCGCTGGATGGGACACTGGGCAGCACTTCCCAGGCTGGCAGAGCTGCTGCCTAAGCCAGTGCCTTAAAGCCACCAACAGTCCGAGCCCCTCCCTGCTTCGTTTGGGTTCCTTCCTCCCCACGCAACAGAATCTTGGCTTTGGGGCCCAAGACACACTAAAGTGACATACCTGAACAGATGCTCTCATGACCTGCCACCTTCAGGACACCAAGGCCCGTGTCTCCACCAGGGAGTGTCACCACCAGCCTCCCATCATCTGCCCAGGGCTGACCCACCAAGACAAGCCCACAGAGTCAAACACCCAAAGTGAGACCTCATGTGGCCCTGCCTCCTTTTGACTCCATAATGGCATTTGAAGGGATTATATGACTTTTTAAAATAGAGTCTTAGCAGGCCTAGGAGAGGGATTTGTCTCTCCTGAGTGTCTTTTCTTTGGGATATGTGTCAGAAGGATTCTTAAATCTTCAAAAAACCCTCATCTCTCTGTGAGGCTGAGAACGCGGTAGCAGTAAGGCACAGTGAAAAACCTGCTGATAGACAGATGGAATGGTGTAATTATACGCAGGAGGGAGAGAGGGAGCGTTTGCTGAAATTATTAGTGTGGGCAGACAATTAGAGGCTTTTCCAGAAGATTACACTTTTCCCTCCCATCTGCGCTCCATTTAGGAGTTTTTACATTCACGGTGCTATTTCCTCCTCAGCTGTGCCATTTGCCATTTTGCCCAAATTATTATTGTGCCTGACTTTGCGTTTGCTCCGACTTCACCAGCGTTCCCGTCTTCTCCTCCTGGCGCTGGCCCTCTCCCTCCTCATCACTCCAGTCTCTTCCTCCTTCCCTCTCCCTTCCTCCCGCTTCCCTTGTCCCCCAGCAGAGAGCTCAAGAGTGCGGCGGATTCTTCCTGGGTCGAGCAGGATGCTGTCTAATATGAAATGCTAGGAAGGTGATCAACGCGATCTGCAGCCCTGCTTCCTGCCCCAGGACCCACTCTGATGCTGTGGGAGAAGCTCAGCCCCCAGGGAAGCGGGGCTGGATGAATTCATGGATGAATCTGTGGTTTGGAGCAGGAGGAAGGAGCCCGTGTTCTCTTTCCACGCAGTTTCACCTGAGCTCGGGTCATGGTGATGGGTCCCAATCCGACTCCTGAGGATCCAGAAGCTCTAGATCCCAGGGCCTCATTCACACTCTGTCATTCATTCATTTGTTCATTCATCCAACAGAGTGCTCGAGCAGCTATTGTATCCCAGCCACAGGTCTTAACACTGCAAGGGTGAGAGAGCCAAGTTCATTCCATGTCTGCCCTGAGCGATGGTCTGCAGAAGGTACTTCGGCAAGTAGGAATTCTTGCCTTCCCCATGCTAGATGGGAAGCCAGATTCCAAGAGGTTGAGTTACTTGCCTAAGTCAGAGACATCCTGTCAGACCCTGGATCTCTGGCTTCAAGGCCTGTGCTCTCTACAGCATCCCTTTGGCCCTGGGGAAACAGAGTGGTCCTGTAGTAGCCCCCTAGCAGTCCCGCCATCTGAATGAACAGGCATGTGAACACTTACAACAGGGGGTTACCATTGTGGCTCAGCGGGTTATGGACCCATTGTCATCTCCGTGAGGATGAGGGTCCAATCCCTGATCTTTCTCAGGGAGTTAAGCATCCAGCACTGCTGCAAGCTTTGGTGTAAGTGGCCAATATGGCTTGGATCTGGTGTTGCCGTGGCTGTGGCGTAGGCTTGCGGCTACAGCTCTAATTCAACCCCTATCCCAGGAACTTCCATATGCCACAGGTGCAGCCATAAAAAAAAAAAAAAAACATTAATTACAAGAGTAAGTGAGGAGCATGTGAGCAGCCGGGGGCGAAGCTGTGTGGGAGCCAGGCAGAGGGGGTGACTCAGCCTTCACAAGGAGCCAGAGAGGCGAATGCTGGAGCAGTGGCCAAGGATGAGCAGAGATTGGCAAGGGAGGGGGGCAGGAAGGGCATTCTGGGCAAAGGGGCAGCAGGCACTTGGGGCAGGGCTGAAAGGAAGGAGGTGGCACTTCTTTAATGCATTTTTTTTTTTTGGTTCCTTAAACCATTCCTGGGGGCAGCCCTTAGGTAGACATCACTGCCTCCATTCTATAGATTAAGGAACCAGGGCTCTGGAAGGGTGGGTGACTTGCCTAGAGAAGAAGAGGTACCATGGAGCCAAGACCTGGGCCCTGGTCAGTCCTACTCCAGGGTCCAGCTCCTGCCCTCGGTCTGGAGAGAGCCGAGGTATGTCTAGACGATGAGAAACACGCTATGGGGCCAGCACACGTGCACACAGGAGGTTCAGGTGAATTTAGGGAGAGAAGGGCACCTGATTCAATAGCAAAGGCCTTATGAGCCGAGCGAAGGGGCTGGGACTATGCTGAGGTGCTGTGGCTTCTTTCCAGGCTGTGTTGCTCCGCGGGGCGGGCAGTTGTATGGAGGCCGGCGGGAGGGGGAGCCCACGTGGAGGCAGGGAGGTCTGTCTGAAGGCAGGTCCGGAGGTCCAGGAACAACGAGCTGTGCCTGACCTGAGGCTGTCGAAGCAGCAGGAGAATGTGGTACCGCTTGGAGGTTGGAAATGACGGCACAGCAGGAGTGGAGGCTAACTGGAAAGTTAAGGCTGGAGACGGTGGGTGGTGTTGACCATTAAGAAGCCAGGGGCTCAAGGAGGAACAGCCGGTTCCAAGAAGAAATGGCGGGGAGGGGGGAGACAAGGCCAATTAAGCTAGAAGGAAGCTTTAGGCCATAAAGACTTTCTTAGGCAAGGCATCAGAGGAAGCCAAGGAATTGAGTATATGACCGTGAATTAAATATAACTTCAGGAGTTTCCATCATGGCTCAGTGGTTAACAAATCTGACTAGGAACCATGAGGTTGTGGGTTCGAGCCCTGGCCTCATTCAGTGGGTTAAGGATCCGGCGTTGCCGTGGGCTGTGGTGTAGGTCGCAGACACAGCTCGGGTCCCACGTTGCTGTGGCTGTGGTATAGGCTGGTGGCTACAGCTCCGATTGGACCCCTAGCCTGGGAACCTCCATACGCCATCGGTGCAGCCCTAGAGAAGACAAAAAAGAAAATATATATATATAACTTCAGTCCTTTCCCACCAAAATAAACTAAAAATAAATCTTCTGGGGGTGTGATGCTAGCCGGGGAAATGAGGATTCTCCAGGAATCAAGCTTTCTCTCCCTGCTTCCTTCGCCTCTCAGGTTTCTGTCCCTGCTCCTCCTTGCAAAGCTGCAGGGTCTTTGAGACATGAAAACCTGCAGACAGGCAGCCCCAGGCAGACACACAGACAAGGAGACCCCACAATGAGGAGCTGGCCTGACCTCACGAGGGTTCTCTGACTTCCACCTGGAGGGTGAGAGGAGGCCAACACCGCTGGCTGGTCATGTTCTCAGCAGCACAGTGTCTCTGAAAGTGTTTCTGAGTCTTCAGGGGTGGCCCGGGCTGAAGAGAGGGGATTGATGAGGGATCTAGAGGGTGGAGCTTTGGGAAAGACGGGGAGGCCGGTGCCAGCTTTACCAGCCAAATGCAAGTCAAGCCACCACGTGACTCAGAGACTTGCAGAGCGAATGCCAATGGCTTCTGTGTCTCCGTGCGTTGGGACCATCAATTAATGAAACCACTGGGTCAGGAATCAGGAAACCTGATCACATTTCTGCCGCAGACACTGACTCTGTGATTTCCGATGGATCACTTTCTATCCCTGAGTCTCTACCCCTCCCAGCTCTAATGTTTTGTACATCCGACTACATGGACAAGAGAAACCCCAGACATACTGATGAATTAGAGCAGGGGTTGGCAAACTTTTATTGTAAAAGGCCAGGTTATTAATATTTTCGGCTCCGTGGCCTCTATAGTCTCTCCCAAATACTCAACTCTGCCTTTGTAGCATCCAAACACCACAAACAGAACATAAACCAACGGGCATGACGGGTCCCAAAACAGCTTTATTTACAAAAACCATTGACCATTGTTTGTTGACCTCTGACCCAGAGCATTCTGGGCACAGTGAACCTGGCCTCTGATCTTCCAATCAGGGCAAAGGGTAAGGGTGTCTCCATCCTTTCGAGAGTCCAGCCATCTTCAGAAGGGAATCTTACATTTAGTGAGCACCTGCCCTATGCTGGGTAAGACTTCCCATGTACCATAAGCCTCCATCATCATCATTGTTAACAACAGCCTGTGTTAATAACCCCTCCTACAGGCTAAAAAGAGGTGGCTCATAAAGTTTAGGTAACTGTCCAGTGGTCTCATGCCTTAGAGTAGAGCCAGGATAAAACTTCAAAGACTTTGAACCGCACACCACCCTTCACTAATCCTCCAAAGCAGATGTCTCATTGTTCGAAGGCTGCCCCCAGTCCCGCCCTCAAAGCAGTTTTCCCTACATCCACCCAGAGCAGACAGAGATCTGAGCAATCATTCTCCGCACTTTCCTTGCTTTCTCTGCAGAATTTTCTTTCCCCACTTTTAAATGTCATGGAGCGTGATGCTGACACAATCAGACAGAATCCCCAGTCCAGACAGCCCCACAGCCAGGGGAGACACAACTCCGGCACACACTCTCTGGGATACAATGGAAAAGTGCAATTCACTTTAAATAGATTCCCATAAATAAGCAATAAAACAGGAACAGCCATTTGCAGTGAGCATTTCCAAGGTTTGATGAGCTAGGAGTTCGGACTAGGGGAGAAACAAAGAGCCTTTTTCATTATTTCCCCATCCCTGCAATTTTCTTTTACTGCCTGCCGACTTTGAAGGGGAAAAAACAAATGCAGCTCCCTTAGGGATGGAGCCTGTGTGCCCATCACCACAGCAACCTGCCAAATTCCAGGTCCCGCTTGTGCAAGTGTCACTTTGAGAGCTGAGCCTCTGCCCTTCTGCCTCCAACCCTGCTGCTCCGACCCTGGCTGCGACCGCTTGCCTTCTCCCTCTGCCAGCCTGTCCTAGGCTTTTGCCATCAAGGTTCAAATGTCTGGGGAGATGAGGTGGACAGACAGGGTGCGATCTGGGGAAGGGGCGAGGAGGAGGAGATTGGGGTCTGAGTTTTATCAAGACGCATCTAGAAGTGGAGGGGGTGCCATCTGGGCTGGGCATGGTTAGAAATGTCTTTCCCTTTTTCTCTGACATCAAACATAACTTCATCACTGGGAGATGACCCTACCTCAGTTTATAGGAATGTGGAAAGCCACAGAGGCTGTGGACTGATAAGAGTTTCCCCTTTGTAAACTCACCTGGCTTGAAATGCTGCTACTCTGGCTACAGGGGTGTGTGTGTGTGTCCTTTGTAAACTCACCTGGCTTGAAATGCTGCTACTCTGGCTACAGGGGTGTGTGTGTGTGTCCTTTGTAAACTCACCTGGCTTGAAATGCTGCTACTCTGGCTACAGGGGTGTGTGTGTGTGTGTGTGTGTGTGTGTGTGTTTGTGTGTGTGTGTGTGTGTGTGTGTGTATCTGCATCCATGCAAAAGGTGACATAGACCTATAAGTTCAGTCTGTTTGGAGTGAGTCCAAACACGTTCCCCGCCATGAGTCCCATGCTCCTCTAGCCTCCCCACATAGTCTCTCTTGCTTTGTTGACTTTAAAGCATCTTTCACATCTCAATGGGAAGTTTCCCACATTACAACGTCCCACAATCCATCCCACCTTTTTGACAACCTCCTCTGACTTTGCTACTCACCTTGAATCCCAGCCATACTTAAAACCAAAGAATTAGTTATAACCAAGATCTGGTTTTTCTACTAATATCAAGCCACTCTTTCCATATACTGAAACTTACTGCCCTTCGTAGGACTATTTAGTGAGTGTGGAATCCCAGCAGAGTGGCCGCTCACTGATGCCATCCTCCACAGCCATGCTACAGGCCTGTGTTATAGATGGGTCCCACAGTTTAGCATTTGATTTTGCATTATCATATGTTGTTCTCAAGTTGTTTCATATGTGTTAGACTGTTAAGTGTGCTGAGACAAAAAATACACACATAGGCATTACTCAGTCATCCTCACAGTAACAGCTATCTATTGCTGTGTAAGAAATAATGCCAAATGCGGAGTTCCCGTCATAGCTCAGTGGTTAAGAAATCTGACTAGAAACCATGAGGTTGCAGGTTTGATCCCTGGCCTTGCTCAGTGGGTTAAGGATCCGATTTTACCGTGAGCTGTGGTGTAGGTCACAGACATGGCTCAGATCCAGTGTTGCTATGGCTCTGGCATAGGCTGGCAGCTACAGCTCTGATTAGACCCCTAGCCTGGGAACCTCCATATGCCACGGGTACGGCCCTAGAAAAGACAAAAAACAAAACAAAACAAAATGAAATAATGCCAAATTCAGTGGCTACACATTTCTTATTACCTACCTACTTGTGTCAGCTGGGCAAATTTGCTCACCTGGGCCAGGCTCAGTTGAACTTCGCTGGACCCAGTCACCTGTCTTTAGTCACCTGGATGTGACTGGAGAATGGCTGGTCTTAGATGGCTTCGCTCCCATATCTGGTGGTTGTATGACTATTGGCAGGCATTATACCCGTGCCTGGATTATAGCCGTGCCTGGGTTATCTGTCTGCCAGTATCCAAGCATGTTGTCACAGGCCTGTACACACAGCAGCATAATGGCTCCAAGGAGGTGAGTGGAAGCATGCCCAGCCTCTCAAAGCCTCAGCTCAGAACCAGCATACCCTCACTTCCCCCACATTGTATTGGCCAAAGTAAGACACAAAGCCAGCTCAGATTCAAGGGATGAGAAAACAGACTCTACCCATTGAAAGAAAGAGGTGCAATGTCACATGGCAAACCCTCTGGATCCAGGGAGAGGTGGAAAATTGGGGACATCTTTGCAGTCAGTCTGCCATTACCATCAATGGATGGATCTATAAGCACAAAATCCCAAACACAGTTCTGTTGTAATTATACCCATTTATACATCCTCATCCTTCTTTGTACCTAGCTTTGATCTCTTCCATGTTTGGCCACAGCGTGGTCATCTCAGGACCCAGCTGCAGCTCAAGAAGAGATGACCTCCTTGCTGCCAAGTAGGTCATCCAGTTGAATAGGATCAAGGGATGAATTTCATCTATCATTAGATGAACTAACCATGAATTCATTGGATGGTAGTGAATCAAATAGGAATCCAATAAGTTTCATTACCGCTTGTAATAAACAATCAACAAGCATTCAAATCATCTCCAGTCAAAAATGCTCACCTGAAAACAGGCCAAGGATCAAGGGGAAGGGGTTTAGAAGGGACTGTGGCTTCTATTTCTGGCCAGCCTCTCTCCTCCATGCTAAGACTCAATAATCATGTGACTTCAAGATTTTCTGCAGTCCATAGAGTTCCTGTTGTGGCTCAGCGGTGGCAATCCAACTAGTATCCATGAGGATGAGGGTTCGATCCCTGGCCTTGCTCAGTGGGTAAAGGATCCTGTGTTGCCATGAGCTGTGGTGTAGGTCACAGACAAGGCTCAGATCCCACATTGCTGTAGCTGTGGCATAAGCCAGCAGCTGTAGCTCCAATTCAACCCCTAGCCTGGGAACTTCCATATGCCATGGTTGAGGCCCTAAAAAAAAAAAAAAAAAAAGATTTCCTGCAATCCAGATCAGGGCCATCTAAGAGGTTTCTATTTGTGGCCTTTCTTTATTTCATGAGTACCAGTGAGACATACTTGTACTAAATACAACCACTAATCACACATTCCTATCTTTAGCCTACAAATGGCTCTTTTTATTTATTTCTTAATTTATGTGTTTGTTCACTTAAGTATTACTTTTGTGTGGAAGCCAGGGGTTGCAGCAAGGTTGATACGTTGGAGTTTTAGGAATTGAGTGTGATTTTTTTTTTATTTTATTGGAGAATAGTTGACTTACAATTGTTGTGTCAGTTTCAGGTGGAGTGTGATTTTTTTTTTAATGCTAATTGAACCTGATTCTTCTCTCCAACATTTGGCAGTGATTTAGTGAGTGCTTATACAGTGTGGCTCCTGCCCTTGGTAAAATTAAAAAAAAAAAAATTTATTGTAATAAAAAAAATGACAAAACCTACCATCATAACCGTTTTTAAGTGCACAGTTCCATAGTGTTGTATATGTTCACAATGTTGTGAAACAAACCTCCAGAACTTTCATCTTGCAAATCTGAAACCCTTCCCCCCACTCCTAGTCCCATAACCAGCATTTTACTTTCTTTCTTTCTTTCCTTTTTTCTTTTTTTGTCTTTTGTCGTTTTATGGCTGCACCCACAGCATATGGAGGTTCCCGGGCTAGGGGTATATTCAGAGCTACAGCTGCCGGCCTGCACCACACCCACAGCAAAGTGGGATCCAAGTCGAGTCTGTGATGTACACCACAGCTCACAGCAATGCCAGATCCCTGACCCACTGAGCACGGCCTGGGATTGCACCTGCATCCTCATGGATACTGGTCTGGTTCCTTAACCACTGAGCTAACAAGAACTCCCTCTACTCTCCGTTTCTATGAATAGTATTCCACTGTATGTATAAACCATATTTTGTTTATCCATTGATCTATAGAAGGACATTTAGGTGGCTTTGATCTGTTGGCTATTATGAATAATGCTGCTGTGATCAAAGGTATACAAAAATCTCTTTGAGCCCCTGCTTTCGCATCTTTTGGATATCTATCTAGAAGTGGGATTGTTGGATTATAAGATAGACTATTTGTTTTTTAATTTTCTAAGTATCCTCCATACTGTGCTTCACAGCAGTTGCACCATTTGGTATTCCCACTAACAGGGAACAGAGTTCCAAATTTCTCCACATCCTTGACAAGAGTTGTATTTTCTGGGTTTTTGATAGTAACCATCCTAATGAGTGTCAGGTGGTATCTCATGGTGACTTGGATTTGCATTTCTCTGATAATTAGTGATGTTGAACAAATTTTCATAAGCTTCTTGGACACTTGTATATTTTCCTTAGAGAAATAGACTTTTGGCCATTTTTCATTGAGGTATTTGATACTTTGTTTTTGTTGTTGCATTGATGTATTTTAATACCATAACAAAAAATCATCAACAAATAAGAAAATTACAACATTGGCATCAGTCTGTGTTGTATCCCCATCTTCCATTGTCCAAAAAACCAAGCGCTACCTTGAACCTTATGTTTGTTATCACCTTGCTTTCTTTTTTTCAGCTAAAGTTTTGTTACAACTACGTATTTTCTTTAAAAAAAATGACATTTGGGTGGATTGATTTTAACTTTTATTTCTTTTATGTATTTTATGTATAGCAGATTACTTATTTCATATTATTTATTTTATTTAACTTATGAATTTATTTATTTATTTATTTATTTTGTCTTTCTGGGGCCACACCCACAGCATATGGAGGTTCCCAGGCTAGGGGTCGAATGGAAGCTGTTGCTGCTGGCCTACACCACAGCCACAGCAACACCAGATCCAAGCCACGTCTGCAACCTACACCACAGCTCATGGCAACACCAGATCCTTAACCCACTGAGCAAGGCCAGGGATCAAACCCAAAACTTCATGGTTCCTAGTTGGATTCGTTTTCCTCGCACCACAATGGGAATGCCCTAAATTTATTTTTTTAAATTAAAGTGTATTTGATTGACAAGTTTATGCCTGTATAGCAAAGTGACCCAGTCATACACATACATATGTACACACACACACACACACACACACACACACATTCCCTTTCTTATATTATCTCCCATCATGATCTATCCCAAGAGATTGAATATAGTTCCCTGTGCTATACAGTAGGACCTCATTGCTTATCCATTCTAAATATAATAGTTTGCATCTATTAACCCCAGACTCACAGTCCATCCCACTGAGTTTATTTAGTATGATACAAAGGGTATCAGGCAATATTTATTTTGTGGGTGCTTGCATTTTTTTTACACAAATTCTATGATTAAGACTAATCCATAGTGTTATACATATTTTGGCAGAGGTTTATTATTGCACTGTACACCCACAGCACTATGTAATTATCCATTCTTCTGTCAGAGTAAATTTGTATGATTTCCAGGTATTTGCTGTTTATGAATATCCTTGGTCTGAGCGTTCCCATACATGTCTACTGGAGAGCCCATATAGGAGTTGCCTTGAGTGTATTCCTGGGAGTGGGATTGCTGGGTTATAGAGCATTTGAGGGTCCAATTGCACGAGATGATGCTGTTTCCCAAGTGGCTGTACGGTTTCACACGCCCACCAGCAATGTATAGAATGTTCTGTAGATCCATGTTCTATCCAACACTTGATATTGTCAAGCTTCTTCATTTTTAACAGTCATATGGCTGAGGATGGTATCTCATTTGCCCCTGATATGCATTTCCCTGGTAATTAATGAAGTTGGACATCCTTTCATATGTTTATTGGCCGTATGTGTTTCTTTAATCAAATTAAGAGCTTCTGTTCATTGAGACACTACAAAGAAAGTGAAAAACAAGACGAGTTGTTTGCCACACACGGAACTGACAGAGAGTTAGTGCGAAAAATTTCTGCAAGAAAGGGACAGCTCACCTCGTAGAAAACGAGCAAAGGAAATGGCAGGCATTTCACAGAAAATCCCCTCCATTATTACTGTAACTGTGAATGTGTTTCTATTCATAACACCAGCTAGTCATGGAGTGAAGTTTCCTAACATCAGATGGAAACTTCTTTTAGAGTAGACACAGTTTTCTACAGCCTTGTCCTCAGTTAGTTCAGAGATTCATCAGACAAGCCTGCTACTTGCTCCTTTGCCAACTGGAAAATTCATCTGAGTCCAGAAAAGATGTTCACAGGGACAAAAGCCCAAAGCCAAGGAACTCCCACAGATGCTCATCTAGGAACACTTTAGAAAAGCCTAAAGCTGACAGCATGAGTAGCCATCCTTCCCAAAGAGAATTAGGTTAGGCTTTCCCATCAGGGCTCTTCCAGAGTGTTCCCATCACTCTCCATGCTCTGAGGAGACAGTGACCATTTCTCTGGCCCTCAAACTGCTCTCAAATTACTGTCCCCCCCCCAAAAAAAAAAAAATCTACCTGGAACTAATTCCTCCCAAACATTTCCCGAGCCAAAGAAACAGCTAAGTGTTTGGGCTTTGAAGGACTTCTCTGCTTGGGTGAGGTTTCTGGGGAAGAGTAAAGAGAAGGAGGGTAAGATAACAGCAAATAAGTGAGTTCAGGGGAACAGATACAGGCTGCCAATAATTTTAGCAGCAGTATATTTCTATAGTCTGCTCTGCAGAGTGTGCCCACATGGGGCCGTTCCAGAGGTCAGCTGAGGCTCCCTTCTCTGGCTTCCTCCAGAGGCTTAGGAGAGATTTCTAGAGGGGTGGCCTAAGCAGGAAAAAGGCATGAGGCAGAAAGAGAAATGGGGACTAAAACAAGAGTCAGCTCACACTCCTGTTCCCGTGTCACTAACTAGCTTTCTAGGGTGTTGCTTTGCCATTTGCAGTTAATAGCAAGTGTCTGCCCATATTTATTCACTTACCTGTCAAGGGTACCTATTCTCTGTGCAGCAGTGGGAAATCTGACTAGCAGATTATGCCTTTGGTGCAGACCTGTCAGTCCTAGGATATCCTCTGCTGGATAAGCGACCCAGACAGCCACAGAAAAGTGACAGGCAGGCAGGTAGCTAGTTGCACTGACTTGAAGCAGAACTAAGTAAAAGCTGGACCCTTGCAGTGGAAGCTACCAGAGGAACTGGCTAACAAGGTATCTTCTCCAATCTCCAAGAGAGGTTGGGATGGAATAATTAAACTTGTCTACACTGGGGAGTGTCAAGGAGAGACAGAGTCAGGTGACAAGACAGATGGGCAGCTAGAAAGTCTAAAGGCTTCTCCTCCCTCTGAACATTGGAAAGGTGCTCTTGGGAGTTTAAAAGAGCTAGAATGACCTGGCCTGTGATCTCCTGCACACACACCACGGAAGATGCTCAAGGAGAAGTGGAAAATGCAAGTCTATGACCAGACACCTGAATTCTTGTGGCTTGATGGGGTTCATCCTCCAGGTGACTCATTGTCCCCTCGGTTGTGATGCAGCAAATTCCTCCACCACATATTCATTTCAGAGGCTGCTGGCAAAACGTACTGGCTCATTTGAATAGCACCTTACTTAACTATTTCCAGAATTCTTTCCAGTTGCTCAAACGGCAGATCACAGATTGTTGGCATTGCCCACAGGATCACGGAGGTTCAGCTTATCACCTGGTAAAGATGGAGCAGCTCAGACCAATATGTCATTACTCTCTCTCTCTCTCTTTCTCTCTCTCTCTCTCTCTCTCTCTCACACACACACACACACCCCTCTACATTACTTCTTTACGTCCACCCAAACCAAAACAAGATTGGGAGCAGAAAAAAATTCCCTTCATATGACCACTTTCTTGCTTTTATCTCCCTCCTCCTCCTCATCCTCCTCCCACTGCTGTTTGGGGCCAGAGAGCTCTGAGTGGTTAGTGTTCCATGTTATTAAGCAAAAATATCTTGGGACAGCTACCATGTCATCCTTGAGCCTTTCGCCACTGACAGAGACAGGAGCAGAGCTTATAAAATACACAGATGTCCTTCCATCCAGGAAAACTGGGACAGCAACAGAGCTTTAAAAACACACACTGTCCTCCTTACAGAAAACTGACACCATATATTCAGTGCTAGGAACAACAATTCCTTCCTTTATTGTTTAATTATGAGCTGATGCAGCCAAGATAAAGGCCCAACCAATCCAGGGCTCAAAAGTGCCAATCACTCTCTGAAGAAAGCCGAGGCTTACTCGCTCCTTTTATTATATTTGTTATGATTTTAGTTTGTTCAGCAGTAAATGCAATATTGACCCTGAGAATGCCTAGTCAAAAACAGAAAGATGGAAAGAAAGAAGGAAAAAGGCAAGCAAAATATCATTGGCTTCAGATCCTTGGGCCATTTCCAACCGGAGGCCATAGGTGTTTCCTCGCTCTTTTCAATGTTGTTTCTCCTCCCCCCTTCCAGACATTTCCACAGAGGCGTGTCTTCCAGTCAACAGTGTATCTGCAATCAATAGCTCTTATGTACAGCATGCATGCAATCATGTTCTAAATGGAAAGGGAAGGTTATTGAATGCACTTGTCGAGATCGTCTGACTGTGGCTGGAGCTGGGTGAAGAGGTAGCCAGACAGCAGAAGCAGAACAGGTGGGAGAAGGATGCCCCTGGTGTTGCTGTTTGAAGTGTTGGCAGTGATGCTGAGCTCTCCAGCTACATCCATCTTCGAGCCCCGATTACTTCGGGCTTCTCAGTATTGACTTATTAGCAGAGGCAGGGGTTCTTCTTCAAGAAGTTATGTATCTTCTTCCCCTTGACATTTTCATAAATACAATTGTTTCTCTCTCAAATTTAACCAGTGCCCAGGATTCCTATTATAGTCATTAGCCCTTTATTTTATTTTCCTAGATTTGGGGCGGGGGTGGGGGCAGTTGGAGGGAAGGGGCTTCTCTCTGGCCAGCCGTAGATATGACTTGGGCCTGCCCCTCTCCAAGGCCACCTTCACGCCACTGGGACCCTGAATCTCCCTTCGCCAGACAGCATCCGCAGGTTCTCCCAGCTCTCTCTAGACCAGGAGCACTTTGGGAGCCCAGGCCTTGTAGCATCCATTTGTGCATCCAAGCATCCAAACCAGTACCTGGTATGTAGGAACAATAGGAGTGTGCTGCACTAAGAAATTAGAAAATAATGCACTAATGACTCAATCAACCAACCAACCAGCCAATCGATCAATGAACTGAGCATTTAAGAGTTATTCTCAGGACAATGTTCCTGTACATTGTAAAACCCTCTGGGAGCTGGTAGAAAATTCTGTAACTTCTCCCTCCAGAATTGGCAGTTCCAAAGGGCTGGAGGAATTTTTAGAAGCTTCAGTCTCTATTCTTATGGTTTCTTCACAGGAAAGCTTCCAACTGGGTGAGACTGTCTTGCTTCCAAGCTTTAGTGGCTCAGAAATAAAAAGATTTTTAAATAACTTTGGGCTAGGTAAACTTGAGGCTGTTATATTGGGGAGTGTGTGTGTGTGTGTGTGAGAGAGAGAGAGAGTGGGAGAGAGAAAGAGGGAATTCTTCTCTCCAATCAGAGGGAGATTTTTTGATGCAAATGACCCTTGAATTAGAGCAACTCTATGAATGCGCTTTGACAGCCAGGAGAGGAAATAATGATCAGCTCATGGCCCAACACAAAGCAGAGCCCAGAAAATGATTGAGATAACCTTGTATAAATTAATTAGTTCCTTTCTGTGGCATGGTCTTTCCCAAACCTGTTCATGAACTTGAGCCCTCCTAGGTGTGTCCTACCTATATCTGCAGCCTGCCTTTCATCCCCTTGAATCCCACCTCCAGCTATACTTGCTACTTGCAATTCCAGAAATGTTGTGCCTTTCTGCGCCTTCATGCTTTTGAACGTGAGGCCTCTTCTCGATGGGACCTTCTCCTATTATCATCTTCTTGATAACTCTTACTTATCTTTCAAAATTTAGCTGAGGATCAAAAGCCCAGGACACTGCCCCTCACCTGCCCTCCCCCTGGGTCCATACTCTACCACCCCACCCGTCATAGCAGCCAGCATTGGCTCCCTCAAACCCTCAGCACCCAAGACTCTCATTGTCTCTGTACCTTCCTTCCTGTTGGTGGATAAGGTTCACGAAGTCAAAATAATGTCTTTTTTCTCTGCATCTGAGCACCCAGCTCAATGCCTAGACTAGTCCATAAATGTTTCCTAACAAATGAATACATGGATGAATTCATGAAAGAATGCTAAACACTGTGAAAAGTCGGGTGATGGCCTTGAGAAGCTACACAATACATGGAAACCTGCCTTTAAACTTGAGCCATGAGTCAGAAAACATAGGAGGGGCTATGGTGATTCTCAAAGCGGGACAGGAGGCAGAGACTCCTGCCAACCAGCAGGACCAGAGGGCAAGGGGAAGCTTATGCACTCAGGCTGCCTGAGACAGGCTTTGCTCAAACCCTAGGGATGGGGCCTAAGAGCCAGAGCAGAGAGGACATCTCCTGGCCTAGACAGCACAGACCAAGAGGAGTGAAGTTTTTACGTGGGAACTAGATTCAGCATTGATCAGACAGGGATGCTCTGCATAAAGGCTCAAGTGGCCCCTGACTCCAGGGAGTTCGCCGTCTGACCCCCAGGAATGTGAAGGGAACCTGGAAACTACCGCTGGAGTCAGAATGCTGCTGACTGTGAGGAAACACATTCACCATCATAAACAAGAGATCGAGATGAGATGGAAATGAGCTGCCACCACATTTTAATTCCACCATTATATTTTGGAATGTTTTAATTAAGGTTTATCTGTTACCATTATGACTGTAATCCTGAGAAGCACGAAGCCTGTCCTGGCAGAGGGAAGAGAGGAGAAAAGCCCATCATAATTAAAATGATTATTAATCTAATCTCATTAAGTATAGTTTATTAATATCACTGCTGTTACAATGCACTGGGGGTGGACCCCTTTCCAGTCACGTGAGTTGCATGGGGGTGGAAGGTATAGCAGTGCCTGGGGAATCCTCCTTCTTCTAAGTCAGTGACCCCATCTCCCTCCCATAGAATTTCTTCCTCCAGCTCTCCTTCAAGAAGTTCCTCATAGGAGTTCCCATCGTGGCTCAGTGGTTAACAAATCCAACTAGGAACCATGAGGTTCCGGGTTCGATCCCTGGCCTTTCTCAGTGGGTTAAGGATCTGGCATTGCTGTGAGCTGTGGTGTAGGTCGCAGACGCGGCTCGGATCTGTCATTGCTGTGGCTGTTGCGTAGGCTGACAGCTACAGCTCCGATTAGACCCCTAGACTGGGAACCTCCATATGCCGTGGGAGCGGCCCTAAAAAAGGCAAAAAGACAAAAAAAAATTCTGCACAAAATCTGCCTTGTGCTGGGTTTGAGAGATGCCCCATGTTTGGTTGTGTGCCCCCCCCCCAACCCCGCCGCCCTTCATCCTCCCTCCTCTGCTCTCAGTACCCTGGAGGACACCTCCCCAGTCCTGATTGCACTGGGGGTGCTTGCAGGTCCTACTCCCCCACCTGGCCTTGAGCTCCTTGAAGGGGTTCACCATGTCCTACATCCTTGTTTTCACTCCAGCATCTCTTTCCATCCCTATAGATACAGGAATGTGTGTGTAATATTGCTTACGTATTGGAGCAAGGAGGGGGGGAGGGACGGGGGGAAGAAAGAGAGAAGAAAGGAAAAGAGGAAGGAGGTGTGAAGTGAGACAAAGGGTCGTTATAGTAATTTCCTTCATGGCTCAGTGATGAACAAACCCGACTAGTATCCATGAGGTTGCAGGTTCGATCCCTGGCCTCTCTCAGTGGGTTAAGGATCTGGTGTTGCTGTGAGCTGTGGTGTAGGTCAAAGATGTAGCTCAGATCCTGTGTTGCTGTGGCTGTGTCATAGGCCGGCAGCTGTAGCTCCTATTGGACCCCTAGCTCAGGAACTTCCATATGCCTTGAGTGCAGCCCTAAAAAATAAAAAGATAAAAAACAAAAAGGGTCACTACAGACCTGGACCAGCGGCATCACCATCTTCTCAAGTGCCCACTCCCAACCCCCCGCCTACACTCCATCCCCCTCCCCCCCGCCACACACACACACACACACATCAACCTGCTCTCTCTTTCCATTTTTCATGGCTACAGATGACTAATGAATATCAAAGCAAAGTGATTAGGTGGCCTTTACAAGCTTCAGTACCTACTGAGATAACTATAAGTCACTCTGACATCATAAATGCCTCTCGGAAAATGTAAACAAAAGAGGAGACCTACCCAAAGAAATGAATTTAATTCTAAAGTGTATTCTCTCTCCCTCTCTCTCTCTCTCTCTCTCTCTCTTTTTCATCATCAGTGAGTAAAGTGAGACCTATCTGGTAGAGGATTAAAGGCTGCTGACCCCTATTCCAGCATTGGTGTTTGAGATAGGGAGTCCCGCACCACCACCAATTCTCTGCAACCTCAAATGGGTGACCTATAGTGCAGCTGAATTCTGGCTTTATCCACACAGCAGTAGGGTCAGACCCCACAGGTAAAGGGCTCATTCCCACAAGACTGTCCCCACTCCACATGCCTATCGCAAGAAGTAGACCCCAAGTTACCCACAGCTTCTGTCTGACACAGCTACACATCAGAGGCTCCCAGAACTCCACCCTCACGTTGGATTAATTAGGCTCACAGCACTCAGGGAGACACTTATTCGTATTTACTAGTTTGTTCAAGGATATGATAAAGGATACGGACAAAGGGCTGGATGGAGAAATACAAAGGATGAGGTCTGGGAGGGCCCCAAGCCCAGGAGTTTCTGACGCCATGGCGCTGAGACGCGTCATCCTCTAGGGTGTGAATGTGTTCACCCAGCAGGGCGAACCCCATTATACCAGGATGTTTATGGAGCCATAGGCATGATACATCTGCCACTTCCCCTTTCTCAAAAAAATGGGGGTTGGGGGCAGAAAATCCCAAACTTTTTTTTTTTTTTTTTGTCTTTTTAGGGCTGCACCCGAGGCATATGGAAGTTCCCAGGCTAGGGGTAGAATCAGAGCTGTAGCTGCCAGCCTGTGCCACAACACAGGATCCTTAACCCACTGAGCGAGGCCAGGAATCGAACCTGCATCCTCAGGGGTGCTAGTCAGATTTGTTTCCACTGAGCCACAATGGGAACTTGTATTTTTTTATTAAAGTATAGTTTTTTACAATGTTGTGCCAAGTTCTGCTGTACAGCATTTGACCCAGTTGTGTGTGTGTGTGTGTGTGTGTGTGTATTCTTTTTCTCATACTATCTTCCATCTTGGTCCATCCCAAGAGACTGGATATAGATATAGTTCCCTGTGCTATACAACTAGGACCTCACTGCTTATCCATTCTAAATGTAATAGTTTGCATCTACTAACCCTGAATTCCCAGTCCATCCCACTGAAAATCCCAAACTTCTGCCTTGGCTTTGTCTTTCTGCTGATCAGCCCACAGCCAGGAGCTCACCCAGAGTTGCCTGATTAGAACAAGGACACTCCTTTCACCCAGCAAATTACAAGGGTTTTAGGAGCCTTGTGCCAGGAATCAGGAACAGAGACCAGTATCTATTTTTTTTTTTCTATTATCTCCCAGGGATGTTCATGCAAATAATGAAGGGACACACTGGTCAGATGAAGTCATACAATATTAGACACAATTTACACTGGCAGGTTCCCTAATATTCTGCAGAGACCTGAGGTTTCATAGAGATGCCTTAGGACCACTTCGGGTTTGGGGAAAAGCAGGTTAAACCAGTAAGTTTTGCCTCCATGTGTTTCTGTGCAGCAGTTGTTGGTTTAGATCTGATATGCGGAAAGAATTCTTCTATTTAAAATAATAGCAAGCTGGAAAGCCCTGCTCTAATCTGACTCCCTCTTTTGGAGCAGAGGAAATCGGTCCCCAATGTTGGGGCAGTCCCACAGCTGGCCTGGTGGCAGAGCTGGGCAGAGATGGTGTGTCTGCTGGTTGCAGCCCTGGCTCTTCCCGCCGCATCACACACCTCCTTCCCTGTGGCTCGTGCCATCAGTGTCCTGTTCCAGGGCTCTGAGCAGCCTTGCCTGAGGCCTCTCCCCAGATGGCCTCCCACTAACCAGGTGTCAGATCCAGGCTGGCCTGGGCTGTCAGTGGGCCAGTCACTCCACACTGAGCTGCCTTCAGAGTGAGGATAGAGATGCCAGAGGCCCAGAGCCAAACCCCGGACGGGGCTCCCGTCACCCTGGGAAGGACCTCTGAGGCCCTGAGGGGGACCAGGCAGGAACCACCTTAGGACTTGGTAGACCAACCACAGACCGTGCTTATCTGGGGCCTGGCCACTGTTTCAAAGATGCATCTTGTTTTTACTCCGTAAGCAAGTTTACCTCCTGAGAGAGAGAGGAGGCTGCCAGCCCTGCTGAATGGAGCCTAATTGGAGATTTCACTGCTCATAGACAAAACGGAAAAGGGGCTGATATCAGCACACTTATTTTCAGCTCCTGTGTTTTAGACCCCCATCCCTAGGTCGCCGTGGTCCCCGTGCTCTCAGCAAGCACACTCACCTGTCGTTAACACTGCTTGAACGCTGCTGTGTTTCAGGCAACGGGCTGCGACCCTTGCCTGCTGAATCTCCTGTTAACCCTCCCACCACCTCATCAGTATAGGGACCATTGTGCTTCTCATCTGGCAGCGCAGAAACAGAGGTTCCAAGAGGTCTGGTGACTTGCCCAAAGTCACATAGGGACCCTGTCTCTAAAAAGTACTGGACACCCCAGATCCACAGCTGAGTCAGATCCCAAAGCGTTTCCCCAAATATTTGTGGGAACTCTCCTGATGCCGCATAGTCGGTCCCACATACTCACAAACTATCCAACTCTCCAAACATTCCAGTACTTCCTTTTTAAAATAATGATTTTTATTTTTTCCATCATAGCTGGTTTACAGTGTTCTGTCAATTCTTCACTGTACAGCAAGGTGACCCAGTCACACATATATGTATACATTCATTTTTCTCACATTATCATGCTCCATCATAAGTGACTAGATATAGTTCCCAATGCTATACAGCAGGATCTCATTGCTTATCCACTCCAAAGGCAATAGTTTGCATCTATTAACCCCAAATTCCTGGTCTATCCCACTCCCTCCCCCTCCCCCTTGGCAACCACAAGTCTGTTCTCCATGTCCATGATTTTCTTTTTTTTTTTTTTTGTCTTTTTGCTATTTCCTGGGCCGCTCCCACGGCATATGGAGGTTCCCAGGCTAGGGGTCCAATCAGAGCTGTAGCCACTGGCCTACGCCAGAGCCACAGCAACGCAGGATCCGAGCCGCGTCTGCAACCTACACCACAGCTCACGGCAACGCCCGATCGTTAACCCACTGAGCAAGGGCAGGGACCGAACCTGCAACCTCATGGTTCCTAGTCAGATTCGTTAACCACTGCGCCATGACGGGAACTCCCATGATTTTCTTTTCTGTGGAAAGGTTCATTTGTGTTGTATTATTAGATTCCAGATAAGTAATATCATATGGTATTTGTCTTTCTCTTTCTGACTTACTTCGCTTAGTACCAGAGTCTCTAGTTCCATCCATGTTGCTGCAAATGGCATTATTTTGTTATTTTTAATGGCTGGATAGTATTCAATGGTAGTATATATACCCATCTTCCTAATCCAATCATCTGTCGATGGACATTTGGGTTGTTTCCATGGCTTGGCTATTGTGAATAGTGCTGCAATGAACATGTGGGTGCATGTGTCTTTTTCAAGGGAAGTTTTGTCTGGATATATGCCCAAGAGTGGGATTGCTGGGTGATATGGTAGTTCTATGTATAGTTTTCTAAGGTACCTCCATACTGTTTTCCATAGTTGTACCATTCACTTTCCCACTGACAGTGCAGGAGGGTTCCCTTTTCTCTACACCCTCTCAGCATTTGTTATCTGTGGACTTATTAACGATGGCCATTCTGACTGGTATGAGGTGGTACCTCATAGTAGTTTTGATTTGCATTTCTCTAATCATCAGTGGTGTTCGGCATTTTTTCATGTGCTTGTTGGCCATCTGTATATCTTCTTTGGAGAAATGTCTATTCAGGAGGATACCCACTCTCACCACTTTTATTCAACATAGTTTTGGAAGTCCTAGCCACAGCAATCAGACAAACAAAAGAAATAAAAGGTATCCAGATTGGAAGAGAAGTAAAATTATCACTGTATGCAGATAACATGATACTATATATAGAAAACCCTAAGGACTCAACCCAAAAACTACTCAAACTGATCAACGAATTCAGCAAAGTAGCAGAGTATAAGATTAACATTCAGAAATCAGTCATAGTTCTATATACTAAAAATGAAATATTAGAAAGGGAATACAGGAGTTCTCGTCGTGGAGCAGTTGTTAACGAATCCGACTAGGAACCATGAGGTTGCGGGTTCGGTCCCTGCCCTTGCTCAGTGGGTTAACGATCCGGTGTTGCCGTGAGCTGTGGTGTAGGTTGCAGATGCAGCTCGGATCCCGCGTTGCTGTGGCTCTGGTGTAGGCTGGTGGCTGCAGCTCCGATTGGACCCCTAGCCTGGGAACCTCCATATGCCGTGGGAACGGCCCAAGAAATAGCAAAAAAAAAAAAGAAAGAAAGAAAGGGAATACAAAGATACAATACCTTTTAAAATTGCACCCCCAAAAAATCAAATACCTGGGAATAAACCTGACCAAGGAAGTGAAAGACTTATGTGCTGAGAACTATAAAACATTAATCAAGGAAATTAAAGAGGATTCAAAGAAATGGAAAGATATTCCATGCTCCTGGGTTTTGGAAAAAATAATATTGTAAAAATGGCCATACTACCCAAAGCAATCTACAGATTCAATGCAATCCCTATCAAATTGCCCATGACATTTTTCACAGAACTAAAACAAACAAGCGAAAAATGTATATGGAACCACAAAAGATACAGAATTGCCTAAGCAATCCCGAGGAACAAAAACCAAGCAGGAGACATAACTCTCCCAGACTTCAGACAATATTACAAAGCCACAATAATCAAGACAGTATGGTACTGATACCAAAACAGACATACAGATCAATGGAACAAAATAGAGAACCCAGGAATAAACCCAGACATCAATGGTCAATTAATCTTTGACAAAGGAGGCAAGAATGTAAAATGGGAAAAAGACAGTCTTTTCACAAAATGGTGCTGGGAAAACTGAACAGCTGCATGTAAATCAATGAAACAGGAGCATACCCTCATACCATGCACAAAAATAAACTCAAAAATGGCATAAAGACTTAAACATAAGACAAGACACCATCAAACCCCTAGAAGAGAACATAGGCAAGACATTCTCTGACATCACCCTTACAAGTATTTTCTCAGGTCAGTCTCCCAAAGCAACAGAAATAAAAGCAAAAATAAACCAATGGGACCTAATCAAACTGACAAGCTTTTGCACAGCAAAGGAAACCATAGAAAGAAAAAAAAAAAAACCACAACTTACAGAATGGAAGAAAATAGCTGACAAGGGCAACTGACAAGGGCTTAATCTCTAAAACATACAAACAACTTACACAACTCAACAGCAAAAAAGCCAACAACCCAATTGAAAAATGGGCAAACATTCCAGTACTTCCAAATCCTGTTTCTAATTCTCAGCTTCAGTTCCTGCCCTTGGAAGTAGCTCAAGAACTCTGGTCACACCATCTGTCCCAGTTCTGGGGTTGGAAAATTTGGGTCATGATACCCATATGATATAGATCAAAGGGGTTGACATTGATTTTTATCTGAAGATATCTCATAGAAAGATACCCGAAATTCTGTCATGAGTACTCTATTCTCTCTTTTAATCTTAAACATTAACGACTCCTGCATTATTTTCATAAGATACCAACCTGATAGCTTCATGGCATCGTAGGGTGATTCAATTTACCAGATTCTCTATCCTCTCTGAGAAGGCTGATGAAGGAGGTCACCCCTCAGAGATCATTGCTCATCTGTAGAAAAGGACCTGAAAGCTGAGTGGGAGGGAAAAAAGCAAATTCTGGTTGAACAACTGCTCTGTCACATCAGGAGCTGGACCAGTTGCCTTACATGCATCTCAGTTACTCCTTACAGCAACCTGGGCGGGGAAGGTGTTACCCCCATTTTACAGATGAAGACTATGTAATTCCAAGAGGCTACAATTCTTGCCAAGGTCACCCACCCTGAGCTACAAAGAAGAGAAAGTGACCTTGGGGACAGTACGCATCAAAGAGATGCTTCAGAACAAGGAGTACAGGTTCCTGAGTCTTGCAGACCCCACGGGTCTAATGTACAGAACGTGGGCATAGCCTCCACGTTGGTTTTGTGCTGCCCACTCTTTCTTCTCCCAGGTCCTTGTCAGTCACCACAGGGAAGGGATATTTTATTGCTCTGCATCAAATAATACATAACATAGAACTTTAAATCAGGAAATGACTGAAGATTTAGTCCAATTTTGACATCTGGTCTCCTGATTCCCAAACTAATATTTTCTTTTTTCCTACGAGATGGTATGATGTTGGAAATCTAATGTATTAAAAAAATTCTGAGCAATCTTTCTGTTGCATGATTTCATTTTTTAAAGGTACATTTGATTTGCTTGCAATGCATTGCTTGTCTCTCAGGACCTGGGATTCTGAAAGGCAGATTCCTCAGGAATACTGATCCAATAGTGTTAGACTTGTCATGGCCTGAAGCAGAAAGGAACAGGAGTGGGATGAACACTAAAAGGAATTCAATTAAGTAAAGATTGGCTGAGCACCTACTATGTGTGAGGCACTTGCTAACTCTGGTGACAATTTGTGAAGCTGAAGCATTGACCTCCAGACTGTATCACCGATCCTGTGTGTGTGTGTGTGTGCGCGCGCGCGCGCGCGCGCACATGCACACACACGCACACACACAAATGCAAGTGTGCACACACATTCCAATGGGTGCACACAGTTCTCCACTTTTCCCACCGTGAACTGAATAAATCCCCATAAACTGCCCCCCTCATGAGCAACCTTGGAAATAAGTCCTATTTACAAATATTTCATCAGCCCCCCTACCTCCAGTACCAGGTTCCCCTGATGACTGTAAGCAATAACATGAATAAAACTCAGAATGATTTCCTTCTACTGGGCATCAATCATTTCTTTCCCAGGCATAGAGGTAAGTGATTCAGTGCAAGGCTACTCTGGAGGCGTTAGGGAGCATCTGCAAACTCCTCAACTCTAGGGCTTGGACCCTAAACGGCCTGGCTAGGGAATGAGTAAGCTGTCTCCAGGCAGGGCACCAAGGGCACCTTTGGAAGCTCCCGACATTATTTCTCACATTTTACCACCTAGGAGGGAGCCACAAGTCCCTTTAGTCATTGCTGAAGAAAAATGTTTTGACACAAACTCTCATACATCACGACGGAGGTTAGTAACCAAAATGCACACATTTGCCTTAGCCAGTTTCATTTACTACCCTTTAAATTATTTCTCAGCCTTGCAAATCTTGCTGTGACAGACAGAGCAGGGGGGGAACCACTAAGTGTTCGTTTTTCATATAATATATTCCAATCCTGTTAGGTCGTGCTGCTGAAGGTAATATTTCTGGCATTCATTTAATGAAATTGACATTGATGAATGGTTAATTATACAAATTACATTCTTATTAAATCCCCTAGAATCAGTGCCTTAAAATTTCCTAGCTATGGGCTTCTTATGGTTGATACTTTTTTTTTTTTGCTCTATCTCCTCTGTCGGCTGCTGTAAGACTCACTCTGCATATTTTTCCTTCTCTACGAAACTTTGAAAAGCATTAAAAATCCCCTAGTTTAAAGCAATTACTGCAGATAAGTTAATCTTCATGGGATGTTTAAACCCCAGTTCTTGCATATGTTTATTCTGAATTTTTTCCCCCTCTCTAGACAGTGTCTGCCCTGGAGGTAGGAGGAAAGAGGGGGAAGCTCTATGTCCTGAGGAATAAGGGTTTGAGGGGCTGGAAAGGGAAAGAATTAGCCCTATGGCCAACTCCCTCCACTGGCTGCTGCCTGTGTCTATAGATCTAATAGCAGAGTTGATGTACTTTGGGCTGATGGGAAAGAATAAGGGGTCCCTCGCATGCTAAGTATCACTGGCTGACACGTGTTACCATGAGAGCAGCCTGCTTTTCACCCTTCCACTGGGGAATAGAAGGATGAATTATATTCATTAAGAGAATATTCCTGGGAGTCCCCATTGCGGCTCAGCAGATTACTAACCCGTCTACTATCCATGAGGATACAGGGTTCGATCCCTGGCCTCGCACAGTGGGTTAAGGATACAGCATTGCCACGAGCCCTGGGTTATGTAGGTCGCAGACACAGCTTAGATCTGGCATGGCTGTGGTGTAGGCGTGGGCGGGCAGCTGCAGCTCCAATTCACCACTCATCCGGGAATTTCCATATGCCATGGGTGCAGCCTGGGAAAAAAGAGAGAGAGAGAGAACCTTCCTTTCTGTTACCCCGACTGGTCACAAGGCAAGTGGCCATCTGCTAGGCAGCCGGCACTGAGTAGGCACCTTGGGGAATTGGGAACCGTCTCAAGGAGTTCACACGTTTGGGGGAGGTTCTCGTCAGAGAACAAATGCACACTTGGATTGTTCCCTCCAACCAGAAGAGGCAACAGCAAGAATTGTTACCGGAAGAACCAGACGCGGTTTTCAAAGCCATCGTCATCTTTCTCAGTTTTCAAATGCCGTGGAAGAAGCTGCTTCCTGGTCTAAACTCACAGAGGTGAGGAGGGGCTTCTGCTGGACCCCGCAGGCTCAGCTCAGGGGCTTCTCACTCCCTCCCTCTCTCTGGGCCCTCTCTCCTTGCATTCATGTCACTCTGACCGTCCAGTTGGCTGGAGCAGGTTAGGTTAGTTTGTCTAATTTCAACCTGTAAATCAACATGGCTTGTGTGGACTATGTGTGGTAGGTGGGGGCAGCAGGGGACTAGGCTGTGTCAGATCAGGAGTGAGACTGAAGTTCACCTTGTGATGGTGGGTCATGTGGGCAAACCCTTTGGTTTAGGCTGAGGACTCTTAAGTCAGCCAGACGCTAAGCAACCTTCATTCTTATGCATCAGCGCTCCAGTGAACCACCTGTGAAGTCACAGAGCATAACAGTTAATGGTACTTTCTAGAGTCAGAAGGACTTGAGTTCAAGTCCAGACACTGCTCCTTCCTAGCTATGTGACTTTAATACCCTCGAACCCAACGGCCTCATTTACACAGTGGAGGTAATACTAGCACCTGCTTCAAAGGGATGTTGTGAAGCTTCCAAACGATCACAAGGCACTTATCAAAAGCATGTGCATGGGGCTCAATAAGTGAGAGTCATTTATATTATATAGGAAAGCTTTTCAGCTGCAAGTTACACAACGCCCTTCTGACTGAGGTTTAAACCATAAAGACGTATACTGCGGGCTTAACAAAAAGTCTGTGCGTAGATGGTCTCAGCATTTGTCGGCCAGCTGAGCAACAGAATCAAGAACCCAGGCTCTCTTTATTTTCCTATTCTACCATGCATAGTATATTACCTCTTTTTTTGGAAAGATACTGTATTTTTATTTTATTTTATTTTTTGTCTTTTTAGGGTCCCACCTGCGGCATATAGAAGTTCCCAGACTAGGGGTCAAATCAGAGCTGCAGCTGCCGGCCTACACCACAGCCACAGCAACACCAGATCAGAGACGCATTTGTGGCCTACACAGCAGCTCACGGCATCACCGGATCCTTAACCCACTGAGAGGGGCCAGGGATGCAACCCACATCCTCATGGATACTAGTCAGGTTCGTTACTGCTGAGCCACAAAGGGAACACCTGGAAAGATACTGTATTTTTAACAGACTGTTTTTTAGAACAGTTTTAGACTCACAGAAAAAGTGAGCAGAGGATACAGAGGTTTCCCATGTACCCCCTGCCCCCACACATACACTGCCTCCCCCATTGTCAACATCCTCACCTTATCATTTCATCCTCATGCTCACAGAATGGCTGCCAACGTTTCAAGCATCACATCCACATGCAATGCAAGAGGAAGGAGGAAGGGGCAGCACCAGCAAACCTTCATGGCATGCCTTTCCATTTGTTTCAGAAAGCAAACTATCTTTCCTAGAAACCCCTTAGCAGATTTCTCCTTCCCTCCCCTTGGTCAGAACTCAGCCCTCTGCCACCTCCCCTGAGCATCTCTCCCCATGCAGCTTTTGCTCGCTTCTGCTGGAAAACGTGGGAATGGTCAGGTCAGGCAAAGAACAGCAGAAAGGGCCTTTCTCCTCAAGCCAGTTACTTTTGAAAGGTCACCTCCTTAGAAGGAGCACAGCTCTACCACCCTGGCCCAGGGAGAAAAGTCTTTACCCACATCTTCTCTTGGCCTCAAACCCAGTCCCCATCTGTGCTGGAGTCAGCTCGTGCAATCAGACATTACGAGTTTTAATTGTACAGCAAGGGGGAAGATGGGAGATATTAATCAGGTGCTGTAAGCTCAGAGAGTGAATGTAATAAATAGACTATTAAGTTAACCAAGTTTTCGGCTTCACTAGTGAAAGCTGCCATCTATCTTGTGTGGTTTTCTGCATGCTTCATTACCACATATAACCATACTGAAAAAATATGCCTTATCCTTTATAATGAGATGATAAGTTCCCCGCGGGAGATGTAGCAGAGTCCTGATTCTGAAGGTCCTCGAAGCTGGAGCACGGTAGTGGTTATGGTGGGGGAGGGGGTCTGTCTGTGTCCCAGAGGCTGACATTGAGGCCAATGACCACATCCTGAATCGTCCTGGTCCAGGGAACCAGGGCACCTGGGGGGCTCAGACTCCTGCTCTCTCGCTTCATGGAGAAGTGATTAAAGAGGGACATTGTTCTTGGAATCCTCCTTGCCCTGATCTGGTCCGCAGGTTCTGAGGACTCACTCTGGAAGCCCCATTCATGTGACTGCAGGTGTTCTGTCTTCACTCGTCTACCACCCCTCCTGCCTGCAGCACTCAGCGACTCAGTGGATGGCCGCAGCCTCAGAGCTGCGTGTCCACCCCTGCACTACCACTCATGATCCTGGGGGCCTTGGACAGTTCATTTAATTTCTCTGACCTTCTCTCTCTCATCTGTAAAAATGGGGTTAATAAGGCTGCCTTTCCCGAGCAGTGGAGAGAATTCGATGAGCTAAAGGAAGAGCTCCCAGCACTGTCCTTGAGGTCAGTATCCTGCCTCCAGAGTGAAGATTAAATTATCAGACTAGACAATGAAATCTTGAACAGTTACAGTCAACCACATATTATATGGTTCCATGGGACATGTCCAGAACAGAGAAGTCTAAAGAGACAGAAAATAGGCTCGTAGTTGCACAGGACCGGGGGGAGTGAGGCCAAGTCTACAGGATTAAGAAGAGTGAGGATTTCTTTGGGGAGTGATGAAAATATCCTAAAACTGACTTTGGTGACAGTCACATATATCTGTGAATATACTGCAAACCATTGAATGATACACTTTAAGTGGGTGAACTGTATGGTAGGAGAACTATTTCGCAATGCAGCTATTTTAAAAGAAGAGCCATTTGCTGTAATGAAAATAAAATGTTACAGTAGCAGAAATGGTACCACGTGGTGGCATGTGGCTGCACATGGGCCTGGGGCATATCTCTGGTCCAGACGCAGAGAGTCCAGGGCCATGTCAGATAATCTTGGACTCGAGAACTCAAAGGCCCCTCAGAATATGTCTCCCGCACTAACAGGGGCAGTTCTTTAGAGAACTCTCAGCACCTTTCCTACCCCCCCCCCCACAAAGACAACAGACAAGAAAAAACATGTCTACAGATGGTAGTTTGAGAAATGTGAATTTAAGAGCAGCCTGGGTAAGGCTGGTCTACAGAGCCAGCCGAGCAGCCCCCAGGGGCGGGAGAGGCCTCAGGATGGGGGTGGATTCTCCCATGACTGAGACAGGATGGAGAAGGATGGATGTGTAAGAATTCCCTCCAGGCTATCAATGGCGTTTTCTCCATCTCCCCCCTCCTAGGGCTTCTTTGCTCTGTCTGCCCTAGACGGTATGCCCCTGACAGTTGTTTCTTTGCCCTGGGTGAAACCCACTTTGCCCGTGAGGTCCACTCTCAGCCTGGTGCTCATGACACCCCCTTTGGTAGCTGCAGTCAGGTGTCCCTCCAGAGCTCCACACCTGGACTAGACCCACACACCATCTCCAGTCCATTCTGCCCCAAACTAAACATAGCATCCTCTCCCGGTCTCCAGCTTCCTTCATCTACTGGATTTCATATTCTGGCTTTATCATCATCCATCCAATTTCACAAACCCAAAGCAAGGAATTGGCCTCAGCACCTTCCTCTCCTTCTGTCTCTCGGTCAACAAGCTGCCTCCTGCCTACTAAATAGCATCCTCCTCTTGCTTGGGAACTTCTGTGGTCTCCCAAGTGGTGTCCAAGCCTCCAGTCTTTCCCCATTAACCCATTACCCATACAGCCTCCGAGGGGATCATTTCCTGCCTCACACGGCTTCCCATTGCCTACAGATGAGAATTCGGTCCCCTCTGCATGGCTTACAAAGCCTTTCATGAACTGAGCCTGTGAGTACCTGCTTTCTTTTCCCACCTGCACCATGACCAGCCCCCAGTCAGCCAGGAAGCAGGCTCTTTGTTCCGGCAAGGGACAAAGCCAGACGGTAGGCACTGGGATGCACCCCCAGCACAGGCTAGTGATCGAGCCTTTTGTCCCCACCACCCTCAACCCCCAACTAGTGAAAAATGGTCTCATACAGCTGCCCGCCGTCTTCAATCCTGTGATTCGCAACCCCTGCCTCCACTCCCCTCTGCCAACCCTCACCCCCAGATGAGAGCAGATGTGGGCCAAAGCTAAATGTTTTTCATTGGAGCCTCCATCCAAAATTGTGGGCTTTTAAAATCCAGAATTGAGCCATAATTAATAATATGCTGAGTGTATAATCATAGAGCAAAGCAAAGACGGCCCACCCCATTAGGTCAAGCGTGCTGAGTGCTGTGGAATAGCAGAAACCCACTTCTAAAGGCACGAACAGTAGCAGGAAACATAAAAGGTCAGATCACTGGCTCAGTTGGACTTGATTATATGAGACGAGTATGGAGATAAAGGCCCCAAAGCTGGGCTGGTGTGTTGAAGAGATAAATGAAGCCAGCGGGGGAGGGGTGGTGCCCATGTCATCCCTCCGAGGATCTAAGAGGCCAGCTGGAGCGGGCAGGCAGCAAGCCTGGAGGTGCAAGCACTGAACTTGGAAGTGACCCTGTAGAGGCGGTGCACCTTCCTCCTCTTGGCCGGAGGCAGACCCCAATATAATCTGTACCATTCAACCAGCCCCCTAGTTTTTTGGGGGGGGTAGAAATAAAACTCACTGTGCTGTCTCCTCAAGCCACCCAATAGGGCAGACTAGAGCAACATGTTATCATTGGTGTCCAGGTTGGGGAGCTGGGGGAGGGTGTCCCAAGAAAGCAGATCAACCTCTTAGAATTCATTGATCGTGAGCATTTCTTAAGTCGAAGTTAGAAGTCTTAGCCCCCAAGCAAATTCCCTGCCATCTTTCCCCACTAATCCCTCAGATGCTCTTGTGGTGAAATTTGGAAGAGAAATGAAAAGAATATTTTCCTTTTGTGGGTCCCCAAGTAGTACAAGGGCTTGGGTGAGTGTCAGGACTAGGGAATGATTTCATGTGTGGGAATGGGAAAGAGGGTGGGCCCTGGGCTAGTGTCCAGATTCTGAGGATAACTGGCAGGCTGTTGGCAGCCCTGGCTCACTCAGTAGCCTGTGCACCAGCCCTCCTCATCCCGGTGACCATCTGACCTTGATCGTGCCCTTCCTTGGACATCTCAGTGTGGAATCATGACTTACAAGCTCAGGGTCTGGCACGTGAGAGGTGCCCAATGGGAACTTGCAAAGGCCATGAAATCCTGGACAGAGATTCTTTAGTATGCCTGTGAAACCCATCCTCTTGAGATGTAGATTGGGGATAAATCTCACAAAAAGGTAGTCTATAGAGTCTTTGAAGTTCATTCCAAGCTACAGAATTCCCAAAACATTGCATGGGAAAGACCTGCTCTTCTCTTCTTTCTATAATGTGCCAGCAGAGCCAGACCATTTCTAATACAGACCCTGTGAGCATCAAAGTTAGAGTTTGAAAGAGTCCTGGAAGTCCTCGCATCTGAGCCTGTCCATTAGTGAGTGAGGATGTGGGGGTCCAGAAAGAGTTAAGGGGTTCACACAAGATCCTACAGTTCATTAATGGCAGAGCCATGACCGGAAGTAGCTTCATTCTTAGAGAAGCCTTTTGAGCCTTATTGGTACATGCTTGGCTCTCCCTCAACCCTTTCCTGTTAACTCATGGGGAAGCCTAAGTACGGAGGGAAAGAAATCTGCCCTGGTGTTTAGAGTTTCCTTCAGTGCATCTATGAGACGAGCAAGGATTAATGCATTTCCCAGTGGAGGAAGGTCTTACAGACCCCAACCCAGAGTTTTTCCTGGGTTGGGAGAATACTCCAAAAATTCTTCTCTGTTCGGCTCCAGGAATCTCACATAAGGCACATGTGTGATGAGCGAGGCCCTGGGCTCCCATTTGCTTTTCCCTCCCCAGTCCCTGTGCCAGCCTCAACTTTGGCAATGAGTGAAAACACAGATGAATTTTGGAAACATGTTAAGAAGCAATTATAGATTCCTTGCCTTTAGATGCTTCCTCCTTCCCCTTGGGTCCCAAGAATTAACATAAATGCCTTGGTCAGGAGAAGCTATGAAAATACTATCCATCTGGATCTAATTTTCAGAGCTGCTGGGCTACAAAGTGACCAGAGCTAAAGGTCTATTCATAAATTTTCCTCTCGGTGCCGCCTGCCTGAGCCCAAACTCTGCCTGCAACCCGCCTGTCCTGACCAGATAACAGATGGGACCAGCTCAGATTCTGCACACGCAGCACAGCTCTCTGGCTGACCAAGCTCTCTCTCTGCCCTTCCCAGCCAAATGTGGCCTTGTTTCCTTGAACTTCATTTGTCTGGGTCATCTGCTTTCCTGTACATCTCTGCAGGTGTGACTGTCCAAGTTCGCTGACTACAACCCAGTGCCCACTCTCTGCACTTGCTTCTCCTTTGGCTATTCAAGTCCTTGAGTGCATTGCCCCTTCCTGGCTCCAGCTGCACCCCTGCAGACCATTTCTGTCTTTAATACTTTCCCCAGAGAGCAAGCAGAGCTAGCAGAGGAGGAAACTCAAGCCTGTTTATCTTATTACTTTCCATAATTTGATGAAGGGCAGATTACCAAAAGTTGGCTACCATATGAAGTTCAAGACTGCAAGGTCAACTCAAAGCAATTAGGACACAGGACAGTGGTTCAACTAGGATTGAGAGGGCTCACTGCTTAACTAGTTAGCTGGTTTGTTAGTTTAGGTAGGTGACAAATAAGTATCTTTTGCTATTGATACTAGAAAAGAAATAATCCACCGGTTATCTAGCTAGATAGCAAATTCCCTAAGTACCCTTAAGGCTGTTTTTTATTATCCTTGCATCCTCCTAGCTCTGTGCCAGTAACAGAGGACAAAGATCATTGCATTAAAATTCCCCATGCTTCTTCTATTCAAGCCTCTCCTTTACCTAAGCCTATGGTAACCACTTACCTGTTGACCCTTTACATGGTTTTGCCTTTTTCAGTGTCACATAAATGAAATCATACTGTGCGTAGTTTTTTTCAGACTGGCTTCATTCACTTAAGCAATATGTGTCTAAGATTCATCCATGTTGTGGGCTAGTACTTCATTTCTTTGCATCCCTGAATAGTATTACATTATATAAATTTATCCAAGTTTGTTGATCCTGTTCATCTATTGGAGGACATCTTGGTCGCTTCCAGTTTTGATGGTTATGAACAATCTTACTATAAGTATTCGCATGTTTTTATGTGCCCATAAGTTTTCAAATCAGTTGGGTAAACCCTAGAATTGCAATTACTCGATCATATGGTAAGAGTATGTTTAGCTTTGTAAGAAACTCCCAAAGCATCTTCCAAAGTGCCATTTGCATTTCCACCCGCAATGAATGAGAGTTCCTGTGGCTCCACATCTTTGCATTGTCTTGTCAGCTTTTCCAATTTTAGCCATTCTAATAAGCCTTTTGAAGTATCTCATTGTATTTTTAATTTGCATTTCCCTAATGACAGATGATATTGAGTATCTTTTCATATCTTTACTTGCCATCTGTATGTATTCTTTGGTGAAGTGTCTGTTCAGATCTTTTGCCCAATTTTTAACTGGGCTCTTTGTTTTCTCATCGTTGAGTTTTAAGAGTTCTCTGTATACTTCGGATATGAGTTCTTTATCTGATGTGTGATTTGCAAATCTGTTCTCCCAGTCTGTGCTGATTTGTTTTTAAAAGATCGCTGTGCCTGCTATGTGGGGTGTGTTTAGGGAGTAAGAAAAGAAGCAGAGAGACGGGTTAGGAAGACTAATGCAAGGGCCCACACAAAAGCTGATGGTGGCTAGGACTAGAATGGTGGAAGTGGAGAGAAGAGAAGAGATTCTAGAAGTATTCCGGATCAAGCGCCCATAGGACTTTCTGGCATGTTGAATATGTGGCAGAAGGAAAGGGAGAAATCAAGAGAGACTTCTAAATATGAAACTTGAGCCCCTGGCTGGATGATGTTACCATGTACCTACAAGCCAAAGACTGGAAAAGAAACAGACTCTGGTGGTGGTCCATGGGAGGTGAGGATAACGAGTCTGTTTCAGATATGTTACAGTTCTCAATATCTATTTAGAGCTCAAAAAAAGATGCAAAAAGGCAAATGAATAAACAAATCTGGAGCTCAAAGGGTAGAACAGATCTGGATTTATAATTTTAAACATCATTTGTGTACCAATGGTATTTAAAGCCTTGGACTTTGATGCAATTACCTTGGGAGAAAAAAAATTTAAGTGAAGAAGAAGGGAAAGCCCACAGCTGAGCCCTGGTGTCCTCCAGCATTTGCTGGTTGGCTGGGTAATCTGACTCATGGGAGGACTTGAATGAATCAACCACAGAGTTAGCAAGTATTCAGTGTGTTCCACTGAGACCTATAGCCTTGTGCCAGAAAAGATGGATTCATTCCAAATCGGGAGTTGAAAGTCTAATCATCTGCACTTAACAGAGACACCCTGAAATACCCAATCTCTATGACAAGAATTAACCACAGATAGGAAAAGTTTGGGGAATGTGCTAGTGGGTTAAAAATATGTGGGGTTCAAGAAGGGAAGGTTTGCTGAAGGAGGGGGTCTAAGATGTGAGCCCTCAGGAAGAAGCGAGTGCCCACGAAGGAGAAAGACCAGATAACCATTTGAAGCCACTTTGGGGAAAGCTTGCCTCAGGCCCAGACCCCCTGGAACTGGGCCCCTTTTGCTTTCATCTGTACAGTGGGTTGAGTGACTTTCCCAAGTAATCAAAAATGGACAGTCCTGCAAAAATAAGCTAAAGAAAGATCCACGTGCCCTTGCATGGGAAGACAAAAAACAAAGAGCAGGGGAGTGTGGGTGAAACCTTTTTCTGGTTAGCTCCAAACTGCCTGACTTTTGCCAGGAGTAGGAATGGAAAATCCTAACAGGTGGAGGAAACTTCAGGACATCCCTGGAAACCCCCTCCTTTGTCCAGAACATTCTCGCTCTCAGTCCACGCAAGCTCGCTGTGGGCAAGAAGGGAAGGTTGACATTTTCGTTAACTCTGCAGTAACCAAACGCCCACGAGAAAAGACTCTGAGTTGCACACTCTGGACTGGGGTTTCAGATGGCGCTGGAAGATATTAAAAGCCCAGGTGAGCCACCTGGGGGAATTAAATTAAAAAAAAAAAAAAAAAAAGAATGGTCTGCCAACAACTCTTTATAAATTTGAGACAGCAAATGTCACGTTATCGGCTCACTCTCGGCCATAATGAAAACCAAAAAGGGACCCTTCTGTCATCCAGGGGAGTAGGGAAGGAACTAATGAAGAAGAAGAGGAGGAAAGGCCACCACGCTGCCTGGGGTCCAGTGAATGGGGCTCTTCTTCCCCCGAGAAGCTCCCCAAGCTTGGGCAGCCCATCCGACTGTGGGGAAAGGGAGGCAGTCTGGGGAAAGTTCAGCCTCTTGCTAGAGCTACTGGTTCTGCCATCCACCCTTCTTGAGGTGCTGACGTTGTTGTGAGACGAGGTCCCCAATATCCGTGATCATGAATGAATGTAACCAAACAGTCCTGCCCCACACCCTGGAGAAAAGAAGCTGTAAGGTTTCTCTCCAGCATGCAGGAAGTTTGGGGTTTTAACTGCTTTGTCCCAAGATCAAGAAACACCAACCTCCCCAGATTAGCCGGATACAGGCTTTACGTCTTTTTGCAATGTGTTTCCAGGGTCACTGCACTCCTGTGCAGAGGTTTTCCCTAAATATCATTGGCTTTGTTTGTTCCTGAAAACAATGTCCACACACGCATGCATGCACGCGTGCGCGCTCACACACACACACACAAACACATGCACAGATTCACACACTTCTCAGAAATGTTAGTTGTGAGTATTCCAAATGAGGCCCCAGGAGGAGTTTCCAAATCCAGGTAGGATACCAGTTGTGCTGGGCAACTTGAGATTCTGGCCAAGAGCAGAGGCATGGGCTAAATTGTTTGTTGAATTCATCACAGCAAAGCTGAGGCCATCAGAGCCATGGCCATCCAGGGGAAACTGGTTATGAAAAGGCTGCGTTTCTCCTTCTCCCCTAATCTTCCCTCCACCTCACCTCGGTAGTTTAAAATTCATCCTTAAATACCCACTGCTTTCCAGACAATTCCCTTCTGCAAAAGTCCATTAAACACATCAGCTACACCTATGTGCAAACGGCCTAGTTCTCTCTAAAGCCGCATTATTGTTGTTCCAGAAGCACTTCCAGGCAGGCAATTTTGAACCAAAATATTTGTCAAGCAACTTAATATCCAACACTGTGCATACAGTACTTCTGAAAGATATTTGCAACTGGAAATTGTTTGTCTAGAATTCAAGAGAATGGAAATGGACTTTTGTTGTGATTGAATTCATTAGGGGCACATTCTCTGATTTGGGGTTTGGTTTTGTTTTTGTTTTTTTGTTTTTTTTTTCCCATAATGCTCAACTTTCAAAGCTATTTACTTGAGACACCTTGTCCTACATCATGGAATCATCTGGAGCTTTTTTTCTTTTTTTTTAAACCCAGGGTGATATCTTTCCCTTAAATAAATGGTACAAAAAGATACAGAGCTCTTGACAAATAAAAGTGCCTCATTGAACAAGTTTCATGATCACTCCAGCATTGCCTAGGATCAGCGTTGGGTATCTGAACCTTGTAGGACTGGGGGTGCGGGGGACCTGACCCTGAGGCTGTCAGCAGGACCTCTCCCTCCCCAGAAACCTATCAACAGTTATTTTCCCACTCCAGGCCCCAAATGCACGTACCCACACTAGTAATGCGCATTGATCAACACATCAGCTCAGTGACTGGTTCCTCAAGAACATAGTCTTCTTTAGTCTTCTGATGAAATACCTCACAATCCATACAAATAAAAATGACAAAAAGCAAAAACCCCACCAGAGAGAAAACAAGAGCTGTGTTTAGCTGTAAGCGTTCATATCGCACAGCAAGAAAATAAGCTGTGTTGGGAGAGAGACTGGATAACCAGGCAGCACAAATCACTGATACTGTTTTCCCTGTGCCATGGAAGTGAGAAAAAATGTTTCTTCATTGCTCCTAAGTGAAAGAAATGGGTTTGTGTTCCATAAGCGTGGCTGTAACTTTCTTCCCATTAGCCTTGTCCCATCTTGGTAAACCCTTGGAAGGCTCGGCGGCCCCTAAACAGCTCTAGGGGCATCCAGCTCTCTTCTCCTTGGGAGCTGGTTTTAAGCATTATGTGGATTGCACACACACTTTCCTTCTTCCCTCCCCTGCTCTCAGCACTTCCATTCCACTCATTCCCTCAGGAAGAGGAGCCGGTGTCCAAACAGGGGCTGGAAACCAAGGCTGCCCATTGTAGATACAGCAAGAAGGAGGATGACAAGATGACTTGAAACAAGTTGCCAAGGGAGAATAGAATTCCAGGAATCCATGCTCTTCCTGATTAACTCACTGCGCTTATTTATTGTTGATTAATGTTTCCTCAACTGCTATTAAAAAGAAGACAAATGGCTCTGAACCAAGGGTGCAAATCAGCATCTCCTGAGAAAGCTTTTTCAGCATAAAATGCCTAGATCTTCTCAATCCAGGGACTCTGATTCAGTAACAACAAGAGCATATATATGCTCAACTTACATAGCATAAGTAGAAAAGGTTCTCAACTCTTTACATAAATTATTTCATGTAATCCTCATAAGAGCCCTAGGGAGTAGGTTCTATTATGACCCCCATTTTAAAAATGGGAAGAAATGGATGCTCATATTGTTTAAGAAACTTTCCCAGGGTCACATACACAACTGTTAAATGCAGGAGGCAGGCCTCAAACCCATGTCACATATTTCCAAGCCCTATGCTCTTTCCCACTATCCATTACTTATATTTCTATTCAACTATTTCCTGAAATGCACACTTGGCTAAGAGTCACTGTACTAAAACTTATTTTAAGTATTCTCATAGTAGAGAATGTTTCCCTCAGACTTGGCAGCCTCAGGTGGCAAAACATACATGTGGCACAAAAACATCATGCCATGAACATCATTTGCAGACTGCATTAGCTGTGTTTGGATTTTCTTGTTACTGCACGTCAATTGGTTTGTTGGTACCAGTGGTAAGGCTCACTTCAGAAATGTGGAGGGAAGTGTATGGCAATTCAACAAAATTTTACAAGGAACTGCTCTATGACTTGCACTGTACTTAGTACAGAGGATGCAAGCTGAACAAAATATGGGTTCTGCTCAGAGTGTGAAGGGGAAACGAAAGACATCCCAAATGTCCCATAATATCATAAATAACACACTGAATGCTGTGGAAACCTAGGGTATGGTCACAGTTCATGCTACCTGGAGGGAACAGGTTGGAAGCCTTCAAGCTGGATGCTGAGGGATGAGCTCCAGGACCTGTGGGTGAATGTTCTCCCTAGGGCATTACTGTCAAGAACATAGTGTTTGTGGACTAGGAAGCAGTTTCATGTGGCTGCAGCTAAGGATGGAAAGGGATGCAGTTCAGCCAAGTGTCACTGAACCAGTCTTGGTGGGACTATTTTCCCAGATGCCCTGCAAAATGTTGGTCCTATCTAAAACATCCAAATGTCTGCTACCCAGATGCTTTGCAGGACATTTGGTCCTATCTAAAATGTCCATAAGATATTTGGTCCATGCCAAAAGGTCCTTGAAATTTGGTCCTGTCCAAAACATTCATGAGTGTATTTGGTCCATGCCAAATGGTTTTGGACAGGACCAAATATCCAAGGACCTTTTGGAGTGAACCGAATGACTTACGGACATTTTGGACAGGACCAAATGGTCCTCCAACTATCAAGGACCTATTGGGTTGGACCAAATGTCTTATGGACCAAATGACTTATGGATATTTTGGACAGGAACAAATATCTGCCAACCCCAAGATATCTCATAACCTAGGAAACAACAGTTTGCTGGGTTATGAGATAACCCAGCATCTCCAAGAGATGCTCTTGGGCATTTCCAAGATCTAAGTGGCTTAAGAGTTATAAAAAGGGCACAGCAGAGCTGGTAGGGATGCAGATACTCTGAGTAGCTCTGATGTAGAAATGACCTCAAGAAGATGAGGCCTGAATTTCTTCATCCCTTTCAGCATCCCCAGCCCCAGCAGAAGACCTGATGTCATCCCTCCCTCTGATGCTGCTCCAATCCAATCTCATTCAGAGGAGGCATTTGGAGGAAGAGAGAAGCTTTTCTCAATGCTGAAAAGTGAAGTCCATCCTGTGAGATTTCATGGTACTTCACTCTCAACCTCTACATGCTTCCTCTTTGATTCATTTCCTGTCCGTCACATCGGACAAGGGTAGGTTCTGCGTGATCCTCCTTGTACTTTGCCTGCTTTATATAATAGGTCTTGGGATGATGATTATTATGGAAAAATGCAAATGGCCCTAGCAAAAGTACGCATCCTCCCTCTGATCCCCAGATTGGTAATAGAGGGTGGAAGGTGCATTATGGATATTTCCACTCAACTTACTCTAAACAGCTCTAGTATTAATGGAAATTTTAATGAAAAACTAAGCCTTGATTAGGTTGCTGTGCAGAATTCCCACACTAGGCAAAGTCTGGTTAATTTCCCTTGTGACAGGAGTACAGGCTCACACACACTCAGCAAATTCCCTCCAACCTCCAAGCCAGTGACCCTCATGCTTTCTTCCGGTAGCCTCACCCTAGAGTTTTATCCAGGATTGCAGGGGCTCTGCTATGCTTATAACAGGCTCAGAGGTTAGGAATTTCCAGGAAGCTCCAAAGAGAACATCCAAGTTCTCTCAACCTCCTTCAGCTGTTCAGACGGAATCAGCAATTGGCTACAGGGAGCAACAGGTTCAATGGGAAAAATCCAAGGGGCTATCTGCTGTTACCTGCCCTTGCTGGGCAGCCCTGGAGTGCCACTCCCCACTTCCCTGGGTACCAGCTATTTGTGCAACTTCCCAAGAAACACTGAAGCATAGTCTCCCCTGAGATCTTTTAATTATGACAAGCAGCTCCATCTATCCCTGTGCAGTAGAAACCGGCACCTCCCTAGGGAGAACCAGGAAGTGTAGGAAGGAAATAGTCAATGGCTTTGTCTTGTTAAGGCCAGACATGGGAACTTCCTCCACAGCTCCCTCCCACCTCAGCTCACAGACCACACTCCAGAGCCTCATCCATCCCAGGGATGGGACCTCTTCCCATTGCTTCTTCCTGGGACAGGCCTGAGCAGCGCCTGACTTCTGCTCTTCACAGCATCTCTGCCAGTGAACAGGGAGAGTAGACCCCTGACTCCCGTTCTGAGTAGAAATACATGAGAGAAGAGACAGAGAATAGGGGAAAAAAGAAATGACTTCAGGAAAAGTCAAAGTCTACACTCTAGACAATCAAAGAACCTACTGTTGAGAACTCCTTTGAAGTGGAGGTGATGTACCAGGCCTCTTCTTATTCCCCTCCCCATAACCTTTTTCCTTGATATGTCTTACGCTCTGCTTTGCCATTTCCAACATCACCATGTTTTCCAAAGGGCCTGCCCCCTTTTGTGGTTTCCTTGATGGTCAATGGGCAAATTCCCCAAAGTTCTGGCAGATGTTAAGGTTATGGGCTCTTAGTTATGGCAGTATGTTTTTCCTCTTATTAGTCCCCAGTGCTGCTGTTCACCAGTTGCCTGACTCCTCTGTGATCACTGGTGGAAATACTACATTTTCCTAAATTATAGCACTTTTATGGAGTAAGAGTAAACATGGAATTCACCTCTCAGACTCTGGGTGCAGAAAAACTATTCAGGGAAAATCGACCTTATTTCTCTCTTCTCAATAGGCTTTTGGCTCTCCTCTGTTTCTATCTTTTCCTTTTTCTTTCCTGTCTGCACCTCCAACCCCCCTGCCCCACTGCCATTTATTTCCTGGCATCCTAAGGGTAGGAAATACTGTTTCAAAGACTAGATTTGGTCCTCAGCTTTCTGAACTGAGCCAGGGCCTCCTGTTTGCTCTCCTATCACAGTAGAGGCTTTTGCTCAGGTTTTCTCAACTCTAGTTGCATGTAGAATTACCAAGGTACTTTTTAAAATTACCCACACTGGGGAGCCCACCGTGGACCAATTAAATCAGAATCTTTGGAGGTGGAGCCTGATTGTCTATTTTTTATCTTCCTCCAACCATGATGTGCAGTCAGCAGTGAGAACCAAACCATAGACAGGTGCCCTTAGAACTCTGCATGAGTCATCTTCACAGCTCACGTCCCTTGGTTCTGATAGGGGTTGTGCTCAGAGGTGACCTGGAAGAAACAGAGCCAGCAGACCCTCTGGCTTATAGGGGAGCCCCTGAAAAGACCCCACAAGTACAGATTAACCCCAGACATAGGCCCTCTGACCCACTTGGGTAATGCACCACCTCCTTCAATTACCTTTCAGCCCAGGTAATTCATTTCTCCTTATTATTTGGAACAGAACACAGACTTGTAAAGTTGTTGGGGACTTCTCTCATGCTTCTTTCAAAAGGCAGCTCATGATCCTATATGACAATAGTATCTATTCTCTGTGTGATAAACAGCACACAGCCAAACAATGCTTATCAGAAACCCACATGAGGCATGACCCACTGCTAGTTGCTATTAATTCTAAGAGACAGCGTCTGTGCCATTTGGGAGCTTATGTCATAAGAAAAATGACACCATCCAAAATACCGTTAACCAGAAGGCAGTTACAACTTTCTGCTTTTTTCTTTTCTTTTTCTTTTCCTTGGGATATTTTGGTTTGGGGATCTATTTTGGGTATTTCACCAAGATGTTAAATGAATGAAGAGTGTAGCTGTGACACATAAACATTGGTGGTTTCTTTAGAGTCTTAGTTTCTATAGAGACTCATTCCTCCCAAGCTTTTCGTCTGATCTCAAATGATCTCCCCACTGGCCTCCACCTCATCCTTGCTATGCAAAAGTCAGAGCAAAGCAGAGTCATTTGCCAAACCTCCATTCCCTGTAGCTTCCTGGATGGTGTTAATATACAGCCCAAGGAAAACCATATTGCATCTTTTATTGGTTCTTGGAATGGCTTCATCCTTTACTAACCAAGCCTCATCTTTCTCAGAGTCAGTGCATGTTCTAGCTGTGGGACAGTTTTATGGTTTACTGCCTTGGCAATCAATGTGACATGCTGAACAGGATTGCTTTCTCTGGCCTGGTAATGGTCAGGTCATCCTTAAAAGTTTGCTCCTCCTCCAATGGGCATCAATCTGATGTTCCCATCCATTTACTTGGCTCTCTCAGGAGCTTTTATCATCCAGACAATGGGTTCCCATCTTGGAAATGGTCCAAGACACACAGTCAGTTCTCAATTAGCCATGCTAATGGAGGTGAGCAGTGGTGCAGATAATCCAAAATAGCAGATTATCTGAAAATCACTTTTATTGGCTTTGGAACAAATGCAGTGATGCAGTGCATGTAAGTGTGTATGCGTGAGTGTGTTTCTCAGCAGCATCACATTTTCCGTGGATTGTCTGCATTTTATATGTAACAGAGTTTGCATTCTCTGAAGTAGCATCAGTTGAAAGTAGGAATAAGCCTTCCAACCACATCATGAGTAACAGAGGGAAGCCACCATGGTGTTACAGATGCTCCCTAAGGTATCTATGGAGGCAACCAAAAGGGCCATGGACCTCTGTTTTGTTTCTGTAGTTTTGTCTCCTCCCACCAGGGGCCCCACTTGGCCAGTGGGATGACTGGTGCCCATAATCTGCCCCAGATCCTTGTGGGGCTGTTGGGACCTACTCCCAGGTACTCTCTGTAGGCTACACAGTTATCCCTGCATGGTGGCCACGCTGACTTTTGATTGCTCCCTTCAACACCGGAGTACCATCTGGGATGCGGAGCCTCTCACATGCTCCTGCGGAGTAAGCATCTCACAACCCCAGCCTTTCTCGAAAGTCCATTGCAAGTTCTTAAGGACTGGCTTGAAAGGAACCACAGAGTAGGAAGTGATTCTCAAACTTTATTGACCATAAGAATCACCCAAGGAGCTTGTTTTAATTGCACAAGTCTGGGCTCTACTCACAGAAATTATAGTTCAGATGCCTGTGATGTGTCCTTCTATTTGCATTGCTGTCAAGCACATCATGCTTTGAGAGATGCCCTCTGAGAACCTCTGTTTAGAGAACCAATCTGACTCTACTTCTGATCTGAGGCTGGGCAGTGGCCTGAGTGGAGATGAACGTTGATCTTTTCAGGGCCTTTTCCTTCACAAACCATTATGTTTTGGTCGAGGTTTGACTTGTGATGGACCAGTAGGGACCACAGATGCAGGGTTGGACAACCCTTACCAGGTGAGCTGGATGAAATGTCCAGACACTTAGGCCAGTTCACCTTCTTCCTAGCCTGAGCATGTTAAGAAATGCACGGCCAACCCACAAGTCACAGAGCCTTCTTAAACGATGCAATAATAATAGCTACTGTTAGTCAACTACTTATAAGTAAGCCAGCATTATTGTAAATGTTCCGCATGAATTTTCTCATTGAATCCTCTTAATCCTATGAGGTGTTATTCTCATTTTGGGAAGACCCATGGAGAAGCTATCTCAGTCTTTGTAGAGCCAATTTTAAAATAAGAGAAAAAAATAAACAAACCCAGCATGTTTGAGATCCTTGAAGGAAAGACAGCATGTAAACCAACTAATTATTATTAACATTCATAACTATATCCTTGCAGGCAGGAGGAGAAAAGTATGATTTTCTGGAGCTTTCTAAGAGATGCTTAAGACTAGAGCAATTAGTTAACTAATTGGCCAGTTGAAATGGTTTGCTGTGATCCTCTTGTAGGATGCTCACTGGCCTGTTCTCCTTGTGCAATATAAGGGTTGGGTCAATCCAGCAGCTGTGATCAACTGCCTAAAATGGGGTTATCACTCTGGACAATTTCCTGTGCTCCAGAGATCAGAGTGGACAAAGTCAAAAGTCCAGTCATTTATTTAATAATTGACTTTCTAAAAAAGCAGTAGGATTCGTGGTCACATAAAAGATCCCACTCCTGGTAGATTAAATGAATATTGTCAGTTTTGAGGCAGAATCGAGCAAGATACAGTGGAGAAGCCAGAAAGGAAACAAGGCCCAGAGGCGACAAGAAGAAAAAGCTGTTGACATGGAGCCCTAAAGACAGAGAAAAGGTCTTAACGAGATGCAAATCCCATTCAGGAAAGCTCTCCAACTCAGTAATTAAAGTCTATCCAGGAATGTAGGGCTGGCAAGGTATAAAAGATCAATAGGTTAAATACTTTATGTTGTTTAATCAGATACTTAACACAAATCAAATATTACCTTATTGAGGTTATGAGGCTAAATGAGGGCACCGTGGTGGTGAACATTCATTACTGAGACACCAATGGATCATGAAAATAGCAAGATACGTCCCTGAGTCACCTCCAGCCTTGAGATGAGGAATTAGACCAGAAAGCCTGTGTAGAACTGAAGTGGCATCTGTGCTTTTTCTTCAGGAGCACAGGAGCTCAGGAAGTTGGGGTTATGAGTTTCCCCAGAGAATTAAAGATAGAAAATCCTGAAATGTATAAAAATGACAATCTCCTAGAAGCTAGATATATCTACTTACGTACAAAAATAAAGTGGTAGCCAGAGTATTCAGGACCGTGGAAAGTGCCTTTATTCATGTAAGATGGAGCCTTCTCATTCTGTGCATTACCATAAGAGACGTGGCAGTGTCAGTGTACGAAGCTGTGAATCTTAGAACATTCCCTGAGAAGGGATCCCATGGGGATAGAGGGCCTACTAGATCCTTCCAGAAGTGGGAGAGCTTCAAGTCACAAAGGAACCCAGTGATCCCCCAGGCTTTGGCAATGCCCATCTTCTGTGTTGAATACATGGGCATCCAGTGCGGAGAGTGTTGTGGATTGATCATTACCTGTGCTCTGCCAATTTTGCTGGCCTTGGTCTAGTCAAATTATTTCCTTGTCTTTTCTAGCACATAGAGGTAAAATCAGAATAGAATCTTGCCGAAAACTAAGAGGAAGCAAAAGGGGAAAAGGAGCCATAGAATTGCAAATGCACTGTCATGACTAAACATGGTTCTGCATGGACACAGTCAGACTGCGCAGCTCCCTCGACCCCATCTGCAGAAACCCCAGCTGATTCTCACTCCCTCCCAGAGCTCAGGCAGAGCCCTCTCTGTGGTGGAGACAGATGGTTTCTGCATTATTTTCTCTATCCCCTAACTCCACCTCAACCCCAACCCATTGGCAGGCCCTAGGTTTACACGATTCCTCAACCCACTCTGGGTGAGAAAGGGAAAAAGACTCTGTCCTTTCTCTTCCAAAGAGCACCCCCTGGGCATTTGTTCCATTTGCTCTCACCTGGCAAATCAGTGTCCCGGTCTACCCGGGGACTTCTCCTGATCATTTCTCTCTATGTTGATTTGCTGGGTTCACCACAACGTGTGAACTAGCTGGATATTAAACTGGGTTCTCTTTTTTTGGAAACAATTAATCATTTCTCTGGTATTTTAAGGCAGCAGTTTTCTAACTGGGCCCGTAGAGCCTGGGAGGTCAAGATGGTCCAAATTACCTGTACAATCAGTGGAGAGGCTGAGAAGGCAAGGCCTAGGACCCAACCATCACCGGAACCCACTGCCTTATGCCTTACTGATACCAATTTTACATTTTGAGTTTCAATGGAAGATTTCATCTGAAAAGAAATCTACTACTCAAGAACAAAGATTAGACACTCTCATTCAAGGTTTTCTAGAGACTCCAATGATCTTTTATTCTATTTCCTTCCCCAAAGGTAGCGAAACCGTCATAATAGTAACTAGCAATTGCTGAAGGCTTAAACTGTGAGCCAGGGGTTTTCAATACATTGTCTGATGGAAACCTTTCTGCAAATGGAGAAACTTCATTTTGCACATGAAGAAGCATAGAGACAATGGTGAGAAACCAGCCCAAGACCTCACAGGTATGAATGGCAGAAGCAACAGGCATCTCTTCAACTTCCTTGTCCTCTGACCTCACTCACCAAACATGGATCCTGGGAGCACCTGCTATTTCTGGCTCCAAACACACCTCCAGGGTTTGACTCCTTGGCAGAGCATAGATAATTGACAGCCCAGAGTCCAGGGAACCCATGGGACTTTCTAGCTCAGTTCTCATTTCCACCCACCTCTGGAGGATTCTAATTAGCTTCCAACACCTCCTCAGACCCCTTCCCAGCCCCACCCACCTTTTAGAGTCATGCTGTTTTATTATGACAACACCTTAGCCAGTAATAAAGTGTTAGGAATGAAAAGAATGAGAAAGTTAATTCTGGCCTCTAAAGCCAAATAAGAGCTGAGCATTGCTGTTGCTGCTGCTGCTCTTCCCCCCATTTCAGCAGAGCGGGCAGATCTCCATCGCAGCATCACCACGTAGAGACCTGAGCCCAGACAAGACTGAGGAGACCAGGCCACCAGGACTTCCCCCAGAATTCTGTACCCGCTGAAACAGCTGGGACATGGCCTTCGTACAGCTCTCCAGGGCAGCCTGGCACCTCCTGCTCCAGAGACGACAAGTGTGTTGTGAACATTGTACCTCCTTTCTCATCTCAAAGTGGCTTCCAGTCCCCAGAGGGAGAGCAGTAGCTTCCTTCCCCGGGCAGGAAGGGAAACAACTGGATAGGAGGAGGGAAAGCTTTTGAGTTGACAAGTGAAGTGGTTTTTAACCTTCCAGATTCAGTTGTTTAGGGGCGGGGGGAGGGGGAAGGAGAAAAGAGGCGGGCACGAATGCTTCATTCAGCAAGTCAGACTTTTCAGAGAAACAAAGAAGGCATTTGTCAGAGCAGAGAGCCGTGTAAACCCAAGGAGAATTCAGGCAGTTAGCACCTTGGCAAGCCCCTGCCTTTGCAAGCTGTGACCTAATTTCAAGAGATACCACTTACATTGTTTTCTGGATAAAAGCAAGCAACAGCAAAAGCTCTCCTGGATGTGGCTTTGACATCAGAAAAAATTATCCTGACTCAAGTGACTAAGCCCCTTTCTTACCCTCTCCCCATAACCCAACCTTGTCTTTTTTCTTCTCCTTTTCACAAATCTTTGGCAGAGCTGCCAGATCACAAGCTGCCAGCACAAAGAGACAGATAGACGTGCCCTACCACTATCCATCCACTGTGGGTGAGACCTATGTTTAATGCCACCTTTGCCCGTGAGTGAGCTAGGAACGTCTCTCAATGTCTTCTTCCATCCTAATTAAAGTCTGGAAGGTTGAGCTGTCTTTTTAAAGCCAGAAAAGACCAAGAAGTTCCCACTGGGGTGAATGCATGGCCCTCTGCAGACCCCTGGCCTATTACCTAATAGGTCACTAATAAAATTTAGAGAGGAGGCAAAAGCTTTAAAGAAGCAAATCCTGGAGTTTCCTTTGTGGGACAGTGGAAACGAATCCATCTAGGAACCACGTGGTTGCGGGTTCGATCCCTGGCCTCGCTCAGTGGGTTAAGGATCTGGTGTTGCTGTGAGTTGTGGTATAGGTCCCAGACGTGGCTCAGATCCTGTGTTGCTATGGCTGTGGTGTAGGCCAGCAGCTGTAGCTCCAATTAAGACCCCCTAGCCTGGGAACCTCCATATGCCATGGTGTGGCCCTAAAAAAGTGGAAAGGAAAAAAAAAGGAAATCCTTAAAAACACTCATGGTTTAAAATAAAATTGAAAAGCACTGAAGCAGTATGGAAGGGAGAGGGAGTGGTGCTTTAAATACACAAGATTCCACTGAGTCTAAAAGTCTATGATTCGAAGGGGCTCAGACAAACCCCGATATCAGGCTGTGTGGCTGCAGTTGGAAAGACCTGGAGAGATTTGGTTCAAGGTCAGTCTTCAAGGCAGTTTTAGGGCCATCACATTCTTAGGTGGGGAGACGGGGGAAGGAAGGGCTTCTATCCGAAGCGAGAGAGCTTCCTAGATTACACACACTCCCCTTCATCTTTAAGAGTTATTGGTGGGGGAAAAAGATCCCGTCGTGGCTCAGTGGAAACGAATCTGACTAGCATCCATGAGGACGCAGTTTGATCCCTGGCCTCGCTCAGAGGGTTAAGGATCAGGAGTTGCCATGAGCTGTGGTGTAGGTGGCAGACGCGGCTCGGATGTGACATTGCTGTGGCTGTGGTATAGGCCGGTGGCTACAACTGTGATTCGACCCCTAGCCTAGGAACCTCCATATACCGTGGGTGTGGCCCTAAAAAGATTAAAAAAAAAAAGTTACTGGTGGGAAACTCCTTCCTTGGAGGTCTTACCAAGCCTGTCTCCATCTTCAGTATTTCAGAGGCAGATACATGGAGGTAGGAAAAAAGGAATTCACTTAAACTTCCTTTCAGTTTCAGTATTCTAGATCCATCTCTTGGGGGTGATTCTTCACCCTATCACTGAAATGGAAAAAGTCCAGAATGCTAAGGAGAAAACTCATCCTTTAGCAGCTTTTAGCAATAAAATCAGTGTTCCCATGGAGTTCCCATTGTGGCTCAGTGGGTTAAGAACCCGGCTAATATACATGAGGATGCAAGTTCAACCCCTGGCTAAGGATCTGGTGCTGCTGTGAGTTGTGGTATAGGTCAGCAGCTGTAGCTCTGATTCAACTCTGATTCAACTCCTAGCCTGGAAACCTCCATATGCCACAGGTGTGGCCCTAAAAAGCAAAAAGCAAATCAGCGTCCCCACTAGAGAAAGTGCCCCCACCTCCTCCCCATGTATCCTAACTGGAAGCCCTCACTCAGCAGCCTAATGAGACTGAATGCAGAGATCCAAGTCAGAGAGATTCTCAAAGAGAAATTAACACTTAATGTGTCCAGCACTCCCTTGGAACCAGAGGCCATGGTGGGAAGATTCAAGGACGTTAGATACTAGAACTGAGGGCTATGGCCTCACTGGGACCAAAGTTGGCTCTGCCACTCTGAACGCTGCCAGGACAGAGCTGAGCCTAACTGTCCAGGTTAGCTGGAACAGAATTCAAGGTGGGCACCTGGAGATTCATGTTTATAGGAGGCCTGCCTCTGGGGTTGCTTTTTCTCAGGTGGTATCTGGCATTTATATTGCACTTGACATCTTGCAGAGCAGTTTTTATATCCATTGACCTATTTGCGTTTCATGACCACCCCCGAGAGATACCATTATTTTCATCTTACAGCAAAGAGTAAATCCCCCCACACACATCCCCCAAAATCAAATACCTAGTTACAGACTGAGTCCAGGAGCTCGGCTTCTTCACTGGGTCCAGCTGGTGCCCTTTCTACCATCCCATCCCTGCCCATCCTTCAAGTAGCAATTCACATCCTACATCCTCTAAGAAGCCTTCCAGGACCACGCCAGGCCCCAGTGCTGTCTCATCCTTTTGACTGTAAAAAGCTCACTATCTGCATCTCTCAGTTGCCTGGTTATTCAATCACTCTCTTGTTTACTTAACTTCTCAGGTGTGTACATATATTCTTCCAAGAAAATTATAAACAAGGTGTCTGGCATAAGCTTTATTATACCTGCTCCCTTTCCCCCCTTCCCCCCCAGCAAAACCCAATTAAGAATGTAGGAGACATTTAACAAATACCGGCTGCTGAATGCATGAATGAATGACTTTTTTAATCAAATATAAATTAAACTGGTGTCTCATCCAAAGCAGAATTTCTTTTTGCATTAACCCCTGCAGAGCTTTTTCTCATGGCAGTAGGAGACCGCCGAGGTAGCTGGTCCTTTTGTTGCTGCTCCAGGGAAAAGAACCTGGGGGAGGGAACTCTAAAGGCCTCTGACCTAGTGGATTGCCTATGGAGTGAAAATTTGGTATTAAGATTTCAAAAAAGAATAACTCTTCAAAGTTCCCCTTTTGGGGTGGGGGGTCGCATTGATGAGGTGATAATAACAGTCGCAATGTTCAGGAGACAGCGGGAAATACAGGAGGCTGTGTTGCATCGTGATTAAGTGCGGGCTTCAGAATCAGACATCCCCCAGGTCCCAGCTCTGCTACTTACCAATTGAATGGATGACTTTGGGCAAGTTGTAGGATGTCCTGTGCAAAGTTCCTGACCTGTGAGGTGGAGATAATAGTAGTATCTACACCAGAGGGTTGTAAGGAGGGTGAAATGATATAATGTACATAAAGTACCAACCACTCTGCCTGCCATTTAGAATCTGCCCAAGGTTTGGCGGTTCTTGTTACCATGACCATGGACTCCCTGGCTGAGCTCAGTCCAGGCCCCTTCCGGCTGGCACATGGGCCAGAGGGCACCAATTCAACATAAAAGACAAAAAGAAGCCAAAGCTACTGAGGCCTCCATCCAAAGAAGCCCATCCTTCCATTCTGAGAGGCTGAAATCCCTGCTTTCCAGTGACCCCCAAAGCACAGGTTCTACTTAAAGGAATTCTCTGTACAGTTGGGGGACCACTCATGCCTATCTTCCTCCTGGCTCAGAGCTAACACCCCCTTGCCCTCTCATCAATCTTTTCCCCTTTGGTTAGAAAAAGATGAACCCCCCCTGCCTTTTGCCTCATTCTCCAGTTGGCATAATGACTTCCTCCACCTTCTCTTAAATATCTGAATTCAGAAACGCTAATTAGGGACTTCCCATGACTTTATGGAGGTGTCATGATTAGACCTATTATTACCACCCCAAATGGGAAAATTGAACATCTACTGCTTTATGAACCCTTCATCGCAATTCATGCTGTCGCCGAAGCCTCCCATTTATTGGGTGCTCTGGTGTAATCATTCCTTATATGTGTTTCAAGACCTTGTACAAGTACAAATAATTTAAACTAATTAGCTTATTATAAAAAAGGAATGAAAACAAATGGCACATGAATGAATTGTGAGGTTTCATATGGAATTACTATCTCCCTAATACCCCACAAATTTGGTAAATTCATTATGCATCTATAATCAAACCTGATGAATCCCATAATAATTCAGAAGTAATTATGCATGAACTGCTGCCACTTATTTTAAAGTGCTACCAAAGAAGAGATTTCTCCTCAAGATCCAGTTAGGCTCCAGGATAACCAGCCCTAACCTGACATGTCCTGTCAAAATCAGCCATTAGAAATTACACTGGCTTCGGAGTTCCCATTGTGGCTCAGTGGTTAAGGAATCCTATAGGAACGATGAGGTTGCGGGTTTGATCCCTGGCCTTGCTGAGTGGGTTAAGGATCCCATGTTGCTGTGGCTGTGGTGTAGTAGCTCGGATTCGACCCATAGCCTGGGAACCTCCATATGCTGCAGGAGCGGCCCAAGAAATGGCAAAAAGACAAAAGACAAAAAAAAAAAAAAGAAAGAAATTACACTGGCTTCATATCCCCCAGTGTCTCCACTGACATCTGTAAAAAGCAGCCATAAACCTCAGAAAGATTCCCTGCTCGAGTTGAGTTTTCCCTGGGGTTTGTTTGTGAGATTTGGAGGGATGGAGATGGATTCCCAGCTGGAATAGCCACCAAGGCCCAACGAAACACATCATACATAATCACCAATTCCCAAGAGCCAGGGTTGATCTAGTTGAGGGATCTTATAGCAAAAAACCATTTTTCTCCTTTCAACATGGATCGTAGGGGGGACTTTTTCCCAGTACAATATACCTGTAGCAAAACCTGGGCACTGAATTTAGCAGGCTCATTCAACCAGGCAAAATGAAATTGTCTACCCTTTGAACTACCATAGCTTTTTATTTCTAGCTTTCTTAAATTAGAGCTCATTACTTATTTTCAGACATTGCTCCTATTTGATTATATATTTCTTAAGGACTCTAACAGTGCTATTTACTACATCTATTCACTACATATATATGTCTACATATATACTTATATATAACAAATATTTATTAAATATCTCTGACCTAGGTGCTGATACATTGTAAGTAAAATAGACAAATTTGGAAGTCTTTGTGGATTTCACAGTTTAGTGGGGGAGACATAAAATAATCAAATAAATAAAATGAATAATATATCATATGGGGATAAACACTCTAGAGGAAAATTAATCAAGGACAGGGATGTGGAGAAAGGAATACAGTACATGAGTAGGATGCAAATTTCAAATAAAGTGGTTAGTCCCTGAGAAGCTAACAAAGGAAGTGAGGGATGGAACCATGAAGGCAACTTAAGGGCAGAACATCTCAGGCAGAGGGAAAGCAAGTGCAAAGGTCCTGAGGCAGGAATGTGCCTGATGTGTGCACAGAACAGCGAAGAGGCTGGAAGGACTGGAGCAGAATCAGCAAAAGGAAGGGTAAGGGATGAAGTTAAAGAGGTAACGAGGAAGCTAGACCATGTAGGATGCTGTAAATCATGAAAAGGGTTTGGAGTTCTAGTCTGAGATCATGAGGGATGGAGAAATGACACTATCAGACTTTAGTTATTAAAAGAATCACTCATACCATGCAGTTGAGAAGAGAGTGTGAGGCTGCAGGGATAGAAGCAGAGAAACCAGTTTGGAGGCTCTGGCACAAATCGAGGTGCAGGCTCGTTGTAACTTGGTCCAAGGTGTAGCAGGGAGAGGCTGAGAAATAATCCAAGTCTCAATTTTAAAGAAAGAGCTGGAGTTCCCATTGTGGCTCAGCAGTAACGAACCCGACTAGTATCCATGAGGATGTGGGTTCAAGCCCTGGCCCCACTCAGTGGGTTAAGCAGGTGCGGCCTTAAAAGCAAAGAAGGAAGGAAGAGAGAGAGGAAGAAAGAAAGCCAACGGGATTTGCTGACAGATTTGATCTCTGCAAGCTTGTCAGCTCCCAGAAGAGCACCTTATACCAAGAAGGTGCCTGATGCATGTTTGCCAAATGAGTAGACTCAACATATGCATAAAGTATTCAGATAATTTGGACCTCAGTCAGAGATGGGGGTGGAGTTGAATTCAATTTGATTAGAGGAAAAAGCACACACCTCATACAACTCAATATCTCTCCTAGGGCTGTGTTTCCTTACCTAGTAGAAACTCATTAAATATTTGTGGAATAACTGAATAAACAAGTTAATTAAAATAGATGTGCAAGACCTGGACCATTGTTCTGACTTCCAACCGAAACCCCAGCAGACAGGCCTGGGTCTAGGGGATCTTCTTTCTATAGCCCGTGGCAGATTTGCAGGGGTAAGACTAGGCTTCATGAATATTGCAAAATGATGCTGAGGCTGAGGTGCCCAGAAAAATGCCTAAAATGATCATTCTGAACTCCTGTTTGTCAGTGGTGGGAAAGGAGAAATACTTTCTAAGTGCTTAAATGTCATCATCATTACTAAATTCTGTAGGAATCAAAATTCAGTTTATACTATTGAGGATCATTAAACTCTCTTCTGAATCTGATGCCAAAATTGAAATAATTGGCTCATCAATGGTACAACACGGAATAGAACTACATCAGCTGGTGGGGGAAAGTGTTGTTTCAACATGAAGAATGGAACAGGAACTTGGGTAAGTAGGTTGGTTGGGTTGGCAGAGAGTCGCTGTGTTGCAATTACAATTGACAGCCCAGATCATGATTAAAAATACTTGGAGCACAAATTCAGAGCTACAGGAAAATAAATGGATTTTGCAATTAAACAAGAGTTTGAAATCCATTGGCTTTTCCAAGGCATAGTTACATTCTCTTACAGGAGGTCAAGTGCAGATCATCCGTGCAGGAAAGTTACCAAACAAGAGCAAAATAAATAATGATAAGGACCGATCGAGCTACGGTCCAGGAACAAAGATGTGTTTTAAGTGAAAATCATTAGTCACAGATGCCCAAGCCCAAATCCAGACCAATTCAGAGCTGACTCTAAGATAGAGACCCACTGGACGTTCCTATCTTAACCTGCAGATGCTAAGGCTGACCTGTGGGGGCGGGGGGGGGGCAGTTAATTAGCTGCTGGTTGTAAAGCATTATTGCTTTGCTGCGTATTATTATTTTAATAAAAGAGGCTCATGAAAACGTCTCTGGTGGTGACTCATGAAGAATCATTTTGAGGACAAGAGTACTCGTACATCATTCTGAGTGCCGCCTATGTATTTGAGTATCAACAAAAAATTTACTGTTTAAACATAAATCTCTGGAAGAAGTTGAAGTTAATTAAAAAGGTTTAACAGCATATGCATTAGTATTAGCCCTGGCCCTCTTTAGCATGGAAGGAAGGGAAGGAAATAAAACAAGGTATGTGGGGAAGCAGCCAATGTAGGCATTTAATTAAATGTGGTCCAAAGCATAGGCAAAGATACCACTTTATCTGCCATTCAGAGCCAGGAGCGAGAGTGGGAGGCAGGGAGTGTTCCCTGAAGAACTATTCGTGTTTTTAATTAACAAAGGCTTTGAGAGTCATTCCTACATTTTTTTTTTCTTTTGAAACCTAGAATTTCACCTGGCACCATGATGCTTTCTGTTCAGATGTCAAAGGCCTCTGGCCAAAAACTGTAGCCAGTTTAAGTGCATATCCTCTGGTTTATGCCCAGCCATTACTCCCTGATTGGTTCATTCATGCCACAGATATTTGTAGAGCTCTCCCCCATGGAGTCCGATAAACTGAGGGGGCTGCGGAGATGGGCTGGTCTCTCCAGTGGCTCACAGTAAAGAAAGATGGGCTTACCAACCAACAGTGCCATCATGTGTTAACAGCTGAGAGAGATACAGATTCATTATTTGGGGATCATAGGTGGGGACATTTGGGGTCCATGTAAAAACCAAGTTCTTCTGTTGGCCCAAGTCTGTGACTACAGGAAAACCACCTTGGGGATCTTTTGTTGCTTTTGAATTCTCACAGCATCAGTCTGCATGCCTCCATTTTCTGGTCCCACTATCATTCCTAACTTTATCCTTCATAACTCCCAGGTTTGCATCCCTCCTGTGCTTCAGAACATGCCACGTTCATTCCACTTCTGCTCATTTCTTCCCCTTCCCACTGTCCAGAGTTCCTACCCCCACCCCTCAAAGTTCACCCCAAGTCCACCTCTTCTAGGACATGCATCTTGACTCTCCTGGGCTGCAGTGGTGCCTCATAGGAGTTGGAATGTTTGCCATTTGTCAAGAGTGCTGGTCAGAGGCACCAGGATCAAGCTGTGTGTGGCCAGCACTATTATTGTAGCACTTAAAATGTTTGATGTCTTTATAACCTCTTGCTTATTACTTGTTTCAATGCTAACTCTTGACCCTCCAACTTAAGACTTTAACTCTTTGAAACATTTAGCAGGAAATCAGCACATTCACACTTTATTATTGTTTTGGGCGGACCCACTTCACTTTAAGCTCTTTGTTCCAATAATTCCATCCATTATAATTTCACTCCATCCTTCTCACCTTATCCACTGGTTTTCTGAATATGACTCTCTTCCTCTAGGATTTCAGCACTGGCTCTGCGCCCTTGCCCTCTCTTTCTTACTATCTCCTTCAACTTTGGTGAGTTCTAATCCTTCCAGGCTCCTGATGTCTTCAGTTTCAAGCCCTCTTCAATCCAGGAACCTCTGTCTCTATCTCTTCTGTATCTTGAAACACAACCTAGAACTACTAAACATTCAGATTTTTTAATCATCAAACCCCTTTCTGTCCTTACCTATGTTCTCATTCCCTCTCAACCTACTATCTGGTTTTCCCATGGCCTTTTGTCTTTTCAGAATTTCTTATTTTCCCACTTCCCTCCCTGGTTTCACTCAGTCTAAACTCAATGACCACACGTTTTATCTCCACTATTGCTAACACACCAGAATTGCTCATCTTTTTGTCCTTCCACTTACTTGACTTTGCAGTCCCCTATTCATAACTCCCAGCCCGCTATTCACTGAATCCACTATTCACTAGATCTACCTCAATTCTAGCATGCTGGTCCCAAAACTAAGAGTTATTTCAGCCCATCCCCAATTGCACCCTTCCTTGCACTTTCAGTCATCATCCCTAGGATGACGATTCGATGAACTTTATCTATGGTTCTAGATTGCCTGGTCTTCAGGCACATAGTTCCAGCTGTATGTTGTACATCTATACATGAGTTTCCTGCAAGCTTTCTAGCTCACCATCTAGAGCATAGCTTACCTTCCTTCAAAAACTCTTGCCATTTTCTATGTCCCATGTATTCCATGTGGTCTGTGTTCCGTGAACAATAGTTGACATCATGGTCTTCTCATTTGTCTTTTCCTAAGTGCCCAGGATCAGCTTTGATCCTCCCTCACTCTCTACATCCCATTGGTCACCAGCTCCAGTTGGCTTTGTTTCCCTTCCCTTTGTTTCAGCTCTCACTAGTCTTGTTAAGATCTTCATTTAAGCTCACTGAGATTACTGTTGCCTCCAAACTCACCCCCCTGTCTCCCGTTAGTCTCTGGCATACTCCTATTCCTTTGGTTGCCATATTGCTTTTCCTAAACATGTCACTCCTTTCTCTAAAAACTCTAAGAATTCTCTTTTGCTCAAGGATCAAGTCCATCCTCCCTAGCATAGCAGTCAAGGCTTGCCACAGTAGAGTCTAACCTATATCTTTGGTCTTATTTCCCACAAGTACTTGCTTCTCCTGTGTGACCTACTCTTTTCCACTTCAGTACTCATGCTGTTCCCTCTGTCTGAAATAGCTTTTATCTATACCTGTCAAAATCCTCTTCATCTTTTAAAAACATCTCAAATTATCTCCCTCCCAACTGTTGATGAGCTCTCCTCTGTGTTTCCCTAACATTTTTCTTTATTTATAATTCATTCACTCAACTAATAGTTATTAAGCATCTACTATGTGTAAACAACTTTAATACACATTATCTTATTTCATGCTCACACTAATCCTATAAGAGAGGTATTGTTAATATTCATGTTATATAGATAAGAAAACCAAAGCTGAATGAGTTTAAATTTCCTGTCCAGTATCACAGAGTTAGTAAGGGTCAAGCAAGTTTACAAACCTAATTCCAGTGCTCTTCGCCTCAGCCCAGAGTTACCACTCCTTTAGTAAATCTGCCTTGAGTTGGATGTAAAGAAAGAAAAATAGGAAAGAAAGGGAAGGGAAGGGAGGGAGGAAGGAATGGAAAGGGAGGGATGGAGGGAGAGAGGAAGGAAGGAAGGAAAGAAGGGAGGAAAGGAGGGAGGAAGGGAGAGATACCCAAATGCCTTTTTTACCCTCCTGGGTTATAGCATCCCTGAACTCAGAAACAGACTTCAGACTACGTTCCCCTTTGAATTCTTCACTTGGAGCCTGACACAGAGGAGATGCTTGATAAACATTTACTTTGTTGAACTGGATTTACATTAAAGAATCTTTCACATGCACATCCAGAAACCTGGGAGGACATAAAGACATTACGTCATCCATTCCTCTGCCTCATAAAAACTCTTCCTCTGGTCCCACCCTACCCCCTTTTGTGTCATTGCTCCCTAAAACTCTAGTATATACAAAGCCACTTTCCTGTCCTGTCAGATGCTCTTGGCCTTCCTTAGGCTTCTTGTTTGTTCATGGCCTATTCCCAGATATTAGCTTGGAGACTGTGGTCACCCAAGGAAATCCGACCTGTTCCTCTTAGACCAAGCGCTTGCTTGGGAAGAGTAGAGGAGAGGGAGGAAACAGAAAGAGGAGGGCGGAGTAGAGCTTGAGCTTGGCCACATGGTAATCCACTCTCACAGGGAGGCAATTTCACTCCCCTCCTGTTCCTAGTAGGAGTCCAGCAGCAAACTCAGAGTCATCCCCCAGGAAGACTTTGCTTCTTGTGGGCACAGCCACAGTATTTGCAGGGAAACTTGGCACAGACAGAGCTGCTTACTGGTCTCAGAAGAGGGAACAGCGAGAACTAATCACCAACCCCAGTGAGCCCAGTGCAAGAAAGCTTTTGAAGTTGGGACCAGAAGTTAGGGGAGCATCTGTCAAAATCTCTTTCTTGGCATGCTAACAAGATGATTGGCGCTCCTGTTGATGGTGGGGATCTACCATTTCCAGAGGGCCTTTGGCTCCCCATGAACAGCCCCCTGGGACCTGGGCTCCATCTGAAGATCTAAGGACATCTGCACATTTCACAGTGAGGCTCCTCCCCCCGGACATCTGCTTCATGCATGATGCAAAGAGGGCCCCTTCATAACTGCTACTTGGAGCCGCAGAACTGACCTGCTTGCCCTAAGAAAGAGTGGAAGTCGGGCATATGCACATCCAAGCAGGGGCACCTGTGATGAGGAACTCAGTGAGCATCACATGGGTCCGTGCAGAACTGGATTAGCAGGGGGAGCCAGGGGACTCTGATAAAGGTCAAGAAGAGGAAGAGAAAGCAGCAGGGACCCAGGGGAAAATGACAGAAGGGGAACCCAGGAATATTCTTTCTTGCTTACCTCTCTCACGGACTACCCCTTGCATTTAGTTGGGTCCCCGTGGTTCACCCTGAGATTCAGGAGAACCTGTGTGAAATCGATGCAATTAACACAAGAGGGTGTATCTTTAAGACCTAGTTGTGTGGTTCAGACAAAGCATGGTGGGGTATGTTTATCTGACTCCTCGACCCTCCTAGCCACACTTTTCAGGTGCCGGCAGCCCACAAGGAAAGCTGGCTTAATTCAGAGGCTGAATTCCTCCCTCAGATCTATGCGTGTAATGTATGCAGCAAGCAGATTGGAGTGATTTTGATGTTGATAATCGGACCTGACCGTCTGTTTGCTATAGTTCCAGATGAGGACACCTTTCAATTCTGTGTGTGTGTGTGTGTGTGTGTGTGTGTGTGGCATTCTATCAGCCTTGACAGCCTTCTTTCCTCAACCAAAGTGGGACCCCAGGACCCCCACTTCTCCACTGGCCATGGCTATACCTCTAGGTGGCCCAAGCCAGTCTCAACCTGTAAATGACTAGAGGCCTCAGGGACTCCGCTGCCGCTGAAGGAAACTGATAGGCTCAGAGAATCATAGAATTTCTATGCCTTGTTTTTTTTAACCCAGTAAAAGGAGAAATAAAACAGTAATGGCCTGGGAAGGTGGGAGATTAATTGTCTTCTCTGGGCCGGTTCATTTCATATTCATTGTCACAGTACTGATGGTAATGAAGTTACTTAGTATTCATGCAGATGCCACATCAAGTTCCTCCATAGATGTTTTACTGTAATTCAGCATAAGTTAATGGATATCTATATTAAAGCATTCCCAATTAAGCAAGTGGCCTTTCTATTCTCCGGGCCAGATTGGATGGGATGGCCATGAAGTGTAAGCAAACTAAGCCTCCTCAGATCCCAGCTTCCAAGATCAAACCTGAAATGAGTTTAGCTCCTTCTTGTGTCTATTTCAGAAGAATCCTAGGGGCTCAAAAATAACTTTGTAATTGACTGATCCAGACAGAGGAGTTGGAAAGGGGGTGATTGATGGGCCCAATATATTTGAACAAAACCAGCACTGGGGAGAATGCTAATTGCAGGAGTCAGGGCCAGCTAGCAGAGCGGACACAAGAATAGAGCCGGGATTAGCGGATCACATCTCCAGCCTCAAGAGCCCTGAGACTTCAGGAGCTGTCCTGGGATGCAATTGGTGCTGGTTTAGCATCTGCCTCCCGAACTCCCCTGGATTAGAAGCTGCCACATTAGAGATGGTTTATTGGGCTCAGTGGAAGTTAGTTTTCAAGGTTTAAGGGATTGGGTTCCATTAAAAAAAATACAAACAACTTTTAAATGAGGTTTGGTCAAGCAGAGGAACTTTTTTTTTCCCTTCATGCTTACCTAGAAGTCAAAAAAGGAAAGGACCAAAAGACTCAAACAGAAATACACACAGCTGCTTAGACCTTCACTCAGATAGGACTGATGCGGTCAATACATAAGGTTTCTTTTTTAAAAAATGTTATCAAAAGGTCAAAGCCAGTGGCCTTTGAAGGCAAATCTCATCTGACAGAGGTGGCCCTGCAGAGATTAAGTCTCCAGATCCGTCAGCAGTGAAGTGTTACTTCTGACGGGGCTTGGGGATGGTTGGGGCCTGGCCAAGTCACTAGGGAAACTGTGGACTCTGGCAACACAGCCTGGGACTGAGAGACCCCGGCGGGACAAGTGGTGATTCCATCTCACATTATTTGAGAATCTTAGTTCATCCAACTAAAAAGTATTAGACCGCACTCTCCCAGCCCTGGGGACATCCTAGCAAGCAAACTACAGCTTACACACTCTAGAAAAGGAGAGGGGCAATAAGCCAACATGAAAACACTATGCCTTCTGTCACTGGGGCTGTGGGAGACCGAGAGATGCTTCAGTCATCACCTGGCTCTTTAAGACTGAAGCTCTTTTTTTTTTTATTATTGACAGATAGTTGATTGACAATGTTGTGTGAATTTTCACTGTACAGCAAAGTGATTCAGTTATATATATATATATATATATATATATATATATATATATTCTTTTTCATATTCTTTTCCATTACAGTTTATCACAGGATATTGAATATCGTTCCCTGTGCTCTACAGAAGGACCTTATTGTTTATCCATCCTAAATAGACTAGTTTGCCTCTGCGAATCCCAAACTCCCACTCCATCCCTCCCCTACCCCCTCCTCCTTGGCAACCACAAGACCGAAGTTGTTTTGAACAGTGGTCCCCTCACAGCAGCAGTCTTCTCATCATCATTCCTATACCATGTGAATTTCAAACCCTCAGCCTGGGCTTCTGCTCACCAAGGCTGATCCATGACCATGACCATGCCCATGCCAGAAGGCTGGAGTGATGAGGAAGTATAGGATAAGTGGGGGGAAATAAAGAAGAGGGAATTGTCCATGGACCATGGGGCTATACTCCCCTCATGCAAGTGCTTCTGCTTTGGGCTGTCAGTGCTCCCTGACCATACAGTAATTATTTCTGCATGTGTAGATGCTGGCAGCCCAGGCACACAATATAGACCATCTCTTGTATCCTTGAACTTAGTTGAAAAGGACATTTGGGCTCTCCTAAGAGGAAGATCAACTTCAGTTGTAGCCAGAGGACAGACAAGTGGGTTTTTCAGCAACAGGAGATGGAGGGATGAGAGAGAAACATGGCGGAGCTTTGAATTCTTTAAGAACCAGCCAGGTGTTTCCATTCCAATCTCGCTGGCATCTTTTAGGAAAACCTTGTCAAGAGGAAGTGGCATTACCTAAATGTTCTAGTTCTCTGATTCTAAAGCAAAGTCAGTTATTGTTCCTGTTCCAAGAGCCCCATTCCCAGGATGTTATAGTCCTCCACACACATAGGAAGAGGTGTACATTTTGTAAAGATTCTGGAGTTTAGTAATCCTGGTGCCATACATGGGCGAGCGAAAGGGAACACGACAAAGCTCAATTCTCCTCATTCCTTGATCTTTAATTCAAGTGTCCCTTTCTTCAGAGCAGCTGTCGCTCTCTGCCACTGACTCAGATGTCTCTCCTCAGGCTCCCACTGCATTCTTAGTGTGTCTGGCACCATACAGTGATCTCAGTTTACCTGCCAGTCTTCCCACCGTTGTCTGTGTGTCCCCAAAGCCGTGCTAGGCTTGGTACACTGTAGCCATCCTGCAAGTATTTATTAAATGAATAATTGGATGGATGGATGGATGGATGAACAGACAGATGGATGTTGGAGCCACTGATTATTAGCTTCTGCTAGGAAAACCTTACTCTGCATTTTTATCCTTTTTAAGTGACCAACCTTCAGGGGTAGCCAGCCTGGGGGAGAGAAGCAAGTCTTCATTTTCCACATAGAATTTTATCAGCCCAGACAGGCACCGAGGCATATTTTTATCAGGATGTAGACCTGTTTCATTGATTTCCTTTCTTCCAGGACTAGGAATTGAAACAAACTTGTAAGTAGAATTCGCAAGAGGACAAGCTGGCTGAGTGCACCTGCTGAGTCTGGGAAAACAAGGGGGAAAAGGCTTGGGCAAGAGGCTGGGGAAGAGAAGGGAGGAGGCAGCTCAGAGACATACTGCTAAGCAGGGAACCAGGCAGCTGCAGTGGGAACATGAGGCCAAGGGCCAGAGGAGGGGGCAGCAGGGTTATAAAGGTATTTGGAGCCTTTGCATTCAGAGCAAAGGAGAGAAGATGTGAGAAGAGGGTGGTTGCATCATGATTCTCTGCCATGCTCGTTCAGTGCTACCACTTCTAATTACTGAAATTTCCTAGGTACTCTGAAATCATCCCATATGGAAATCAAAATTCAGCACACCAGTGAAGAAATTCTGTTCTCCACCCCCCCAAAAAAAAAAAAAAAAACATGTCCAGTTAAAATCCTCCTTTAGCTGGATCCAGGACACAACAAGGAGGGTGATGCAGGGAGAGATGAAGAGTAGGGGCTGGGTCAGCTGGGCGGGGAGGCAACCTCCCCACCCTGCCCTCCACCCCTCCCCTGAGCAGCTTCAAGGCAAGAGGAATGAGGAGGGAAAGGGAGATCACCTAGTATTTACTGAGTACCTACCCTTCTAGGTGCTTTCACATGTCATCTCTTTTTATCCCTCTGTAATGTGATGAAATAGGTGTCCCTCATGGTACCAATGAGGACACAGACCCAATGACATCAAGCAACTTGCCTAAGGTCATACAGTAGGTGGTTAAACCAAGATTCAAATTCAAGCCCAGATGATCCAGACTCCAGCCCTTGTAATCCCCACTCTGAAGAGGCACTAAGACTATAAATATCAGCAGAACAAGGGTCCCAGGCAGAGACGCAGCCCAAGAGAGCACTGGCAAGAATGCACAGCAGGCAGTAGTGCTGGTGCAGGAGGGCAACACAAAGACCAGAAGCCAAGGGAAGGACCAGAGGGTGGAGAGATCTGAGAGGCAGGAGGAGGGACCAGCACTGGACATTCTGTAATGGGAGCCCACATTAAGGTGGAGCTGCCACATGGCTTCATGCGCTTTCCTGGCAAGGAGACTTGCAAGGTTTGGGCAGCGCTGAGCCCTCAAGAAGACAAGTACAGGAAGGGAGAAAGAGGAAGACAAGCTCCTCTCTGGGCCTCCTGGTCGCCTATGCCAGGGGCTGTCTACACGCCTTCTCATTTGATCCCCCCCCCCCCAGGTCTCTGAAATGGATATTTCCTCCCTATTAATCAAAGATGATTAGTTCAAGAATAGTAGTTCCCATCATGGCTCAGCGGTTAACAAACCCGACTAGCATCCATGAGGATGCGGGTTTGATCCCTGGCCTCGCTCAGTGGGTTAAGGATCTGGCATTGCTGTGAGCTGTGGTGTAGGTTGCAGATACAGCTTGGATCTGGCGTTGGCTGTGGCTGTGGTTTGGCCAGCAGCTGGCAGCTCCAACTAGACCCCTAGCCTGAGAACCTCCATATGTCGCAGGTGCGGCCCTAAAGAGACAAAAAAAAAAAAAAAAAAGAATAAAAACAACCATAATGGTCCCTACTAAGTACCTAGTATGTTACATCACTCAGCCCGTAATTCTTTGGCTATGGAAGGAGAGTGCTATTAACATTCCTGTTTTTACAAATGAGAAAACCGAGATTTAGAGTTTTCTGTGCTTTTCCTAAGATCATCAAAATGAGAAGTGGCAGAACAGAGATGTCTTCCCATGTCTGTCACACAAAGGGGCTGGCTTCTGAGAACAGACTGACCCAGAGACACTCGAGTCTCAGAGAAGATACATCACTTCCCTCACGGATCCCTTTCACTACCTGCAGGCCTGTTGGCCCCTTCCATGACTTAAAAATAGCCAAGTCAGGAGTTCCCTGGTGGCTCAGAGGAATAAGGATCCAGCCTTGTCGCTGGTGCTCTGCTGCTCAGGTTGTTGCTGGGCTGCGGGTTTGATCCTTGGCCTGGGAACTTCCACCTGCCACAGGTGTGGCCAGAAAAACAAAAATAGCCAAGTTACTTGGCAGAATTCTTTAGTGTTTACACACTGGGAAGAAGAAGCCAGGGAGGATATTTCAGGGGCCAAGGGAGGGCCTCTCTTTCACCCCTCAGGCTTGGGACACACTTGGTTTTTTACCAGGTATTTTCATACCCATTGGCTCTTCAAATTCACACAACAACCTCCTGAGATAGATGGAGCAGGTGGGTCCCTGCCCATTTTACATGTGAGGGAGCTGAAGCTCCAAGAGGATTGGCAACCTAACCAACTATCCAGTTGGTATCCAAGCCACATCTTATATCCATGTCTCTCTGACTCCTGACCCAAGACCTCTGCTCTCTCTGATCTGGTGCTTAATGCTGGGACACACAATAGCCAGCTGAGAACGCATCCCAGCTTCCAGCCGTCTCTTGCCTCCTAGTCTCTTTTCCTCCAGCCACCTCCTGCACCAGGCCTTTGACCCCTGTTCAGCCCCATCCCCACTGTCCTGTGGCCTAGGAGCCCAGAGGTATCACCCTGGCCCTTTTAATGAGAAAGCTAAGTCAAATGTATCCTTCCCGTTCAACCTCCATGGGATAAAGGGGGCAAAAACTGGGGACAGTGATTTTTTTTCTCTGGACCAGAAGGGGAATATGTTCTTGCCTTTGAGATTTGGAGAGGGTTTTTGTTTGGTTGGTTGGTTTTGGTTTACTAGTGTGTTTTTGTTTTTGTTTTTGTTTATATGACCACACCTGCAGCATGTGGAAGTTCCCAGGCGAAGGACTGAACCTGAGCTGCAGTTGAGACCTACACCAAGCTGCAGCAACACTGTATCCCTGGTGCCAGGCCAGGGATCAAACCCGTGCCTCCATCTGTTGCAATCAGAGTCTTAACCCACCGCATCACAGCAGGAACTCTGAGATTTAGAGCTTTTTTTAAGGTCAACCCTTAAAAGAAAGTGTTCATTATGCTTTATTCTCAGACCTAGCATTACTCCTGATCTAGGAGAAGTTCAGGGACAAATAGAGCCCAAAAGTTGAAACTATCCCCACTTCCTAACCAAGTGCAGCAACTAGAACTCTGGGCTGCATGAGGGCTGTGCTAGCTTTCTTCTCTGGGTGCATAGACCTCTCCCCTTTCCTCCCCATGGAACAACGAGCCATTCTTGAAGACCAGAGAGGCAAAGGATGTAATAGAAAGAGCACCAGCAAGGGCCACCATAGCCAAGAGGGGCCAGATCTGTAGCCCAGGGCTGAGGGTGGCATTTTTTTTAAAGTCTGATACTTTACTGAACAAGAAGCAAGTGGTCCTGGCTGGGTGGAATAGGTGTGAGGAGGGCTAGGTAAGGGAAACTGTGATCCCCCAACAAATTCCTGCCAGATGTACCCAGGGCCAGGCTAACCAAAAACACCTGGTTCCCTTTCACACTTTTTTGAGAAGAAAGGCAAACCTTAAATCCTTGAGACTCAAGGGTCAAGCCTTATCTCCCAAACAAAGCCCCCACAGCCTCTCCAGCCCAGTGTCCTCAACTCTGGGGTTGTCCCAGCCCAGCCATTCCACCTGCCCTTTGAGCCATCACCTGCTTCACCTTGGTTAGGCCCAGCTGTATCTCAGACATTAGGAGTGAGGCTAACATTCACCCAGGAAGGCCAGCAACAACAGTGCTGTGATGAGGCTTCTGCCTCTGACCAGCTGTAAAATAAGGAAGTTTGAAAAAAGGCACCCTCCTCATTGAATTATTGTGGCAACTAAGTGGAATCATTCACATCAAGGGCTTATTACAGGGTCTGACAGAAAGTACAAGCTCAACTGGGAGTGCTCACCACTTGCTCAGTGAAAGCAAAGACAGGTCCAAGCCATCTGCCTGTTGACAGAGCAGAATGGATAACCCATACAGTCTGCATGCCAGGAAAAGAGACCAGTCTCCCATCAAAAGGGAGCTTTGGAGGAGGCTAAGCCAGATCATCAAACTGGCCCTCTGGAGAGAGAGGGAAGGGTTCCCTGTTGGTCGGGTGTGACTCATATGGAGTGGACTGCACTTCAGTTCACTAAAGGAAGCTAGAAATGCATCTGAACTGGGACACTTTGGCAGGAATGTGACTGAACCTTGTGAAACAAAGAATCTATTGGATACATTCATCCTTCCTGTTCTTCCCATGTCTACACTCTAGATAAATTCTTAGCACTCAGGTTCTACCTAAATAAATATACTGCTGGTACAAAAATATGCACTGATGGGATAATGAAAAAGGAAGACAAGATAGTACTCAAGCTGAATTTCAACATCTAGGGAGTAATCTCTTTAAAAAGATATTTAGATCCCTAGTGGCTTAGCGAAAGAAGGACTGCTGGGGAGTTGTAAGTCTATTCCTCACACTGGCAGCCAATCTGCGGTTGAGAAGTCTGAGAGTAGAGAGAGCGGCCCTTGGCAAGTTGGGAGCTGTCCAAGGTGCTGACAACAGCCCACTGTAGCCTGAGCGTGCAGAGCACCAGGAGGCAGAAATGAGGGGCCCAGATGAGTAACATGTTTCCCCCGAACTGGCCAGCTGGAGACAGAAGCTGGATTCAGAAGGATTAAAAGGGATACAAAGTAAGGAAACAGACACACTTTCCTTCAGCAGGGCGCATCAGCCCTGCCTTAGCGCTGCAAGAGCAATTGCCTCCCTCCATGGAGTGTGCACCTAGGTCAGCTCACACCTGTCATGAAGCAGGCAGCTGAGCTGTGGTGCACTGCCCCTGAATGGATGTCCAAGGGACTTCAAAGAAATGGAAGATGGGGAGGGGGTGGTTTACAGGGAACAATATGAACGAGGGTTCAAACAAGAGCTCCCAGCAGGCTGGCTGAGGGACTTGGACATGCTGCACACCCCTGTGTCCTGGGACCTGCAGCCCCTCACTGCCTCACTCCTCCGTAGATCTGCTTTGCAGGCAGAACAGAAAAGAAGTGGTGGAGGGAGGGAGGGAGCAAGAAGGGAGCAGAGACAAGAAAGTAAATGCTCGGTACCGAGAGTATGGAGAGGGGAGGGTAAGAAGGTAATCTGTGTTATTGCCAGTGTGTCAGTCAAAATTACTCACTGGCGAGAAAAGTAATAAAGTTACATTATTCACACATTACGTGGAACAAGCTATTCAATGCTGCCTTCCTCTGAGCCAAATATTGTGATAATTTTAGAGATCATAACTTAATTGAACAATGAATTAATAATCTCACATGTGGACATTTTCCTTTTGTGTGTATGAACCAAAAGCCAGAGGTTTCCTTCCCATTCTCTAGGCCACACAGCAGTCAGTCGGTGAAGCAAGACACACACAGATTTGTCCCCTCAGGGAGAGACCCACAAGGTCAGTTCTCTCTTTGTCGGAGGTTTTTTTAGCCCAGAATATGAGCTCAGGTGAGAGAAATCTAGCTGTATATCCATCAGACATTGACTGGCATCAGTGGTTCTCCGAGTGTGTGGTCTGTGGATCAGCAGCAGCAGCAGCATCACCTGGGAACTTGTTAGAAAAGCAGATTCTTGGGCCACCGAGACCTCCTGAGTCAGACACTCTGGGCTGGGGCTCAGGAGTCCATGTGATAACATTCCAGGTGATTCTGATGCCCAGTAAAATTTGAGAAGCACTGCTTTGTATAGTCTAGGTGGCTTGGAACTCAAGACTGAGGGGTTTCTGGGAGTCTGGTGAGCCAGCTTGCCCTCCAAATGGCTCAAAATCCAAAAGGAATGAAGAAAGTGAGGCTTGCTGCACAGACCTTAAGACCAGGAGTCAGGGACCCCAGTTTTCATCCAGGATCCCCCACTTGAGACACATTACATAACCTCACTGAGCCTGTTCATCTGCAAAATAAGGATAATAACTCCTGCCTTTTGGCAAGATTGTTGGGGGGATAAAATGAGCTAATGGATTTGAAAGTGCTTTGAAAACTACAAAGTGCTACACAAAAGTAAGGGATTGTTATTATGTCAGTACAGGGAGAGACTGTGACAGCATGACACGTACTCCCTTCTACAGACACAGATCGTGGCAGAGTGCATTGTCTCCACCTGCACCCACCCCACACTTGTCGCTCAGGGTTTTCTCTCCCTGTCTCCTCCATCTCTGTTTCTGCACACGCAGTCACCCTTGCTCTGAGCAGAGCCAGTGGAAGTGTGACTTGGGGGAAGGAGAGACAGGATCTGCTCAGGACCTACTACTTCTACCTAGGAATGATTTCTAACTGTCTGTGCATCAAAACGTTGTGTGAAAGAGTTCCCGTCATGGCTCAATGGTTAAGGAATCCGACTAGGAACGATGAGGTTGCGGGTTCAATCCCTGGCCTTGCTCAGTGGGTTAAGGATCCGGCATTGCCCTGAGCTGTGGTGTAGGTTGCAGACGCAGCTCAGATCCCACCTTGCTGTGGTTCTGGTGTAGGCTGGCAGCTACAACTCCGATTAGACCCCTAGCCTGGGAACCCTCCATATGCCACAGGAGTAGCCCTAGAAAAGGCAAAAAAGACAAAAAAAAAAAAGAAAAACCAAGAAACAGACGTTGTGTGAAGGCTTGAGAGTTCAAGTTCTCATGTCATACTCCCTGCTTCAGTCCAGGCTCCAGTGTCTCAGAAAGCCACTTAGTCCCTCTTGGACTCAGTTTGCTCCTGGGTAAAATGGCAATAATAATAGAACAGAGCTGATAGAGATATGTGAGGGTGCCTAATAAATAGCAGAAAAGATGATTGAGTGAATGAACAGATGAATGAATATTTACTAGATTCACAGACAGCTGAAGCGTGAAAACACAGTGGCCACTGTATCATATATGAGAAGAAAGATCCATTCCATATACACACAAAGAAAATTCCACTCCATTTTTTGGTGTGGGGAACACTGGGCAGCGGGGGAAGCTGACATTTCAGGCAGCACACGTCACGGAGAAAGTGCCTCCCTGTCATTCGGGGCCCCCACTGGGGGGGGGGAGTGGGGTGCAAAGTGGGACAATGTTAAGGGATAATCAGAGCTGCAGTGCAGCTGGTCACAGCATCAGGTCAAGGGCAGGATCACCTTGGGGGGCCTCTGTGTAGTAGTACCGACTGGAGTTCTGGACCTGTGAGATGGAGAACACCAACCCAAACCAATCAGCAAAAGGGTCAATTAGGAGTCAAAGCGGCGCTCCTTGGCAGGGGGCAGGGCGTACTTCTAGAAGCTCACCTGAAGGAGGTGCAGTGAGGCACCTGTAGGAAGCAGCGGGGCAGCTACGGCAAAATCAGAAACCCTACCCAGGGGCCAACTCCAGAGAGAGGGAGGGGGTGTAAATCAACCATTCATGGATAAGGAGGATCCTGGGGGCCTGGCTAAGAGACTGAATCTCAGTGATGTCTTCTCTTGCCCTGGGTCAATGCTCTATTCACTTCCCTGTATCCTTGAAATGAGTCTTCAGAGCCAACAGGGAGCAAACAAAGGAGGAAAGCATTGAAAGAAGGAGAGATTCTCATCATTGCTAGAATACTTGCTTCACTTCTTTGCTAATTGTGAGTTAGAGAGAGCATGTTCCTTGCATTCTTGTCAAGTCACTCAACTGCAGTGGCCTTATCTATAAAATAAGAACCGCCCCATAGCTTGCATAGAACATTTGAGGAGGAATGAACTCCACCCCCACCTCACCCCACACAGAGGGCTTCTATTCCACCCTGCACAGACTTTTAAATAAGTTTAAAGACTATCATTGGGTCCTGGGAAGCAAACTCAGTAGCACTTCCAAACCCAACTTATCTACCTACAAGTAGGGACCTTTATCACCCACAAAACTGTGCATTCTGGGAGTTCCCTTCATGGCTCAGCAGTTAACGAACCCAACTAGGACCCACAAGGATGAAGTTTCGATCCCTGGCCTCGCTCAGTGGGTTATGATCCAGCGTTGCCATAAGCTGTGGTGTAGGTTGCAGATGCAGCTTGGATCTGTTACTGTGGCTGTGGCATAGGCCAGCAGCTGTAGCTCTGATTAGACCCCTGGCCTGGGAACCTCCATATGCTGCAGGTGTGGCCCTAAAAAGCAAAAAAAAAAAAAAATTTACATTCTGTTCCACATCAAAGCTGGCATCCCAGGAATAACCTGACACCAACAGGATCCTTCTCACCATGTGACTATCTGGTGAGAAAGATTGGCCTGGACACAAACAGCTGATTCTATCACAGTGCTGGCAAAAATAAAAAATAAAAATAAGAATAAAAGATGGCACACTTGAACTGGGTAATCTGGAGAGAGGTTAATAGAGGGACTGTTGGCAAGACTGTGTTCAGGATATAACACAAGGAATGATGGCCTGGGGCTAGAAAAAGCGGCAGCCCTTACCACTCCCTGCATAGGGGGGCAAGGGGAGGGGGCAGTTAGAAGGAGGGGAAGAACCAGGAAGAAGAGCATCTCATGGAGTGACCGCCTAACAAGGAATTGCAGACTCCAGTCAAGAGACTGACCAGCCTCTGAAGATCTCAAAGAGAAAGAGCTGGGAGGCTCAAGGAGGCTGGTAAGTGGTCCAGCCTCCTTGTCCTGCTTCCCTCGGAGGTCGTGCTACACCCTCCTCATTGGCTAGACTCGATCCAAAGCCTATGACAAGGAAGTCTGCTAAAGGAGTCCACACAGTTCAGATTCCCAGGGCAGGGAAGAGGGTCGAGGTGGAGCTGAAGGAGCAAACAGACAGTGATTTTCCAACACAACAGCCACTCCACCCCCAGACAAAGCAGTGCAAAGCCCTTTCTCACAGCTGCCTTTGCTCCCCACTCCATTGAGCCATCTGGAAAGAAAAGTATCATGAGAGGCCCAAGAAACACCCCTTTGGCCCTAAGGTCCCTCAGCTGGTTCCCCCCTCAGCTTCACCCCAGGAAGCTCAGGAGGCTGGCAGCTGCCACTCATTCATGAGCCTGCTTGGATTCCCGCTGTGCCTCCTGGGGTGCAGACATCTGCTTGGTTCCTGGGAGCAGAGTCCTCCAGTGCCCCCACCCACATGTGCACATCCTCTGTCAAACCAAGTCCATGCGGTGGGCTCAGCTAAAGAAGAGCTCTACGTCCCCTAGAGAGCATTTTCGTCTAAGGAAATAAGAGACACGCGCCTTTTGTGCAGGCCTGGTCTGGAAGCAAGAAATATGCGTCCTGGGCAGGGAGTGGGTGCAGGTGTTAAGGAGGGACAGGGAGGAAAGGAAAAGGGGAAACTAAAAAAAAAAAAAAAAAAAAAAAAAGGAAGCATCGTAATTAGAACCTGCAGCTTGCATTCCAGGGCCAGCCTTTCCTGGCTCTTCATTAGGATGTGCCCTTTAAAGGCTCATTATCAGGGATTCAAAAATTGTGTGGGTTTGACGCCTCCGCTGGGTCAGTAAAGTTTGCTTCCCTGCTACAATTAGACACTTTCACAACAACTGCATTTGCTCAGAATGTACCCAGAAAAGACCCTGTAACAGAAGCCAGGAGCCCAGAGCAGACAATGGTAGGGGGTGGGGGCACGGAACTGGGGGGAACTGGCTCCAGGTTGCAGGCTGGACTCTGGGGAAATCTGAAGACTAAGGGAAGACGGGGGCGGGGCAGGGGTGCTCAGTATCACCCTTCCAGCAGAGGCGGAGAGGATGGCAATCAAGTTTCTATTTTCTGGTAGGGAGAGACAAAGAGGAAACAGAAATACACCGCCCCAAGGGACAGGTGAGTCAGCCTTCAGAAGGAGGGCTATAGAAAGGCTGACAAGAACAAGACCTTGGGAGAAATTGTGAGCTCTCCTGCCATTGTTGTGAGAGCCAGGAGAATGAGATATATGGCTTTTCCTGCTTAAAGGGCATTTACCAACTGCCTACTATGTGTTCTCAGGGTAGAGTTTAGACAGGGGCTCAAAAGCCAAGGGGGAGGGGTGGGCTTCGTAGGGGAGGGGGCAGGCGAGGCTTAGTATGACTGTTTGACTATATGACTATGCTGCCATCACTGGGAAGTGGGCTGCTTCCCCTGAGCCTGGAGCGATGCTCCTGTAGGAGAAAATGTCCCAATAAAATGTAGAAAGGAGAGACCCCAGCCATGATGACTAAGCAAAGTCTAGCCAACTGCCCCAACCAGTCCTCCCCCATACATCTGCTTCCGCATCTACTACCTTGCCTGACGTCACTCCAGTCCAACTGGTCAAGCTTGGGCCCGGAAGACGTAGCCCAAAAAAGCCTTGTGAAACCCTTCTTCCGGGCTCAGACTCTGGAGAGGATCTCCTCTGAGCCCGCCGGCGTAATAAAACTGAGTTCTCCAACTCTCCGAGTGCTCGCTTGGTTTCTCGCCGGGTAAAAGAGCTAATCCACTACAGCCACAGAGCTGCTGGAGCTGGTACGCTACAGCCACGGGGCTGTCGCCAGAGCTGATACGCTGCAGCGCAGGGCTGCTGGCTATCTGCTGTAACACTCCCACGGCCAGAGGAAAGAGAGCATTTGCCTTTGGGATCTTCTCATGGAGCACTAGAGGCTGGGCTGAGCTGGCAGGGAGAGGGTCTCGGTGGGATTAGAGAGGGAAGAGCAAGGGCTTGATGAATGAGGGATCAGAGGCTGCAGCCCAGAAGCCCGAGAAAGACAGGCAAGGTGTGTTCCCAGAGTTAGCACGAGACTCCCCCTGCCCGAGCAGAGAAGGCTCCCAGATGTCCCCAGATTAGAACCACGCATTGGCCTGCTTATTTCATAGGACTGGGGGGTCTCATCCCTCAGAATTGCTATTTTCTCATTAGACCCACTCAACAAGCCTGCAAGGTAGGCAAAGCCGGGATCGTCCCCATTTTCAAACAGATACCTGGGCCCTTGCCTGCCTCTCTTTGGGCCGCTATGCCCCTTACCACAGACCAACAACGAGGCCGGTCTGGAGGCTGGAAGCCTGAGATGAGTGCGCCGGTGGGTTGGATGCTTGGTGAAGGCCCTGTTCCTGCTCATGTCCTTATATGGCCCTTCCTTGAGCTGGGCAAAGGCATTAATCCCAACACGGGAGCTCCACCCTTATGACCTCCTCTAAACCGAATTACCTCCAAAATCCTGCTTCTTAAAACCATCGCAGTAAAGACTGGGGCTTCAATATATCAATTTGGGGGAGGGGGAGCCTTGCCAGGGGAGGGGAGAGGGCATGCGATCCAGGCCTCCTGATTTCTGACCACGCCGCCTCCCACCTGTCCTGTCCCGACTCCAAGGAGAATCGCAGAGACCTCCACCAGGCCCCGCAGGTGCTCCCTGAGCCTCTGACATCTCTCTCATCCTGCCAACACCCCCCATGAAGAACATCCCTCCCCCTCCACCTGGCCACCAATGCCATCTCCCTTTTCTCTAGCTAATGAGGCAGCAGGCCTCACAAGGGGTCCCAGTAACAGCTGCTAGGAGCATGTTTACCAAAGCCAACCGCTGGACCTGACAAGATGTGTTAATTAGGAGATGATGTACCACAGTAGGACACACTGGCCTCGTGGCAGCTGGACCGGCAGCATTCGTCACCATGGAGCCAAGGAGGCTGCCACGACATTCCTAATTAAGGAGAAGCTTGTCCCCCTCACCAAGTGATGGCCCCAGACTTGGTGACGATGGCACCACTGGTGTCCCAGCGAGGGCCACCCTGAAGCCTGCCTGAGCAATAAAGTTTGGCTAGAGGCCTGCCGGTGGAAACACAGGCAAGGAAACACAGGCAAGGAAACACTTCCACAGGGCTTCCAAGGCCTCTCAGGATCTGGCTTCCATCCTGCCTCCTCCCTGTGTCCCCAGCGATTCCAGCGACTCTAGCATCGAGCAGTCAATCACCTTTGCCAAACAGGCCCATTCACACTTCTGCAAACTCATTCAGTTCTAGAGGCCTGGACGTCTCTGTTCTCCACCTCCTTCTCCTGGTGCAGAAATACAACCAAAACTTAGAGGCTCAACTCAAATGCTGCCTTCTTATAAAAGGTATATTTTGTTCCTACACACACACACACACACACACACACACACACACACACACACTCCTTCCTTCAAAGGTGGCTTCAAAATTTTCATTATTCTTTAATGAGACTTATCAACATGTGGCTATGCACCAGAACAGCAGTACCAGGGCCAGTTGTTAAAATAGTGAAATATTTTCATACTGACAGATAAGGAACTGCTGGACCAGGCCCCCTCAGTAAAGGTGCTTCTATTCCCAGAACTTCCTCCATGGTACGCCCTCCTGTCCAGCACACAGAGGGTCAATGCTTAGCACCAAGGACTCTGCTTTAGCCCTGTGGCCTGTGTCCATTCTGATTGGCCAATGCACTCGCCCTGCCTGTCACTGAACATTTGAATATCACCTCTGTTCATTTGTTGCTATACATCCAAGTAGGGTGCATTGCGTCCCCCATCAGAATGTCAGCCTCTATTCCCCTAGGGGTCCATATTGCATGTATGCCCAGAGCCACTCTTTTCAAAGAACTTGGTGATAAAAGGGCACACATACCCCCCAAGACCTCCCAACATGCTGCTGAGTTGAGGCTCTGCTTTTCAGCCTCTAGGTCTCAACTCCATGAGGGTCCATCTGGGACCCAGGACTACAGAAACATGCATCAGACAGGGCTAACATGTGTGCTCTAAACCCCACCGCCAGCTCCCACCCCACAGCCTTCTGTTCCAGAACACAATCCCCCATTCATTGCAGAAGCACTTGGAGAACACCCACCGTGTGCCCGGAAGTGGGATACAGACATGAAAGAGGCACAGCCCCTCACCACAGAAACTCATATTGCAATGGGTATAGACAAGAAAACAAACACAGTACAAGAGGAAGGCTGCTGTAATAGAGAGAAAACAAAGGCTGAGTGGTGTCCTGTGGCATCTCAGAGAAGGAAGAGTTCCTAATTCTACATAGAGAGGCAGGGCTGGTTCCCAGGGCGGGAGAGAAGAGCTGGCCCCTTTTTAAGGATGGGTAGGAGTTTCCCTGGCAACAGGTGGGGGGAGATGTTGAAGAAACAGGGAATTTTATGTACAAAATATTCAGAGGAAAAGAGGGCACAGGAGGGTCAGTGATGACCAGAGTGACTGGAAACAGAGGGGCAGGACATCAAGCTGAAGACGGGGGCGAGGTTGTGAAGATTGTGCCAAAGAATTTATCCTGTCAGCAGAGAGGAGCTGATGGAGGTCTTTGCGCCAGGAAGTGACAAGATCAGATTCGTCTTGTAGCAAGATAATGTGAATAACAGCATGGAGACTGAATTGGAAGGTAGAAAGATGGGGCAGCTGGCAGAATTGGACTGAAATGGGATTCGTTTATGAGTAATTGATTTCTTACCATTACTAATCCTGAGGTTTTGTACATAGCCTTCTGGAAGGAAATATCACTTGTTTGGGGTCATATATTCAAATCGTGTCCAGAGATCCTACCTAAAGGTGAGCGGGAATAGACCCGAGTGAGAAATCCTGAGACCTGGGTTCTAGCCCAGGCCTTGACTACCTCGCTGTGTGACCTTGAACAGGAAATTTAATCTCTCTGTGAGCAGTCACAGGAGTCGTGCACTGGAGCAGCCCCATGCTCAGATCCCAGGGCCTACGACTGCAGGACTAGAGGCATATTCTGCTCCAGTGTTGTCAGGGACATGTAGTGTTTCTGGTTGAAGAGGACGAGAACCCCTCCCCCCTCCCCCCACTTTCTCTGCAACAAGGTGGGCTCTAACTTCCCAGGGCCCTGCAAGCCTTCACGATAAGAGCATAGGATACCTGTGCTTCCTAATAATCAATGACCTTTGTGCTGTCAACAGTCACCTCTGCTTCAGCACCGCCACCCTGCCCCATCCCAGTTCCCACCATCCTTATCCTGGTAGGTCTTGAAAAAGTTCAGACCACCTCCCCAAGCCCTGGGTAGGTACCCAAATGCCCCTTGTGCCAGTCCCGCCCTCATGGTTGGCCTCAAGTCAAGCATCTTGAGGTCGCCCTATGTTACATCATGACAGATGTTATTGATGCTTGGAAATTACTCAGCCCTTTGAAAAATCACAGCCACAATATTTATCTCCATTAACATCCATGGCAGCACTTCAGTGAATCAATAGGATACTTAATGCTGAATTACACAACATGCCCAGGCAGCCTGCTTCTGTAGAGCATCATCTATCAGGTGAATAGCATGGGCGAGTGTTCCAAGCCCAGTGGAATGGCACCCAGACTAGGAAGGGGAGACTTGGGTTTTTACACTGACATAAATAGGCATTTGTTGACCTGCTAGAAATGACCCACAGATTCTTGATCTTTCCGATTACAATTGCTTTTTAAGCACCTGATAGTGTTTTCCTGGTTTTTCTGGTGTAGTGAATCATGTTCCATGGTATAAGAAAGACCTAGAGTTTGGTTTTTTCCTTAGTGGAAATTGGAATAGAAAAGAATCTCTGTTTAGGGAGAATAACAGGTGACCCCAGCTGTGCAAACATATCACCATTCTCTCACTACCCAACATCTTTCATTCTCGCTCCCCCCACCCCCTCATGTCTCTGTCCTTCATTTCTATTGATCTCAGCCACAGTGCCATTTCCGTGTTAGTGACTTGACCTGCCCTCCAGGGATATCAAAACACTAAATCAATGTCCATCACCAGTGAGGATGGTTCTTCCCAGGCCCCAGATGCAAAAGCAGCCATTGCAGGTGAAGGGAAGACTAGCTCTTCTGCCCCCAGCCTCTGCCTCTTCGGTTCTGATCAGCTTAAGCATTAGTTATTGAATTCAGACAACTGCTCACTATTGTTTTCTCAATGGGCTAAAATATCTACCTACCATTCCTTCCTGAACTGGGGGTGGGGGCACAATTTTTATTGCTGGGTTTAATATGAGTCCCACTTCACCGAAAAGGACTTTTCTGGTTGGTTGGTTCATTTTCCTGAAGACCAAGAGTTTCACCATATGTCTTTGTCTGCTGGCTTGATATTTCATCAGTGACTTTCTCCTTGCCTCCTTGCTCTGTCCTTTTATTTTATTTTAAGAAAGCATTAGAAACAGCCCTGTACACAGCCTAGCCCTGGCCACAGCCCCCCACCTCTTTGTTGGTGGCCTATCAACTCATGCCCCTTTGGCCCTCCTTCTCACTCTTATCTGATTTCTCCAACTTCTTCCTCATTCAAGATTCACATAGATGCTTTTCTGATCATTGCAGTGGCTGCAAATTCTCGTCAGCACTTCAAACAGTCAACATCACAAAATACCAACACAGTCCCTTCCTTCAAAGACTTTGAAATTATGATAACAGAGCAACTGAGAAGAGCACATTGGAGGAGGTACCCTTGAGATGCAGGAGAAAGAAAAGTCCCCCCTTCATCCATTTATACATGATCCGGGCTGAGTCCATTTGCTACTGGATGCTGCTGGGGCTGGGGGGTGGGGGGCGGGGGGCAGGGAGCAGGGGTTGTCACATACAGCACCAAGGAGGGGGTGTGTTTTCTGATGAGGCAGACTGCTCATGTGCAGAGAAACTTGGCCTCCCTTCCACATTACTCTATCTTCCACCCCTGGAGGAATGTTTCAGAGAGGGAGAGGGGAAGGAAACTGTCCAGGTTTGGGCTGTGTCACCATAGACACTTACTTCTGTTTTCTGATTTCTTGTCTCTACTTCTGATTTCTTATCTCTAAAATGGAACCAAAGGTTGTCAGAAAGATCAAATGAGATAATTAGTGAGTTAGACTTTATGAATTATACATAGGATTATTTAAGAGCCTGGGTTTGAGTTCTGCATCCACCACTCCCTAGTTGTGTGATCTTGTGCAAAACTCTTAACTTCTCAGTGCCTCAGTTTCCTCACTGTACAGTGAGTTCCCAGTGGTATCAACCTTCTGAGATCTATTAAAGAATTAAAAGAATTAATATAGGTAAAGCACTTGGAACAGTGTCTGGCATGTATTTAGCATTCTAAAGAGTGTGGCTGCTGTTATTATTTTCCCCTCTTAGAATCTGAGCTTCTGGGAGTCAAGATCTAGTGTTCCCTCAAGTGTGATGAACGGGCCAAGTTAATTGCATTGAGACCTGATAAGAGAGTGTGAGATCTTGCTGTGGTCACAGGGGCCACTGATTGCTGTCCTACAGAGGGGTTATCAGTAGTGGCCCTTTCCTTAGAGGGACCAGGATTATCATCACTCAGAAGTCAGACCCCACCACTCTCCTTCTGCCTCATCAAGACTCAAGACCTTTGCCCAGACAATAGAAACTGAGAGCTCAATGTGAGATAGAATATGTCACCATTTTTAATTTTTTTTTTTTTTTTTTTGCTTTTTAGGGCCATACCTGCAGCATATGAAGGTTCCCAGGCTAGGGGTCTAATCAGAGCTATAGCTCTGGCCTATGCCATAGCCACAGCAACGCCAGATCTGAGCCTTGTCTGTGACCTACACCACAGCTCATGGCAACGCCAGATCCTTAATCTACTGAGCAAGACCAGGGTTTGAACCTGCAACCTCATGGTTCCTAGTCGGATTTGTTTCCACTGCACCACGATGGGAATACCTTAAATTTTATTTTTTATATTAGAGTATTTTTATTAGAGTATAGCTGATGTTCAGTGTTGTGTCAATTTCTGCTGGACAGCACAGTGACCCAGTCGTGCCTGCATACATACATTCTGTTTCTCATACTATCTTCCATCATGTTCTATCCCAAGAGATTGGATATAGTTCCCTGTGCTGTACAGCAGGACCTCATTACTCATCTACTCCAAATGTAATAGTTTACCCCAAACTCCCAGGCCATCCCACTCCCTCCCCGCCTAACAACCACGAGTCTGTTCTCCATCTCAGTGACCTGTTTCTGTTTTGTAGATAGGATCATTTGTGCCATATGTCGCCATTTTTAACAGCATTTAGAAGGCACCTCTGAGAAGAGTAACTAAAACAGCACCCAAAGGTGTGAGAACTTTTTCTCTACAAACACAGAGTTCTCCACTGGCTGGTTTAGCACTGAACTACTCTATGCAAAGCACCTTAAAGATGCAGCATGAGCCACAAATCCCAAGAGAGATTAGCAACTGTAGCAAAATAGGGACACAAATGCAATCCTAATACCTCCTCTAATCTATGTGAAGGCCCTGACTCCCACACCCGCCAGCACCTGGCCAGTAGGTGAACAGTACCTCAGAGCTCTCTGCTCCAGAAATAACACAACTGACAGTCTCAGGACTGCAACCCCTGGCCCCAATTCCATCAGCAGCCCCAAATGAGCATTTTCCACCCATGTTGTACAAGATAATTGTCATCATAAGGTTTGAGAAACAAGATGATGTATCTCATTTTATATAGCACATTAAGGTTAGGATTTAGTGCAAGCCAGTAAAACAAATCTAAAAATATAAGGTACGATAGTAAAATCAATAGGGATTATTAGGAGCAGAGTGTTATATCTGAGGCAATAAAGCCTTGGAAATCCAAGAAAACAATGTCCTAGTAAAACTATAATAAATGACTTCGATTTAATCACTTGGTAAATAAGTTGGTATGTCTGTGGTTTTATAGTTTCATGGTATAAAAAAATGCACATTAGGGATTCATCCAAGATAATGCTTATAAAGAGTGTATCCAAGAGTAGTATCGTTTGGGGCAATTTATGCTTTTAAATAATAGTATATTATTTTCTTCATAGATCTACTTTTTAAGCCTCTCACATGCTTTTAAGATTGCACTTACCATTAGGCGATCACTCTGCAGATTCTCAAGTCTTTGAGCACATGAGATTGTATTATCCACTCCCTTCTCCTACTTCAAGAAGAGGCAGACTTGGGAAGTCCTAGAGGAACTTGATTTTCCTATTTTGCATTTAGCTCGGTGGTAATTCCAAATGTTGGTTTAGAAAATAGGAAGCCATTTTACTTGAAGTTCTCATCACCTATTTAAATAACCCAAATCAAAAGGGGCTCCCCCATCCCCCACTCAGAGCTGTTCTGAATAGTCAAACTCTTGATTTAAGCAGCTACATCTTAACAGTAATTAACATGTACATCAAATACTTTCTTTTCCTTTGATATGATGTGGTACTAGAATTTAAACCCTGATGAAGGTGCCAAAATTAACTGCAATGGGAAATGAATAATAATTCCTTTACGATGACTTTGCCCTTTGCATTAGCTTACATGTGAGCCCTTTACCAGACTCTGTGCTCTGTGCTCAAGAAATCTGCAAGTCAGACACACAGGTCAGTTCCAAAGATCTATAAGTCCAGAGGATAAAAAAAAAAAAAAAAAGTGGCCCTATCCCCATGTCTCTATATGTTCAACCCTTTTTGTTGGACATGCTAGTCTCTTCTCTAAGAAAAAAGCAGAAGTTGCCTTCCCTGGATTTGGATTATATAAGAAGCTAAGAAAGGAATTTAAAGTGGGGTGGGAAGCAGAAAGAAGAGATCGAGAGACCTATAAAGGCATTCGAGGCAGGAGAGAAGAAAATGAATGGGGGACAAGAGACAGCACCAATAGTAGCTCCTCACTAGTGTAAAAATCCCTTGATTTAACTTCCTAGGGCAGTGGTTCTCTATCTCTGAGGGCAATGAAAAACCTGAGACCTGAATGAAAGCTGTGGACTCTCTTCCCAAAGATGTGCATACAACACACACATTCACGCAGTAAGGACGCCACTGTGTATGAGGTGGGTGGACACATCCATGGCCCCAGAAGCCCCACATTAAGAAATCCTGTACCCTATTCCTAAATCTAATACTCTTAATTATCCATGGAGTTAACATTCCCTCTCAATCCTAGGCTGGTCAAAAGTATGTTTGCTACTGGATACCGTATTTTAGTAAGGTGACAGATAAACAAGAGATAAGTCAATGGAGAATGACCAAGATGGTGAGGAGTCTGGAATCCAAGGACCAATCAAAAATCATAGGTAAAGTTTAGAAAAAAACTAAAGGGGGAGTTCCCATCATGGCGCAGTGGTTAACGAATCCGACTAGGAACCATGAGGTTTCGGGTTGGATCCCTGCCCTTGCTCAGTGCCGTGAGCTGTGGTGTAGGTCGCAGACACGACTCGGATCCTGCGTTGCTGTGGCTCTGGTGTAGGCTGACGGCCGCAGCTCCGATTGGAACCCTAGCCTGGGAACCTCCATATGCCGGGGGATCGGCCCAAGAAATGGCCAAAAAAAAGACAAAAAAAAAAGAAAAAAACTAAAGGGAAATGCGAGAGCTGATAAGGAAAATTTGAAGAGGGAAGTAAAAACCTTGGTTTTGATTTTGTGTTGCTTTGGGGTGTTGGAGACGTTACTAGAAGAACCAAGAAAAGATCTTGTTAGGAAAGGGAATAATCTTCCCAACAAGGAGAAGGGCCTCCTTGCCATCCAGTCTCCACACAGCATCTTTTAAAAATATGAATCAGAAGACATCACTTTCCCATTCAAGCCCATCTGAAAGCTTCCTACAACACTTAGAATAAAATCCAAAGTCCTCACTATGGCAGGTGGGCCCTACACCATCTGGCTTCCACTTCCCTCTCCGAGCTCATTTCCTCCCTGTCCTCCTCCAACTTGATTTCTCTCCAGGCTATTGGCCTTCTTTAATGTGACAAACTCAGTCTCACCTCAAAACCTTGCTAGGTCCTGTTCCTTCTGCTTCAGATGCTCTTCTCTGGATCTTGGGAAGATGGGTTCTTCTTGTCTTTTAGGTCTCAGCTCAATTGTCACATCTTCAGCAAGCTCTTTCCTAACTGTTCAGTCTCAAGTGTCCCCTGGGCCCAGGGACCCTCTGCCACCATTTCTCCAATCCATTCATCACCACCTGAAAACTCTATTTACTTTTTTATTTTCTAATACTCGTTTCTCTCACTAGAAGTTAAGACCCATGAGAATCGGGCCCTTGTCTGGCTGGCTAGCTTCTAGAACAGTGTCTGACATAAAGTAGTCATTTGTTAAATGTTCCTTGGGTGGACAAATGAGGATTCAAACAGTGCAACTTCCCCATGAAATCATGCATGCATCATCCATCAGTAGAGGTGGGTAAATCAAGTCACAGCCCTTATCAGGAATGTTCTGAGAAGCTCTGTGCATTGGATAGGTAAAAGAGCTGAACTCTAATTTTCAGTTCTGAGATTTACTATTTCATAACTTCATGTCACAGAGGGGAAAGAGCAGGGACTTTTAAGTCAGACAGGCCTGGATTGAAATCTTAGTTTTGCTACTTACACATGGGGGACTTCTGGGCAAATCAGTTAATCTCCCCAGACTTCAGTGTGCTCTTCATCTGGTAAATGGGAATAAAAATACCTATCTTGCTGGGTTGTGAGGTGTACTTAAAAAGATAGCATGTATGATGTTCTGAACACGGTGCCATGCACCTTGCAGGGGCTCTACCATGGCAGCTCTATTTATGCATCATAATATGCTCTACAACCATCAGCGTTTGACAGGGAGGCTGATTTGTGGGCAGTATTCAAGACAGAAGAATTTTAGAAGCCTTCTTCATTTCCTGAGAAAATATTATGCCTCTTAAAATTCTTTTTTGAAAACAATTAAGTATAAATTCTGAAAGACAGACACCAAAATGAATATCTCAGTCAGTTAAGGACCTGATGTAGTCTCTGTGAGGATTCGGGTTCAATCCCTGGCCTTGCTCAGTGGGTTAAGGATCCACCGTGAGCTGCAGTGTAGGTCGCAGATAAGGCTCAGATCTGGCATTGCTGTGGTTGTGGTGTAAGCTGGCAGCTGCAGCTCCGATTCAACCCCTAGCCTGGGAACTTCCATATGCTGCAGGTGCAGCCCTAAAAAGCAAAAAATAAAAATAAATAAATACAAAGTAAATCCCGCCTTTCCATGGGAAGTTTGATTTTGGCCATGTTTAAGAATGCCGAAATCTTTAAAACAATGCACCCTGTGTTAAAGGAATCATTACTCCCACCGATTTTTTCCTCCCCTCCCCCTTTCCTTTTCCTGCCTCTACTGGCCCCGTGCTAACCCCCTCTCCCATCCATTCTCCCAAATTTCTATTTCACAGTTGCAGCCTTCCACTAATTGGCAGTGCCATCTCAGGAATATTCTTTCTGTGCCTTTAGCTATGCCATCACTTTGATGAAAGACTTCCTGGGAGCCCTCCTTCCTTCATCAGCTGCTTCCACCCTGAGCCACGCGATAATGCAATCACTGTGTCTCTGTGACATGAACAGAGAAGTAACATAATGTTTCATGGCCAAAGCAGTCATGCATCTCCCCCCACCCGCAACACCCAGGATTCCTCTCTCCATCCAGTCCTGTCGCCAGGGGCACACAAGGATTCTGCTCCCAACATGTGACCATGGGCCTTAATGAGAAATGCAGGCGGGTGGCAGAGGAGGTCACGACACCCATTACCTGAGGATGACCACAGCTGCTGCCCAAAAACCGTTCCATTCTGGAGCCTGTGCAGTGCAGAGAGTGAGGCTTTCACTCCAGACCAGACCAAGACCTTGCTTGCTGGTGGAGCCAGGGTAGGAGGCTGATGGGAGCAGTAGCCAGGTGACCTGAGACTCTAAAAATCTGCCCAGCTTCTGGCTCCACTATCACTGGGACCATCCTAACTCAATCTATACTCACTGCCATGGCATAATCAGTTCACTGGAATAGTTGTGTATCTTCAACCTTGAATACCTCTGAGACTTGGGGAGCCCTCCACCCCCCCAAAACAGCCCACCCCAGGTGCTGGTGGGCAGGGCAGTGCAACAGTTAGGAGCAGATTTGGGGTCAGACAGACCTGAATTCACAGCCCACCTCTGCTACGTGCTGGTTGTGAATTTGCACATGACTTAACCACCGTTACGTTCTGATTTCCTTAAGTGGAGGGCTTTGCGTGGTGGGCATCAGTGACGGTTATGAACCATCATAGAAATGATAATAAACATTTGCTGAAATGAAGACTATGTCGGGAACTGGATTAGGTACTGGGAATACAGAGGTGGAAAAGATGTGGTCTCAAGGTAAAGAAGAAGGTCATAGTGAGTTCCCGTCGTGGCGCAGTGGTTAACAAATCTGACTAGGAACCATGAGGTTGCGGGTTTGATCCCTGCCCTTGCTCAGTGGGTTAACTATCCGGCGTTGCCGTGAACTGTGGTGTAGGTTGAAGACGTGGCTCAGATCCCTCATTGCTGTGGCTCTGGCGTAGGCTGGTGGCTACAGCTTTGATTGGACCCCTAGCCTGGGAACCTCCATATGCTGCGGGAGCAGCCCCCAAAAAGGCAAAAAGACAAAGAAAGAAAGAAAGAAAGAAAGAAAGAAAGAAAGAAAGAAAGAAAGAAAGAAAGAAAGAAAGAAAGAAAGAAAGAAAGAAAGAAAGGAAGGAAGGAAGGAAGGAAGGAAGGAAGGAAGGAAGGAAGGAAGGAAGGAAGGAAGGAAGGAAGAAAGGAAGAAAGAAAGAAAGAAAAGTCATAAAAGCAGGTGACAGGGGATATGGGAGCATAGCTCTATATGACAACAATTCTTCCTTATAATGCAGCAAAATCAGCTTCCCTGACTCTCTACTCACTGGCCCAAGTTCACCCCCTGGAGCATCTAAAATCACTCCAATCCCTCTTCCACATGTCAGCCTCTTAGCCTCTTGAAGACCACAAATCATGTCCCCCTAAGTCACCTCTTTTCTAGGCTAAACAGTCCCAGTTCTCCTCCAAAAATAATAAGCCTAGCTTATCTTTCAACATATGCCTTTCTCCAAGGAACACAAGGTATTTTACCAGCCCCAGCTCATCTGTCTTCTCAGCGCCGTGGGCCCACAAAGAGGGGAGATTTGCCTGCTCAACCCAGCCCTGATTCTGAGAGAAATTCACTTCCACCTGGGATCCTTCCAGGGTCCTCCAGCTGAGACACCTCGGGCCCCAGCTCAGACTCGCTCTCCAGTGATTGTGGCCCTCTTGGCTATGAATACATCACACCAGCGTTGGCTGGTGAGACCTCACTGCCCAGCTTATAGCATCAGGCAACCAGAAATGCAACGGAGCCCTTGAGATCATTGGGACCAAGGGTTCTCAGCCTGGGCTTCACGATAGAATCCCCTGGGAAGTGTTTAGTAAAGACCTCAGCATCCAGTCCCCTTCACTCACCCACAAGAAATCCTGATTTAATTGAGCCAAGGGAATGGACATCAAAATAGTTTTCAAAGCTCCCCAGGACTTTTTTTTTTTTTAAGGGCCACACCCATGGCATATGAAGGTTCCCAGGCTAGGGGTCTAATCAGAGCTGTAGCTGCCAGCCTACACCACAGCTCATGGCAACACCAGATCGTTAACCCACTGAGCGAGGCCAGTAGTCCTCATGGATACTAGTTGGGTTCATTACCACTGAGCCACAATGGGAACTCCCCAGAACATCCTATTACATAGCCAGGATCAAAAACCCACGATTTCCTTTGCGCACTTGAGCAAACTGTCCAAAGCATAGAGATGATGTGTCCAAGGTCACCAAGCTGGTTAGAGGAGGAAGCAGGGTCAGCAGTCCTGACTCTTGCCTTCCTTCTTTTTTACGAGGCTATGTGGAGGTTAACACTCTGACTTCAAACTAGAATCCAAGGTGTGTGCCATGAGAAATCTAGAGAAATAGGTGATGGGTCTTACTCTTCCAACCCCTAAAACCTACCATGTTATCCCACTCTCTTTTCTAAGTCTCCCCCACTCCTCCCTCACCTCTGCCCTCCAGTCTTAAAATGTGGTGCCAAAATGCCATCCACAAAGGGAGAGCTCTATTCAGGTTTCAGCCAAAAGAATTACACAGGAAAGAACCTCATCGTAAATCAAAAGCCAAAAGCAATTCTTAAAACCAAATTAAGGTCCTGAGCATTCAACTGAGCCTCTTTAGAAATCAACCCTTCAGGTTCACTCTGCTGCTAGATAAAGGCTATGTGGGGGGGTGGGGGGAAGAAACAGTATTAAATTTCCAGAAATGTAATCCGAAATAAATAAGTGATATTTTCTGGCCAGGGTAATGCAAGGGTTTTAGTTCCCAATGTGAGGGAGCTACTTTACATTTTAATAAATGCACATTGAGAAAATAATATTATTTCTCTGATATTGGGAGATTATTTGTGAACATAAAATATTAGAACTTGTCAGGAAGGCATTTATTTTCTTTTTCTTTCTTTCTCTGCTGCAATAGTCTTTCACCTAATAGAAGATGATTGCAAAAAATAATTATATCAAACAGTGGCCAACACACACAAAATAAATGGGAAAAAATGAAGGTTATCTGGCATTGGATTGCAAACATGAGAAGGGGAAAGCGTTGTCAAAGCAAGGGGGATAATTGCACATCAATCAGATGATTACAGAGTGGGTGGAAAAAATTAAGGCAACTGATTGGCTGCTGAATGTTCAGATCCCAGATGGAAATCAGAACATGGATCAGAACTCATTAGTCAAATTACCCATTTCCTGTATCCATGTGGAAAAGCCAAAAATGTAGATGGAGTTCTGTGTTTGAGAAAATAATCTAACCTTAAAACGCTGCCACGAGTGAGCCTATAATCATGGAACTTTGGGATCCATAGCCAGTTTCTGATGGTTCTTGAACCTCTGAAATTATGTGTATTCACACATATACATTTATCTGGAAAGAGATTTCATGGTCCTTAATATACTTCTAAAAAAGCTATTTATCAGAAATAAATACAAATTTGGGAGTTCCCGTCGTGGCGCAGGGGTTAACGAATCCGACTAGGAACCGTGAGGTTGCGGGTTCGATCCCTGACCTCGCTCAATGGGTTAGGGATCCGGCGTTGCCGTGAACTGTGGTGTATGTAGGTCGCAGATGCGGCTCGGATACCACATTGCATTGCTATGGCTGTGGTGTAGGCCATCGGCTACAGCTCCGATTAGACCCCTAGCCTGGGAACCTCCATATGCCGTGGGAGTGGCCCCAGAAAAAGGCAAAAAGACAAAAAAATAAAAAATAAAATAAAATAAATACAAATTTAAAATTAATTCTTAAAACCAAATTAATTTAAAATTAAGAACCACTAAACTGGTCTATCCCCTTTAGCTGAGAAATAAAATATAAATAAAACTGTACCCATAAAACAATTTAGCAATTCTGCAAAAAGTTAAGTTACCATGTGACCCAGCATTTCTACCCCAAGAGAACTGAAAACCTATGTTTACACAAAATCTTTACATAAGGTTCATATTAGCTGTTTCATAATAGTGAAAAGGTAGAAACCAAAATGTCCATCTAATGAAAAAGCAACATATATAGAATATAATTCAGCCATAAAAAGGAAAGAAATACTGATATTTGCTACAATGTGAATGAGTCTTGGAACCATGCTGGTAAATGACGGAAGCCAGCTACCAAAGACCAACTGTCATATGATTCCATTTATTTAAAATGCCCAGAATGGTCAAATTCCTAAAGACAGAAAGCAAATTAGTGGCTGCTGGCGGTGGGGAGAAGGATTGGAAGTGACTGCTAGTGGGTACCGGGTTTATTTTCAGGGTGAGGAAAATATTCCATAATTGGCTGATGATGGTGGCTGTGCAGTGTTGTGAATATACTTAAAAACCACTGCACCATACATTTTAAAAGAGTGAATTTTATGTTATGTGAACTCTAGCTCATCTTTTGAGTGTCAAAAAAAAAAAAAAAAAAAAACTATCCCCAGCTACTTACAAGTTCACCAGATAGTGGCCAGGTCACAGGAGAGCATGTTGAGAGCAAGTATAAGATAGAGAAAAGTAACCCAAAATGATGTCATGATGTCATATGTATTTATTCACTCAGGCATACTTATTCTTATTATATGCCAGCACACCTGGGCCCTGCCAACCCCATAGAGAACCAGTTGACATTCTCCTAATCTCTTGCCCTGACGTACTGTTAGGATCGAGAAACTTCACCAAACACACAACAAATCGTGTAAGGACAATCGTGATGAAAAAGGTGAAAGAGAAGCACAGGTAAAATGAGTGTGTAACACATCAGACAGGGCCGGGGTTGGGGGCCTCCTTGAAGAGGTGGGTCTGAGGGGTAGGAGCCTGGCACATTTAAAGAACTAAAGAAGATCCGCATGGGCAAATGCACCGCAAAAGGAGAGGGGGGTATGTCAGGGTCTACAGAGACAGCAGGGGGCTGTAGGCCAGGTAAGGATTTGGATCTTTAGCCTAAGCTGCTGGGTCAGCTGAGACATGATCTGTTCCTAAAACATCAAACTAGCAGATCTGAGGAGAAGGCTGGAGACGGGCAGCTTCAATGTGCGGAGGGCAGTAGGGGGCTACTGTGGTCCTCTCAGCCAGAGAAAAGGGTCCGGGGACAAGGGAACCCAATGTGCACACAGGCCGGAGGGCAGCCCACTGTGGGGTATGAATGGAAAGGACACGGGAAAGCAAATCTCTGCAAATGATGCTCACATGGTGTCTGGGCTCCGGCACGTCATCCCACCTGCCACACCTCTTAAGACACAGGGATGCAATTCGGAAAGTAGAAAATGAAGTCCGTGAGGTGGGAAACGTGGAGACACCCAGTTAGCTTCAAAGTCCAGTTTGAAGAAGGGAGTATAGCCTCTATGTGCGCTTGCCAAGGTGGGAACATGGGAACAGGGACCATGGAATAAATTCTATGGAGAACCGCCCTTGATGTTTGAAAGAAACCTCACTCTCCAAAAGGCATTATCCCTCAATGGTGTGAGAAGCTGAAAATGTAAATTGGTTATAGAAGGAAAGTGATGGAGAAGGTTTCAAAGGCGGTAGTGACATTAACAGTAATAATAGCTAGTGTTGGCTGGGCACTGGGAGAGAGGAACTGAGCTAAGCATGTTACATGTGTTATTTAATTTTTCCCATGACTCTCTGAGGGAGATTCTATTAAAGTGGTCGCCTATCAGCTATGACTTGAATTAAGGACGTTCTCAAGGTCACAGGACTGGGTCGCAGACTGAATGCAGCAATCTGTCCCCTGCACCTGCCCTCCCAGCCCCCAAGGCAGTCAGCCCTGTCCTCTCATCATCTCCATCACAGGGTGTGGAGGTTGCCGGACGTGTCTGGATTCCTCCTGAAGCTCATAGATCCACAGCCAAGAGTCCTGGCCTTCAGCCCCTGCCCAAGTCAGACGTCAAGGCCAAGGGCATCTTAACCTCTGTGAAAACCAGATATTCCCTGAGGGTGAAGCTTCTGCCAGGCCTGCAGGGACCTGGGAACCCCCAAGGCAGCTTCAGATGAACCTGATGCCACTGCTCTCAAGAAGATGCACAGCCCTCCACGTGACCACAGAGAAGGGATTTCCCCAGCACAGCCCTCTTTCCCAGTTCCAGGCGCTCCAGACTCTCCTTGGCTCCTCCATCCCCATTTGCTTATGGGGCAGGAGCCTTACCCTTGCCCACAGCCCACCGACCTCCATCGAGACATCCCCTCCGTAGATGTGGTCAGCATCTCATGGCCATGATCACCCAGTGCTCTCCCAGGGATGTCCCTATTGTCCTTGCGCCCAAAGGTTCATTTGTTAATATGAAGCACCGCTTAGGAAACTCCTAAACAAGATCCTCTTCCACATGGGACCTCAAAATGTCCCCACCCTCTTGCCATCTTTCCATTGATCTTCTGAAGGGCATACAGTGTGGTTATAAATGTTTAAGAGCACAGGCTTCGGGGTCAGGCCCAGCTTTGCAATTGAATAAATGCATGACCTTAGGCCAGTTTATTTAACCTCCCTGGGCTTCAATTTCTTTACCTGCAAAATAGAAATAATACTAGCATCTTCCAGCAACGTTGGGCTGTTCTGAGGATTTCCTGAGACTACCTACATAAACTCTGGCCTCTTTGCCTGTCACGTAATAATATTCAATTAGTGTTCACTGCTCTCATGAGTAGTGGTTAACAGAATAAACGATGACCATAGGAATGCGCTGAACAGTGGTTCTCCACTTTCACTGTGTTAGACTCACCTGGGAGCTTCTAAAATGCCGTCGTGGCTCAGCGGAAATGAATCTGACTAGCATCCATGAGGATGCAGGTTCGATCCCTGGCCTCACTCAGTGGGTTAAGTATCCGGGAATGCCACGACCTGTTGTGTAGGTCACAGATATGGCTCAGATCTGGTGTTGCTGTGACTGTGGTGTAGGCTGGCAGCTGCGGCTCCAATCCAACTCCTAGCCTGGGAACCTCCATATGCTGTGTGTGCAGCCGTAAAAAGACAAAAGACAAAAAACAAACAAACAAAAAAATCTCACTGGGAGGCCACACCCCATACCAATTAAATCCAAATCTCTGTTGAGGGAAGTGTCTGTCAAAGCTCTCAGATGGGAGTTCCCATTTTGGCTCAGTGGGTTAAGAACCCGGCATATTGACCATGAGAATTCAGGTACAATCTCTGGCCTCACTCAGTGGATTTAGGATCCAACATTGCTGCAAGCGTAGATCACAGATGTGTCTCAGATCTGCTGTTGCTGTGGCTGTGGTGTAGGCCTCAGCTGCAGCTCCGATTCAGCCCCTAGCCCAGGAACTTTCATATGCCACAGGTGATACCGTAAAAAGAAAAAAGAAAAGAGAATTTTAAAAAGCCGGGGCGGGGGGGTTAGGGGGATGGGGGGCTCTCAGCTGATGCCAGTATCCATGCCAAGCCACTCTTGGCCTCAAAGTCACTGCAGGTGGACTGAGAAGGAAAGCTTCCTCACACATCTCCCAAGGCAGAAATAACTCTAGTCAGCCGGCCCCATTGTCCCTCTAGGATAGACCAAAGGAAATCATAAGTAATAGATGCTACATAAACAATGTGCAATTGGAGTTCCTGACGTGGGTGATAAATCCAACTAGAAACCAGGTTTCGGGTTCGATCCCTGGCCTTGCTCAGTGGGTTAAGGATCTGGCGTTGCCTTGAGCTGTGGTGTAGGTCGCAGACGTGGCTCAGATCTGTCATTGCTGTGGCTGTTGCGTAGGCCGACAGCTACAGCTCCGATTAGACCCCTAGCCTGGGAACCTCCATATGCTGTGGGTTCGGCCCTAGAAAAGATGAAAAAAAAAAAAGAAAGAAAAACAATGTGCAGTTAACCCAGCTGCCAGCCCCAGGGAAAGACACACATCAGCCATCTTGACAAGAAGTTAAGCTGAGCCTCAAGGGAAGCCGCCTGAGGTTGCACGGGTGTGACAGCTAAACCTCAGTCCTTCAGAAGCCATCCCCTCCCTCCCAGCCCCCTTCCTGGGGTCCCAGCCTCAGCAGGAGTGATGTTCACCCAAGGTGGATGGCCAGTGGTCAGTTTAGCACAATTAAATATGCAGTTGGAGTTGGCAGTAACTTTAGCCCCATCTCCATCTCCTTGAAAGATTTTTCTCGTCCTCCTACAACACTAATTGCATTTCTCTTCCCTACCTACCCCTCTGGCTGAATGTTTCTGCTCCCTACCCCAACAACAGTCATTTGTTTACCAGGGGCTTGGCGCATCCTCTGCCTGGCTCAGGAGCTGCCCTGCCGGCTCCCTCACCTCCTGCCCCAGGCCCGGCCTCCTCCCTGTGCGGCCCCATTGCCCATCTCTGCATCAGAAGTGCACTCTGTGCGCCAGCACAGTCAAGCCCCAGGAAACTGCAAATTATCTGTGCTAGTTTCCAGCTCGCAAGCATGCCCAGTACTCTGCCTCTAGACTGGCCTCTCCTTCCTGGTCCTGCCCCAGCCGGGACCACCATCCCCTTAGACAGGCGGCCACAGGGCTTGTGACCGGATCAGGCCAGGCCTATTTGTGATTAAGGAAGCCATTTGCAGGAGGGGAGAGGAGGCAGGTCCCTAAAACCCAACCTGGGAACCCCTCTAGTAAAGCCAGGCCTGCACCTCCCACAGACAGAGGAAGGGCACCAGGGGCTAAACACAGTCGAAAAGCAAGGTTAGTGAATTTAATGAGGTGATCTTAGGTGGCTTAATTCAGCTCCATAGCCTGGGGCTGGAGGAGGAGCCCTGCAGAAAGTCAGAAGCAAAGGCTGTACTAATTAGATTTCACAAATGCTTTTGTTATTCAGCTTGCCAGGTGGAAGGGAGGCTCCCCAGGGGGGCTTCTGAAGCTGCCCCTCTCAGCTGCTTCCCACTCCCCACCCCCGCCCCCGATGCATCGTCCCGGACTGCCCCCCCAAAAAAACCCTCACATCGGTCTTGGACCCATCCTGGCTCAGACACCACCTGACCCGCCCCTTGGGGTGGGAAAGAGTGTGGATGGAAGGGCAGCTCCCAGCCTCTTGGTTGGTGAGAGGCTGGTGTGGCGGGCAGTTTGGGTGGCAGAAAGTCTCCGGGCAGAGCTGCAGGGGCTTGTCGTGCCCAGGTTGCTGTGATGGGGTGTCCAATCCCTAACCCTGCCACTGCAGAGCTCACCCAGCCGTGACTGTCCTGAGCTGAGCAGCCATCTCAAGGCTCCTCCTTGTGACAGCGCCCTCACTATTCACCTGTGCACCCTGCAGGACTAGGACTAGAGAGGGAGAGGCCTGAAAGGAAGGGAGGGGTGGCCCATCTCAAGGAACGGAGGACTCAGCTTCTCCATCTGTAAAAGGGCTAATTGCACAAGGCTCTGGGCCATAGACTGCAATAGTGTTGACCTTGCTGATGTGTTGACCTCGCTGCTGGAGGGTTAGTGCTCTGAGGACATGGAAGCCACCAGATGCCTACGTGATAACAGGGAGCCATTAATAAAGGCTGTAAGAGTTCTTGAAATGGGAGATCGGCCCATCTCCAGGCCGGCGGGTGTGCAGAGCCTTCACTCCCGAGGGACAGCACTCCTGAGGGACAGCCCCGCCTGTGGAGAGGCTGCTCCCTCCAGTGGAAGGCGAAGGTTATGGTCAGCAAGCTCTGGCCTCCTCTCCTTCCTGATCTTGCCTCCCCCTTCCTCTCCCAGCCTGGAGCTTCCCATCCACACCAGAAAACAGCCCCAACCATCAGACTCACAAATGCGCTAAAGGGAACTGATTACCTCGGTTTCCTCTCCTGTAAAAGGAGGCGATAGGCCCATCTCAGCTCTGCAACCCCATCATCCCCACCTCCTAAGCCTGGGCCTGCCAAGCCCTGGGGCTGGTTTGCAGCTAGCTGCCTGCCCGGGAGCCCCTTGCCAGCCAGGGGCTCCTTAATGAAGCAAACACGTTTGTGAAATGGCAAAGCTCTGGAATCCAGGCAGGTTCTCAGGCTGCTTATTTCAGCTAGAAGGTACCTGCCGGGTACCCTCTCCCCACACATCTAGGGCCCTTCCCCATCCCCCAAATCTCTCCCTTCTTTGCTCAGTCTAAGCTTTTAGAAGAGGGGGAAAAAAAAAAAAGTGAGGAGGAAAGCAGGCCTATTGATGCATAGCAGTTCGGGCAAGTTTTAAGGCCTCTGCAGAGTTTGAGGAGAATGTCCCCAGAATGTTAAACATGCCCCCTGCGATCCGTCCCCCACTGCCTTGAGCCAAGTCACGTGTCCTAGGGACTGAGAGTGAGGTTCTGGATCCCTGCTCTGCACGCACAGGCATGTCTAGGGTCTCAGCCTGGCATCAAGCCCAGGACATGTAGAGCCACCAGGAGGTGACCCTGTGACCAACCTGAGGTGGTGAAATGTGGGAGGCAATTCCCAGGGAGCCTGGACTCTCCTCCCCCATGTCCCTGTGAAATCAATGACAGTAATAACAATCCCTAATGTTTCTTGAGTGGCCACAATGCCCCAGGCCCTGTTCTAAAGGATTTATGCATCCTGACTTCTTTGATCCCCGTAGCAGCTTCATGAGACAGGTATTATTATTCCCTGTAGTTTACAGGTGAGGACACTGGGATACAGAAAAATGACGTGATTTGTCTAATGTCACAGCTAGTAAGTGACAGACCCAGGCAGTCTGGCTGCAGAGCCCACGCTCAGAAATCCTGTGCTAAGCTGTTTTTTCACACACACACCAAAAAAAAAAAAAAAAAATCGTATTTTAAAATGAATATGACTGGCTCTGATTTGAGTGCTATTTACACTGGGCACTGTACAAAGAGCTTTGCGTGCCTTTTGTCAGGGAAGGCTCACAACAGCCCTGTGAGGTAAGTGCTATGATCTCCTTTTACAGATGAAGCCATGGAGGCTCAGAGAGATTAAATAATGAGCCCAAAGTCACAGAGATGGTGAGTAGCCATCTCTTCTTCCCAAATCTGTCTGAGCCCAGAGCCTGAGCCCACTTGGAGACAGCTGCCTCTCATGCTCCCTCCCAAAGGGCACAGACTAAGTGCCTCCCTTTCCTGAGACGAAGAATGAATGGACAGTGGCCCCCTGCCTGTGCGTTTCTGCTCTGCCTCTGGAGCAAAGGCACAATGAGAGGAATCTTCTGCTTCACTCCCAAGAGGGACCCTGCCCTCCCCGCCCTGCTCTCCCCTGTCGGCCCTGTGCTTGCCCCCCTTCTCCTTCCCCCAACTCCCAGCATCTCTCCTCAGCCCTGGCAGGGATGCGCAGCTCCAGGCCCAGCAGGATGGACATGTATGGCCAAGAATGGTGATGTATTTATTAAGTGAAACCGACAACTTTCATTAACCCAAGCAGACATTATTAAAACACGCCGGTTGTCTCTGGGAAATGAAGTGCCCAGTGCCGGCTTTGATCAGAGCCCCTACTTTCATGCTCTGAGCTGCTGAGAATGGGCTGGGCCTCCCTCTGGGCATCCTGCATGTCTTCCATCATTTCCCATGAAGTGGGCCCCATCCCAAGCCCCCACATTTCTGCCACAGGACTCCTCCCTCTGGCATTCCTCTGACACAGGAATCCTGGACCCAGATGGCCTGAGACCCAGAGACAGACCGTGGGCACATGACGCCTCCCACTGGTTGCACCTGGGGATGGAGCTGCCCTGGGTCCCTAACTGACTACATTAAATCCAGCATATTAAGGAGTTCCCAATGTGGCTCAGTGGTAACAAAACCGACTAGTATCCATGAGGACACAGGTTTGATCCCTGGCCTCACTCAGTGGGTTAAGGATCCGGCATTGCCTCTCTCTGTGGTTTAGGTTGCAGATGCAGCTGGGATCCAGCATTGCTGTGGCTGTGATATAGGCCGGCAGCTGCAGTCCGATTCAACCCCTAACCTGGGAACTTATATATGCCACAGGTGCAACCATAAAAAGAGAAAATATTTTAAAATGCAGCACATTAGGAGTTCCCGTCGTGGCGCAGTGGTTAACGAATCCGACTAGGAACCATGAGGTTGCGGGTTCGGTCCCTGCCCTTGCTCAGTGGGTTAAGGGTCTGGTGTTGCCGTGAGCTGTGGTGTAGGTCGCAGACGCGGCTCGGATCCCTCGTTGCTGTGGGTCTGGCGTAGGCCGGTAGCTACAGCTCCGACTCGACCCCTAGCCTGGGAACCTCCATATGCCGCGGGAGCGGCCCAAGAAATAGCAAAAAGACAAAAAAATAAATAAATAAAATAAAATAAAATGCAGCACATTAAAGGAGTTCCCATTGTGTCTCAGCAGTAACGAACGCAACTAGCATCCATGAGGATGCGAGTTCAATCTCTGGCCTCTCTCAGTGGGTTAAAGGATCTGGCGTTGCTGTGAGCTGTGGCATAGGTCACAGACGTGGCTTAAATCTGGTGTTGCCATGAGCTGTGGTGTAGGCCAGCAGCTGCAGCTCCAATTTGACCCCTAGCCTGGGAATTTCTGTATGCCATGGGTGCGGCTCTAAGAAAGACCAAAAAAAAAAAAAAAAAAACAACGCAGCACATTAAACCTGACCAGAATCCTGGCAATGGCTAAAGATGCACCACTGAAAATATGGCTTGGTGGAGTCCTAGCTTTCCACCCACTGGAGTCAGTTACTAGGTAGTTGTTATCTGTGGGGGCCCAATAGGGGCAGGTGGGAAGGTGGGATGCTGGAGAGAGGGAAGAGGGTGGGGAGGAACCAAGTAGAAAGGGCAGGACCAAGAAGGCCGGCGATAGGCTGATGGGGTGGGGCCATCTCTGCACTGTGCGCTGTCTGTCATCCTGGGTCTTTGCTGAGGGCAGGAAGCAGTAATAATCCAGATTGCAATTGACAACGTACTATTTCATAGACCGTCTAATTTGTTTCTCATAAATCCTGCCATGGTGGGGGCGGGGGGGGGGGGGGTGGATCCGCCTGCTTTTCCCCTTGTAACAATGCTGAGAAGAGACTCAGACAGATTAAGTAACGCAAGCCAGGTTGCAAAGTCAATGAGTAGCAGTGCAAGAATGGTGCCTGGGCCTCCGACCCCAGGATCCAGCCTTGTGTCACGGCCTCGCCTCACTTGGCAGACTGCTCCTTTTATTACGTTTCAAACATTGGCGCCTGGCAGAATTAAGACACTGCTTGAAGCGAGCCATTCTGCACAACCTCAGACACGCGCCCAGTGCAACAGGGGCTCAGGCTGCGCGCTGAGCACATATCCCCACCCTCGGGAGAAGAGGCCACATGGCCAGCAAGGACCGAGCTACCCCGACTGACCCACCTGGCCCTGCGTTGCCTTATCTGCACAGTGAATTCTCTAGGGGCCCATGGCAAGACTCAATAGATGCTATGCACAAGTTGTCCAGCACAGCCTTAGTGGCACACAGTAGGTGTCACTAAGTAGTGGCTCCTGGCATTCTTCTTAAAGACCAGAGCATAGCTATGCGGGGCAGCCAGGATTTACTTTATTTTATTTTATTTGTCCTTTTGTCTTTTGTAGGGTCGCTCCCGTGGAATATGGAGGTTCCCAGGCTAGATGTAGCTGCCAGCCTACGCCACAGCCACAGCAACGCCAGATCCAAGCCGCATCTGTGACCTACACCACAGCTCATGGCAACGCCAGATCCTTAACCCCCTGAGCGAGGCCAAGATCGAACCCGAAAACCTCACAGTTCCTATTCGGATTTGTTAACCACTGAGCCACGATGGGAACTCCATGGATTTATTGACTACTCAGTTTTCATCCTGGTTTAGGAACAGCGTGCCTCAGCTTTCAGGCATGGTCTGTTCCCATAAGTACACTCACCCTTGTCACCTCCGCGCCTTCAGTTTTGGTTGAGAAATGCGGTGGTCATAATAGCAGCCACCCTGAGGAGACAGCACGAGGGCGGGGCTGTAGTTCACTCATCTTTTATTCCCACCGCCTAGTATCTTGCCTGATGTGATGGATTATCAATAAATGTTAATAGATGGATAGAAGAGAGGGAGGGAGGAAAAATGCCAAGTAAACAAAATTGGATGGATGATAAGAATCATGACATCCTATGGCCGCTTGGCCATCAGAAAAGATTCAGGAGCTTCTTTGTGATGGGACAGCACAGGTGATGTTCGGTCTTGGGGTCAGGGGGAGGAGTGTCCATGGGGGCCATGGGTAAAAACCTTGTGTTGGGGAGGACAGGTCCTCCTCCCTGGCCTGTACCACTTTTTTCTTCCCATCAGCAGGCCTGGCCAATCCAGAGCAGCCAGCTCTCCAAGGCCAGGAAAGGTGACAGCCCCGGCTCCCCTGCCAGCCAGCACCGTGGCTGCCAGGCATCAGGCAGAGCCCAGAGAGTGAGGCGGCTGTGCTGCCAGCAGCAGATGCTGCGTGTTAGTGCTCTGATGCATGGCCCAGCACAGCTGCTCAAAGGGCCGCGCCCCACACCCCTTCCTTCCCTCTTGGCATGTCTGTGGGGAGAAGGTAACAGAGGTGGGGTGGAGGTCGGGGGGCTGGCTGAGCATTCCGTGCTCCTCTGCGCCTTCTGTGCCCTCTCTGCTTTGACAAGTCCCCCATCCTCCATGCACTCTGCACGTGGCCCCAGCCCCTTTCTGTGACCTCGCCGTCCCCTAGGCTCCAAGGAGGCTTCTGCTTCCTAATTTATCAGGAACAAGGGCTCTCGCCACAGGAGAGAGAGAGATTTCTCTCCCAACCAGCTGCTAGGAGATGATGCCAGGAGGGAGCCAGAGCTGGCATGAGCCCCCACCTGGCTGCTCATTGGTATTCAACGTGAATTTATTGTTTTAATCAAAGCACTAAGTGAAACAGGGAGCTCCCATATTCTCACCCTGGCAAGGGGCTTAGCAGCTCTGGAAATCTGTAGAGGATTCTCAGAATTTCGGTCCACCGAATGCAAAATGGATTCCTTTCTTGAAGTATGGCCAGAGCCCCAGCTGCCCTCCTCTGGGCAGCTGGGAGTGGTAGGGAAGTGGGATGTAGGTTCTGCTCTATCTGCCCTAATAGAGAAAGGATCTCAGGCTGGTCTCTATGCCTCCATCAGCCAGACCCCCAGTACTCAGGTACTGAGACCCCTGCAGACACAGGTGAGTGGGAGAGGCTTGCATCTCCCTTGGCCATACATTCTTCAGGGCTGCCCCTCACCGTGGCCTTAAACTTTCCCAGAGCAGTTCTAGAAAAGCTCATCCTCTCTTGCTCATTCTTCCAGCCTTCAGAGACTGCCCAAGAACAGCATAGCAAGCTCAGGGTAAATGGGCTTCTCAAAGCCATGCTTCCCAAGTCCAGGGGCGGGTCACAAATTAGAACCCCAGCCCAAGTGACTTGGTTCCAAAGCTAGGACAGGGCTTCATCACTGATCATAGAGCCAGATGCCCTCCTTCCTGTGATGGAATTGTGAAATCTAAACACCCTGATGCAGGCCCTAATTCAGTCACTTGTTAGCTGTGTGACTTCAGGAAAGCGCTAGACATCTCTGAGCCTGTCCCCCCATCGTCAGATGAGAATGGCTTCACGGGACGGTTGTGAGGACCAAATGAAATAATGTATGTGGATGTGCTGTGTAATCCAGGAGGTGTTGGATAAAGGCTAGCTGCAGTTACTGTGGCATCGCTGGCCCAGGTGGAAAGTACAGGGGTTCAGAGGCCAGACCTCGGAAAGTGGTGCTGGAAGACCCACTTCCTCCTCTGTAACCCCACACACCACAGGCTCTGTAACCCCCAGACCTGAAGAGCTCGGAGGGCTAAGGTCTCCCTGCTGGAGCCACCTCTGCTGATGCACAGACAATGCGTTCTCTCTCCCTCAGAGCGCTGGCTTCGCATTCATCAAAAGGCAAACAGAGAGGCCTCCAGGGCCAACCTCTGCCGCGGCTCCTGGGGAAAGACTTTGTTTTGTGACAAGGGAGGGGAGCCATTCCCCATCTCGGTAAACAAACTCAGCCATTCAATTAGCTCCTGCGTGGTGCTGATCGTGCACCGGGAAAGGCCACTGCCCCACTGGGCCTCGCTGGGCCCCGCTGGTTGCTTCTGTGACTTTGCCAGGAGAATCAAAGAGGCGGCCTCGGGTGACCTTGTTTCATCTCAGAGGCTCACAGCATCCCTTGTTTCCTGAAATGCTTGCTGTCCTGCGGGCAGAGCTCTCAGGCCGAGGCATCCACTTTTCCCACGGAGGCCTGGATGGCCAGATCCTGGGAAGGAAGGAAGGACGGAGCCAGGAGGGAAGGATGTGGCCTTTATCCGGAGCATCCAGGAGGGGTCTGCCTGGCTGAGGGGCCAGCGTGGGCCACCTGCTGGCTACGCCTTGCTCCCCGCTCTCTTTAGCCTGGATCCTTCCATCTCACGTCTGCAGCTGGAGCAGGCCATTTTGGAAGATGGCTCACATCTTCCAAAATGGGGACATAGGGAACAGAACTCCAAAAATGAGCACAGCAGTGGGGGGTGTGGTTTGGGGGACAGCAGGAGACACCAAACGGATGTCCAGAAATCGAGGGGGCAGGATGAATGAATGGCATTGCAGGAGGACAGAGAAGAATGGACAGGGTGGGGCGATGCAGACCAGGTAAGGAAGGCAGAGACCCGCCAGGCCCGCTTTCCCAGATTCTCGTAGGCGCCTGGGGGAGAAGGCCTGGCTGAGTGGCGAAGTAGAAGGCTTCTGTTTACAGCCATCTATCTCCCATAATTAGCCATTTAGGAAGAAAATAGCCTTCAAATTCAAAGGTAAATTGACTTACATTGGGATAATAACGTTTGATTGAGCACGGGAAGTTCATCTTTAGAGTATGAGAGCAAACAAATTGCTTTTCTTCCCCGGTGCTGGGGAAGAAATAAGATGAGATTGCAGGTGCTCCCAGAGCTGTGTTCCCATCGCCTGGGGCATTAGCAGGCCCAGGGCTCAGCCACCAAACCGAGGGTGCCCACGGCTCAGTCTCCGCTGGTTGTTTCCTGATCCTTGTTTTGGAGGGTTTTTAAATTATACTGCATCACATTGATGCAGCAATCCATTATTATTGTCAACAAGAGCATGAAGACACATAAATTCCCTCCCTTAGATAGAGGCTGGTTCATAAATACATTTCTTTATTGCTTCCTAGATTGGAGAAATTGCTCTGTGCTTTGGCTTCCTGGAACATGATGAGGGGGGTTGGGAGGGTTTTTTAAAATTTTGCTTCCGACTAAGGTGGTGAAATCCTGCATGATCTCCTGTAGATATCACTGCATTCTGAGCTTCCTGGGGTGGGGGATCTGTGAAAGGATGGGAAAGTGAGGAGGGAACATATCAGTAATGAAAATATATATCTGATATGGATATAAACCGGTTGGGACTCAGATAGGGAATAGGAGCTCTCCCTGGAGAAGTCGGGCAATGTTTTCTCAGAGGAAGAAAGTTTGAGTCACATTTGGAAAGGTGAGCGTGGAAGAGAATTATCAGAGGTGCGCACACACACGCACATACACACACACACACACACACACACACACACACACACCCCCGCCCATGGCCTCCTTGGTAAAGCCCCTTCTGGCTCTTTGGGTTTTGGCAGAAATTCAAATTTTACTTTAGTTACTAAGAGAAATTCAGGAATTACCTCAATAGAGCCTCATCTCAATAGAGCTAATCTCTTTCTTTCATTTATTCTGATAATGTATTTTTAGAATAGGGACAAAGGGACTTCAGTGGCCCATAGAGTCGAGTGTGGCTGTGCGGGTGGGTGTGGGTGTGTGGGTGTGTGTGCATGAATGTTTTAAGTCCTTGAATCTAAATAGAGAGGAGCAGGAGTTCCTGTCGTGTCTCAGTGGTTAACAAATCCAACTAGTATCACTGAGGTTGTGGGTTCGATCCCTGGCCTCACTCAGTGGGTTGAGGATCCCATGATGCTGTGAGCTGTGGTTTAGGTCGCAGATGCGGCTCAGATCCCAAGTTGCTGTGGCTGTGGCTTAGGCCTGTGGCTACAGCTCTGATTAGACCCCTAGCCTGGGAACCTCCATATGCCATGGGTGTGGCCCTAGAAAAGACAAAAAGGCAAAAAAATAAATAAATAGGGAGGAGCAAAATAAATATTTTTAAGCTAATAAAGACCTGTATTAGTTATCTCCTGCTGTGAAACAAAGTACCCCAACATTAGCCACTTGACACATTTATTATCTCCAAATCTCTGTGGCTTAGCTGGGTCCTCAGCATCCATGACACCCAAGGCTGCGGTCAAGGTGTCAGCCAGGCCTGTAGTCACCTCAAGGCTCACCTGGGAAAGGATCTGCTTCCAAGCTCACACCTACGGCCGGGGGCCTGGTTCTCTGCAGGCTGCTCAACTGAGGACCTCAGCTCCTCGATGCATGTCGGGCAGAGGCCACCCTCCTGCCTGCCCCAGGGGTCTCTCCAGCATGGCAGCTTTCTTCTGCAAAGCAAGCAGCCAAAAAGCCCAGAAAGAGTGTGTGTGCCAGCACAGAACCCAGAAGCACTGCCTTTTAAAACTACAGTTTGAATCTCTCATCACGCTGGCCATATTCTCAAGTCACTGGGTCCAGCCCACCCTCGAGAGGAGGGGAGTTTGAAAACCAGGAGACAAGGATCCTCGGTCTCACCAGCCCTGGGCTACCAAGTCGGATCCCCTGAACATATACTAAGACAGTGGAAGTCCAGCCCGGGCTTGAACCCAGGAACAGAACGCCAGGCTTCCGGTCCTCTCCCCAGTGCCTGTTCAACCACAGAGAAGGTCAGACGTCGGAAGGGTGGTCAGTGAGTGGACCAGAGCCAGGGCAGTGTCCTGGAGAAGCCAACTCTGAGCTGATCTACTCACCAGCTGTAAGCAGGTCCCTTGCAGAGGTCCATGGGGATCCCAGGAATCCTCCTGAGGCATGAAAGACCCCCTAGAGGTTTCCATTTGAGGGGAAAAAAGAGGTTTTCTTTTGAAAAAAGTGGGCCTCATTTTCTCTGCAGGCCCCTCTGTGCCTGACCCACATCCAGCCAGACGCCAGGAGAGAAAAGGGAGAAGCAGAGAGCCAGCCACACAGGGGATTAGAGGAATAAACAGTCCAAGAAGAGCCGCCACCTTTTCACTTTAAGAGTTAAAGGCAACTGAGAAGAGTCAGAGCAGCAGAAAGCGCCTGCCTCAGAAAGAGCCATTAGGGGCCAAGACGGGAAGCAGAACAATGCAGCTGAGACAATGGATGCGCTGAAAAGCCCTGGAAATCGGGTGCACAGACTCTCGCTTCTGGGACGTCTTCACAGATTAATAAGGCTTTTGAGGATTTCTATGAGTCAGAGCCTAAGATGGGCCAACGTGGGGCTCTTTGAAGCCTCCTTTTCAGCAGCTTGAAACGGCAGACGTCTCTGCACCCAGCAAGGAGGGGCAAGGCCTGGGCAAGCCAGGAAAAGCTATTGTGTCTCTAGAAAATGGGAGCCCACGAGGGTACTTTATAACAGCCCCGAGCAAGGCATTGAACTTGGAAGGCAGGCATATGCCTTAGCCCAGGAACAATCTACCGCAACAATGGGAGAGAGGCAGCCACTGCTCAGACACAAAAAAATGCATGATTTTCAGACAGAGGGGGACAGCCTTCTCAGAAAACTATGAGTAGGCCCCAGAAGTCAGAGATAACATTTACAGAACACGAATTATTATTCCCATCGGAGAGGTACAACAACTGAAGCTCGAAGACATTTAATGACTTATCCAAAGTCTCAGGAATAAATGAGCAAGCTAGCAGTCATTCGGTATCACTGGCATTCAGAGGTTAGTAGAGGAGCTTCGAAACACTGGTGGCATAAACAAGCTAGGAGTGAACCTTTCTCTCACATGACAGGAAGAAGGCAAGAGCTCAGTAGTCAGCCCATCCTTAGCACTGGCTTCTGTACTTGGTTTACACCTCACAGTCATAAAACAGCGGCCAAAGCTCGAGCTATCACTCCACATTTCAGGCAGGAAAAGGAAATAAACAAAATGCATGCAACTCCCAGGTGGATTGGCCTGCCTTTTTTTAATATTAAAGTATAGTTGATTTACAATGTCGTGCCAATTTCTGCTGTCCTGCAAAGTTTCTCAGCCATACCTATATATGTGTGTGTGTGTATATATATATATATATACATGTATATATATATATATATATATATATATGTATATATATGTGTGTGTATGTATATATATATATACATTAGTTTTTTAGTATTATTTTCCATCATGGTCTATCCCAGGAGATTGGATATACTTCACTGTGCTACAGTAGGAACTCATCGCTTATCCATTCTAAGTGTAATAGTTTGTATCTACTAACCCCAAACTCCCAGTCCCTCCCAGTCCCTCCCCGCCTCTCTTGGCAACCGCAAGTCTGTTGTCTATTTCTATGAGTCTCTTTCTGTTTTGTAGGTAGGTTCGTTTGTGCCATGTTTTAGATTCACACCTAAGTGTGAATCAGCTGTCTCTGAAGAATGGTTTCTGATTATATCTCATTAGCCACCTAGAGCTGTTCAAGGGGGTCTAGGAAATTCATATTTTTTGGCTTCGTTACTTTCCCACCTCAGCAATGTAAGGATTCTGGAGGTACATAAATGGAAAAATTGTACTTTTTGCCCTAAGACCCAAATTTCCTGACCCCAAATCCAAAGTTCTGTCCACTACCTACACTGCCTGTGGTGACCACGGATAGAATGTCCCAAACTCCTGACCACTACCGTATCCCCTGACTCTAACACAGAGTCAGGGCTACACTGAACGGTCCAACATCCAGAGTGTCCTGCTGCCCAAGCGTTGGTGCTGTGCCAGGGACCCAGGAGAATATCACAGGGCCAACTAAGTCCTGGCCCCGTTACCTCCTCTCTAAGAGGTGCTGTCTACGCTGCTCGAATGAACTCAACCCTCTACTCCTCCTAGGGCTGTGCAGAACCAGGCACATGTCTTTGCTTCCACTGTAGGAATGTGACAGGGTGTTGTAGGGGGAGTAAGAGGCCGTTATGTTCTGGTCTAGACAGAACTGTGTTTCCGAATGGTACGCTATCAGTTAAGTTACATAGTAAATTGTATGCAGGAATCAGAGCAGAGCAATGACAGTCAGTTGCATATATACGTTTATTAATTCCCCAGAGATCGGGGCAATTTCTGCCCCCTTGATACAAACTTTTATTCCCTGTCAGGGAAGACAAGAGTCCCAGTTTTCCCTGGTGCAGTTAACAAAGAGCCCATGTAACCAGCCATGGGGAAGGAGCTTGAGAGAGCAGCATGGGGCCACTTCCCCTTCGAGACCAAAATAATTTGGGGCTCCCACTGGAAACTGTGCTGCTGATGGCAGGACAGTGTGACAGGGTCATTCGTCCCACCAGCTTCCTCTTTCCCCATTTCCAAATTTCTCCCTGTGACATTTCAAGCTACAAGGCTCCCATCTCAGAACTTTGACTTTGAATGTCTTTTCATATCGGCCTTAAAGAAGATGGTGTCATCAGTGACCTTTTCAAAAGACCACGGGGGCTTAATTAAAAACTAAACTTGGCCACTTAATTCAGATGATCCTGTCGACTCCTGGGTGCTGAAGTGAACTCAGCCTTGTCAGTTTGCAGCAAGCTGCTGGCACTGCCCTTTGGTGCCCCCACACTGTGAAGCTACAGGGTGGCAGGCAGGCTCTGGCCCAGGCCTAAGGACCACCATGCCCCTCTTGGTGAGAGAGAGAGAGAGAGAGAGAGAGAGAGAGAGATGGGGCCACTGGGAGCCAAGGGGCTCTGCGGGAGAGGGGAGGAGCCCACTGGAGCCTGAGGCATCTGTGCCAGGAAGGCCTGACAAAGGAAGAGATGGGTGACCACTTGGGCTTCCGTGATGGTGAGTTGATTGTTTTTTTCCTGAGGACTTACCTCTATTTTTAAAATTTTTTTTAGTATGGGTGATTTACAATGTTCTGTCCCTTTCTGCTCTATAGCAAAGTGACCCAGCCATACATTTATATACATTCTTTTTCTCACATTATCCTCCATCATGTTCCATCACAAGGGATTGGATATAGTTCCCTGTACATACAGCAGGGACCTCATTGCTTATCCACTCAAACGCAGGAGTTAGCATCTACTAATCCCCAACTCCCACTCCTTCCCCCTCCCCTTTGGCAACCCCAAGTCTGTTCTCCAAGTCCATGACTTTGTTTCTTTTCTGTAGATAGGTTCATTTGTGCCGTATAGTAGAGTCCAGATATAAGTGATATCATATGCTATTTGTCTTTCTCTTTCTTGTGATGGCAAGTTTAGAGCAAGGGAATTGCTTCTGGGTCCTGGCTTTCCTCTCAGTGACTCAGTTGGCGGACTAGAACCCATATAATGACCCCATCCTGCTCCCTCCTCCTGCTGTAAAGGTTCTAGTGATTGACAGATGGCTGTACCCACATGTGTCCCCTGGGCCCTGGAGACTGCACCTTGGGCTCTGTCTCTCTCTCTCCCAGAACCCATCCCTAGAAGCCATGGAACTCATCTGGAAAACAAGGCTGGAGGCTTGTTGTTGCTCTTTTTACTTTATTAGTAGTGGCTTTTATTCCTGCCTCCCCGAAGAGGAAAGCAGGTTTCCCGGTGCGTGGGCATGCTGGGAAGAGCCAGGTGCTCCTATGAGAGTGTGGCTGAGAGCATCCTCTTCCCACGGCCAGCGTGCCTGCCAGGAGACAGGGAGCGAGCTCTCTCCTGATGAAAGCTGTTTCTTCTTTGTCCAGTAACTGGAGACTCAGGCAGCTAGGAACTATGGAAAGAACTCTTCAGAGGCCAGATCAGCTGCTTGACCCTGGGATCAAGGTCCTCACATTCCTACCCTTCCCCCTTTTCAGAAGGAAGAGCATGTAGGAAAAGGAGACCTCGACTCTGGTACTTCTCCCACCACTAACTGGCTGTGCAACCTTGGACATGTTATTTAGCCTCTCTGGGCCTCCGGTGCCACCTCTGGAGAATAGAGTGAATGATATTCTGCAGGTGATGATCTTCTAGGTTTCCTGGCACTTAATTCATTCATCTGAGAGTTTGCTGAACATCTGCCATCTGCCAGGCACACATTAGATGGAGGACAAGGCAGTCAACAGAGCATTCGTGGTGACACTCCTTCATGGGCATGGGTGCTGGAGGTCAGAGTTCCTGGGACTTCTGGAAGGCAGCCCTTGAAATTGGCAAGGGGCCTCTGGAGAAGACAGTTCAGCCACGAGGTGGGATCCCCAACCTCAGCTTGTATGGCTTCCCATGAGGTCCACCAGAGTCCTGGGCCAAGGGATTCTTCCTGGGAGGTTTTCTCGCCTCCCAAGGGGCCAGGAGCCCCCTTTGGAGAGCTCAGTGGCTTCGCCCAGCTCCTGAAGGAAGAAACCCATTGCTAGCCTATGCCTCTGGCTCTTCAATCATAGTTGATTACAATTCTATCTGACCATGCCCACACACAAGAAAGCTTTAGAAAAGTAGGCAGAGGCTGCAGAGCTGGGAGAATCTTCTGGCAAGGAGCTTCTGGCAAGGAGCACCCGGCCCACTGCTGTCACAGCCTGTCACCTAAGCCTTGGTTGTTTCTTGCCATTCTCCTGTCACTCTCAAGGGGGCAGTGTGGCCTGGCTGAAGGGACTGGAGGGCGGGTTGTCAACCAGGTTTTTGGACAAGGAAACTTCATTCTAGTTCTGTCTCAGCCACTTGCGGGCTGTGTGAACTGGGGCAAAGCACTTTATGTCCCGGAGTCACGACAGTGTCATCCCTAAGCTGGTACTAACCTCACGGGTCGTGGTGGAAATGAAATGAGATGATTTGTGTAAACGTTTGGTAAATTAACGAGGCTCGGGTCAAAGGTCAAGTGTTAAGCTAGGAGGAACCCAACAAGGGAGACAGGCCCAGACTCAAGTCATCAGTTGCACAGATGCCTGTCCAAGGCCTCCCATCTGAGTGCTTATTCCTCCCCCCCATGTCCTCCCACTGGGCACGGCCAGATTTGGCTAGACTCAGCTGTGCCCAGGACTCTGCAGCTGCTCCTACTCTGTCCCCAACTCTGAGTCTCTGGAGCCAGGCTGCAGAGGAGGCTGCTTTGGGCTCCTTTTTCTGCCCAGAGTGGGCTTCCACACACCGCCCCCCCCCCGGCCCCTCCTCCTGCTCATGGGGGTTAAGATCCTTAGAAAGAGAAGAGGAGGTCGATGAAGGGGTTCTTGAGTGCTCTCCAACTGGGCTGGCAGCCCACAGACCTTGTCACCATCCCCACAGCTGCGGGAAAACAATGCCCCAGGCAGCCAAGGGGACCCTGCATCCATGTATGGTGGCTGCTTGTGAACCACACACTACAGCCAGGAAGGCCCCATTGGGCCCAGGGTCCCTGAGCAGCTGCAAAGTGGCTTTTGCCAGGAAACGCCATGCTCTCCCCCCCGACCCCCACCCTGCTGGCACAGAGGGCTAAGAACTGCATGGCACTTCTGCTTGCAGAAAACACCACCCAGCCCCTAATCACAAGTTCCTTCTCTGTGGCTTCAGAATTCTCTACAATCATTAGGACGGTGATTTTTTTTTTTTTTCCTATGTTCTATTCAGGGTCTCTATCTTTCTATGAGGACCCAAGACTGGACAGAAAAGGGGAATTAGCCAGGAGGATGTGTGAGAAATCAGAGAACAGTAGAGCTGGCAGGGGTCTTGGGGAGTTTCTGCTACTGCCTCTGTGTACCCTCAAAAGTCCCACTCATGAGACCTCTGAGGCCCAAGGAAGTCAACTGGCTAGCCCAGACCTTCCAGTAGGGGGCAGCCTAGCTGCCTGGAAAGAAAGGACTCACCTGCCCTTCACCACCTCCTTAGATTTTACCAACTCCCCATTCCTCCTGTCCCACCCCTCGGCCTTCTTCCTTCTCCAGGTGCAGGAGCCCCCACCCTACTGCAGATACTGCACCACAGAGCTCTGTGCCCCTCTGGGTGGGGATGGGATCTCGGGGATCCTGAGATGGAAGGAACATGCACTGTGCCAACACACAATGGAAGGAAGGAAGCCAAGGGATGTGAGTTCTTTCCCCTGTGAAGGCAGAAAGGAAAGGCAGGAGGTTCTGCAAATGCTCCATCTCCTCCATCTCTCCCTGTGTTCTGTCAGTCAGTCAGCAAACACCTGCCCATCCATGGAGCACAGTTGACAAAGCAAGGACCTGGCCTTTTCCTCCAGAGGAGAACCGTCAAATGGCATCTCCCGACACCCTGAGAACTGCTGCAATGGTGACAACAAGGCAGTGGGTCAGCCTGCGCAGCTGCCCAGAGGGGTGGTCGAGAAGGATGACTTCCCAGCTTTGGGAGGGTCACAAACCCTTTAGAGAAACTGCTAAAAGCTATGAAGACTGAACGTTCTCCTTCCCTAAAGCTTTTGTGCACATTCACTCAAAATTAAAAAATGGCACAAGTCCTGCATGTCAGCCAGTCTGCGCGTGCCCAGAGCCCAGCTGAGGACGCTGTTCTAGACTGTCTCATGCACTCGGGGCAGGGCAGCCACAGGGAAATGATCAGCAGGTTGGGCCAACCAGACAGCAGGGAACAGGGCCAGGCCTGTTAGCCCTTAGCCATCTGAGCCCAGAGGGGAAGCAGCAGGCTGGCAAGAGCAGGCCTGCTGCTGGGTCTCCTTAGCACCCTGCCCTGGTGCTCACGTGAGCAGGGAGGGGTTAGGGACTGTGTGGCACGTGGCCTGCTGCTGCCGTCAGCCAGAGAGAGCTAGCCGAGTGGAAATGCCGGCGCCCCTGCAGTCTCCTGATAACAGTGCTAAATAAAAGTAATTTTCAAGTCACCAGTTAACAATGGCTGAGCGCATGAGCGGTGACCATGGAGCGATTGCTTACTGGGCTTGCTGTCAGGGGACAGCTCTGAAGAGCCACCTGGCCCATGGTCCGCGTCCATACAAGGATGACCTGCAGAAAACAGTGTCCAGGCTCCATGGAAACATTTGCTCCTCCAAAGCCCTGGTGCTTTTCCTGTTGGAGAACCATTCTCTGTGGAGCAGGTGGGCTCCACGGGCTTCTAGCCAAGAAGCCCTTCATGCAAGCGTCCAAACGTGGCTGGACCACACGTCTCCTCTCCTCTCGGCTCTCCCCTCCCCCCAGCTCCACACACAAGGCCTGCCAGCCCCTCTCCTCTGGGCAGCAGCCTGCTTCTCATTGCTTCAGGCCCTTTGCCCCTGTGGCCACACCCAGTTGCCCACAGCATCTTTCACTTCCTAAAGCACTCACAGCCCAGCCTAGGACTGGTTCCAAACTCACTTCCTCCCAAAGACCTCCCCAGATGGACCTGCTGGGCCCATTACCCTGGATCCCTTGGCCCTGACCCAGACCAAAGGACTACTCACTTCCAGCTCCAGGGAACACTGCTCCCCACACAGTAGGCTCACCTGCTGCACTTTTCTTTGCCACAGTCCCGTGCATCCTGATGTGCTCGGCATTCCTCACTGGACCAAACTTGTCAAGGAAACTGCCTCTTCTAGACCCCAGTCTTCCTTGGGAGGCCACCCAGTGTAGGAGAAAGAACATGAGCTTTGGAAGTGGCTGGAACAGTCCAATTTTGGCTCCCCTACTTCTTAGCTGTGTGACTTCAGGCTTTGCCCTGCCTCTGTTTTCTCATCCATATATAGGAAACAAAGATGCCCATTTCCCTGTGTTCTTTGTAAGGATTAAAACAATAACTGTTGGGGAAGTAGCTGGAACAGGTTCTGAGACCTCATAGGTGCTCAGTGCACTGCAGTTCTCCATCCAAGTGGCCTGGTAGCAGCTCTGGAATTTTATTTCATGGCCCATCCAGGGATGCACACCAGCCCTTAGCCATCTAGAGTATGCATCTCTGAAGAGTTCAAGGCAAAAGCCCCCAGCCCGAGCATGGCAGACCCCAGAATCTGTCCCCACCCCGAGGGGCTAGAAGGGGACTGGGGGCTGTTGGCCCAGCGAGGGCCTGGGGCTGCTAGGGCTCCAGGAACGGTGAGCTGTGTGACCTTGGGCAAGACATAGACCTTCTCTGAGCTTCCTTTCATCATCCTAAGGAAAATCTCCACCCTCTCAATCTCAAGCATTATCCTAAGAAGCAATGTCAGTATCTGAGAATCATAAAGGGCTGTTCACAGGAGAAGCAGGGTCCTAGGCAATATAACCAGTTCTAGTTTACCCTGCCCAGATGCCCTCCCTGCCAGAACACAAGGGAGCGCACCCTGAGATTTATGCCTGGAGGTTAAGAAATTCTCTTGTTAAAGTCTTTATACCCATGGGTGACAGCTGCTTATAAGCATCAAGCCAATTGTTAGACTTGAACACCCTAACACTGTATTAGTGCCTTAGATCACTTTCTAATAAGGCAAGTCCCCCAGGGAATGGGGTGAAATGAGACACACAGGACGTGTAAACTGTGATGAGAAAAGGCACAGAGAGAACAGAGGAGGGAGAACCCAGGCATGGGGCAGGGGGTTGCCCAACAAGGGAGGGTCCCCAGAAGCCTGAGCTCCCGGCTCTCTAGGAGATGAGGGGAGGGGACAAGGTGGAGACAAAAGCTGGGGGAATGAAAAGGCAAGACAAGACAAGACTCACTTTTACTCCCTTCCAAGTTTTTCTGGTGACATTTCCTACCTCACTCCATCCCCCCCTCATTCCCTTCCCCAACTCCACCACCACAGGCCTGGGGAAGATCAGGGATCTGCAGTTCCAGGTCCAAGAGAGCTTCCAGTGCTATTCCTCCTCCCCCTGGAGGAGCAGGCACACTCCCTCCCCCATCCGGGAGGACAGAGACTCCCGTCTGTGTCCCCAGCCTCCTTGAACAGCAGCCCTCCCGCCCCCACCCGCCCCAGGCACCGCTCAGGCCCTAATTACACCCTCCATCACTTTCCCACTGAGGCTGAAATGGGGACAGATCGCTCACCAGGCAGTGGCAGCGACCTTCACAGGCCGTTTCACCTCCATCTAGCCCCCTACTTGCCCGAGCCCATGTTCTCTTTCATCTGGAGTGTTTTCTCAGCACCACGCAGGGCCAAGGGCAGCCATCGGAGACACAGGCTCCTCCAAGAGGGGAGAAAAGCTGGGCTTCAGCCCTCGGCCACGAAAGAGGGAAGCAAAGAGAGCTTTACCCCCAGCAGCCGGTTCCTGGAAGATGCAGGAACTTAGGACTGACCAAAAAGCCTAATGGTTGCCAATCCTGAGGCTCAGGAACCCAAAAAAGCAAGTGCAATCCTAGACAGGATTAATTGCAAAATGATGTTGAAAACATAGGGCTGTGACATGTCCCTGCGCTTTGCCTGGTCAGGCCACATCTGGAATTTTGTACTCAGTTCTAGAAGTCATTTTGAAAAGGGATATTAACAAGGCAGAGAATGCCACGGTGGTTTCAGTCAAAGGACCATGTCATCTGAGGAAGAGGCAGGACATACAATGGTTAAGAACACAGATCTTTAGGAATTCCTGTTGTGGCTCAGCGAATTAAGAACCTGACCTCTATCTATGAGGATTCGGGTTCAGTCCTTGGCCTTGGTCAGTGGGTTAAGGATCCAACGTTGCTGCAAACTGTGATGTAGGTTGCAGATGTGTCTTAGATCCCTTGTTGCCGTGGCTGTGGTATAGGCCGGCAGCTGCAGCTCCTATTCAAGCCCTAGCCTGGGAACCTCCATATGCCTCAGGAGCGGCCCTACAAAGAAACAGAAAAAAAAAAAGAAAAGAAAAGAACATAGATCTTCAGAGTCAGCTTCCTGAGTTCACATTTGGGATTCAATAAATTCTCGACAAATATAAACTAGCATTAGTATTAGTATTAATTACCATTAGTATTCATATTGTATTCGTATTCATATTCATATTCATGTTCGTACTCACGTTAGCATTGGTGTGGGTACCCAAAGATACTCTCTGCTGCAGTTGGGCCATGGTTGGTATTCAGGTGGAGCCCCACTCCTGAGGATGAGCAGAGAGAAGGGCCCTTGGGTGTAACTGAAACAGAACTCAACTTGCAGCCCATGGTGGGGGGGAGGAGGTGAGGACACAGGCAATGTGAGGCCAGGTGGCAGGATGCTGTGACCCAGCTTCAGGAGCCTGAGGCTGGGAAGCAAGGAGCTGCACTCACACCCTCCAGGAAGGGTCCATGCCACTCGGGCCCATAGTGCTAGAGAGGACAGATGTGCTCTGAGCACAGAAACACAGGGGTTCTTGCCCCAGCACTGCCACTTAATAATGAGCTGTGTGACCCAGTGCAATTACTCAGGCTCTCTGAGTTCCCATTTGCTCTTTTGAATCAAGAGTAGCTGCCTCAACAGGGCTATGGGGATGAGGAGGCAATTAGCAAGACCCACAGCCTGGGCCTTGATGGAACACCGGCTCCCCATGAGCGGCAAGAGCAGAGGACCTGAGCCGTCAACAGGACCCTGATGCCAGCCCTGCCTGCAGCCCCCTCTCCCCCATGGCCAGAGTGACACTGAAAGTCCTAGAAGAGTCAGAGAGAGGGTGGCTGTCATTTTGGTTCCCTCCTTGCAGACCCTGCCAACAGCCCAGGCTCTTCAGCTCTGGAGGGCTTGGAGGGCCCTTCATCTGCCACCCTGTTATTTGTTGTCGCTGTTGTCATGTGGAACAGAAGAGAAATATTGTCTTCAGCCAGAGCCCCAGGAGGCAGACACCTCAAGAGGCAGGGGCTGGGAGCGGCAGTAATTGCTCTGATTGGAAGGTGTTTCGTCAGGTTGCTGGGAGGGACGGGGAAAGGTGGCCAGGTTGCAGGTGCTCAGGGATTCCCGGAAAATTCTGGGGGCTTGAGGCTCCCTTGAAGAATAGGTGCCAGGCTCCATGCACCAAATTGCTGTTATTTCTTTCTGCCTGCAGCGAGCTCCCCGCTGGAGTGACTGATGCCCTTGGTTTACCCTGGCTCCCCCACCGCCATCTCCCCAGCCTCACCTCAGTTATCTCCAGAGACAGAATTCTAGCCCAGCTCATAAATCCAGTCCTTGGGCACATATTTCCTGAGTGCCTACTCACAGCCAAGCTGTGCTGTAGGTGCTTAGGATGTGCCAGAGAAGAAAGATTCCTGAACCAGGGGGACAGATCCTAAAGCAAGCATAATAAGAGTTGCCGTTGTGGCTCAGTGGAAACAAACCCGACTAGTATCCATGAGGACGCAGGTTCGATCCCTGGCCTCGATCAATGGGTGAAGGATCCGGCGTTGCCATGAGCTGTGGTGTAGGTCGCAGATGCGGCTTGGATCTGGCGTGGCTGTGACTGTGGCATAGGCTGGCAGCTATAGCTCCGATTAGACCCCTGGGAACTTCCATATGCCAAGGGTGTGGCCCTAAAAAGACAAAAAAGAGAGAGAGAGAGAAGAGATGGATGGCAATAAGAATTGTGCTCAACTATTTTACTTAAGTCATAATCATTCCTAATCTAAATTTGCAGGAATGTATTACAGAGTCTAATCATTCACATATATTGCACTGCAGTTTCGATTTAGTGACAAGTAAAAGCCATTCAGAAGGCAGAAATATGTTAAATGAACATCTCCCAGATTACAGTCCTTCAGTTGATAAAGCACAGCCAGGGGTTTGGGGTATTTTTTGGTTTTTGTTTTTTCTGATTCGGGGGTTAGTAGTGTCGGCTCTGGTTTGAGTGCATCTCCACCAACTTCCTCAGGTAGAGTTAAAGGCAGAGGGAGCCCAAAGCAAAGTGAAGACTCTCCAGGCTGCGGGGTCAGGGTGAAGGAAGGGCAGTGGGTTTGGGAAGACGTGGTGGCTCCATAGACTCACCACTCGAGGTGGCAAGGTCACCTCTGCTAACACCTCTTGGCCAGACCCTCCTGCCCACGACTCTCCCTCCAGCTCAGACCAAATGTGTCATCATGTGAAGAGAACACTCTCTTTCTCATTTCCTGGCCTTTTCAGGTTGCTTCTCCTGAGCCTGGAACACCCTGCAGCCCCATTATCTGCCTCTCCTCCGGTTTTAGCCTAGCTGTCATGTCCCCCCGGGGACCTTCTCCAGAGCCACCATGTGGTGGTGGCACTCCTGTGCATCAAGGTGCCAGGCTTCTCTCGTTCTCTAGTCTGATTGTCTGTGACTTGTCTCTCACACTAGACCACCAGATCCTTCAGGGCAGGGATCGGTCTTGCCCCCAAGCCTAGTCCTGGTAGGTGCTCAGTGAATGTCCACGGGGTGGATGAACTGCCCTGAGCATTTGCCCGCTGTTCGCCCTCCTCTGACATTTTCAGAGCCCTGGCCATGCGCCTGCCTCAAGACTCCCCAGGATTTCAACCAGGTGACCTCTTTGTCTGACTGAGTGACCACAGTGAGCTCCCAGCAGATCAGTGGCCAAGTTATGTGGAACTTGGGACCGGCCCCTGGCCCTGAGCCTCCCGCTGCATCGCTGTGTGATAACCGCCCATCAGTATGGGTAGTGGCAGCCCAAAGTCTGCATGGCCCAGAGAGGTGATGAGGCTTAATGTGGCTCTCAGGCCAAAAGACTCAAGTTCAACTCCCACTTCTGCTGCACGGATTGTGTGACTCTGAACAGGTCATCTCATTAATCTCTAAGCCTCCATTGTCAGGTTTTTATAAAACCCTTTGGCCCAGGTAGCAATACAACCCATGTCAAAGGGTTGTATAAAGATCGAGTCACACAGACATAGAGAACAGACTTGTGGTTGCCAAGGGGGAGGGAGTGGATGGACTGGGAGTTTGGGGTTAGTAGACACAAACTATTGCATTTAGAAGGGATGAACAAGGAAGTCCTACTGTACAGCACAGGGAACTATTTCCAGTCTCTTTGGATAGAACATGATGGAAGATAATATAAGAAAGGGTGTGTGTGTGTGTGTGTGTGTGTGTGTGTGTGTGTGTGTGTGTGTATACACATATGTATGTATATGACCGGGTCACTTTGCTGTACAGCAGAAATTGGCTCAGCATTGTAAATCAATTACACTTTAATTAAAACATACCAAAACAAACAAACAAAAAGTTCAACAATCGAAGGATGAGGGGGGTTGCATACCTTTATGCTACACACTCTGTGTGCGCATAGAAGACACAAGACAACACCCCCCCAACACAAGGACAACACATGGGGCTCAGCAAGACAGTGTTGTATTTGTTCGTGAATATCCAGCTCCAGTCAGGCAACCTAGTTGCCCAGTTACTCCATAATGATTTAGACCAGGGATGTGGCAGCCCGCAGCAATGTGATTCTTACTGATTTGGGCTCCGTGTTCCTCACCAACTGAGCCATGTGGATGGGGGGTGGTCTTTCTGATTCAAGACCCTCAGGTGCCTCTTCTGGGCCCAACATCTTGCTAGGTTTTCCCAAATGTGCACTATAATCTGAGCTCATCCCTCACTTCCCATCATGGAAATGCAGCCATGCTGGGGAGGGATCCGGCCGAGTGATGCTCTCCCACAGAGAGTGTGTTTTTAAAGAGAGGAAGTAAAGAGTGATGTTTCTGCTCGAAGCTGCTGAGGAGATGGAGGAGGCAGACGGCCATTACTCAGGTTGGAATCCTGCCAGGGCTTATGATTTTATATGTATTTGCCAAGAAAAACACCTCTGTTGCTTCTCTCAGACAGTGAGGGGGAGCCACAGCCCAACCAGCCACGTTTTGTGCAGAAAGTTGAAAACATACAGGTGGAGCTTAGTGATAACAGCAACCGTTTCCTTTATGAAGTACCTTGTAGCTGGGTGGACCTACAGTGTGACAGGCATTGTGGACAGGTGAACAAATGGGCAGGGAGGGCTAGACACAGATCCCTTCTGTCCCAGCACTCTTGCAGGTGGCCTCCCTCACCTGTAACCCTAACCCTAACCAATTTGGTATGAAGATAGAAGGTCAAGCAGTTTCCTACTCAGTCCTCTGCTTCCAGACACTTAAGAAACCAAGAGATGGAGGAGTTCCCACTGTGGCTCAGTGGTAATGGGCCCGACTAGTATCCATGAGGATGCAGGTTCAATCCCTGGCCTCGCTCAGTGGGTTAAGGATCCGGCGTTGCCCTGAGCTGTGGTGTAGGCCGCAGATGCCGCTTGGATCCCACATTGCTGTGGCTGTGGTGTAGGCTGGCAGCTGCAGCTCCCATTCGACCCCTAACTTGGGAACTTCCATATGCTGCGGGTGTGGCCCTAAAAAGCAAAACTAAATATAATAAAAGAAAACAAGGGCTGAAAGCGCATCCTGTTGATAGAAGTCCACAGACTGTCTTGGGAGAGGTTGACTCCTCTATGACGAGCTCCAGAGAGCTGCACAAGTGAGCCCGGAGTGGTCTGAGAGCTGACACTGTTTAGTGGCCATTCCTGGGGTCTGACCTGTTGGTTGTGAGACATGTGGTAGAGGCATCTGACCTGCAGCTGCAGTGAAGTCATGATGAGGAAGCTCTTCCCACCTCTCACCATGAGCCCTCCTGCTTCAGCTTCGGTCCAGCGGTTCGGAAAGAGAGGTGCCGGCGGTGCCGCCATCCGATGTTCTGAGCATCCTGGTACTAGAAGAGGGTGGAGCCCACATGGAAAGTGTGGAAGAGCCACAGGTGCTTTCCTCTGCTGCCTGGACAGCAAGGCTGGGCCAAGCCCACCCCGGGGGCTGAGCCAGAGACACACGTGCAAAATGGGTTTTCAGACCCCCGGGGGCCACAGAATGGGAAGCAGGGGAGGGGGGGTCACCTGAGAATCCAGGAGCATGAGCTTTGACAAGCTCCAGCGTCAGCAGGAAAAGAGAACATCAGCAGGAGTCAGTCAGACCACAAAGACCTATTTTGTAGGATCTAGCTCTGGGCAGCAAAGCGATGGGAACCCCAACACCCAGGCTCTGGACCACCAGCCATGAACTCCCTCTCCCCAGGAGCTAGACTGTGCTCCCATGGCCCATGTGTATTATTTATTTTCCTCACTCGAGCACGCAGCCTGCAAGCGTGCACCCGCTGCCCTGATGGCCACCAAGTTGTATTTCTCGAATTTCACTCCCGAGGACGGCTTTGTGGCAGATACATCATCTCATTTTCCTGGAGGTCCTGAGGGGCAGCCACCAGATTGCATGCGCTGAATGTCAGCTACGTTGAACTAACACATTCACATCATTGAAAAATCCTATTTACACATAATAAACATGGGGATAGATGCCACGGAGGAAATAATATAGTATTGATTAAAACAATGGCCTGCAATGCCTTCTGAAAGGCTGCAGTCACTAGCAGCTTCCTCAGCGGGCCCCGCTCACAGGCAGCCTCCCTCTCCAGCAGCCTCTGGCTGTCACACGGCAGACTGAGACAGCGGGCATTTCCATGGGCAGCGAGCGAGATGGCAGGAGCTTCCCCGTGTGGAGCCCTTGCGGCGGACCAGGCACTGTGCTCAGTGACTGATCTCATTTTATCCCCATAGCAGCTCCTTGAGTGGGTGATATTATTATTTCCATTTTACAAAGAAGGAAAGAGAGGAGTTAAATGCCTTGCCTGCGGTTGTGCAATTAATAAGTGGTGGAGCTGGGATTTGAAGCCGGGTCTGCCTGAGCCCATCACATTTCCTATCTGCATTATGCTAACCTCCTTTGTGTATTCGTTTTGTATCTATGTTTACAAATACATAGATGAGGGAGAGAGAGAGAGACAGACAGACAGAGAGACAGACAGAGAGAGAGAGGCGCCTGTGTGTTATTGCCTGTGTGCTGGGCACTGGGGGGTCTGGACCAGATTGTTATCACTGATTTGATGATGTTGGAGCAGGGGTTCTGTGAGCAGCTCAGCCTTGGCCATGATCCCAGCTATCCTGTGCTGGGAAGAAAGCCTACAGTTTGGTAAATCTGAGGTTTCAGAGTCTCAGAAATGGAAGAACTCATTTTAGAAAGATAACTCATTGCCCTAGAGCAGCTGGCAAGCAGAGCTCAGGAGTGAACTTTCCCTGGTAACCATACAACCCCCTTGGTGCTGAGAGAGTCCACAGCCAGCTGAGAACTGCAGGAGGGTCTGTGACCACCGATGGGTGGGTCAGATGGAGGAAGCTCCCTCCGAGACACACAGGAGGCGCGAGGGGCCAGGGGAGCAGGCTAAACCCATCAGGGTTATTGTCCAGGATGACAGGTAGTTGGTGTGGGGCAGTGGAGGATGGGAGGGTCTGGTGGCCAAGAACAGAGAGCAGTATCCCCCTGGCAGGGGTCAGACGGTCTTCTCTGCACTGTCGCTTACTGATCGTGTGACATTGGGCAAGTCCCTTAAAGCTGTCTGAGCCTGGGACCAAGAATAGGAATAATCCCCTTCTAGGTCAGTGCTAAGGACTTAAGTGTGTAAGAAAATAAGTGTGACTGCAGGAGGTGCTGGCCTGTCCTGCAAAAGGGAGCCCTCGGACCTCAGGGAACCCAGGCCTTTGGAGACCCCAGAGACCTCTGCATTCAGCTGCCCCTTCTGCCCCCTCAACCCGGAGCTGAGGTTGTGCGCCTGCACCTCAGCCATCCCTGCAGCCTGGATTTGAAAGGTAAATGGGCAGATTTTGCATCTGCCCAAATCCTCGATTTGCAGGGTTTTGCTTTCTTCTGCTATAGCGGAGGATTTCCACTAAACCCTCCAACCGTGTCTGGATTATTGCTTCCGGCAGCATCAGGGGAGCGCGTTCTGATACCAACTCACACAGGCAAAACAGGGAAAGCAGAAACACAAACCAGGGCTTAGCGAGGCTGGTGAAGGCAGCTGCGGGGGCTGCTGACAAAACCCAACAGCCTAGCAAACGGCTCATCCTTGGAGCGGCAGTGGTGGGAGAGGGACCCGGGTCTGACCCGAGTAGGGAGGTCACTGGGAATTCACCCCCTGGCTAGAGACATGAGAAACCTGAAGTTCAGAGAGGTTCGATGATTTGGTCAAGGTCACCTGGTAAGGCCAGACGAACCTCACAGGCAGACCAGGGCCAAATCAAGAGAAGATACCTGGCTTTGGAAATGGATAACCCTCTGCCGCTTAGCTGTGTGACCTCAGGCAGGTTGCTTAACTCCAGTGAATCTGTTTCCCCAGCTGTGAAATAAGACGATGAATACCAACCTCATAGAACTGGCGAGCCTGGAGGCCAGGTCTGGTCTATCTGTAAGTGGCAACCCCTTTCCAGTACCCTCCTCTGTGGGGAGTCCCTACCTCATTAGGACACCAGAGGCTCCCTGAGGTGCTATGAGTGAGGTGCTAAGAGTCTACTCTCATCCTGAGACCCAGTCCTGGCTCAAGAGGAGACTCCTGGGTTAGCCCCTGGCCAAGTGGAGGAGAAAAGTGTACCCCAGATCAGAAGATCCCAGGGCTTGGTCTTCCTTCCGGACTCCAAGGGGAGACAGGGCCAGCTGTCCCAGGCCACCAGTAGCTCTGCTTGTCCCTGGAGTACAGGAACCACCCCAGCCCCTTCCCTGCAGGAGACTCACCTGGAGGGCAGTGTATAAATCTGGGAAACCAGGTGGGGCTTGGCCTGGGCCAATGGGAAGACTCTTTGTGCCAGGGGGAAAGGATCCAGGCTCCACCCTCCACCTTCACAGCGCTCCACAGTGGACCTCATCCAGCTTTCCAGACTTCCCTGCAAGGATCCCACCTCCCTGCCACATTCAGAGCTGCCTCTTGCCGCTTCCTACCCTCAACCTTCACCCAAGGCGTTCCTCCTGCCTAGCATGCTCTTCTCTCTTGTACTGATCAGTCCCAGCGTCCTATGTGTGGCCCAGCTCTAGGACAAAGACCTCCCTGGCCAGACCAGCCATGGCGGCTGTTAGCTGCCCTTTGATGGCTGTTGGCTGTCCCAACTATGGGGGCCTCGGGTGGGCTGAAACAGAGTACAGCACAGCTTTATACTTTCAGCTGTTGTCCACTGCTGGCCCATTCAGCAAGTATGTGTTAAATTCCTACTATGGACCAGTCACGGTGACATGGGTCAGGTATAAAAAGATGGCATGCCCCCTGTTTTCAAGGACCTTACAGTCCAAGGAGACAGATAGACACATGAGCAGATACCCGTAACACGGTGACGGGGAGAGGAAGAGATGGGGAGCAGAAAGGATGTTGGGGACGAAGGTTACCACAGCGGATAACCTGCAAGAATTGTCCAGATCCAGGTGCAAATCCAGATGTGGAGAAAGACACAAATGCCATCCTGCTCAGGGGACTTCCGCTTGGGCCCCCCCGTGACATGGCCCCGTTCCCTCTGGCCCTCGTCCCTTACACTCCATCTCTCCCGCTGAGCCCCAGCCTATTCATAAGAGAAGTTATTGGTCCAGTGAGAGTTCAGGTCATGGGGACTCGAGCTCCCTGCTGAGGAAGGTCCAGTAGAAATCTAATTAAGTAGGAGTTCCCATCATGGCCCAATTGTAATGAACCCAACTAGGATCCATGAAGATACATGTTCAATCCCAGGCCTTGTGCAGTGGGTTAAGGATCTGGCGTTGCCCTGAGCTGTGGTGTAGGTCACAGACACACTCGGATCCCCCACTGATGTGGCTGTGGCATAGACCGGCAGCAGCTCCAATTCGACCCTTAGCCTGGGAACTTCCCTGTGCCATGGGTATGGCCCTAAAAAGACAAAAAGAAAGAAAGGAAGGAAGGAAGAGAAAAGGAAAGAAAGAAAAGAAACCTGATAAGTTAATCAGAGGGATGAAAGCTCAGATGGCAAGGGTTTGGGGAGTAAGGAGCTGCTGCCCAGGGTACCTGCCGAAGTCATACTTGACAGAGAAGCCTCAACTCTCCCGGACGCAGATGGGATTTTAGAAATTGGATTTTATACCCACCTGTGTTCAGGAACTAATAACCCTCCCAAGTGATCAATTCCAAGAGCTCTTGGTGGGCTCGCTGGAGTCCACCCTGCCATCATCTTCTTTCGTTCCTACCTGCCCAACCTCGGGGCCAAGGCCAGCTGGCGGGGAGGGAGGCCTGCTGCCCTCTGGCCAGAGACCTCCCCTGGTGGCCGCTTCATGGTGGTTGTGCAGGAGGACAAGCGCGGCTTTGGGTTTGATCTAGATCCGGTTCCACTGCTCTCTGGCTAGTGTGCTCCCCAGCAGTTGTGCTCCTTCGCCGACCCTTCGTGTCATCCAAGTTCATGGAGATTAAGTGCATGAAAAGAATGCATGGAGAGGCGTTCCTGCTGTGGTGCAATGGGATCAGCAGCATCTCTGGAGCCCTGGGACACAGGTTCGATCTCCAGCCCTACACAGTGGGTTAAGGATCTGGCATTGCCACAACTGCAGCATAGGTCAGAGCTGCAGCTTGGATCTGATCCCTGGTCAGGGAACTTCCATAGGCCATGGGGCAGCCAACAAAGAAAAAGAAAAAAGAATGCATGAAGAGCATCTCACAGGGCAGAAACTTGCCCATGGACAGGGCTGTCAGCATCAGTAAGCCCAGACCTGCTGGGACAGGAGAACTTTCACAAGTCCAAGAGCATAAGAGACAGAAGAAGCAGGAATTAAACAGTCAGAGGTACAAAAGCCCATTGGGCTGAAACACCTTGTCACTGCAGACAGAGAACTCTCCCCTGGGGAGATGGCTTCTGGGTCACAAGAGCATCATTACAGCCCCGCTCCCAGGGCCTGTGAGCAGCAGACACACGTGTTCACCCACATACCCCACACTTTCACACATGTGAGACAGGGCTCCCTGCATGTCCACCCCACGGGGACCCGCACACCTATCTTCCCAGCCATCCTGAGACATACACACTCCCCCCTGAATGAGACACCTGGGATCACTGTCTTTCCTTTCCAGATGTGTGAGGCAAGGATTCCTCCAAGGAATTCCCATTTCATCGTCCTCCTTCTTCTGAGATGCTAAGGAAGGCACAGTGAGAGAAAGCAGAGCCCTGAATACACAGAGAGGCCAGGGAAACTTTCTGGGCCACCAGCATCCCAGGCCCCAAACCCCCAAGGGTTGTTTCTATTGGAGAAGAGGAAGACCATCTGCTCAACTTCTGAGTAGCTGGAAGGAAGTGGGCTAGTCTTGCTCTGTGTGGTCCCAGGGACAGATTTGGGACTAATTAGTCACAGTTACAGGGCCATAGAGGATATTTAAGTTAACTATTAAAGAACCTTTAAAAAAAAAAAAAAGAAGAACCTTTAAAAATATTTTAGCTTTCCAAAAATGAAAAGCACAGCCTTGCAAAGTAATGAGCTCCCTGTCACTAGAAGGATCCACTAGAAGGGGAAACCATGTGACTACTTCTCAGAGATGCTGTAGAGGGGATCCTATATCAGCTATGAGGGTGGGACTGAGTGACCTCAAAGGCAGAGAGTCATCACCCAGCTTCTTGCTCAGCTACTCTCCTTGGAGGCAAGCATGGAGTCTGGAGTGGAGGAAGGAGGGCTAGTTTCTAGGATGCTGGTCTCCAGGTAGGACTCCCCCACCCCAGTTTATTGAACCTGCACTGGCCCAACAGATGCCACAGACCTTCTTCTTCCCTGGATTCGGCTCCCTGCCCCTGCCATCGACCTGAGGGCCAAAGTCCAGAGACTGAATTTGTTTCAGGTGACATTTTGATGAATTTAGACTCAACTCACTCAGCTTATTGATCCTAGAGAAAATGTCCATCTTTTAAAGACCACCCAACTGCATACTAATCCATGTGCCACGAACAGGGTCGATACAAAAATGTTGCCAAGACAAACATGTTTTGAGTTCTTTATTGAAAGGAGGCTTTGTGACACTCAGATCCACTCTTCCTTCCAGCCAGTAGGGCCTTCCTGACACATGGAGAAGTGTCCCGCAGATGCTAGGTGGCGGTCAGTGGCAGCTGCAGGTTCTGAGACCACTCGGCTGCTGGCAGCTGACCAGCTGTGGAACTGGGAACCAGTATCTACCCACCCTGAGCCTTAGTATTCTCCTCTGAGAAATGGGAGACTAACAGCGCCTTCGGCAGGTCCGTGTGAGTAAATGACATGATGGTGTGTAATGGCGCCCAGCATGGGTGAGTGGCTCACTAAGCCTGTTCCTTGTCCTTTGCTTTACGTTCCAGCACAGAAAACTTCATCTCTGCCCCAGAACTCTAGTGGATCTTGTGCCTTGCTGATTAAAAAGCCCCCAGAAGCAAAGCACGAGGGAAGAGAGGAGGCAAAATGACCAGTACCCACATGCATGTGCACCCACACTCAGACCAGCAGCCTCGCCAGCCCCGGCCATATGCAAGGCCAGACATGGTGCCGGACACACACCCAGCCTGCTCTATGGATAGCATTTTGCAGATGGTGACACTGAGGCCCAGTGATTTGTCCAAGTGAGGTAGCACTTCCTGTGGCTAAGTGATGCATCTGAAGCAGAAGCTCAGAAGGGCAAGCATTGTCTGTCTGGTCACCACAATATCCACAGTGAGCAGAATTGAGTCTGAGTGATCACTCAATAAATGTGGAAGGAATGAGTGAGTGAAGAAATGATGGGTAGAACAAAGAATCGAAGAGGAAAACCCAAATGACTTGCAACATAACCAGAGAAGGTTGATCCCCTTCTGAGGCTGATCCTGGCGCATTTCTGAAAAAGGAAGGGCCGGTGAAGGAAGAAAATGCACAAAGTCCTACTCTCAAACCACCAGATAAACTCTCAGACCTGAGCCCTCAGCACCCAAGACATAAGGGTAGATTGTCCCAGCTCATTGTTAAGTCACTCATCATGTGTATTTATTGAGTGCCTACTGTGTGCCAGGCTCTGTGCTAGGCAGTAGATTTGCAAGGATCAGTGGAGATGGTCCCCATCACAGTCAACAATGGTGGCACAAAAGAGAATAAACCCTTGTTGCATCCATAGGACGTCTCATAGCAACAGTACTTGCAAGGCATAGGAGTGTCCAGAGGCAGGGGTCCAATTGCGTGGACGGGTGGGAGAGGACTCATGGAGAGGGAGTTTCCAGGGGAGTGGGGGTGGTCTCGAGCTATGATGGGATTGGATGTTTGAGGGGAGTGCAAAATCCCTGGTAGAAGGAACAGCAAGGGCCAGGGCTACGAACTGGAATAAGCAGGCACATTCTCAGAACTAGTCATCACAACTGGCCCTGTGGTGGGCTGCGGGGACAGGGAGGGGGTCAGGAAATAAGACTGGGGAGGGACGCAAGGGGTGAGCACCCCTGCCATCCAGGACCGAGGCCCCAGCCGTGCCACCAGTGGCTCCGGGCAGATGACACTCTTCGGATCATTGGTTTCTTCCTCCGTACAAGGTTGAAGGGGGTGATTTCTAAGTTCCCTTCTGGCTCTAACATTCTATGACATTTCTGACTAATGCCCAAGATCAAATATGTACACAAGACCAGAGGCATAAGAAAATACACAAAGAAACGTGGGTTAATCTAGTGCAAACTGAGTAAGAACTGAATAGCATGGCTACGTTGGCAACTCCCATTATACCTGTGGAGTCAACTCCCAGGCCTGGACCCTTTGGCTCTTCCCCAGCCTCAAGGAAGGGGAGGGTCCTAGTTGACCCCTGAGAAGTCTCATCTAGCTGAGCTAAATGCCCCCAGTTGGTGGTTGGTACAGAAAGGAGCAGACAGGAGAGCCCCCAGCAGCAGGAGCTGAAAGTACGCCTCGCGCCACAGAGCCCCTGACTCTCAGAGAAGAACGCTTTGGTCAAGAGCAGTGAGAATCTATTTTATAAATAAGTTTTTTTTGTATCACTTTTTATTAGATTCCACATATAAGTGATATCATGTGATATTTATCTTTCTCTGTCTGACTTACTTCACTCGGTATGATCATCTCTGGGTCCATCCATGTTGCTGCAAAACAGAAAGACTCACAGATTTCAAAAGCAATATTATGGTTAGCACAGGGGAACTCTGGGGGGAGGGCAGAATCAGGAAGGTGGGAATAACATAGACACGCTGCTGCATAAAATAGATGATGAAGAACCACTGCATAGCATAGGAAAATACACTGAATAGTTTGTAATAAGCTATATGGGAAAAAAGAATGGATATATTTATATGTATGACAATTCGCTTTACTATACACCTAAAGCTAATACAACATCGTAAGTCAACACTACTCCAATAAAATTAAATTTAAAAGATAAGTGAATAGGAGTTCCCCTCGTGGCTCAGTGGGTTAAGAACCCAACATTGTGTCCTTGAGGACGAGGGTTCAATCCCCGGCCTCACTCGGTGGGTTAAGGATCTGGCATTGCTGAAAGCTACAGCATAGGTCACAGTTGCAGCTTGGATCCAGTATTGCTGTGGCTGTGGTGTAGACCTGCAGCTGAAGCTCCAATTTGACCCCTGGCCTGGGAACGTCCATATGCCACAGGTGTGGCCATAACTAAGTTAATTAATTAAAAGTACAATTAAAATAATACCAAAAAAGGGTAGTGGGATGGAGTCCCCGTTGTAGTGCAGTGGAAATGAATCTGACTAGTATCCATGAGGATGTGGGTTCGATCCCTGGCCTTGCTCAGTGGATCGGTGATCCAGCATTGCCATGAGCTGTGGTGTAGGCCACAAACTCGGCTCGGATAGCCCATTGCTATGGCTGTGGTGTAGGATGGCAACTGTAACTCCGATTTGACCCCTAGCCTGGGAACTTCCATATGCCAAGAGTGCAGCCCTAAGAAGCAAAAAACAAAACAAAACAAAAAAGGGGTAGTGGGAATCCTTTAGGGCCCTCAAGTTCCCTACATTTGGCTTCCTTTCTAAGCCTCAGTTTCCAGGCAGTGGCGGTCTTCAGACCCAGCAAATCCTAAAGCCAAAGGGCTCTTTGGGATCCCTTCAGTGAAAGGTTATTAGTTTGGGATGGGGGAGCACCAGCCCCTCTGACAATATGTCAAGCTACAGTTTTCTCCCTGGAAAGATGCCTACCTACCCCTCTGTTTTATATGCAAATTCAAAAGAGTATAACACCCCCTGATGGAGGTCCCCTCCAGGTCCTCAGACACCAGGTTAAGCTTCTTGCCCTAGTTCAGACTCTCTGTTTTGCCAGTGAGAAAGTTGAGGCCCAGAAAGAGTAGGTGACTCACCAAGGTCACCCACCTAATTAGAGCAGAGCCAGATCCCTAGGAAAATCAGGCCACCATCTGCCCCAAGCAGGGAGGCTCCCAGCAGGGCACTGGTCATTGGCACCTGACCCAGAGCTGGGCCCCTAGCAGGAAAGAGTGGACAGCCAAGCCCCAGAGGGCAGGTGCTCTCCTCTGGGAATTGGCCAGTGCCCAGAGCTTCGGCTGCCTCTCTGTCTGTGGCCTTCCCTGTGGCTCCAGCCAGGAGAAGGGACTTGGGCCACGGCTCCCTGACTCGGCATCCTCCAGCCAGCCTGCAGGCTCCATTCCCCTCAGCACACAGAATGCTCCTTATACTAAACTGAGGGAGCTGTGTCTCCTTGATGACACATCCCCCTGCCCCATAGTGTGACCAGAAGATCTGGGTTTGTAATCCTAAAACTCTATGGGGACTCGGGGTATGGGGGAGGGGCAGGATTTACTAGAACTCAGGCTGGAAAGTCAGACAAACCCAGGTTCAAATCTTGGCTCAGCCACTTTATTTTATTTTTTTATTTTATTTATTTTTTTATTGTTTTGTCTTTTGTAGGGCTGCACCCGCAGCATATGGAGGTTCCCAGGCTAGGAGTGTCTAATCAGAGCTGTAGCCACCGGCCTACGTTAGAGCCACAGCAATTCGGGATCCAAGCCACGTCTGCGACCTACACCACAGCTCACGATAACGATGGATCCCTAACCCACTGAGCGAGGCCATGGATCGAACCTGCAACCTCATGGTTCCTAGTCAGATTCGTTAACCACTGAGCCATGACAGGAATTCCAGCTTAGCCACTTTAGAGATGAGCTGACACTGAGGCAAGATATTTAACCTCCCAAGCCTGGCCATCCTCATCAGCACAACCACCGTGGTACCTCTGCAGAGGATTGGTGTCAGAATTAAAGGAGATAATTTATATAAAGTGTTAACACCGTTGATACATTTTCGCTGTTTTTGTCACACTGTCCAGGGGGTCCCTAGGGCTGTGGAGTCTCACCTTCAGAATCTCACACCCAGTTACTGGCTGGCACCCTAGTGACAAGAGCGGGGAGAAATCCCCCTCCCACTCTTCCAAGTGTCTGCCAACGTGGGTGGCAGGCAGTCCCCAGGGAAGGCGGGGAAGAACTTGCCACCCATCAGCTGAGGCCACCCAGGGAGAGGTCCAGAGTTTGCCCCCTCTAGAGATTTCCAAGCAGGTCAGTCCTGACCTGTCTGAAGCTGTCGAATGGCAGCTCTGCCAGGAGGCAAGGGAGTGAGCATGAGGGTTCCCACGGCCCCAGCTGCGTGCTTCTCTGGCTGGACCCCAGCGGCCTCTGCCTGGAGGTCAGCCAAAACAGCACGAGGCCTGGAGGGGGCGACTTACCTGAAATGAAGTAGAAACCACGGTGGAGGCCTTCACTCACATCTGTGAAAGGCCTAGAAGCCTGAAGCAGGGTCAAGAGCCCTCTCTCCTCAAGCACTGAGAGTCAGCAGGCAGTGAGCTGGCAACCCAGCCCTTGGAAGGAGAGGCCTGATCACCCCTCTGCCCATGTGCTGGCTGCAAATCCTCCCACCATGGCTGGTTTGAGCATCCTACCTGTGCAGCATCCTTGAACGCAGTGCTGGGAGGAGATCCCCACCTCGGCCCTTCAGGCCCCGCTCCACCAGCTACAGGCAGCCTTTATCCCAGGCCCCAGGATGGGACAGGGGGCTAGGATCCCTGGGCTCCAGCCCCTCCTAACTCCTTGTGAAGAACAGGCCCTGGGCAGCTTGCCCTGAAGGCAAGCCCTTTCTTCCACTGAGTTGCCCCCACCTCCCTATAATCCACACCCCCAGTGGGACCTCTCCCCAAAGCCCTGCGGTCAGTCTTCTCTCTCCCTCTCACCTGCACGACCTGCCTCCTCACCTCATAGCCAGGCTTATTAGATCCTGGCTGGCCTGGCACTGTCCTCTGGGTGTTCCCAGCTTTGTCTGGGCGCCCCTTAAAGGAAGGCTTATGGGAGTTTTCACCATGACACAGTGAATTAATGATCCAGCTTGTCTCTCTGGAGGCACCAGTTCAATCCCGGCGCAGCGAGTTAAGGATCCAGCATTGCTGCAGCTGTGGCATAGGTCACAGCTCCAGCTTGAATTCGATCTCTGGCCTGAGACCTTCCATGTGCTGCAGGGGTAGCCTAGAAAGGGTAAAAAATAAAAAAGGAAGGGCTTATGGGCTGGGCCACCCTCCCTCTGTTCTGAGCAGAGGGTACTGAGCAGTACCAGGTGGAACTTTTCCTCACCTGCTTGAACGGGATATGCCTTGAGAGGATCCTTATCTGGGTCTTTCTGTGTATTTGTTCTGACTCCTTGACTAGTTTATAAGACCCCAAGAGTGGGTCTGAACCCTCTTCCTCCCTCCAGTGCCTACCTAGAATGTGCCCTATGTTCACACTGTGGTTACAACTGCAACAACCATCTTCAGGCCTTTTGCTCTTCTGATTCTGCCCAACAGCAGCCTGGAACCTACACTATGTGCCAGCCAGGGGTGGCAGCCCCATCAGGACCACCAACCCCTTCCGCCAGGAGCTGGGCCCCACTGTCCCCTGAGCCGCCGCAGGCATTATCTTTACAACAGTCTGGAAAGCCGTTCTTCAAACTGCAGAACCAGGGGAGTTCCTATTGTGGCTCAGTGGTTAATGAATCCAACTAGGAACCATGAGGTTGCAGGTTCCATACCTGGCCTTTCTCAGTGGGTTAAGGATCCAGCGTTGCCGTGAACTGTAGTGCAGGTCACAGACACAGCTTGAATCTGGCGTTGCTATGGCTCTGGCGTAGGCCAGCAGCTACAGCTCTGATCAGACCCCTAGCCTGGGAACCTCCATATGCCAGTGGGTTCATCCCTAAAAAAAAAAAGACAAAAAACAAACTGTAGAACCAGAGCCCTCACCCAAACCTCCTGCCTAGAGGATTTTATTCTTGTCCTGATTTGCAGTACACCCCTGCTCTTTATAACAGTACATTGTGTTATTGTTCTAAGTACCTACCATGGCTTTCCATGTGCCCAGCCTTGGTAGCCTACCTTTGAACAGGCAACGGGGACACGCTTCTTATCTCCCAGCTTTCTTCATCGTCTGTCTCCATTCCTCATCCCAGCCCACGAGGTCTTCACTTCACAGACTGAGGAATTAATGAAGGTGGACACTTCAGATCAAAAACTAAGGGACAATGGGAGGGGCCCACTACTGCATGAGAAACCCCAAGGGCTGTGGGGTCAGTGGTCCACCCTCCCTGGGTTGGCTTCCCTTGGTCTCAGGAGCTGGGCTAGGACCTGGCTGTCACATCTGAAGCCTGTAAACCAGGACAGCTCAGGACCTCCTGCTCACCAGGTCCCTGGGTTTAAAGGCCCCTCCGTGTCTCAGACCAGCCCACCTTGCTGTGGCCTCCAGCCAGAGAACCTTCTCCAGATAAACTAGAGGTTTAAATCCTCCCACAGGTCAGCCCTGGGCCATCAGCCTCCTTCATGTGGCTGTGAGGTCCTCTGTGGACTGGCTGGAGCCCAAGTCAAGGACCCCAATGGTTTCTTATGGGCAAACAGGTCATAGAAGCATCATGGATCCCACACCTGCGTGCACTGAAACCTCTGAGTCCCTTGCCCCTGCTCAGAGCAGGGGTAGCCCGGGTCTTTTCTGGTCCCACCTGTGCCTACTCCCAGAAGGAGTAAACAGCCCCAGATGATCCGACCAGCAGGTTAGCAGGGGCAGGTGGGAAATAAATACCATCTTCTCTGTAGGGGATTTGCTTGGGTGTCAGCTGGAGTCCAGGATGCCTTCCCAGTCTCCCACTGTGATGCATGAGCCTGTGCCTTCCTTCCCATCCCCCACACTGGCTCAATGCCCTCATCCTCCATCCTAGCGGGGCTGCCCAAATGGGGTCACCTCTCCAGGGCTCGGCTGTTGATGTGTGGGGCCCATGCCGCCCCTGGCATGCCTGTTAGCAATCAGCCTCCTGCTGGGCTGGCCTCATGGTAAATAAACTTTCATGTTCTTATTAAGTGATGGCTGGTGGTTCAGAATCACTACCCTGGATCTGTTTGAGGTTGATTCCTTAATCAAAGCTCTCAGGCTCTCCTCCGCCCCCTCACCGCTGAAAAGTTATCATTAAAGAGAAGAAAAGCACTTTGATTTCGGTTGCTGGGCTGCCAGCTTGGGTCTGGGGCTCTGGGGCAGGTGGTGGGCTTGGTTTTACCCCTAGCCTTGTGTTCAAATCCCTGCTCTGCCAGCACCAGCTGGGCAACTTGGGGCAAGTCATGGAACCTCTCTGACCTCAGTGCCCACCTCCAGGGCCATCTCAGGGTTAAAGGAGAACTTGTGTCTGGTGGATGCTGCTAAGTCAGACAAACCCCGCAAGTATGTTCGTCCTGATGGCTGGTCACAACCCCATTCCCACACCCATGTTCAAGTCCTTCAGGGTCAAAGGGCTTCCATGGAACCTTCTGGAAATAGTGACCCTTTCATAAGGCATCTTGGACAAGAACAGGGGATTGGAACCAGCCTGTGGCACTCACCCTAACCCTTTCCCACAGTTACGCCCAGCAAGGATTCAGCCCCCAGACCTACCTCAGCCCCGCCTTCCTTACCTCCCCCCTCCTGTCTACGTCTGTGCTTTTTTTTTTTTCCGGTCTTTTGTCTTTTTAGGGCTGCACCTGCAGCATATGGAGGTTCCCAGGCCAGGGGTCTAATCGGAGCTATAGCCGCTGGCCTACACCAAAATCACAGCAACTTGGGATCCAAGCTTCGTCTGCAACCTACACTGCAGCTCATGGCAACGCCAGATCCTTAACCCACTGAGAACGGCCAAGGATCAAACCCACATTCTCATGGTTGCTAGTCAGGTTCATTAACCACTGAGCCACGACGGAAACTCCAATACATCTGTGCTTTTTGAAGGCAAGAAAAACGTGGGGCTAGGGCCTCCGAGTGGCTCCGTGGGTAGCTAGATAAATAATTACAAAATAAATAAATAAAAATAAACAAAGAAAGCCTCCAATGAGCTAGAATTGCTGCCGTGCTGAGAGGTAACTGGCAGATTCGATTTAATTATAAGATACAGAGTGGTAATGGGGTGTGCGAGGCTCAAGGAAAATTTCGGTAATGGGAGGACAGCAGGGTTCCCCGCCTCCTCCACTGGCTCCTCTCCTAACCCCACCATCTACTTTCCTTCCTCACCAGGTGGGCAGAGGCAGGAGGCTCAACACTGCTGTGGGGAGGAGGTCTGGCCAACCCTGGACCTCAGCTCCCAAGACGGCCCAAGTCACGACACCCTGGTGGGCAGCCCTAGGTTGGGAAGCGTGAGCAGAGGGCTGGGCAGGGAGGGCTACTCATTCATCCATACCCCTACCTTCCTCCACCTGGGAAGGTGTGCGGTTTCTGGATGGACACGGCCCGAGCTGCCAAGCATGCGTGCCAGAGTAACCGGACCAGTCAACAAGGCAGCTATGACTGTCCTTGCCTGGGGACTAGAAAGTGCCATCCCCTGGCTTCCCTCCTGTACTGCTTTTCTCCCCATAAAGCGGAGGGAGCATCCTCCAGCTCATCGAGGCCTGTCCACCCTCCCCCATCCCAAGGACCCTAAAAGACCCTACATCCCCCGCACTCCCAGGACCTTCCCCTCCTTTCATCCTCTTCCTTTGTGTCAGGTGAGAACAGACCTCTCTCTCCACCCTCACCATGACCAGTAGGAAGTGGATTTGAGGACAAAGGCTGGCCATTCCAGTCTGACTCCAGTGAGAAGCCCTTTAAAACCAGCTCGTGGCCCTTACCAGACCCTCTTGGTTCATCCTCAGCCTTTATGAGTTTATTTGGACCATGAATTGTTTCTGCAGGTCACCTGAGCTGTGTGTGCAGCATCCAGGCTGCATCTGAGCAAAAGGGCACAGCCTGGGCTCTGAGATGTAATGAGTCCCTGGGTTTTAATCCTGGCTCCTCTGTTGCCCAGTTGCGTGATGTCTGAAAAGTTACCTAACTTCCCTAATGCTCCCCTGTAGGATGGGGCTGCGAATCTGTGTGAATATCAAACCCACAAATCAATCTTACATTCATAGCCTCTTATTGGTCCTCTGCCTTCCCAAAGATCTGGGCTTAAAGGGACGGAGTCGGGGCATGTGGATGCAGAGGGCCTTGCAGGCTTCCCATTGCCCTCAGCCTTAGTCCTTTGGGGACTTTGTTGATCCTGCTAGAAAAAAGAGAGGAGAGTTGCCCTCTTTTTTGCCTGGTCTCCCAGCATGATTGACTGGCGGTACCAGGCTGAGCCTCCCCAGGGGCAAGGCCACAGCTGTCGAGCATCTGGCCCCACTCAGCCATTAGTCACCAACTCCCAGCTTTCTCTTAGGAAAAGTCTAAAAGCCTTCCAGGCATCTGGCCTTCAGCAGTCCCCGTTCCTCACAGGATAAGCCGACTGATGACAGGCTGGCAGGGTGGGGTGGGGGGGGTGGCCTCCATGATCTCCTTTCTCTGTCCTGTCCCCTACAGAGCAATTAACCACTGGGACTAGACATCTTAAATCAGAGATGGCTGAGGTAGTCTTGTACACGTGATAAAACTATTTCCCATAAAATTCCTCCACCACCATTATTAAACCTCCCCGATTCCCTGCACCTCTTACAAAGAGATTATACCAGTGCCCAAAGAACCTCATTTATAATCCGTTTTCCTGGCCTCCACACTTACTAGCTATGTGACCCTGAGTATTTAATCTTTTGGATGATCAGTTTCCTATTATTAGGAACAATAATAGTACTTACCTTATAGAATTTTTACGATAGAAGATAATGCATGCAAAGTACTCAGCCCAGAGACTAATCAATCATAAGTAATCAGGAAATGGCAACTTTAATTGCAGTGGTGAATTAAGTGAGCTTGGCCCCAGGTGGATGGTACCAGCCAGTGGAGAGGAGCCAGGCTAGGCTGCATCCAGCCCCCAGGGGAGAGGTGGGCAGCCAGTGTCCCAATGCCAGTGTGCAGAGGGGTGTGACAGACTCTGCCAACCTTGGGGGTGGCATTGATGCCCAAGTTGCCCTGGGGAAGGCCACATTCTGAGTCAGCTGGTCACCCTGTTGGAATTCCAAGAAATTAAGCAGCTGGGGGAGTTCCTGTTGAGGCTCAGTGGATAAACAACCCGACATAGTGTCCAAGAGGGTGCGGGTTTAATTCCTGGCCTCACTTAGCGCGTTAAGGATCCAGCATTGCCATGAGCTGTGGTGTAGGTCACAGATGCAGCTCTGACTCAACCCCCAGCCTGGGAACTTCCATATGCTGCAGGTGCAGCCCTAAAAAGAAAAAAATAAATAAATAAGCAGCTAGGACAAAAACCCCAGGCAGCGTCTGAGGGTCGGGGATGAGCCCAGCCTAAAAGAGAAAGACAAAAAGGATGAAAAGAGCCAAGCAAGGTCTCAGAGAACCAGCCTTGGGGTCTGAGAGTCAGAAGTGCTGGGAGGAATTAGAGCTCACAGACAAGGGAGATCAGCATGGAGTCAGGCACCCAGTGTGCCCCAAGCCTTGCCACTCAGAGCCAAGGGACCCTGGGCAAACTCCTTACCCCTCTCAAATGTCCAATCCCTTTTCAATCAAGACAGGAATTGTAATACCTCTGTTCATAAGGTCGGCGTGAGGGTGGAACAAGATGAGGAAAGTAAATGCCCAGGGCTGCTTGTTCTTACCCACAAAATACAGACTCGGGGTGGTGATTTGGAGAAGGCGGAGGACTGGGGACCACACGGATGCCAGTTTTCCTGCAGCCACATGAGGATCTTGGGCCAGGAGCATCACAGACAATCATGGGCCCCACAGCTGGCGGTGAGGAGTTTGCTAATATGCTGCCTGCCTTGGCCACACTGTAGTAGGGCTGTGCCAGCCCGTAAATGGCAGGGCTGAGGCAGCTGAGAAGCGGGGGCTGGCAAAGGGCTACCTTGATATTGATCCTTGCCGTTATTGTTGGGGGTGCAAGATGCTGATCATCGGGTATCTGAGGAAGCCTTGATCCCTGCAGGAGCTGGTGAGGATGGGCTGGTGGCCACAAAAACATTGGAGCATTATCGTAAAGATTGCCACTGCTTCCTACAAAAGGATCACTTCCCAGGAGCTTTTTATGCAATTCATTGTTTTAAAAACTTAATTTAAGATCACAGCTGTTCCAGGTTTCTCTTATAAGACTTTAATTGGTATGTAATAGCATAGTTAATTAAATAGAAATCAATAGTTTTAAAGGAACTAATTGATACTTAATATGAATGGGGGAAAACGTAGTTCTAATATAATTAGCTCATATTAAATACGCAATGAAAGAGCAATTATGTCTTTACAACAATGTCAAGTTTACAGTGCTTTAATAAACTTAGCATTCGCAAGCAATGAGATTCAGAAATTATGAAACAGGTATTATTGGGCTATTAAACATTTATTACGCCTCCTCAAGGCCCAGAGCCATGCACTAGTTAGGATTAATAAACCTTCACTATGCCTCTCTTCAGGACTCTTGACTAGAGAGCTTGATCAGGAAACTGTGATCTTTGCATGATTTACGGGCATCCTTACTGCCTGGGATGTGAGTAATTGCACTGAAGACAGGATGAGGCAGACTGGGTGCAGAAAGCAGTTTAGCAGAACCATGGTGAGAACTTTCCCAACAGGAGTCTCCAGCCTCCTGCCCTCGGGGGCCAGGGCTGGGAGGAGCAGCTTGGGATAGATGGTCCCCTGTGAGAGAGGCGCTTGGGTGCTGACACCCGACCAAGGCAAACCCCAGACAAATCTGCAGCCCCCCCCCCCGCCCCCGCCCCAGGGCCACGCCACCACCCACAGCTCCTTGTTCCTCCTCTGGACTCCTCCTGCATTGACTTTTCGATTCCCCATTTCCTCTCCATTCCCCGCACCTCTGTCCCCATGGCCTTGCTGGTGACAACCCCTGGCTGGTCTTCCTGACCTACTTCACTCCTCCAGCCCAGCTGGTGTTGCTGACACCCTAACCTTCAAAGATGTCACCTGATAGCTCATTATGCCACCTCGGGCAGGTCATTTCACCTCCCTGAGTCTCCCGTTTCACATCTGTAAAAAAGGTGGGGGGGATTTGATGATCGCTAGACCCTAGCCTGATATTCTCTTTCTATTTCTTGACTCGCCCTTCGCAGTACTTGGTTCTAGGCTCTTTTCACCAGTGCACCTCATTTAATTTTCATGTGAACCATGTGAGGAGGCTCTTACTGGTATCCACCTTGTGTAGGTGAAAAAACTGAATCCCAGAGAAGCCCTGAGGACTGTTAAGGGCTGAAGTGAGGCTCCAGCCGGTGCTGGTAGATTTGAGGCACACGTGGCCTCCCCTGCCCCCTGGGGCCGCCCTGTGACTGCTGCCAGGTCCAGCTGACAGATTCTCCATCTGCTCTCTGGAACCATCTGGGGAGCTATTTTTAGCCCCGGCCCCGCTCTCTCATGTCAAGGTGGCAGCAACATGGAGGCTCTGAATAACCCCTGGAAAAGCCCAGGGTCCTTTCACCTGCTTTCTGGTCTCAGGCAGTCTTGGGAGGGAAGGAAGGGGGAGCAAATATCAGCCCATCACCTCCTACCAGCAGTGTTGCAATAGTTGCGCTCGCTTGTCTGGGCTCACCTCCCATCCATCATCTGCACCAGTGCTAACACAATCTTTATACGATACAAGCCTGGCCTTTCTCCTGCTAAACACTCTGTTGGAAAAGTCCAGACTCCTAGGCAAGGCTCACCAGGTCCCCCAGAATCTGGTCCCTGCCTCCGTCTCCTGCCTCACCTCACTTTCTCAAAATCTTCGCTGCAGCCACATCAAACTGCCTGCCCATCCCACTCTAGTTCTTGTTCAGTAGCTTCTGGGGACATGCTCCATCCAATAGCTTTAGGTGGTAAATGGCTAGACCTTAGCAATCACCCCTGAACCACCATGACTGGGCAAGTTGGGAACAAGAGGGCCCCTCCATGCACCAGAGAACCTCAGAAATGGTGAGGGAGCGGGATCTGGTACCTGTCCATTATCACCAGCTCCATCCATGGTTACTTCACAGCTCATTAGTTTCTGGCTGGGGCAATAAGCAATCACTCTCCTGGCCAGCATCATCCTCATGCTGGCAGCAGGTATGCTCAAGGCATCCTGGATCGCCATCCAGACACATAGCCAGCCCTCCCGCTCCACCTGCCTTCTTTCCCATGATCACTTGTGTTACAACCCCCACTGCCCCATCTTAGTGGCCCCACTGGCTGCCCTCCAGTCAGTTGGGACCTCTCACGAGCTTTTTGAGTGGTCACATGATGCTCTTCCCTATATCCCCTGTGACTGAGGATGTGCTTCAAAGCATCTTGGCAGGGAGTTCCCTTCCTGGCTCAGTGGAAACGAATCTGACTAGCATCCATGAGAATGCAGGTTCAATTCTCTGGACTCGCTCAGTGGGTTAAGGATCCAGCATTGCCCTGAGCTGTGGTGTAGGTCACAGACGTGGCTCGGATCCCGCGATGCTGTGGCTGTGGCATAGGCCAGCAGCTACAGCTCCAATTCGACCCCTAGCCTGGGAACCTCCATATGCCACGGTGCAGCCCTAAAAAGACCAAAAAAAAAAAAGACAAAGCATCTTGGCAAATGGAAATAGCCAGGTCCTATAGAAAACCAGCTTCTCTCCTCTTCCTCTCTGTATTAGCTTGCTAGGGTTGCTGTGATAAGGTGCCACAAACTGGGTGGCTTAAACATCAAAAAGGTCAAACAGTTTGAGAGGCTAGGGGTCCACAAAGCACATCGGCAGGATTGGCACCTTCTGAGGACTATGAGGAAAGGATCTGTTCTATGCACCCCTTCTTGGCCTGTTTGTGGCCATCTCCATGTTCACATGGCATTGTTCCCTAAGTTGCGTCTGTCCCAAATTTCCCCTTTTTATATCGGATTAGGGCCCCCCCATTTTCACTTGGTTACCTCAGTCAAGTCTCTATTTCCAAATAAAGGCATATTCTGAAGTACTGAGGCTAGGACCTCAACATGGGATTTAGGGAACACAGTTCACCCTCCACCCCCATTCCAGCCAGGACCACTGACCTCCACTGTCTCTTCTCAGTCTGTCTTGATTTATGGCCTTGGCAGCCGGGATCCCGGAACTTCCCCCTAAGAATTAAGCCAGAAATTAGACCTGGATTCTAGCCTGAGCACTGCTACCAACTTTGACCTTCAATTGTCATTTTACTTCTCTGAGCCTGTTTCTGAAACCAAAGTGGAGAGAATCATTTCTGCCTTGCCTGCTTCACAGAGCTCCTGTGAACATCCAATAAGACAGGGAATATAACCGCATCGTGAAAAAATAAGTACCCCACAAATGTGAGGCCATATTACTGTACTATCATTATGATTACTAGTAAGAATAAAGGAATCCTCAGGCTAGAAAAAGTCCCATCCTCACCCTCTGAAACTGAAGGAAAACCATTCCATTTATGAAGCCATCCCTTTTTATTCCTCCCAAGAGGAAACCTCACATTTCCCAGACTCCTGTCCTGATGACTTACAGTGGTCATTCAGACCACACCATCCTCACCTAGCCTAACCCACTGTGCCAATGAACCCCCCTGATTTAGTTCTGGCCTGAGTAGGGAAATCTGATCGCCACCCAATATTTCTTGGTTTCATTAAATCAGACTTGTCCTGATTGTTCGCCATGTGCCAGGCACTACCCGTGGGACTACGGACTCTGAGCCTAAAAAGGCACCATCTTCTTGCCTTTGTGTTGCTCATAATCTAGAGACCAGGAGTTTCTGGGGTGCACTCTGCCCTTCTCCCTAAGAAACATACCCCTCCCCAAGAAACGTTTCCTGGTGTAGCAATGTTTCCTAGTCCTTTGTTCTCCTAAGACAGTGCCCTCCACACCCCCATGGGCCGGTGACCCTGGCTGTCTTTGTTCTGAACTGCCCTTCATCCAGGATGACTCTATTTCCATTAATTTTCTATGGTACTTTCAGTGCATCTGGTGGTTCTGCTACGGACGAGTGCTGAGCCCAAGGCGGCAGCCCCAAAATCCACGCAGAGAAGCCCTCATCATATTGCTCGTCTGAAATGGGCATTTGGGAGCTGACTCCACCACCAGTCCCAAGCCATGTGACAAGGAAGATGACAGTCTGGGGGCTGGTCTAGCTCACAAAGCGAAAAATGCCTGTTCTTTCTGGCACCTTCTTTCATCTCTCCCCTAAGAGCCTGATTGAGCTGGCTTGGTGGAGTTTTCCCAAACTGAAGCTGTAGCTCCTTTGAAACTGACAGCACTAATGGCCTGATCCCAGCCAACACCCAGATTGGGACTTGAACCCACATTTTAAGTTAGGATCACTCGCCCGGTGTCTGGACTTACAGAAGATCAGGTTCTTCACGCCTCTTCCCAGAAGAAAGTCAGCGAGAGACAAAGCAATAGGCAGGAAATAGATCTATTAGGATAGGATGCTTGTGAGAGATGCAAGCGGGCAGGCAAGGAGGCTCTGTCCCAGGATTAGGTGGGCTACCGTTTTATCATCCAAGGGGGAGTGAGAGGTCTGAAAAGACCTCCTCTTCCTTTCTGGGAGTAGTAGCTCTTCCTAGGTATCTGGTAAGGAATCAGCAGAGGGGCGGTCCCCAAACTCCTGCCCTTGGTCTGAACCTGAATTCGGGCCTCATCCCATCCCCCACCCAATGACCTGCGGCAATACTCGCACCTCCACCGGTCAAGCAAGCCTGCCTGGTTCTGATGGCTTTCTTGAGCAATTATTAACTTAGCACTGATCTCCCAACATCCCCTGGGTTTCCCTCTCTACCTGTGATCCTTTATTGGGACTTCTACAACCACCTGTGTCTACTCCATCCCTATCACCTTCTTCACCCCCACCCACTCCCACACCCCAACCCTGTTCTCTCTGGGTCAGTGTCTTTGACCACACCCATCCTTCCTGCCTGTCTTGTTAGATTCTCCTCCCTTCCCCCACTTCAGCCCCTGGCATACTTCCTCTCATGGAACCAATACCTCTAATTTAGCTCTGCACACCTCTCCCAAGAACACCCCAACTTTCCGTATGCAGATAGGTAGCTAATTCTCACCTCAAGAATCCCCCAACCTGCTCGTTCTTGCAAAGATCCCTATGGCTTCTCCCCACTTCTCAGGAGAGACTCAGTCAGAGAGCCCTCTCACTTAATAAATTTCTGCCGTGTGCTTATTAGCGCCTTGTAATGTAGCCGCCTAAATAATTAAGACTAACCCACACGTGTCAAATTAAATGAGCCAAATACATTGAGAAATTGCCTCGTCTCCATTTCTTTTATTAATCAGGTTTTTTTTTAACTTCTTTTCCTGCTCATTTGCAAAAATCAAACATGGTCAGTGAGACTCTTACTTATAATAGCTGTGTGGACCTGCAGCCGCTTTCCTTGAGCGGTTCCTCCAGGGGCATCGTATGTAACCTGAGACCCTCTGGGTTGGGGTGGCAGAGACAGCCAACAGAGACAACATAGAGTCAACAGGTTGCCCACAGTCTTTAAATCTTTAGGAGAAACATGTCTTTCCATCTCCCTGAGAGTTTAGGGGACTGACCAGGAGAACCAACTGGACCACCCACCAGCCAGTGTTCTTCTGCCCCCCACTCCTCAGTGCTCCTCTAAGCCAGCTCCTGGGCTCCACGCAGGAACCCACGCTGCCTTTCTCATTAGGAGCCACTGCTGATGTGCTTCAGATGAGCCTAAGAAGTCAGAAGGAAATATAATCGTAATCATCAGCAATTGTATCATTTTGATGAAAAACAATACGCGCGCAATTGTAATGGGCTGATTAAGTCTGCCTGTCGTCAGCATGTTGAGGTTTCAATACAGTCCCAGGCAAGAGGCTATTGTTTGCCAGAGCTCGGCGCCTCCGCACAGCTTGGGCTTCCGCTGGCCCCCTTCTGGCATGCTGCATTCCTGCCTCTTGAAGGTGGTTGTTAGAAAGGATCCACAAATAGAGTAAGTAAACATCAAAGGAGCTTTGATCCACGGGGCCCTCGACAGAGCAGGAGCCCCAGAAGAAAGGGCTGAGGCCTTGGATGAGGGAACTTAACATCGTCAATTTGGGCGCCTGAGATGTAAGGCTGTTTGAAGTGAGGCCGTTTTGGCCGTGCCTTCAGACGAGCAAGCGTGGAGGGAAAGGAAGAGAAGTGAGTGCCTTTGGAAAAGACACTCTCAGATCTGCTTCTCTGCTCTTTACTGATAGTCAATAAACCCCTTTAAAGAATCAGGAGATCAAAGCCAGCAACCTCCCAGGGCCATGGCATTCTGCCACCACCCACCACGCTTTGTTTTCCTCTGGGGCAAGAGCCCCTAAGCTTAACTTATCTGTGTCTCTGGGGCCCTTTCATCCTGCTGCCCATAGAGGCTGGGCCTGGGCAACAAGAGGTGGGTGGAGAGGTAGGGAGGAGGAGGAGCCCACCCCTTCAAGCTCCAACAGCCTAGATGGTGTGGACTGGCTGGGGCTCAGAGAAACACCCAGCGTCGTGGGAGACGTTTCTGTGACACACCATTCAGTGAGACCTTCCTTCTCTAAGAAACCGATGGAGGGAGCAGCTGGGCACCCAGAAAGCTAGCAAAGCCTAGAAGGAGCTGCAGTCACAGCACCGCCTCCAGAAATCCTACCCCTTATCCATTTACTCAGTTTGTGGCAGCTGCCAAGTTTGTATAACTTCAAAGCAAAGAGGTGGGGGAGGGGAGCTTAAAATAATCATGAGCAGTCATTTAACATCTTTGAACTTCTGTTTTCTCATCTGCATACTGTGAATGGTAATAACCTGTCTGCCTGCCTCGTGCAGTAGTTGTGGGGGTCAAGTGAGAAAGATTGGTATGGAGTTGCTTCAGGACCCAAGAGTGCTTAAGACACATCAGGAGGAAAGGATAAATGCCAGAGAGGAAATCTTGCCTGATTGGCCGAGGTACCCCAACCTAAGGCTCACACCCAGTGGGCATTGATTTACAAAATATGGTTGCGGGGAGAAAATGGTCTCTTGCATTTGTTACCTAAAATTGTTTTTCTTACTTGTTTTTCCATAGGGTCAAAGTCTTTTGGGACCAGACTTTGTCTTCTGTGTCCTAGCCCCTATGTGCCACACCGAGTCTACACCTCATTAGTGCCTGATAATGATGCCAGATGGTGCCTAAACACAAGGATCAAGGGATTTCCCAGCCCCAGTTCACTCTCTCCCCAAAGGCAGACTCCTTCTGCCTACAACTTGACCCCTGTGTCTTCCCCTAAATTCACCTAATCACTTCTTCACCCTCTGTGTCTAGTTGGAATGTTCCCTCCTGGACACCACTGGCTGGACTCTGCCACTTGTCTGGCCTGACCACGGTCCCTGGTGTGATCGGGCTTAGCCCCTAAGGATGTATAGAGCCTCATTAACCTATAGTAATGGTTATGAGCGTGGACTGTGGAGTCAGACTGCCTAGATTCACATTCCCAGCTCTGCCACCTACTAGCTCTTTCATCAAAGGCTGCCTACTTAATGTGTCTGTCAATGGGGATAATATAAAATGGGGATAACAACGGTGGTATATACCTCATAAGGCTGGCGTGAGAATCGAATGAGGAAATGATGGGTCTTAAGTTACACCTGGACCGCAGGTAGTGCTTTCTAAATGTTTGTTAAAGGAGTAAGCAGCCCTGTTTATAGGAGCACCAAGCTTCCTATTCCTTGCAAAAGGACCTTCCCTGACCCCTGACTCATTCCCAAGCTCACCCACCTGTGCTTTTTTTTCCAGAGCTGGGCCTCCAGAAGAGAGGATGCTGTCTGGTGCTGGGCTACATGGCCAAGGACAAGTTTCGGAGAATGAATGAAGGTCGGTGAGAACCTGCCCTCTCAGGAGGACTGGGGGGGGTGGGGAGATGCCCTATGACTATGGTACCTGGGACATGTCAGAAAGGACAGTGGACAGTTCAGCTTGGTTTCGTAAGCAGTTCATACCGTACTGTAGAGGAGAGTAGCTGGTGCCTGAAACACTGGGTGCTGATTCACAGTTTTCTTATGCTATCGTCCCTCTTCCCTTTGTGTCACCTACTTCTCTTCCTCTCTTCTCCCTACCTTTTGTTCCTCATCTACCCACCCGGCACAATTAAATCTGCTTCTATGTTTTCTAATCCACACCTCCCTGCCTTTTTCCTTAATCATTCACATTTCACTAATGCCTGTCGGAAAAAACAGCACCTCACAGGGCACTTGGGAGGATACTAAAGAAGAATAAGGCAGGAGTTCCCATCATGGCTCAGCGGTAATGAATCTGACTGGGATCCATGAGGGTGCAGGTTCAGTCCCTGGCCTTGCTCAGTGGGTTAAGGATCTGGCGTTACCGAGAGCTGTGGTATAGGTTGCCAACACGGCTCCAATCCCACATTGCTGTGGCTGTGGCTATGGTGTAGGCCGGCAGCTTCATCTCCCATTCTACCCTTAGTCTGGGAACTTCCATATATGGCACGTGCAGTAGAAAAATCAAGAAAAAAAGAAGAAGAAGGCAGAGCTTTTAAAGAACTCACACTTGAAAACCTGACCTCTTTTCCAACTCCATTGGCCCTACCTTTCCCTCTTACTCATAGGCCATTCTGCCTTCCTCTAGCACTGGGTCTTTCTTATGAGGTTTGGCTGGGTCACAGGAGACTGGGAGAAGGTATTGGCATTGATGTGGAGTCTGCAATGGGAGCCGAGTGCTGTCACTTATGGGCCTGCTGTAATAAAGAGCCAATCCCCTTGTCCCCAGCCATCTGTCTCTGTGCAGCTAATAACCCTCTCCATCAGATGCCACAGACTGTTTGTCAGGATTCAAAAGCAGATAAACAATGGCTGGGGATGCCATTTATTCATTAAAGTCAGACAAATGAACCCCTGGCTTCTCACCAGCTCAGCTTGCTCTGAGCCGGGCCCCTGCCCTCCCAAGGCCCCTGTAGCCCCATTCCCATTCCAGGCATGGAAAAGGCAGCTCACCTGCACCATCTCTATCCCCAAAGTTAGACCATAGCATAGTTGCAATGCCCTCGTCCTACATTCCTCAGCAGGCTCTCCTCCCAGCCCACAGTCCATGACCCACACCCAGTGTGCTTCCCAGACCTGAGGCCTCGCCAGCTATAGGTTTGTTGCCAACACCCATCATGGTGACAGTCTGACAACAGTTAGGCCGGCACAATTAAACTCAAGGAGTATCACCTCCCTGGTTTTGCAGCCTGTCAGCGTAAGACGGCAACTGTATCCAGAAGCCACTTCCTATTTGTAGGAGCCCCACAGCTGAGCACAGCCAGGGTTGAGGGCTGCGTTTTCTGCATCTTGCCAGCCAGTCTCCCTTCCCGACTTTTCTCTTTCTCAGCCTATCCCCTCCCATCCCACCACCACCGTCTTGCCAAGGCTAGGCAGTAACTTCTCATTTGTGGGAGCTGACAGCACACCTCTGTCCGTGGTGCTGAATAGACACCTTCTCTTGCTGGCGATGCTCATTAGAGAAGCTGAAATGAGGTTCACAGCGACTGGGGAAGCCAAAAAGTCAGGGGCTGGCTGGGCTGCATAGGAAAGCTCAAGCTCCGAGTGTCTGACCCCAGTAGAAATTATACTGACTCCAGGTCTTGAGGCCTAAAGAGAATCCTATCACAAGGCTGATGACCATGATTTGACTCCCGCCATCTATCACAAATGGTTAGGAGAGGGTACACAGTCAGCCCTGGAGCCCATAACAAAATACCACAGACTGGGTGGCTTAAACACAGAAATTTATTTCTTCGCAGTTCCGGAGACTGGAAATCCAAGATCAGGGTGCCAGCATAGTCAGGTTCTGGTGAAATCTCTCTTTCCAGTTTGCAGACAGCAACCTTCTCCCTGAGTCATCACACTGGCAGAGAGAGCAAGAGAGAGGGAGAGAGAGAGGGAGAGGTGGTGTCTCTTCTTACAAAGACAGTAATCACATCAGACCAGGGTCCTACCCTTATGACCTCATTTAACCTTAACATTTCAGTAAAGGCTCTATCTCCCAATACGGTCACAATTGGGAATTGGGATTTCAGCATAGGAGGGGGGGATTTCAACATAGGAGGTGGGGGGAGACACAACTCAGTCCATAGCAAGGAGTTTAAATATATTCACTGCAGCAGAAAGGTACAATTGTAATCCTCTGAACCAGAGGTTCGGGAAATGGTAAGAAAAATAAATGCAGCCTTGATACCTCCTTAGATGTTGTTCAAGTAAAGAAGGAAGGAAGCCAGAGAGGACTTGGAAACAGGACCAGGATCTGATCACCTCTGAGGATAGCTAGCCTTATTTTGTGCAACAACTAAGCTAGCATTTTAAATTGTTTTTTCTTGTTAAAAAGAGAAATGCCAAAAGAGTGGCTCTTCCTTCTGAGCCCTCTCTTCAAATACATACAATCCACCCAAATGGGATATTCCTTTCAACTGATTGTGGTCGACTTGGTTAGGAATGAGAGATCCCAGGTTGCCTTACCTCCAACATACACCTCCCCGCCTCCGCCCCCAGGGAAAACTAATTGCAAATCCTGCAAGGTATCTAGAAAGACAGAGGCAACAGCAATGGCCAGGAGGTAACAGAGCAGCTAACTTCCACCCACCCGTGTTCCTCTCTGCATGTCGTCCTCATCTCTCCCAAGACCCAACACACATTCATGCTCACACACAACCACACACACACACACACACACACACAGTTCTGCTGCTGCTTCTGGGCAAACAAGGAGACAAGAGGGTGGTAAATAAGTTAAACCACTATGTGTGAGGAATTACAAACCTCAACTAACCAAGAAGAGGCAAGATAGGAGGTAGGTGAGTCAGTGGGACAGAAGGAGAGACTCAGGAGGTGGGTTGGCATTGGCTCTGGAGGGATGGAAGGTGTGAGGAGGGGACGGGGAGCACGTACAGGGGAGGGGATAGCCTCCCTGCTCCCCCTCCCACCAGCCTTGCTACCCAAGTACCACATTATACATTTTTTTTTCCTTCTAAAGCTCACATGCCCAAACTTCAACATGTCCGCATATAAGAAAAAGCATCGGCAAGCGTGGGGAGCTGTTTTATGGTTTATAATTATCTTGTAATAATACTCAAAATAATTATAACTTCCATCTATTAATAATTGAACTGGAATAGCAACTATGACATAGATCAAGAAACAGAAATCTCTGTCCACGCTGCACTACACACCTTGGTATAAAATAAACATTTGCTAAAACAGTAAATAAATAAATAAGTATATATATATACACATATATAATTTATTCTTCCATATGTTGGAATTTGTGAGCTATTGGAACAATTAGCTGCCTCTTTCATTAAAGATAAGGTGGTGATCATTATATTTGCAATTTAGAATAAATATTAAAGATCTACTTGCACTGTATTAAAGCATATTTGTTCTATTTAAGAGTATCTAATAGGGTGTCTGTCACCCGGGGAGAAATGGTCCCCTATTTCATTTGCTTCCTTGTTAATTCATATCTTTTCATTTTCCGTTCCCTCCACTCTCTCTCCCCTCCTCGCCACATTCGCCCCCAAAAATAACAGCTTGAAAAGAAGGAAGAGAAAAATAATGAATGAACAGGAGCTTTATACATCTGGGGTTTATCATAAGCTAGAGTAATCGCAACTGTTGCTATTAAACTACACAAAGCAATAAAAAGAAAACACCATTTAAAAATCATTTAAGGAGGCATGTGATAGTTAATGAGAGGTTTGCCCTATTTGGGAGTTCATAATAGCTTCTCAGGTAGAATCTGCAGCATTTGCAGGAGTGGAGGTGGTTGGTAATGTGTGTGTGTGTGTGTGTGTGTGTGTGTGTGTGTGTACACTTTCCTGTTTGAACTCAACACATCTGAGGCATCAAATGGAGCTATGAACAAAAATCAATGACTGACAGACAAGAAAGGAGCAAATAAAGACAGACTAGGCATAAGAATATCAGATTTGTTTGACATAATTGTCTCCGTGTGATTAAGTACATGTGTGTTAAGTAGGAACTGCTAGAAGGAGGTCATTTATTTATTCATCAAACATTCAGTGAATACCCACCATAAAAATAATACCCATTTTTCATAGTAAATGCCAGCCACTGTTCTGAGCACTGGAGCTTGAAAAGTAACTAAGACACAGACCCTGCCCTCGGGCTCCTAATAAAAACACACAGGTGCATCTCAGTGTTCCTGGCACTGCCACAAGGAGATCCTGCCCAACCACCCAACCTAAATTAGACACTCCTCCTCCTCTGCTACTGTGCTCTGTTGTGACCACCAGCCTTGGCTTTGTGGCACTTACCCTGACTGGTGGTTATTTCATAGACTGTCCCGCTTCAGAGTTAAGCTTCAAGAAGACCAAGTTCCTGCTCCTTCCTTATCTCCCAATCCCTGGGCCTTAGCACATAGGGAGTAATCAATCAATTTTAATTCAACTAGCAAATTAGTGTCTGGAGTGACAATGGAGGAATAGATGAAGTCACCCACAGGCATAAGGTGGGTCTGGAGAAGGAGTTCAGCAGGCAGACCACCCTGACATAGAACCTGAGTGTCAGGTCCCCGGTAACTCCACAGCCTTACCTCTCAGCCTCTGCTCTGAGGCCAGGCCTGCAGCCCCTCCTGGGAGGCCAGGACCAGGGCAGGTTGGCCGAGCAGGAGGGCTAGGAGGCAAGCCCACCAGGGTGGTGTCCATCCTGTGCCCACCTGCCCTCCCTCCTCACCCCTCCTACTGCTGGGCCACCTTCTCATCTGGGATGAGGTAGGTATTTGCCATCAGACCTGCAATGGGAATTGCTCTCACTGTCCCCTCACCTGACACACCCACATACACACCCCTACACACCCACCCACACACACACACCCCATTCTTTCCTGTTCCTGTCTATTACCTGATTACCCATTTCTCCTGGAGAAAATCAGTAAAGACGTGGGGAGAGGGACAGAGGCCAGGGAAGACCCTTTGTGCAGAACCAAAAAAGGCCACCAGCCCCCAGGACTCTTGAAGGGGAAATGAGGGGGCTGAGGAAGAGGATGTTTAAAGGAGGAGAAGGGAGACAGCAGAGCCTGGCCTCCCTTCGAGGCCGAGGTGGGCCTGCCCTGAGGGCTCCCGTCCTCCCTTCTCAGGCTGCACATCTGGTGGGAGGCAGAGTCCCCAGACCTGCAGAATCACAGGGACCAGCTGCTTCTCCCAGCCTGGGGAAGGGAAAGCAGATCTGCCTCCCAGCTCTGTCGCTTTCGTCTTCCCTGGAAGAAACCAATGCCAGTGATTAGCAAAGGCAACTTCTGTTCGCTGGAGCCAGGGCGCCATGGGAGGGGCTGGGAAGGAAAAAGTGGGCTCCATCACACCACACCAGCTCTGGCTGCACCACAGCCCCCAGGGGATACCACATCCTAGGCCAGGCTCTGTGTGCCAGCTTCCTCACCTCTCAGCCCAGAGAGCCTTGAAGGGTAAGAATCTGTGTGCCTCAAGCTGCTTGGAAGTTCTTGAGATGGCAGGAGGCTCATCCACTCTTGCCGCAGCCCTGTTCCCTGGTCTGTAAGAATGAGCCTAAAACGTCTCCTGCTTCCAGCCTGTCCCCTCACAGAGCTGATAAGGGCATGTATGTGGCCTGATGCTAGTCCTTAAACCCCCAGATGGCAACCTTCTTGTGGGAAAAATCAAATAATGTCAGATAAGATCTCTGTAAACCTTTGAAATGGGATGATTCCAAAATTTATCCTGTGCAGTGAGCTGCGGTGTCAGTCGCAGACGTGACTTGGAGCCCGCGTTGCTGTGGCTGTGGTGTAGGCCAGTGTCAACAGCTCCAGTTCGTTCGACCCCTAGCCTGGAGGCTTCCATATACCGCAGGTGCAGACTTAAAAAGAAAAAAAGACAACCACGGTCTATAAATTCTGGCTGGTCTCCTCTCAACAACCCCTGCTACATCTTGTTCTTGCCGCCCCACCCCCATAATTTTAAAGGCTTTGGTCACCAGCACTAGGAAATTCAGCAGCCTCAGGAAGTGGATGTGTGTCTTTTTCTGTCTGTCCCCTGAGAATGGATTTGGGCCCATGTCAGCTGCACGCTGGGTGGTGGTGAGGCTGTTGAGCTGGCCTGCACTTTTCAAGGTAGAGGGGAGTAGGAGTCCTGTGGTCTGGACTTGACCCAGGGACCTGACAGGGGGTGGGGGTTCGTCTGGTGACACACGAGCTCCTTCCTCTCTGAATGTCATCCCATTCAGTCTGGCTCAAGCTAAGGGCCCACAATCATTTTCCTACAACGGTCCCTTCACTGCCTGCCAAGAGCCCCCGGGATGTTGGCTAATCCTGTCATTTTGTTAGTTGGGGCTTTGGGGTGCTTTCTTTCTTATTTCATTTTTCTTACTGATGTGTTGTTGTTTTTTTGTTTTTTGGGTTTTTTTTTTTTCTGCTGGGGCTGCAAAGCTGGTTCTTTGTATAACGTCCCTGTTTATTATTTATGGCAAGACTCAGATTTCCAGGGCATTTTATGATTGTTATTTAATTCACTCAGTGCCGTGGAACAAAAGACCTGCCATCTCCATTCTCCTGTCGCTATCTAATGGAAGATTCCAGAGTATTTTCCTAAACCCATTCCTCTGGCTATTCCTCCCAGGATACCTGCTTCTCTAAGGCAGGCTGGGGGCCACCAAGACCACAGGCCCTGCCGAGCTCCTCCTCAGACTTCCTTTTCCTTCATACCCACATCCAATCCTCACCAAGACCTAGAAACGTTACCTCTGGAATATGTCTTGAACCCAGCCTCCTCTGTCCATCTGATGGCCACCACCCTTCCCATCACCCACCCCGCGCCACCCCGACCTGGACCACAGCTGTGCCCTCCTAACTGCCTCCTTGCATCCATCATGCCCAGCCCCTTCCCTCCCAGCTTATTTTCCACACTTCAGCCAGAGCAATATTTCAAAATGCAAATCTGAAAATGTCACATTCCTCTTGAAAACATTTCAATGGCTTTCTATTGCCGTTAGGGAAAAGACCCAAATCTTTGGTGTGTTTTATAAGGCTCTACGTGATCTGGTTCCTGCTAACCCCTTTGGCCACGTCCTGCTCCTCTAACACCCTGTACCCCAGTCACATAGGCCTTCTTTCGGCTCCTCCGACAGGGCATGCTCCTGTGTGCCAGGCAGCCTTTGTCTACCCTGGATGGTCCCTCATCTTGGGATACTGGCCACTCTGGCCACACCTCATCCCCAAACCCTTCACATACTGACCCCTGCTCATCTTCCAGATCTCAGCTGCAGCATCGCTTCTCCAGGGAAGCCTCCTCAGACCCACCCCCCGCCCCCATCTAGATCAAGTTCCTGTGTTACATGCTCTTGTATTCCTTTCCTTCCAAGGGCTTAGCTCAGACTGTACGTAGAAGTTCATTTTGCAATTACTTAGCTCATACCTGTCTCCCCTCCCTGTCTGTAAGTTCTGCCTGGTCTCCATTGTCTCCAGAAGCCAAGCATCATGTTTGCACAGAGTAGACATTGGAAGAAGAGTGAGGACAATGAACTTCTCTGCCCCTAGTCAGGGGCTTTCAAGATGCCGGGACTGGGTGACTTGAGACGCATAGGCTCCTAGAAGCAACATCAGAAATCACCTGGAGGAGTTCCTGTCGTGGCTCAGTGGTTAACGAATCCGACTAGGAACCACAAGGTTGCTGGTTCAATCCTTGGCCTCACTCAGTGTGTTAAGGATCCTCATTGCAGTGAGCTGTGGTGTAGGTCACAGACTCGGCTCAGATCCTGCATTGCTGTGGCTCTGGCATGGGCTGGTGGCTATAGCTCTGATTAGACCTCTAGCCTGGGAACCTCCATATGCCACAGGTGCAGCCCTGGAAAAAAAGACAAAAAAGACAAAAAAAAAATCACCTAGAGAAGAAGCCGAGACTCAGGAAGGTGACGTGGCTTGTCCAGAGTAGCACAGCTGGCAAGTGACAGAAGGGAGACTCAAACCCAGGCTTTGGAGCCTACGTCCAATTCCCTTCCCACCTCACTGTGCTAGATCCTTGAATCGTGGGTACGATATGCTGAACAGATCCATCGGGAAAGTCTGCCCGCTAAAATGTGTTTGGGGCCCTGTTTTGAAAGGGACAAGAAACAAGGCCCCCTAGAGAAGAGATGGGAAGTAGGTTCTTTGAACTAAGCATGAAACACATCCCCTAGGAACCCAACACTGTGCTGAGTTGATTTTTTGGTTGTTTGGTTTTGTTTTTTTTCTCTTTAGCCTTGTGCTTAGGATGCTTAATGGGTAAGCACTGTGGCTTGGGAGTCACAGAAATCCAGATTTGTATCCCAGGCATAGTCACAGTGGGTTTAGAACCATATGGTCCAAAATTCTTGAGACCAGATAGGACCCAAGGTCACCAAGTCCACACCTTCTTCTGATGGCTCAAAATCCCCACCAAGGACCAGTGCACATAAATACTTCTGAACACAGTGGTGCTGGGTGCTCACTCATTCACCAACCACATATCAAGCACTGACTCTATGCCCAGCACTGTGCTGGGCCCTTGGCACATATAGACACAGTCCCTGCCCCCAAGGATAGCACAGCTATTACAATACCATGTCATAATGGCTATAACTAGGTGTGTACAGAGTGTGGGAACAGGGAAGGGGAATGCAGCCAAACCATAGGCCAAGTGAGCAGGGCCCAGAACAGCCTCCTGGAGAAAGTCATATCTGAGATGAGCCCTTGGAGCAAATTTTATTAAAGAGACCGTGGCAACCTATGCTTGAATCCCTCCAAAGACAGGAAACCTACTGCCTACCAAGGCTGCCCGCAGCCCCTCGGCCAGGCTCTCATAAGGGAGTTTCAAGTAGAAAACACCCCTCCAACCCCAGTGCAGATGTGTCATTCTAACTGCACTGAGAACGATGGGACTGAGTGACAGGTAACAGCCACTGGCCAAAATCTCAGGTCTCATCCGATGCCAACGACGTCCTGAGGAGGCATCCTCTCCTCCCTCCACCTCCCCTTCCCCATCCTCAGCCAGCCTCTCAGGCTTCATCCCTGAATGCTGAGACCCTCCGTCCACCCCCCCTCCCCAGGGTGGGAGAGTCGGAGTAAATGAGGGTGCCTAATGGCCTGCGGTGCCATAAAGTTTTAGAGCTGTGTGCCGGAATGAGCAGGTTCAGGCTGAGATGAATTATCCAGACCTTTTATCAAAGAAGAGTCAATAAAAACCTGAAGGAGCTCGCCCCATCTCCACCAAGTGGCCGTGTCACACCGCCGGGCACTGCGCTCTGGAAATAGTCATCGGCGGGCGCGTTTCCCCCCAACCCATCTGCTTTCTTCCCTTTGCCTTCCCTTCTCAGATGCATTCGTTTCTATGGTAACTGTGTTGTTACTGGTATAGGAGGAGTTTAATGACATTCAAAAGTACCAAATCAAGTCCATTTATATAATGGTTTGAAATACACATAATGGCCTGTGGAATATAGGACACGGTGACAGTTTCAGTAACTGCGTACAGACTGTGGAATAAATAGAGCAATGTGATACTCCCCCCACCTCCAAGTCAAACGTACCAGGAATAACCACTATTCTTAGCACAAGAGCAGCACTTCTCAATCATTACTCAGGAAAGGTCTCAAAACATGACACCAGGCTGTTCCCTCACTAAGGAAGGATGCTGGCTAGACCACGGGTCCTCTTCACCCACCAAGGTTTGACCAGGGTGTCAGGTGGGGCAGGGGCAGGGGAGAGGGCAGGACCTTCCAGAAGAACATCCTGCCCTGGGCTCCTCGGGTGCCCCTCTTTTGTCAGCCACAGTAGGACATGCGCTCCAAGTACCTGTGCTTATGGCTCCTTTCTGTTGGATTCAGAGACTTATCAGGGTGCCCAATGTTTCTGAGATACAAAACACGTGAAGGATGCCTTCATCTCAGCTCGAGTTCCCCCAGAAGCAGGCCCTAGGCAAGGACTCACCTGGGAGGTGTAGAAAGTGCCAGAAGGAGGATATGGCGTTGATATGGGAAGGGGGAAGAGTCCAACACAGGGGGAACCCTCAGGCCCCTCAGTGGTGGGTGGCCGGAGCCTCATCCCAGTGGCAGGCCCTGGGAAGTGCTGTCCCCACAGTTGGACCACCCGAGGAAGGGGGTGTCTACACAGCAGTCTTGTCAGTAACTGGCTGGGGGCTGCTTGGGTCAGAGTGTTTGCTCGCTGGCATTCCCGGCCTGCTCTTTGCAGCTAAAGAGAAAGACCTCCGGAGAAGGGTGGTCAATTCTGGGGGTTGGGAGTTGGCCAGAGAGATAGAGGAGGGGCATGGACAGAAGTGACCATAGCCCTGAGGGAATTTTTAGTCCAATGTTGGAACAGGTTTACAGTGAGATAGCAGGAGACAGGGTGACAGGAGTACCAAAGGGGTGTGCAGATCAGATGCTCTTGGGACATAGGGGTGGGGGAAGCCATTTGTTCTGACTGGAGTGATATTGGGGGGACTTAGAGAAGGCGGGGGAGTGGGGGCGAGCTAGCTTGCAAAGGTGTGGGGCTAGAGATGCACTGTCACACCCATGTCATTTAATCCTCATGACATTGCAAGGTAGGTAGTGTTGCCTCCGTTTTGAGGAAGAAGTGAGGCTCAGAGAGATTAAGTCAACTACCAAAGACACAGCTATGACCCCATAAAGCTGAAACTCAAACCCTGGTCTTCTTACTCCTGCTTTGCCTCGAGGAGCTTTGTGTGTTTGGGAGATGGGGGTGGGGTAACTGCCCCTATCACTGTCAAGGGCAGACCTGACCCAGAGCCTGCTCTACATCCGTGGTCCATGGAGATTTCTTCCCACGGCCACAGGCTGCCCTCTCCCGTATCTCCCCACAATGCACTGCCCACAGGCCCCCCCTCAGCCAATCAGGCAGCCCCTCTGATCCTGCCCCTGATGTAAGCTGGACTGACTGCTCCCAATATTGAGTGAATTGTCTGGAACTCACTGCCCTGGGGGGTTATAGGAAAAGGAAGAGGCAGCCTGGGGAGGGAACACTGTGTTTCTGATGGCCCCACAAGCATGTTTCCTGCCCTGTTCTCACCCTCCCTGCTGTCCCCTCCCAGCCCTGCTCCAAACCCCATTGCCTCAGAAAATAAGGCAGAGGAGGGATCAGGTGCACACATTTCCCTGGAGCGGCATTTCTATAGCATATTAATGATTTTCTGTGAAATACAAGCTGTGTGTATGGGGAAATAAGGGGGTGGGGGCTTGGTTAACCCCAATTAAATAAGTCCCTCCTACTGACCTCTCAGAGCCTTTGATATACCAAAGGGCACGGCGAACCCCCCCACCCCCCAAAAAAAGCAGATATGGTTCTCGGCGTTTCCCAAACTTACTTGACCACAAAACATTTTCCCTAGAGCAAGTATTAGGACTAGGATTTCTTGGAATCACTTTGGGGAAGGACTGAAGGTTGAAGGCCAGATATGCCACTAACTCATTGTGGAAAATTTGTCAAATAAGCATAAATTAAACCTGCCTCATAAGAACAGGGATGAAAACTCTTTACAAATTATAAAATAAATGGTGCTATTATTTATGTACTTGAAAGATGATACAGAAGTTCCCATCGTGGCTCAGTGGTTAACGAATCCGACTAGGAACCATGAGGTTTCGGGTTTGATCCCTGGCCTTGCTAATTGGGTTGAGGATCCAGCATTGCCGTGAGCTGTGGTGTAGGTCACAGATGTGGCTCAGATCCCACGTTGCTGTGGCTCTGGGGTAGGCTGGTGGCTACAGCTCCAATTAGACCCCTAGCCTGGGAAACTCCGTATGCCTAGAGAACATTTCATTAGGAGTCCAATAATAATAATAATATAATGACGATGATGATCAATAACTTTTTAAATAACAAGTTCTGTTCCTGACCAGGCATGTGCCTTTGACCTTGACTTTGATCTCTCTTAGCCTGTTTTCTCATCTGGAAAAGGCTTGTGCTCACGACACTAGCCCTCTTTCCTCCACGCATTTGTTGCCATGATAAAATATGCACAATGGTTGTACAGGTGCTTCGAGAAAGTATAAAGCACTGTAAAATGCAAGTCATTGTTATTAGTGTTCCAGGTTAGTACCCTCAATTCGGTCCCATTTGTGCTCAGACCCAAACAGGCGATGTGTTGGGGGCGGGGATTGGCTAGTGGGAGAAATAACAATGACTAATAATTTTCATCCATATTTATGATGTTAGGAGCCTTATATGAGCATGTCGCTGAGGAGAGGAAATGAATATTTCATGAGTGAACACTAAATGTAGTATTAAGATGAAATGGACAGAAAGACCCCCACTTGCCTCTGCCTCCGGGTTCAGCTGGGTAACCAGCCCAAGTCTGGGCTCGTGCCTGGCTCCAGGGAGCAGGGCAGCCAGTGAGGACGGAAATGCTCAGGCGGGGGAGCCATCCAGCACAGACTGGCCAAGGGACTCCTACCCTGGGAAGCAGGAGAGCCACCGCTCATTCCCTATACCAGCTGGCTAGCCTTGGGCAAGTGACTGTCACCACCCTGCGCCTCCCCTTCCCCTCTGTAAAATGAGGGTGATAAGAGCAGCCTTGCATGGCTATGAGGTCTCAGTCCGAGCTGAGTTGTTTGGAGGAGGGCTTTGCAATGCCCGCAGGTGGGAAGTATGATAATTTATGTACTCAGTGGGCAGCTATTGAACACCTACCATGTGCCAATCACTGCCACGGCCACAGTGTGCCAAACCCTGCGTTCATCACTTTGTACACATCACCTCGTTTACTGAGAGGTGTCTGTTATTACTCCCATTTTCCACATGAGGAAATGAAACTCTGGAAAGATAAATAATTTGCCCAAAGCCATATGGCTAAATGGCAGAGTCCAGGGCAGATGAAGAGCCTTTCATTCTAGACCAACAGCCCATCTTTGTTCTTCCAAAGAGCCAGGTCCTCCCTGTTCTGTCCATGTCTGTGCCCCTTCGACCAGCACTCCTTCCTCACCCAAAGGAGAAAGCCTTGCCATCCTCTCATGGCCTCTGGAGAGGATACCCTCTCTCCCTTTGTTTTCCAACCCCCACTCCCCTCCTCCAAGCCTCTTTTAAGAGGTCTGATGGTCTGTCCCCCATAATGCAGCTGCCCTGGGGTTCTAATGTCTGTCCCCATCCATCAAGACATTTGCCTCCCAAGACTCTGGGCAACCTGCATCTCTTATCTGGGCCAGCCACTGAGTGGCATGACAATTGAATGCCTCCCCCTTAAACACCCTTGGAAGATGAAGCAAGGGCTGATGGGGATGCTGGGGTTGAACCTAGCCAAGTCTTAACTGCTTCCTGATGGACGCCTCTGGAGGAGGCTTCTGGCTCTCTCCATCCATCCCACAGCATGAGGACACAACCATCCCTGCAAACCTCATCCCTAGAGGGCAGTTCCGTGTTATCTCAGCTCATCCCCTCTCCAGAGACGAAGAGATTGTTTTAAACCTGCCGCCCCACCAGCTCTGCTCCTGGCTTCCAAAGCCATTAAGTTTCATTATAACAAATAAACACCACAATGACATTTATAAGTTACCACTGAGCACAGAAGCACAAATATGAAGCAGATAAACTGCATTTGATCCAAATAATTACTGCAGGCAATATTGGGCTTAGTCTGAGCTGGCAGCCGGGTACCGAGTAATTTATTAGATTGCGTAAGGCAATGTTGCACGTTGCGATTTTCATTATTGTGTCTTTTCCCCTCCCCATGGTCTAAATAGGTTAGAGCAGTTTAGACAGTGTACGGCCAAACAAAGACAGACTTTGCCCAAGCAGATTAAGCCTGGGAAGTATCCAGGAATGGCTACTTCCCACCCAACATGGCACCTGCGAGAGAAGAGAGGGTTTAGGATTATCGTGATGCTGCCAGCAGAAGACAGTTCCCTGTTCTCCCCACCCACTGGCCCAGATACGGAAAGAGGCCCCACAGAGGGAATCCATGGAAGGGCTGGATGGCGCCCCCAGGACACCAAGCCTGGTTCCTGCTGCTGGGTTCTGGCGGGGTTCCTTTGTGTTCAGCCAGAGTCTCTCTACCAAAAGGCCCTCGATAGCCCCGGGCAGCCCTGGGCAGCCCCAGACCCCACTCCCAGACCTCTCCAGCAATAAATAAAAGGAAGGAAGCAGTCTGCCAACCAACTCTGCAAAACAAAGCAATGAGAGCTGGCTACCAGCTGCCGCCTCCCTGCCAAACCCAAACTCATAAAGTTTGATTCAAGGGGTTACAATACCTCCTATTCAGAGTCCCTCCTGCCCCATTCTCCCAGCCTTAGTAAATTACCCAATAAGCAGCAAGGACCTGTAGTTATTGTGCAGTTAAACGGTATTTGCCCAGTAAATCCTGAGCGGAGTACTAACGGTGATATACAGTAACTAATTACAGACATGAATTCTCTCCCCACGACGCCAAGTGGTACCAGATATTGTTGCGTTTCGGGGAGGAGGCTTGAGAGTGGCTGTGTTCCCTCCAGTGGAGCCATGAGTAACTCTCCTATTAGAGGGACCGTGGGCACATCCACTGGCACTCCAGGCTGGAGAACAGAGATGTCCCAGGGCCCAAGCAGAGAGGGGGCTTCATCTCCCAGGAAGACTCCCATTCACCGCCCCCAGTCCCTTGCCTGGCAGAAGGGCCTGGCTGGGCACCAGCTGGTCCTCCTCGGGTCGCCTTACAACAGAAAAGACGCTCCACATCCCAGCAGCTTTTGCAAAGGCCCAGGGCTCCAGCCGGGTAGGGAATGGAAGTCATTATTCACACGGCCCCAGGTTGAGCCAAGAACACTATTCCCTGGGGTGTCAGGTTTTGCAAAAGCCTTCTGAACAAGGAGGCAGGGGGGTGGACCATGCCTCTGCCAGGGTGTGGATGACTTTTGCCCTAAATTGTCATTCACAGAGCTGATCTCGGGCCCAAGGGTGCCCAGGAAGACCAGAGGTCTCTCTGGCTGATTGTGGTCTGCAGGTGGGACAGGGCCTGTGACCAGCAGCAGAAAGCAGATGTCCCTCAGCCTTGTATGTGCTTTTGGAGCTCAGCTGGGGGCAGCTGGGGGACACAGTAGTCAGCCTTTGCTTGCTTAAGAGGAAACCACACAGCTCAAACACCCTCTGTGCTTCCCGGGGACGGGCTAGTAAACAAAGGCCCAGAACTGAAGTCAACAGTGGTCCAGGTACCAGCCTCCAGCCCTGTGACCTTGGATGGGTTTCTCAACCTCTCTGTGCATCCATTAAAATCTATAAAATGGGAGTGATTCTCTCTACCCCTTGGGATTGCTGGTGTGAAAATAACTTGTCTGGAGCTGAGGCTACTGCTTCCAAGGTTCTCTGTGTCTGCCAGCCCCATCCTTCCTGCCACCAACTCATCTTCTGTGACACATGGGCTCAGTGACCCAGCCTCAGCCTCCTGAAAGGAATACAACCTCTCAACCCATCTGGCACCCCCAGCAGCATGCACCCCCACACACACCCCTTCCTTCCAAGTACTTTCAGCACAAAAATCTCTCCTTTACCAACATGTCCACCTCAAACAATCAAAACAAAGACTTGGGACCATAATTGCTACTTGGTTTAGTTTATTTCCTTTGCTGCTGCCTTCTCAGGGTTGATGCAAATAATCTGAACCCTTACCAGGGCCACCGTGGTGTGAAGGGAGAGGCCAGGTGACACAGAAGAGGGCTGGGATGGGGCACACACCTTGGCGCATCATCACTTTGAACCTCGACATTCAAGTGTCTACATCAGCGCTGATGATAGAAACTTCTGGACTGGGTGTTGGGGGATAGATAAGTAAAAATAGTGTTTGAGAAGAGCTATGTGATGTATAAAGGCTATACAAGACTTAGTTGTGGTTAATAACCTAAAGCAGCAAGAAGACAGGACCCAGAATCCCAGGGCTGTGAGAAGAATCACTTTTTTAATTAGGACATATACATAGTCAGCTCTCAATTATCTGTTGGCAAATTGTCCCCATTCCTGGCAAATGCTATCACCAAGATTGCTTAATGAAGTCCTCTGTTAACATTTCACAGCTTCTTACTTTTTTTTTTTTTTTTTTGCTTATTTGCATGAGGCCCAAAGGGAATGAAAGTCCTCTAAAGGCAAAATCAGCTGAGATCCCCATCCCCTCCTGGAGAAGGTGTGAACCATAAAGACAGCAAGCTGGAGAAGGGCGGAGGACCAGGGGTGATGCCCTCCACCCAGCTGAGCAGGAGACCAGAGGGAGCTTCATCACTGGGGGGGGGGTTGTGGCTTCTTTTTTTTTTTTTAAGTATTAAAAATTCCCAGGACATCAAACACATCCATATTCAAATCTGCATACCAAAATGCATTCCAAAGTGGGAAATAAATGTTACTTAGGATTATTCATTATGCTGAAATGCCCATCATTTCGGATTATTCACACCCCTGCTCCTCTCCATTAGCAAAGATCATTAAGAGTGGATTGTACTGGGGCTCCAAGAGAGGAGAAATTCAGGACACTGTACCAAAATGATCTGTTTCCAGTGGGAAAGGACTCAGCAGGCACAAGAAGATTCCTCCATGACCGCTAGGTCTGAGTTGTGGTCCCCAATGCAGCATCACTGAGTGACACAGAAATAATCGAGCTTCAAGGCTAGCCTGCCTCAGCCACAGTGTACCCTGGATCCCAGACCTGCTTTGTGCCGGCAACGTTCCCCTTCCTGGAACACCTGGACGCCAGCAAAACTGACCCGATTCCATGAACATTTCACAGAAGGACCTTAGAGCCCACGGCAAGGGG